>NC_136429.1:462700110-463430032 GCF_052849685.1 Lactuca virosa | reverse complement strand
GAGGCCCGATGCCATATGCGGTCTGATGCCGGGCAGTGCCTGATGTAGCCGGGCAGGGCCCAATGTATGTTATATACGATTATGTGATTATGTGTATGGTATGTGGTAGTTTGGGGAGACTCACTAAGCTTCGTGCTTACAGTTTCAGTTTTGGTTTCAGGTACTTCCGCTAGTAAGGGCAAGAGCTCGGGATGACTGCATGGCATACACCACAGTTTTTAGCCTAGGAGGATTCACTCTGATATTTTGATTTGTGATTTGGATACAGTGTTTTGACATGATAGTCTGAGATATTAAACTTATATTTTATGAGATTAGTATGGTTTTATATAAATAAAAATGAAATTTTTGGACCGTGTTTTTGGGATGTTTCAACCAGGATAACAATCCAAAAAGGCCGGCATTGGTGCCTTCGACCCATAAGCACAGTGAGGAAGTGTAACATCCATAAAATCCGAGCCAATTTAAAACTTTTTAAATCATTTAAAACCATTATAATATTACAATTTGTTTCCAAAATAGTTTAAACATCAGAGTTCCCAGAAATCATAATCATCAATCGAGGAAGTGTACGGTCACGCCTTCGCCTTTCCGCGGTCATCCGCTGAACCTGAAACAATAAACTGAAGCTATAAGCTCGAAGGATTAGTGAGTTACCCCAAATACCCATACACACCATAATACACATACAATAACAAACAGGATACTATGGGTCCAATCATCCATCGGGATGGAATAACCCAGGCCCTCAACCATTGGGTTGGAATGCCAACATACTGATACACTTCACATAACACATATACAACTAACAACATGTACTGGGTCCATAGCTTTACAGACTGCATTACCCCTGGCCCACAGTGTGAGTCTGGATTGCCTTCCGGGCCCACAGCTCACATCTGGATTGCCATCGAGCCCACAGTACGAGTCTCCCTCAGCTCGTATCTAGATTGCTCCCGGGTTTGTTGGTTACCGCATGGAGCAGTTTCACCTCAACCCATCCCACAAAATATGTCCACATATAAAACAACTAATGTACATACAAATAATCACATAATACTACAGGTAGTCCCACAAATCCACCTAACTGGCATAACTACTAGCATGCAGAACAGTCATACCAACTATAGGTCACTAAGCATAACCACATCCAATCTACTAGGACACCGATCTAACAGATCATACTAGCATATAACCATCCTATCTACCAGGATACCGAACTAACATATCACAACAGTAATAATCCCAATAACAAAACAAAGGGTTGGTGCCTTAGACCCTTGAGTACAGTGAGGATAACTCACCTTGCAACTGATGCGCTGAAGTGATAAGCTCCACTCTCGGATCACTGTCACAAACTCCACCACCTATATTCACCATAGAGCCATACTCATAATTTCCAATTTCCCAAAATGATCCCAGAAGTCAAATAGTCTACCCTTGGTGAAAGTCCAAGTCAATGGTTAAGGTCAACAGTCCATGTTGACCTCAACTCATCGAGTACAACCAGCCACTCGTCGAGTTCCTTGCATAACTCGTCAACTCACCGAGTCACATGAGTGACTCGTCAAGTTCCTAATGTTTGCGGTTGTAAACTCCTTGGCCAACCCTTCGAGTTTCCCTGCAACTCGCCGAGTTCATGCATGCCAAAAGCCGGGAAACCCTAACTGACTCGCCGAGTCGCCCTACTGGCTCGCCGAGTTCACGACAATCTTCATCAGACTCGCCGAGTTGACCATACAACTCGTCGAGTCCATTCAGTCCTTCATCCATCCAGATGCTTTTTAAGCCATGATCAAGTTCCATATAGCAGATCCAATTCCCCAAGGCAGCTTCATCACGTAACGTTGCAAACTTTACGTGCATGCAAGGCTCTAAAGGCTCTAAAGACTCTAAATGACAAAGTCCAAGTCTAAAGACTCTAAATAACAAAACACGTGGACCAACCCGCTGCTACTCGACGAGTCAGGGCAACCAAATCGTCGAGTAGACCTTGAAATCATGAAAATTAAAACCATAAATTAATACTTTGAGAATAGGGGTGTTACAGGAAGACTCACCTCGAATGCAAAAGCTCCTCGAAAGAAATCCCTAGCTACAGCCCTGCCAGCTTCCCGAGCTTTCAATACCAACAACACACCCAATTAGCAATTGGGTTTCATGCCATAAACCAATATCCAAACTTGGAGTAAAATGACCATTTTACCCCTGGCCTGACATACACCAAAACTGAGGCCCAAAACCGAAAGATCATCAAAGGCCCACTAACGGCCCAATTTTCCAAATTGGGCCCAACCCCATATGGGTCTTATCCTAAGCCATAGTTTCCTTAAATACAAATCAGATTACCAAAAACACCTCTTGAGACAAACTTAGACAAAGACATAAGTCAAAAGTCAAAGTCAATGGTCAAAGTTGACCCAACTCGTCGAGTTCCTCCACCAATCGGAACAGATCGAGAAAACCCATTTCAACTTGCCGAGTTTACCCACCAACTCGTCGAGTTCCCCTATTTATCTGAAAATATCGGGGAAAATCAATCCAACTCATCGAGTTTATCCATAAAGTCGCCGAGTTCGCTCAAAGTCCAGCAGCTTAATTCATTAAGCACCTAATCCATAAAGGCATTGGCCACAAAGCATCGATCTAACTTCCTTGAGCTGGAAAACCATGCAAAGTTGCTAACTTTACGTCCATGCATGTCTAGATGAAGTTCTTAAGCTTCAAATGGTATTAATACTCAACTTAATGCATGCATGACATCAAGATCCTCCTAAAGTTTGCACCTTTAAGCTCAAGGGTAGCAAAACAAACTCAGATCTGAAATGATGAACCTTTACACCACCTTTCTTATCCATAACCTCAAAAAGGAGGCCAAAATCACAAAAGAAAACCCAAATGATAAGATCTAAGCTATTAATCACCAAGTTCCAGACTTTTTACCTCAAATGGTTGCCAAAATTGTGATAGATTATGGATCCCAAAGCTTCCCTCCAAGCTAAACAACTTCAATCTCTTCCAAACCTTCACCAAGCACCAAAGCCCACAAAAATCCACTCAAAACCGCAAGATTCCCAACAAGAGGCTCACAACTCGATTTAGAGTTTTAGAAGGACAAGGAGGTTGAACAAGGAAGTTTAAGGCTTTTAAATAGGGTGAAAGACCCTAAAATTAGGGTTTCCTTCTGAGTGGCTAACTCGCCGAGTTGAGGCTCCTCAACTTGTCGAGTTGTCTCATTAAACTCCACGGTTAATCCAACTTCTACTCACCGAGTTGAGACTCCTCAACTCGACGAGTAGACCCATTAAATCCTATGATTCTTCATCTTCAACTTGCCGAGTTGGCCCCTCCAACTCGTCGAGTTCAACTTGAAATTGGCCTAATTCCACAATTAACCTTCTAGATTTCGGGTGTTACACATAATTAGTGACTGTGGGGTTAGTTGTACTGTCCCGACGATCTTCTTTTGCTACTTTCGTATCATACCCACCTTCATTTGATAATTCTTGTTCTTGGTAATCAAATTCATCATCTTGTTCGATTCCACTTGTCTCCTCGTCTTCAAGACTAGATACATCAAGGAACATATTTTTGAGATCAATATCAGTCATCCTTTGGTTGTGTGGGTTCACTTCATCCTGTCTCTCCCCCTGAAGTGAGCCTTCACTTCCAAAGTACTATATTGTTTCATGAAATTCTATGTCTCGCATTACGTATATCTTATCCATGATTGGATCGTAGCACCTATACCCTTTCTTTTGATCAACGTACCCTAAGAAGACGCATCTAACCGCTCTTGGATCAAGCTTTCCAATGTTTTGGTGCACGTATGCAGTGCACCCAAATATTTGTGGCTCAAGACCAACATTTTTGGGTAGATTAGTTAGCTCATATGATTTTTGGAGTGGAGTTTGAACTCAATTACACTGGATGGGGTTCTATTTATCATGTATGAAGATGAGTGGACGGCTTCACCCCAATACTTACGTGGTACATTCATGTCAAATAGTGAGGCCCGTATGTTCTCAAGGATTTTCCTGTTTGTCTATCGGCAAGCCCATTTTGTTGGGGTATTCTAGTACATGATGTTTGATGTTGGATTCCATTTGTTTTGCAGAACAGTTTCATTTCACTGTTAATATACTCAGCCCCATTATTGGATTGTAACACTTGGATTTCCTTCTTCTATATGGTTTTTGTAGTGTGATGTAGTACTTTGAAAGAACAATACACTTCCCCTTTATTTTTTAGTAGGGAAATCTATATCATTCATGTACATTTTTCAATATAGGTAACGAAATAACGTGCCCCACCGGGAGTGGGAATTCGAGTTGGCCCCCATACGTCAGAATGTATTTTCATAAATGGAAGAGAAGTTTTATTATTACTCGAAACATATGAAATCTTCTTGTTTTTTGCTAATTCACATATTCACACTTGAAATCACTATCTATTACATTTAAAAACAAATTAGGCTTGAGTTTCCTAAGATATGAAAAAGAAAGATGTATGAGTCGGTGGTGCCATAACCATGCCACAAACTTATTAGATTGACTTATTCATGTATGGTGAGCTTGAACTTGATGGTGTTCTTCAAGATAGTACAACCTCCCACGCCTAGTACCATAACCAAGAATTTGATTTGTCACTAAATCCTGAAAAACACATTTATTTTTCCAAAAAGTTACGTATCAATTCAAGGCTTCAGTAATTTGACTAACTAATATCAAGTTAGATGACAATGAGGGAACCACAAGAGCAGAATCAAGGTTCATATAGTTTGAAACCTTTACACAGCCTTCATCTATTACATGTGCTTCACTTCTATTGGCTGCATTTACTTTGTTCAATTTGGATGTATGAATTTTTAATACTTTTGAGGGGTCATTTTTCATATGATCAGTGGCACCTATATCAATTATCCAACTATCATCATTATATTGATCACGATGGAACATACCATAGTTGGTTAATGTGTGTGTTGTCATTGGAGTTGTACCCTCTTCGGTTTGATATGTGTTGGCATTAGTTGTGTGATTCACCTTCTTCCTTGGTTTCTTTGTGAAATTCCACCACTCTGGGTATCCAATGATTTCATAGTATTTTTGTTTCGAGTGTCCTTCCTCACCACAGTGGGTGCATGTGAAGGAATTTCCTTTACCATTTGAGTTCTTTCCTTTTGCATTACGATTTCGAGTAGTCATGTGGACCATGTTATCTTGTTCCACTTTTGGTTCCTCCATAGACTACCTTTGATTATGGTATTTGCAAATGTATGTGTAACAAGACTCTAAGCTTAGGGGGGATCTTTTCTCAAAATTTCTCTTCAGGCCTGTATGTGTAACAAGACTCTATGCTTAGGGGGGGATCTTTTCTCAAAATTTCTCTTCGGGCCTAATTGAAATCGAAATCCAATCCTGCCAGAAAAATGTGTACCTAGAGACGTGACATCATCTTGTTCACAGAAACAGTCTCGTCTACTGTATCCTCTTGAGTAAACAATCAAGTATCGATTTCCCATAATGAACTAACCAATTCATTATAGTAAGTAGGTGTCACACCCCAAAACCGGAACGGCGGAAACGTTCTGGGGTGGAGGACGTCATGTCAAGTATCACAACATATGTAGTATAGTAATCAAAGTACAACAACCATTGCATTAATAGTAATAATTTTACATACGTTACATTTAGCAACAACATCAAAAGTAAATACAGAGAATAACATAAGATGCAGCTTGGTACTAGGCTGACTTCGCAAAAGCTCCCGGAGTGTACCTGTCTATTGATGACCTGAGAATACAAGTTATTTTGAAAGCGAGTATCAGCATTTTAATGCTGGTGAGTTCATAAGTATTTAATGGCATTGAAATAAATACATGTTTTTCTTCAAAATAATCTCATAAAAGATGGTGGTTTAGAATTTACAGAGTATTAGAATTCCTTCCAGAAAATCCTATATTTTCTAATAAAAGTAGTCTTCTACCAAGACCCTATTGTTTTATGTTTTAAGGAGTAATTTCCCCCAAAGGTAACTATCTTTATCAAAATATAGTTTTTACCTTAAAGAATATATGAGGAAATCACAAGCAAAAGTAATGGGGAAAATAATATTTTTCCTCAGCAGTAACACTGCTGGTCTAAAAGTAAATAAAACATAGACTCCAGGCGGGACGCCTCGAAAAGTCTAAAAGAATGAAGTACGGACTCCAGACGGTATCGAATGAGCAATACGTCTCGCAAAGTCTAAAAGGATGAAGTACAGACTCCAGACGGTATCGAATGAGCAATACGTCTTGTAAAGTCTAAAAGAATGAAGTACAGACTCCAGACGGTATCGAAGGAGCAATACGCCTTGTAAAGTCTAAAAGAATGAAGTACAGACTCCAGACGGTATCAAATGAGCAATACGTCTAGCAAAGTCTAAAAGAATGAAGTACAGACTCCAGATGGTATCAAATGAGCAATACGTCTAGCAAAGTCTAAAAGAATGAAGTACAGACTCCATACGGTATCAAATGAGCAATACGTCTAGCAAAGTCTAAAAGAATGAAGTACAGACTCCAGACGGTATCAAATGAGCAATACGTCTTGTAAAGTCTAAAAGAATGAAGTACAGACTCCAGACGGTATCAAATGAGCAATACGTCTTGTAAAGTCTAAAAGAATGAAGTACAGACTCCAGACGGTATCAAATGAGCAATACGTCTAGCAAAGTCTAAAAGAATGAAGTACAGACTCCAGACGGTATCAAATGAACAATACGTCTAGCAAAGTCTAAAAGAATGAAGTACAGACTCCAGACGGTATCAAATGAGCAATACGTCTAGCAAAGTCTAAAAGTAAA
The DNA here is from genome assembly GCF_052849685.1 of Lactuca virosa. Taxonomy (NCBI): domain Eukaryota; kingdom Viridiplantae; phylum Streptophyta; class Magnoliopsida; order Asterales; family Asteraceae; genus Lactuca; species Lactuca virosa. The sequence continues at coordinate 463,423,186 of NC_136429.1, read as the reverse complement.
TAAAAGGGTGAATGTGAACTCGTATGTAACCATGCTGATTGACGATCGAATACCTGATGACCCTCCAGGTCACACGTAGTATGGTGACATTATGTCACCCCTGGGCCTATTCGGCTCGGACTGTAGCTAGCAGTCAGGATGTGGGAGTGTCTGTCCCATATAGATCTATACACATGATGTCCACTCTCCCTCCAGGAGACTCTGGTTACAAGGTGATAGCGCTAGGAAGCGTCGTATCGGGAAGTAGTACGTCACATTCTATTTATAGTATTAAAGTAATGGTATAGACTCATGAATGAACTGACTCCTGTGTAATTCTTCGTACTAGGAAGAGTAAATAGAATCTCCTAACTATTCCTATAATAGTTACTAGTATTTTAGGTATATGAATAATGGAAGGATGCCTTTGCTACCCAAAGGAAATGAACTGGCTGATAGAACTTTTATGACTATATATGTATACATGATATATAACTAATATTTAAATGACCTTCGGACGAATAACCGATACCCTAAAGCCACATCCAAACAAGGAAAAGGAGTTAGAGCGAGCTAGCCTTCCTAAGTCCTTTAAACATTACTTATATAACTATACATATACAGGCATGCATTTGTCAATATAAAAGCATAAAAGAAATTTTGGTAAAACCTTTGGAAAAGCTTTAATAATCTAAAAAGGGATATTCATACTTTAAAAGAGATTTGAAAACAAGATTTGAAAACCTTTAGCTGGATAAAGCAGTTTAACCTGCAAAAATCTATTTGCTATACAGTTATTAATCACATGTGATTGATATAATAACTCTATAGTTCAACTTGTATCCCCCCCCCCCATAAAAGCATTTAAAATCATTTAAAAGGTTGATTCAGGGGTATGAACTCACCTGACGTGGGTGATTCGGATGAACGGATGGTATAGGATGCTAAGTGTCAAGTGAGGACTTGAACACACACGCGAATCCTATTTAACATGTAGTGATACATTTAAGTATCTAATTAGTCATTTATTAACTAATTATGCAAGTAAAGACATCCTAATACATGAAAACACTTTGCTACAAGTGCTAGGAGTACTAAGGGTTGTATATAAAGAGAGTATGGCCTCACATTGGAGTTTACTCCTCAAATGGTGGCCTTTATGAGTGTTTACGGTTTCTGGACCACTTCCCCCCATGATTTTACGGCCGTAAACTCATGGAAGTGGTGCCATTGGGTGTTCAAAGGTCCTAAACCACTCAAGGAATTAAGCTAGACTCGAATCAAGGGCTTAGGAAGTGACTAGGGCTCGAAATGACCCTTCTTTGGAGTTTACGGTCCTTGGACCACTCCTTGGGAGTTTACGGTCGTAAACACATGGGTTTACGGCCGTAAACTCATGTTTGTCCATTTCTTTCGTGTTTTGGTGTTCCTATCTTATGCATGCAAGGTTCTAGTCACTTATACAAGCATTGGAAGGCATTAGGGGCACCTAAACACCATTTGAAGGTGTTTACGGTTTTGGGAGACCTCCCCAAACCGTAAACACATGTTTTCTTGGGGATCTTGATGTTCTTCAAGGCTTTAACATGTATCCTAAGTTAATAACTTGCTAGGAGGAGTGTACTTACTTATAGGAAGCTCGAAAGAGTGTTTGGAGCCCAAGAACACTAGTGTGTGTTCTTGGTGTTCTTGGTGTTTTGAAGAACACTTGAAGATCTATGAAAAATACAAGATTTCATGGGTGAAATCGTGTATAAACACTAGATAAAGTGTTATATGAACGAATCTAGGAAGAAAACACTTACTTTTTGGCGGATTTGAAGGAATGATTTTATGATAGTTGAGAGAAAACTTGGGTGTTCTTGAAGTTGGAAGTGAAAAATGAGCTAAAAATGACTAAGTGTCATATTTATACTCTTTGGGGTTTACGGCCGTAAACTCCATGTTTACGTCCGTAAACTCCAAACTTTTGGAGTTTTGAGACTTACGTGATACACGGCAACTTCTAAAGTATACTTCCTTTTATTTGTTCGCTTGACGAATATAAAATAAGAACACCCAACGGACTTAAAACCGGCCAAAAATGTTTTGAGATGAATTTGGCTAATTTTTGAAGTGCTTGATTGCGGAGTTTAAACAAATGAAAATTTCGGGTTGTCACAGTAGGTAGGGCTCGTCCGTTTTGTCGAGTGTTAAATGACCTCCGGTTCAACTCAAACAATTGAGTTTCATCAGTTCCATCATAGAAGGTCTTGTCTACCGCCTCCCATATCTCCGTTGTTGTTTAAAAGCGGATAAAGTGACGAATCAAGGGTGGACTCATCGATTCAATCAGCAAGTTCTTGACTCGGTTGTTGTCGGTCAACCAAGTTTCGACTTGTTTTTCATCTTCAGTGGGTTTGGAAGTTTTATCGGTGAGATAACTAGATTTGTTCCTTGCTCCGATTCGCATTTCCATTAATTGAGACCATAAAGGGTAATTTGTGTCATCTAGGATGACTCTGGTGGGAAAGGGTGCATCTTGCACATTCTGCACGATGACTTGGGATGAGCTAGAGCCTACTTTATCATCCATCACTACCAGGATACGCTAAGAACTTTGGAATTAAGTTTGCTCTGATACCATGTAAATTCGAAAGCACGGATATTAGGAAGAATCTTCATTATATATATATATATATATATATATATATATATATATATATATATATATATATATATATATATATATATATATATATATATATATATATAGGTAGAGGTTCATGAGACCACCTATATTTTGTGAGACATGGGGACCAAATCTGAGCCTTTGATCAAAACTGATCTTGTGGCTCATAAGAAAACGTGATTAACACTAATTAATCTAAAAGATTAGTTAATTAGGGGTAGATTAGCCACTAGGTTAAATTTAGATCATCGGATGTGTTATCTTCACGTTATCACAAAACCCAGCTGCTTCGATTCTTTCTACCAATTCACACTAATCGATAAACATTCCTTAATCTCCGATTCACGCTAATCAATCTTATATTTGCTTCGATTTGAGTGATTGAGGTTTATGTTCATCTATCGACATCAACAATTCATTACAAGATTGTTATCGATTTTAGCTTTGTGATCATCGATTTCATCCAAGGTAGAAGTTCAAGTGTTCAGTCAATTTCTACTAATCTTCATCTTCAACAATTGCTAACGATCTTTCAAGCTGTGCTTTTTTACTCTACATCATGATTTCATCAATTGATCAAGGTTTGAGTTTTCTTCCCCTGAGTTTTTGATCAACGATTTTTAGCCATTCATCAACTGATATCAATATCCATCGTATTGATGCTTCAAGTTTACTCTCAAATCAGGTGTTTTATCAATTTAACTTCATCTTAAATCTATTATCATTTCAAGTATTTGATTTCAGCCATCGATTATCAATTTCAAGCTTTTGGTTTTTTCTGTGCATTTGAGCACATATTAAATGAAGATAAGCAAGCAAAAACAACGTATCTTCGTGTTATTTTGTGCTCATTGTATAAAATCAATGAGGTATGTACATAACTATTATTGTTCTTGAGCCAATTCTCTTACATTATACATGCACTCTACCTGTTTGATGAAAGTCCTGAATGAATAAAGAGTCTGATATAGAGTATGATTACAACATTATACATCATATATTCTAAAATTACAACTATAATGTCATATGTACATGTTCATATTCTGTTGACGCGTCTTGATCAGATGACGAGCTATCAGACGAAGTATCATGAAGTATGACTTTTTTTTTTGCCTTTATCTATTTCCGATGATAGAAATTATTCAACATTCTTTCTTTTAGGATCAAACACTCATTTTTCCCTTGATTTAGTAGTTTCTTCATTTCAACTGTATCAAAACATAAACCATACTTTTATTAAAACAATAAAACTATGATATAAACAAACAATTTATTATACTAGAATATTCTAACATTCTACAAATAATTAACAATATTAAAATTGTTTAATAAATAATTTACAATTAGAGAATTTTATTTTATTTTCACATTAAATGTTACACAAATCTAATATGATCATGACATTATTAACAATACACAAAGTAGAATCTGAGATAAAATAACAAAAAAAACATAATTGTCCACATGGTACTGACTCCAAATAAAGTTTATGTTCCTTTAATTTCGATTAGTAATATGTAGTATAATTCAAATAAGAGATTTAATATTATATAAAAAACAAAAGATCAGATAACCTAATCACCTAATTAGACCTTTATGTTAATAGAGGTAGTTCTAAATTATATGTTATACAATACTATATTACATTACGTCGTGAGTTTCAGAGATAACTATACAATGAAATATCTTGATTATAATACATCTTCGAAAATACACAGTGATTTTTGACTAAAACTATACTATAATCAAAACACATAGATTTATAAAATATCTCAGAGATGAATATATTAACTCAAAGTCACATACAAAGATAAAATCAATGATTATAATACATTAACTCAAAATCACACACAAATATATAACAGTGAAGAAATTATAGTATTATACGTTACCTGGAATAACTCTGGATGCAAACTCTAAATCCGATTGTGTAGAATAAACCATTTGTTGGAATAAAAAGCTTCGGTTTCTTTTATTTAGGAATATTTGACGATCGAGAACTTGATCTAGTTTCATAATCAGAATCACAAGATTGAAAATCCAAATGAGAAGGAATAAGAAATTGTGTTAAATCAGAATGCCTAGAATATTTATGTATTAAACATTATTTCAATGTATGTGTAACGCGTTATCTAATTAATCAACAAAATATCATTAGAACTCAATTTTTACTAATCATAATACTTAGAATATTACATATTTTACATCAGAATATGACACATAATTCCAGAATATATCACATTCCTTCATTGTTAATCAAGTAGTATCACAACACTTTACAAAAAGGTTCAAAACAGAGTTGTTTCCAACAAAAGAAGAATGTGTAAAATAAGATATTACACATTATTCACCAAAAGGTTCAAAGCAAGTTGTTTCCAACAAAATCATAATGTCTAAAATCGTAATATGAGACGTAATTTCAGAATGTTTCACATTAATTCATCATAAAAGGTTTAAAGAAAGTAGTTTCTAATAAAATAACATCTATATAAAAAAAATCAAGATCTAACTTATCAACTAAGAATATGTATAATATCAGGTTATTAGGCTCACATTTACTTAACTTCGATTAGTAATATCTAATATAATTCAGACAAAAGATTTAATATTATATAAAATATAAAAGAATAGACATAATCAGACCTTAGGTTAACAACCACTACCAACCTGAACAAACAATTTCCACTTTAAATGGGTATTAAACACTAATCATTGCTACAGTAAACAGTTTCAAAAAACATTTAACCGAAACTACAATAAACAACTCCATTCCTAACTCAAGCTATAGTGAATATGGATCAAATACAAACCATAGCTACAATAAACATTTTCAGAAAAATAATTCACAATTTAGAATAAACAAAATAACAGCTTCCTGAAGCCTATTACAAGAGACAATTTATAATCTATATTATCTAGAATATGAATCCAAATGTGATATTGTCGGACTAGAAATACAGAGAGATGGATTCGATTATGTCAAAATAGAATAACAAATCCTCAGATTCTCAAAACGTATTATAGTCAGAAGCATAAAACCAATAGATTCAATTACAGAGTATCTTAAACTAAAACCCATAAGTTCATCAAAACATAATACTAATCTATCAAACCCTAGTTTGCTAATGTAGTGTTAGATTATGTGATTAATCAACAAATTAACATAAAAAGTTAAACAAACTATTAATAGAATAGTCATTTCATATACTATTAAGATATTCAGAGAATATAAGATCTAATTTATCAAAATCTAAAATCAGAAAACATGTAATAGAGGTAATTTTCCCATTTGGAGAGGTTTTTGTGTTTGAAACAACCACGATCGATGTTTGATCTGAATAAATCGATTTATTGAAGAAATAAATCTCGTCAATTAGGGACGCGACTATGGATTTTCGTTGAATTGATATAGAACCAAAACTTGGGTTTTTTGTTGCGAGTTCTCGTTGATGGGGCAGATTTCTAGGGTTTTGTGGAATAAGATTGAGAAGATTTAGGTCGATTTCATATTCTATGGAATTACGCTTGAGAAAAATCCAGATCAAGAAAAGTTTAGGGGAGAAAGAAGAAGCATATCACGACTAGGAAGAAAAGAATAAGCTCTCATATGATTTGAGTGCAAAATGACAGAGCTATCCCTCCTGGTCCATAGTTAATCACAAACTTTGACGTATTTTCAAAATTGTCACCGCCTACATCAGCTTTTTTATAGTGTTTTTATGTTTTATTCTTAGCCACTCATTATTTGAGATGAGTGGTCGAGATTTAGTGTTTTTGTCACCGCCAAGCACACCAGCTACACAGTCTCACACCATACCAGGAGCACACACCTTGAATCAGTCAGGACCATCGCACCATCGCTATTAGACCCACTTGAAACCTAACCCCCCTCTCTCTCTGGCTTTCTCTCTCTATTCAAACATAGGTTGATGGTGGGTTTCTTGAAATGGCATATTTGAATACTGATGACTGAAGTTTTCCGGCGATTTGAAGTCAAATAGGTAATCTTTCTTTCCTCCCTTTCGATTCCAACACTATGGGCATATTTCTTCATTTATTTGTGAAATATTGTGTGTGTGTGTTTTTATTCGTGTTCATATGTGTCTGTATTTGTATGTGTATTTGTCTAATTTTCTGTGTATGTATTTTTCTAAAATATGGGTGGAGATCCGATTGATTTTGATTGTTTGGAAGCTAGGGCTTGGTTCACCCCTTTGTTCGATATTCTTATGGTCAATTTCACCTTGAAAATCTATGACAATCCTCTTTTTATATTTGCATATCTGAGGAAAATTGTGGGTGTTTGATTCACAGTTCTAATTATTATTATTTTTTTAAGTTTTTCATATGCAAATGAAGACACATGTTGGAAATATGCAAATGATCTAACTTTTTATGATTTTTATGTTTTCCCATGTTTGTAGGTAAAGATTTCATTTTTTTGTAGTTTTGATGGGCTGGATGTTATTTCGATCAAAAGGACCGCCGCCAAAATCCTGGCCTCTGTTTTTAGACAAACATAATCAATGTTCCAAAGTATCTTCCCTTTAAACCCTTACCCTTTTTCTGTTCACTCGACCCATATGTATTCAGACCCACACAATCATAAACGGCGGACATCGAACATGCTACTGGAGACCTCTTTCAGATTTGAGAAAAGTTAAAGGAAATAGAGAAACACGAAGATTGGGTCTACAAAGGTTTGATTCTTTTAAATTAGTTTAACTTCATCTGATTTCTAACATTCATAATGGAGAATCAAGGGATACACCAGAGTGATTATGGATTTGTAGCTTCTCGAATCATAATTTTTTGTTAAATCTGAGTGGGTTTTTATTTTGAAAGTAAGAAAGATTAATATTTGAAAAACAAGTAAGTGACTATGGATTGTGTATCGGTGTAGGCTATGCCAAGGCCTTTAATATATTTTTATTGTTCATCTCAGTGTTCTAACTATATTTTGAAGATAGATTAACATCATATGCATATTTTGCTTGATTTGGTTGGATGGTAAGGTAAAGATCCAACCTAGATTCTATTGAGAGACATCTTTATTTTGAAGTTCTTTTTTGTTCAGATGTAGATAGGCGCGAAGGGAATTTGTGTAATGAACTCGGCAGCTAGCCCGTAGTATCTCATAAACATTCCATCTATTGGTAATGCAGAGCTTTACAAGATATTTTTTGTTTCCAAATTTAGTAGTCTTGCATATTCTTTGATCTTTAGTTCTGTTAATGTGTTCAACAGGTTTGCTTGGACTATTGGAATTTCTTAGTTTTGGAGCTTTTTGAGGTAACTACAATCTTGAAAATGCAAACATGATGTGATCTCTACTTATATATTTATTTAATACAGTATTTCTTTTGACATACTTCTTGGTTCCAGAACCGAGTGTCCAAAGTTGAAACTTTTAGTTTATTTTTTCTTGCATATTTCACATTTTTTACTATACATTATTGGAAAGGTATATAAGTTCCATCTATTAGCCGGTACTTTTAGACGATAACACACTAGATGCTTTTCATTGCTTACATTTGGTTTGTGAACCACCATGAGGAGTTACTTTATTAGATGCTTCCAATAGAATACTCATTTGAGAATTTTGATCTTTGCCTTTTTATTTGCAAGTTAACAAAACGTGAATTACATATGCCTCAAGCTTTGACAAAAAAAAAAAAAATTCAAGAGGGAACAAGTTATAAATTGCTTTTTCCCTTTTCTTTTTAATTGAATTTTTATTTATTATCTAGAATTATACATGAGTAAGTTTCAAAAATGGTCTCTATGCTTCCGACAAATTTTTAGTTTTATACATCTTTCAACATCACGCCATAGACAATCCTTGAGGTTTTACTTTTATAAACGGTTGGTCCTTTGATTGATAAATCTATCTATTAAGATGTTTTTATTTTTTTATTTATTATTATTCTATTTTTGTAAATATGATCATTTTATCCTCAAACGAAATTAATAAAAGCTTTAACAATAGGGTTTAAACCAGGGGTATTCATCACACTGTTCAAACTGTATAGATCGCTTGCACTGCATCAAAAGAAAGGTCTCAAGCTTTCGAAAGAAAATTAATTGAAAAAAAATATCCATGAAATAATACTATTCGCTGAATCTCCTCTAGAAACTAATTTCTAAAAAAAAACTATTCACACCCGTCTCTTGGCGCGGGTAAATGGCTAGTGTGTGTGTATATATATATATATATATATATATATATATATATATAGGGTGAGGTTCAATAGAGAACCATAATTAACCAAGGAACCAATGAACCAATTTTTTTTCAACTTTTAGAACTTATTTTTTATTAAAAAAAAACCTAAAAATACAAAAATTCATAACTTTTTATCCTTTTTCCAATGAAATCAAATTCGATTTTTTTTTTTTTACGTCAAATTCACAATGTGAATCTTTGAAAATTCACAATGTTAATCCGGATTCACACGGTGAATCCGAAAAATATTTTTCACATTCACAATGTTAATATATAAATTTAGATATTTTTAGATTTTTTTTTCGATAAAGAATAAGCTTTAGAAATTGAAAAAAAAATTTGGTTCCTTGAAGAACCAATAATTATGGTTCACTATTGAACTTTTCCCTATATATATATATATATATATATATATATATATATATATTCACCAATTATGATTCATGTATTTATGTAAGGAAACATAAAACAAACCAATCTAGTTTACAGCCTCTATTCAAGGAGATAGATAAGACTACAACAAACTACAAATTATCTCTCTAACTTATGACTCTTGGCAACATTTGGGAGCATGGATAAACGAAATTGGATAAAAGATTTATGCAATTGATACATGATTAATTTCTTAGGTACCAAGAAACAAAGATGTCGAGATTGGAGTTGTTAGTTGAATTCTCTTTGGCGAAGAAACGACATCTTGATTACTTGAATTCTCATCAAGTTGTTTTTTTTCTATGAATGAGATGATTTTAGAGGAATACCGGATCATTATTCATTTCAACGGAAGGTTCTTAGCATCATCAATCGTCTTAGAGAACCGAGAGTAATGGTAATGGGCTCAATGATTGTTTTGTTTTATAAATATAAAATCTAATAAAAACGTATTAAAAAGGAGAAACTAAATTATATATGCTAAATTGTGACAAATGAATTAAAATATTATTAATTTCATTAAATGTGACACATGTCACCATTTGACATGGGTATGAGGATGATTGAGAAGAAAATATAGGATGATATCTAATTTCCCATTAAAAATATAAATTAAAACTATTCTCAATATATTTATGTATTTGTATTAATATAATAACAATCTAAAAAGATAAATTAATCAATAATTAAATTTAATATTAATATTAAAAAAATAACTAATTATATTATTTGTGGGACAGCAAAACAATAGAATTGCCATACAAAATAGGATTTGACATTACTCCGGTTCTATAATATGCTGAATTGCCGATCACATCAGTGAAGTAATGTGTTTTTTTAAAGTTCGTACTAATCCTTAGATAATGGGCTCAATTAAGTTAATGGTAATGGGCTTCCACCTGAATGAATAAAAGAAACGGGAGTACGAAAAAAAAAATAACGACAGATAAAAAGCAGCTGACTAAAGGCAAATAAAAAAGTTGTACAAATAACTAAGTGTGGGTAGAAGGAGGTTGCACACATAAGTAATAACTAAGTGTGGGTTGAAGGAATCAAACAAATGTCATTTGGAACGAAAGGAATCGAACAAAGATACTTGGGCTTATCATCAGAAGGTTATGCGTGGGCTTTGTTTAAAAAGAAGCTTTAATTGCTCAAAAGTAATATCAAGAAATGATTACTTTTATATGGAAAAATATTCAAAGTTCTACTAAGGTTGATCTTCGAACAAAAATCAATAATATGGATACACGTTTGGATGGTGGAATAGCAACCATGATTGATTTGGAAGATTGTCTTCTGTAAAGAAAAATGATAAAATATGTTGGGGTGGAGGGAGATGAAAACTCAAAAACTTTCATGATATGTTCAACCATGTAACACAAATTTTTTAAGTACTTTACTTCCAAGTTCAACCATCTTCATATGAATCGAATTATCATGTAAATCGAGTTTTCTAAAATCCTAAATGTTGATCATATTTTGTTCATTGAAGATCCTTTCACAAGACTATGAATTAAAATAGCGATACATGATTGTGGGAATGAAAAATCCCCAGATCCCCGATGATTTTATGTTTGATTTTATCAAATGCTTTTGGGATGTAATTGAATATGATGTGGTTGATTTAGTAATGCATTTTCAAGAATCCTTTTTTATCCCGAAATGATGAAATCCCTCATTTCTTGCCCAAATTTGTTAAATATCATAATTAATCTAATTGGTTGCTAATACAAAACGATCGATTGTGCTTGGTTATTGATAATGTTGTAACAATCTGCTTCTATTAAAGGTCGCCATTGACAAGTTCAAGACTAAACTTTTTAATTCAAAAGTTATAAAACGCTTCTATAATCAGTTTTGGGGAGTATTGCTTTATATATAATATTTCCATTTTTAAGGCTCCAAAAATGGTCATGAGTGATTTTATCTAATCAATGCGACATATAAGAATTAAATTTTGATGGTAATGAGTAGTTATACGGATATTGACAAAAGTGATAAGTAATTGTGAATATGAAATGTGAAAAGTACATTGCATGTGCCTTTGTATGAAAATTGTCCCTACCATTTTCACGAAGTAAATTATAACGATGCCCCATTGAATGACATTACTTGTTTGGAAAAACAATACTACAACATTATGATCTCAATTGGATAATTATAGTAGATCTACAAATAAAAAATTAAGTTTTATTACAAATTACCAAAAATTTTGGAACTAATTTCATTACTAGTTTGCTACATGCATAAAAATCACCAACGCAACTATTCCTTCAAACATTATGTTTTCATTTCACTCGCCTTTTTTATTTGTAAGGCAGCTCTTACAACATTTCCTCTTGTAATAATCCCCACCTTCATATGTAAAAACAATGGCTATTAGAATGGATACTAAATGACCGTTTTACCCTTACATCCCAAAACTCAAATTTCACAATATTCATCAATTTCAACTATAAAACGTAACATTTTACGAATTTTCCCTTAATTAGTTTTCCTTTTTATTTACCCAAGTATGCCGACATTTTGTTGAATATTTTTTAAAGTCAGAAAAGTCTCAATATTTTCGGAAAAGTTACACTTTAGTCCCAAGTTTTTTTTTAACATAAAAGTCCTGATTATTTGTAAAAACACGATAATATGTCATTTACTGTTAAAAGAAAAAAAAAGATTTTTTTTGTTAACTTAAGCCAAAATGAAATAATCGGGACTTTTATGTTCAAAAAAAAACTTAGGGACTAAAGTGTAACTTTTCCGAAAATATTTGGACTTTTCTGACAATTTCCCTTTTTTCTGACAATTTCCCTTTTTTTGACAGTACTAAAGAAGGTTTTTACCAGCTTTCCCTCCCCATCTACAACTGGAAGGCGGCGATATTTGGTTTCAAGTAACAATCTGACATCATGAAAAAAAAATTACTGTATAAGATTTTTTTTTTGTTATAAAATGATAATAAAAATAAATTTGTGAAAAATAAGGTTGAACAAACCTTGCAGCATCTTCAAGATTAGTATTTTCACGAACTACTAATGGCGCAGGTGTCATTAAATCACCAACCAACTTCCCATCAGTTTTACTTAGCAAATTTTGTACTTCATTAAATGTCTGTAATTTTTTAATATATGAAATTACAATACGAAGCTAATCCAACAAAAAGAATAGATTGAGTTTGATAGTTATGGTCTGTTTGGTATGATGGAATGGAATCATGAAAGGAATGGAATGGATCATTACATTCCATTGTCATGTTGGGAGGGAAGAAAGGAAGGAGTCATTCAAACATGTTGTTTGTTTTGTATAAATATGAAACTAAACTTGATAAATAAAGAAAAAGATGTTACTTTATGTAATAAACTTTAATTAAATAAAGATATATTGTTATATAATTTGCATGGGTTTTATGCAGAAAATTCTCATTATTTTGGGAAAAATTTTGATAAGGTCCTAATTTTTTTTTTTTGAACAAAAAGGTCTTGATTATTTAATTTTACACGATAATCTGTCATTTCCTGTTAAAATAAAAATAACGTATTTTTCGTTAATTTGACCCAAATATTAAATAATCGGGACTTTTCTGTTAAAAAAAAAACCCTAAGACTTTATCAGAAATTTTCCCAAAATACGAAGACTTTTCTCCATAAAACCCTAATTTGCATATAAACTTTTTTCATTTTGTTTAAAGGGTTAATCTCATAAGAGGCCTTATATTTTATGTTTTTTCCAGATTAAACCTCAGTCTTTATTTTTTTCATGAAAAAGACCTTATGTTTTTTTCTTTTTTCCAAAAAAACCCTCAACTGTCTTTTTTTTTTTTTAAAACCCTCAGCCTTCTAAATGTTTCCAAATAAATCCTCAACTTTTTTAGTTTTTCCTGAAAAACCCCTCACATTTTACAACTTTTTTAGAGAAAAATGACTAAAAAGGTTGGATCGGAAAAAATGAAAAAATGCAAGGTCTTTTTCATGAAAAAAATAAATAAAGTTGAGGTTTAATCCGGAAAAAACACAAAATGTAAGGTCTTTTATGAGATTAACCCTTGTTTAAAATACATATTATATGTATTTCAAGTAGCTAAAAAAATATCCATGATCTAAAACATGTTTACAAAATAAAAAGAAATAAACACCATGATCTCTTTAAATATTTTTGAAAAATAAATAAAAATTAAATGAATAATTACCTTCCAGGTGCTATCAACTTCCGGGAACATGCCCGTATCAGGTCGGGCAGGGCCTAATGAAAAATATTGGAATATTAGAAAATATAAAAAGTGGGACCCACAAATAAAATTTAAATCTTTTTGGTATTTTAAGTTATGCTTATTACCTGATACAGAGTCCAGTGCTAATAAGTCATAATCTGAAACCAATCCAACCTGTAACAAGAATCAAGCTCTAAATACGTTATAAAGAATATCAATTCAATCAAATAGAGAGGGAAAAAAAAACGTTACCAATTTCCAGTTATCATCGATTACAGGAAATCCTGTTATTCTGTGTTCTACAAGAGCTTCTAGAGCTGTTGGATGAAATCCATTAGAAAAATAGGGGAAGAAAGTTAAGAGATTGATGAATTTGTTTGTTGCAAATTGCAAATTGAAATGAAGCAATGAAGCAATACCTTCGTCTACTGTTGTTGTGGGCTTAACGACATGTAACTCTTCTTTTGTAGTCATGAAATCACCCACAATTAAGACTCCATTTCTTGGCTAGAAACAAGAACCAAACTTGTCAAAGATCCTGAAGGAAAGAAATTAAGAGTTTGAAAGGGTTTAGTGTAAGGGACAGATTGGTGACGAATTCTATGATTTTTGTTTCACTTCAAGATTTATGTAATTAAAGTCTGTTGCTTAGTTCCTTTTTCGATGGCTGCTTTTAAGTTGTTTATGTTGCTGATATACTATTTGAATTTTGAAGAGCGATATGCGAGTAGATATAAAAGCGTACTACTTTATGTCCCCATTATGCCTACAAAGTGTTTGATGAAATTCCTCTTACAAAATTTTCTTTGAATCTTCTTATCCAGTCCGAAAATTTGTTATTAACTAACGAATTACACCTAAATAAGTACACGGAGGAGCAGAACGACCGATAGTAAATGAACAACCAAGCTCAATTTTGTACAAGCAACTTAAAAATCAGACGAACATGATTATTGATTATATACATCTGTAAAGATCCACAAACAAATTACGGGAAACTTAGATTCACAGAATATTTGAGAAAAAAAGTGTACCGGTACGGAATTACCGGTCAAGGTAGCTGCTCCGGCGACGGTGAAAGTGGGTCTGCGAGAAACTGGAAGGAGGCGAGAAGATGGGAGAGTATAGATAAATGATGGAGGGGGTGAGATTAGAGAAAGCGGATGATGGTGGAAGAGGGTGGAGGAACGGAATTGAGAGAGAGATAATGGGTCTAGAAGCGGAGGGATAGAAGCCATGGATGACGGTGTCGATGTTGCGTGGAGGAGGGAGATGGGGATGAGATATCTAATGCGGCCTCTGGCGGAGAAATTCCAGACGCCGATGTAAAATATCGTGGATTCTTGGAAACTCTTATGGCTGTGGTTTTGTTTTTCTTTTAATATAGTTTTAAAAAATTTCCAACATAAATGTAGCCTTTTTAGAAGGTTTAGTTGTAGTTTGGGCATGAAAGTTAATTGTTTTAGTATGTCAATTATCCTAAAATCATTGTTTTGTCATTCATTTTATATGTTTATTTAGATTTTATTATTTATTTGTTTGTTTTGATTATTATCACTTATTATTTATAGCAAAATGGACCATCCAACCAAAACCAACACTTATCACCCTTTTTATTATTTATAGCAAAATGGACCATCCAACCAAAACCAACACTTATCACCTTTTTGTTTCACTGCTCGTTACACTAGCTCCCACCCCCATCCGCGTTGATGACATCTTAAAGCACTAGCTCCCACCCCCATCCGCGTTGATGACACCTTAAAGCACTTTACTCTGCTCTCACCATCGGTGACACAAAGAAGACCATCAATAGTGTCAAGGATGGGGCTACAATGATGAAGGGTTGGGAGGCATCGAGGTGGTGGCTACCGGAGGTGAGTTGTCGATACCCTACTTCAGTTTGAGCCTAAAAGTGTGAATTCGTTGATATGGTTCGATGAATGTTCGGCCAATGTAATATCAATGCATTAATCCTTGTTAGAATGGAACTTCAACCCAGGGCCGGCTCAACCAGTTTAGGGGCTCTAAGCGACCAAAAATTTGGGGCCCTTTGACATTTACTATACTTAATGTTATAAACCCTCCTCTTTTATTCGGGCTTGGGACCGGCAATAATAAACTAAAAAGTTTACAAATGGCGGAGTTAAAAAAAATTATGTATATGTTTTTGTGAATATATTTTATGACATAAAGTTAATTTTTCTAGCATTTTTAGATGCAAATTCTTTAATAAATTTTTCATAATCAATTTATTTTACTAAATGTTTTTCAATTGACAAAATAGCTAATCCATTTAATCTTTCTTGTGACATTGTAGATCTTAAATAATTTTTTAATAGTTTTCATTTAGAAAAACTTCTTTCTGCAGAGGCAACGGTTACAGGAATAGTTAACATAATCCTATAGGCAACATATGCATTTGGAAAAGAACTAAACTTTTTAATATAAAGTATATTAATAATTGTATCACGTTCTAAATGTACAATATGTCTTAAAAGTTTTAGTTCATGAAATAAATCTAAACCATCAATATCTAAGCTATCATCATGCTTTAAAGATTTTTCAAGATTTAAACAATGTTCTTTTAAAGTATTTTCATCAAATGATTTTAATTTTTTTATACTAAATAGAAAACCAAAAATATTTTTGAACTCGTTAAATTGCTCAAATCTACTTTTAAGTGAAGTAATGGTTTTATCTACTACATATAAAAAGTAATCAGATTTAAATAACTGAACAGGAGTTTTAATAGTTTCATTAGCAACATTTTCATCATATCGTCTATTTCTTTGAATGATACGTTTTTCACGAAATTTAGGTTTTACATTCATTTCTAAAGCCAATTCTTTTGCATAATCTAAAGTCTTTTCAAATCTGTTTTCTCTATATTCTTCAAAGAAACACAAAAGTCCATTTAGTTGATCTATAGCATCATCGATACACATATCATTTGATTGTAAACTTTTACTAACAGTGTTAATAGCAAACAAAACATCATACCAAATAATCATTCCTAGTAAAAATTCATAGGTTTGAATTTCATATGTAGCTAAACATTTAGCTTCACTTTTAATTTTTGGATCTCCACAACTTTTGGATAATTGTAAAAGTACTTTTCTTAATTGTGGTGCTTGAAATCTAATTGCTTTTACACTTTCTACCATACTTTCCCAACGAGTTTGTGATAATGATTTAAGTGTTAGGTTTGATATATTATCTTGTAATATTTTCCATCTTTGAGTTGATGAAGCAAATATCGAATATATACGTTGTATAACTCCTGTTAGGGTCGAAATGTTGTAATAGTCGAAGTTTGTATTTAGGGTCTTCGAACATTTTTATAATGTATTTTACTAGGGCATAATATTCGAAGCTTCATGTTTAGTCCTTAGTATATTTTTTGTACGCTTTTCTCTTCTATAAATAGGAGTGGTTACTAGTGTCTTAGGAAAAAAAGTCTTTACAGAATATTCATTGTACTCTGTAAAATTTGCAAAAGCGTAATAGAGCCAAACAGATCATATTTACATCGGTGTTCAAATCTTTCAATTCTACTTTGAATTTACTCTCTAATTCGTTCAATACTTGATTCATTGTCTCATCAATTGGTATCAAAGCAGGAATCATATCTCTGATCTGATTTTCACTTTGTTCAAAAGGTTTTTGAGTCAACTTTTTGATTCAAAAGTTTCCGCACTTTTTGAAAGTGAAAAATTGTTTAGATCTAAGTATGTGATTCGATTATGCACTTAATTCATTGAATCGAGTGTTCTAAGAGTGATTGTGATTTGAATCATACAGTTTGTTGTCAAATTCTCAAAGTTTCTTCAAAAATTCTCAAGGATCTATTCCGTACAACAATGGCGTCATTCAATCTGAATTCCATGACTTCTTTTTCTCATCTTCTAGGATCATCCACCAAAATTCCTATGCTCATCCCTGAGTATTACGATCAGTGGGCTGATCGTATGCAGGATTATCTCAATGGATTGGATGAAGAACTGTGGAATTGCATTTCTGGCAATCTCAATCCACCATCGAATGTTCAACCAATTGGTTCTTCCTCTGGAAACTCTGAAGTTGAAAATCAATCTGGTCGTCTGAAAAAGCTGGAGAAAAGGTGTGTAAGAGAGCTAAGAGGAGCTTTGCCTCCAGTTGTTTACAACTACGTGAGGAGTTGTACAACTGCAAAGGAAATCTGGAACAATCTCAAGGAAAAATTTCAGGGAAGTGAGAAGACGAAAGTTAATTCTGTGAAGCAATGTTTAGTGGAGCTGAAGGACTTCAGACAGAAAGATGGTGAAACAATTGAAGTTTATTACGATCGTCTTAATGAATTGATATATCGATGCAATCGATATGGTATCACTAGATCAGCCATGGAATTCAATCTGATATTTGTTATGGGACTTCGAAAGGAATGGCGTAGTGTGAGCATGATGGTGAAGAAGCAACAGAGCTTTGATATGTCAACATTGAATGACTTGTACAACCAACTTAAGACTCATGAAAGCGAAGTGAACGAAATAGCTGAAGAATCGAAGGCTATGTTGGGAGGTCCACTAGCTTTGGTTTCGAAGATCTCTGAAAAAGATGCTGAGAAAGATGTTTCGGATGAAGATGAAGGGTTCATCATGAACTCAGATGATGAGGCAGTTGCCTTTTATTCAAACAATCGTGTGAAAAAGTTCTTCAAAAAGCCTTTCAATCCGAAGACAAAGTCGTCTGAGACAAAAGGGAACTTTCTGAGTAAAAGTGTAGGGAAGAGAAAAAGAAAGATGAGATGAAAGATTCGAAGCCTGCTGAGGGAAAGTCTGAGAAGAAGCTAAAGGGAGATGCTGGGATTGATTGTCATTATTGCAATGGTGCTAATCATCTTGCTAATGACTGTATGCTTCGAAAGAAGGATGAGAGAAAGAATAAGGTCAAGGATGAGGCGTACTATGCTGAAAAGTTGGAGGAGGTTCGTGCGAAAGCCAAGAATTTGTCTCTGGTTGCAAAGGGTGCGAATGAGGATGAAGATGGTACTTATCAAATCTGGTCATCTGGATCAGATGATGAGGAAATGCGAAATCCAACCCATGGAGCTATGTTTGCAAAAATGGAGGAAGAATCAGAGGAGGAAACATACGAAGTGCATGGAAGATGCTTCGTATCAAAAGCTGCTGACAAATCACCAATGACCACAAAGGTACGAAACATTCTTGAATCTTTTAATATTCTAGTACATGCTTATAATTCTGAATTAGTATCTTTTGATGAAACTGTTACTTATTTTGATTCGATTGTGGTATCTGCTAGCAATGAGGCTAAGAAGCTGTCAATGCAATTGCTGGAGACACAAAAGAAATTAGATTCGAAAATCACTAAGATAGATTATCTAGAACTTCAAATAACGAATATCATGGTTGATAGGGACAATTTATCTAGTGATAATAAACTGTTGTTAGCACAAAGAAACATTTACTGTAATGCTGCTAAAAGATTATATGGGAAAATAACTGAACTTCATTATTCATGCGAAATCAGTAAAGAACAACATAGAAAATTGCTGCCATTTTTAGCTTATGAAAGAGCTAAGGTAGATAACATTTCGTATGACTGTGAAAAAGAAATAGCTGATTTTGACAAAGTTCCGAATGACAAGTATAGATATGGAATTGTCAAGGTTGATGAATGTCTTGATTCGAATGATTTAGTTAACATTGTAAATGATACTTTGACTAAATCTGAACAAATTTACATTTTGAAAAAGACTGAGAATTCATCATCTGATTCTCAATCTAATTTTGCTGATATTGAAGATAATTCTGACATATTAGTGAAATTAGTGAGCTTGAAGATGTTGATTGTTCTCAATTGTCTATTGTTAATGTTGCTTCGAATTCTAAAGGGAAAGAAAAAGGTAAGGATTTGATAGTTGAGAAAGAAACTGATACTCCCACAACTTCGAAAGTTAGTGAAATGAACTTCGTGGATCTCAAAGATTACCAAACTGATGATAGTGATGATGAAGATGTAGAGAAAGTTTCGAAAGAAAAGAAATCTTCAAAGAAAGTAGTAATTCCACGAATAGTTGTTGACCAAGTGTATGGTGATACACAAAAGTTCGAAAAAGTGATGAATGAAAAAGGTGAACATTATCTTGAAACAAACACGGTGGTTTTTCCAAATTTCAAATGCACAGATGATGTCATTTTTCCAAATCAAGTTTTCGTAACTACCGGAAATGTTGAGAATATCAAACCAGAGTTCAAGAAGATGGTTGAGGAGGATAATTCAAAAACAACTGAGGAAGTTTTTTTCGCAAATCAAAACACAGTTGAAAACAACTTAACAAAGAATTCATATATTTTTCAACGACAAAAACCACAAAAACAATGGATTGAAAAATCAAAAGTTGAAAAAGAGAAAGTAATTCGTGTTGAAAAGGAAAATGAAAAAGTTGTCAAATTAAACTCTAAGGAATTTAAAGATCAAATTGACAAATTTTCGAAGGAAAACAACATTTCAAAAAGACAAGCACGAAAGAAAATATCTTGGCAAAATATTGAGTCTCAAAAGATGTCTGAATCACAATCCATCAAAAAGGTTTTCAAAGTTAAAAATGATTCTTTTTCAAAAACTCAACAATCATCTCAATCAAATCAAACAAGGTCTGAAGTACATAACAAAACAAGAGATTTTTCAGAAAGATCCAATTCAAATCAAAAAGTTTTTCAACGTCAACATTTTAAATCAAAAATTGATACATCCTATGCTTACTCTTATGTTACCAAACCCAAAGTTGATTTTGTACCTCAAAAGCCAAATTTTCCTAATTACACAAAGAAAGAAACTATGAGGACGTCACGGGAAAAAGGAATGACTTCAAGAAAGAACATTGATCATTGGCTTGACGGAAGAGGAAAAATGTATCAGTCAAATAAATATTCAAAAGAGCAAATTCATGAAGCATACGAAAAGTATGTCAATACTTCTTCGAATGGCAGCTCATCATCTAAGGATTCGAATATCTCAGTCAAAACATGGAGACCTGTCACAAAAGCGAAGACTGTTCAATCACAAACTCAAGATGCGAAGGGAAAAGTCAGTGAACATTCGAAACTATCAAACACTTATGTTTCAGTTCCTTTAGATGATGAAGTGAACTTAATTAATAGTCTCAAAACCAAAGTTTGTGATTAGATTAAAAGTTCTTCATTTCATTCGAAATTGAAATCTAATTTCCAAGGACCCAAAAAGCCTTGGGTACCTAAAATTTTTCATTGATTGCAGGTATTGTGTGACGAACAATATGATAACAAATGGTACATTGATAGTGGTTGCTCTCGTCACATGACTGGAAAGAAGGAGAATTTAAGAGATTTTCGAAGTCTCAAAAATGCTGGAGTAGTAATGTTTGGGAACAATCAAAAGTGTCAAGTCATGGGATATGGAAAAATCACAAATGGACAATTCACAGTGAATCGTGTTGCATATGTTGAAGGTCTTCAACATAACTTGATTAGTGTTTCTCAACTTGTTGTGGGCACTGGCAATCAAGTTCTTTTCAACCAAGAAGGAAGTGTTATTTCGAATGTTAACACAAACGAAATATTACTGAAATCTAAAAGGAAAGGTGACATGTTCACTTTGGACATCAATCCAATTGTAGGCAAACCAGCAGTATGTCTTCTTTCGAAAGCTACATCTGATTTAAGCTGGTTATGGCATCGAAGACTTTCACATCTCAACTTTCGAAACATAAATAAACTTGTGGTACAAGATCTGGTAAGAGGTTTACCTATACTTAAATTTGACAATGATTCTTTATGTGCAGCTTGTGAAGTTGGAAAGCAACATAAACAAGGTCATCCAATCACAATTGATTCGAAAATTGTTGCACCTCTTGAGTTGATACATATTGATTTGTGTGGTCCTTCGACTGTTTCAACTCTCAACAATAAACGGTACATTTTAGTTATTGTTGACGATTTTTCCAGATTTACGTGGGTTTATTTTCTCAGGCTCAAATCTGAAGTTGCACAAATTATGATTGACTTTATCAAAAAGATAGAAACCATGTTGAAGAAGACTGTTAGAAAAATCAAGAGTGATCATGGAACTGAATTTAAGAACAAAGTTCTTGATTCATTTTTGGTGGACAAAGGAATTTCGCATAATTTTTCATCACCATATACACCACAACAAAATGGTGTTGTAGAACGAAGGAATCGCTCATTATGCGAAGCAGCAAGAACCATGTTGGCATATGCGAATTTACCTCAATATCTATGGGCTGAAGCAGTTTCAAATGCATGTTTTACTCAAAACAGATCGTTCATTCATCGTCGATTTAATATTACACCATACGAAATTCTGAATAATCGTAAACCTAATGTGAAGTTTTTTCATGTTTTCGGATGTAGGTGTTTTATTATGAATCTCAAGGATCATCTTTCGAAGTTTCAAGCAAAAGCTGATGAAGGAATTTTTCTTGGATATTCGCACAATTCAGTGGCATATCGAGTGTTAAATAAGCGAACACGAAAAGTGGAAGAAACGTTCAATCTCACATTCGATGATTATTATGTTAAATCAAATGAGCATAGATTTACGAATCATCCAATTTTACAAGAAACACAAGTTGAAACTGAATCTATACAAATGGATGATATTGATTATGATTTGATTTTTGGAATTTCAGATCATGCAGTTGATGTTGAAGTTCATGCTCCTGATAATCACATATCAGAATTTTCAAAACTTACTGATGATTCACCATCGACTCCTCAAGAAGGTGAAACTATGAGTGATAGTCCACTGGAGGGGGAGCAATTGGATTCGAATACTTTAGATGATGAAGAGCATTCTTTCGAGGGGGAGAAAGAACAATTGAATGCTGAAATTGAGGGGGATCATGTTATTGAGGGGGAGCATAATGTTGATGATGCTTGTTCGAATGCAAGCTCAGAAAATGATGAAATATATACAAAGATGCCCCTTTGGAATTTGATCCAGCATATCCACCCATGGAAAAATGGACAAGAGACCATCCGAAGGATCAAGTTATTGGGAATCCACAAGAGGGAGTTCTGACAAGAGCTCAAATTCGTGCAAAGAATGAGGTATTGAATGCTCATCAAGAATTTTGCATGTTTAATGTTTTCATCTCTAAAATTGAACCAAAAACAATTAAGAATGCAATGGAACACTCAGATTGGGTTGTTGCAATGCAATCGGAGTTGTCTGAATTTGAACGAAACAAGGTTTGGAGGTTAATTCCTAAACCTGAAAATGTTTCGATTGTCGGGTTAAAATGGATTTTTAAAAATAAAACCGACAAAGATGGAAACATTATTCAAAATAAAGCCAGACTTTTTGTAAAAGAATATTCACAACAAGAAGGAATCGACTATGAAGAAACTTTTGCCCCTGTCGCAAGACTCGAGGCGGTTCGAATATTTTTGGCTTATGCAGCTCACAAAGATTTTGATGTTTATCAAATGGACGTGAAATGTGCATTTCTCAATGGAGAGCTTGAAGAAACAGTTTATGTGGAACAACCCCCAGGTTTTATTAACGAAGAATATCCTAATCATGTTTATATTTTAGATAAGGCAGTTTATGGTCTGAAACAAGCACCAAGAGCATGGTATGCAACACTTACATCATTTTTGAAACAATCTAAATTTAAACAACGATCAGTTGATCCCACATTATTTCGAAAGAAAGTGGGGAATCATCTAATGCTTGTTCAAATTTATGTTGATGATATTATTTTTGGCTCGACTGACCCTGCTTTGTCTAGAGAATTCGAAGAATTGATGAAAAGCAAATTTGAAATGAGCATGATGGGAAAAATCAATAATTTCCTTGGATTGAATATTCGTCAAAACAGAGAAGGGATTTTCATTAATCAGGAAAAATATACGAAAAATCTGTTAGAAAAGTTTGGATTGACGAATAGCACAAAGCTTCGTGTACCAATGGCAACAGGCATAAAGCTAATACCATCGTTGGACAAACCTGCTGTTGATATAACGTTGTATAGGAGCATGATTGGTTCATTACTTTATCTAACAGCAAGTAGACCTGATATCATGTTTTCTGTGTGTAATTGTGCTAGGTATCAGTCTAATCCACGCGAACCAAATCTTACTGCAGTGAAGAATATTTTTCGTTACCTTAAAGGCACAATTTCGTTAGGATTGTGGTATCCTTCGAAAACTGGATTCTTCGTTCAAGCATACTCAGATGCAGACTTGGGTGGTTGTAATCTTGATCGAAAAATCACAAGTGGAGGATGTCAATTTCTTGATGGCAA
This sequence comes from Lactuca virosa, assembly GCF_052849685.1. Classification (NCBI taxonomy): domain Eukaryota; kingdom Viridiplantae; phylum Streptophyta; class Magnoliopsida; order Asterales; family Asteraceae; genus Lactuca; species Lactuca virosa. The sequence continues at coordinate 463,399,362 of NC_136429.1, read as the reverse complement.
ATTAGTCAGCTGGCAGTCGAAAAAGCAAACGTGTGTGTCAATTTCCACAGCTGAAGCAGAATATGTGGCTGCTGCTGCTTGCACTTCGCAAATAATATGGATCCAAAGTCAATTGCGTGATTATGCAATTAATATGAAAAAGATTCCATTATATTGTGATTCTCAAAGTGCAATAAGAATTTGTCATAATCCTGTGCAGCATTCAAAGACTAAACACATAGCTCTTCGTTATCATTTCATTAAATATCACGTGGAGGATGGAAACATTGAAGTACATTTCGTGAAAACAACTGATCAGTTAGCTGATATATTCACGAAAGCTTTGGATGAAAAATCTCTAATGCGAATAATAGAAGGTCTTGGAATGATCGATGGCAATTCTGTTCCATGCGAAAAAGAAGAATGATAGGCGAAAAAGAATGAATCAGAGGCGCTGAATAAAAGATAACACAAAGTCATTCAGCATTCAGAGGTTACTGTTCATGGTCAACGCTTCGACCGCTTTGAATTCGCATGATTGTCACTTATTTTCAGCGTTGAGTTAATGGTTACTGTTCATAGTCAACGCTTCGAACGCTTCGAATTCGCATGATTGTCACTTATTCTCAACGTTGAGTTAATGGTTACTGTTCATAGTCAACGCTTCGAACGCTTCGAATTCGTACATTTGTCACTCTTCAAGGAATGCCAAATATATCGTCTGTTTAAATAAAAAATTCAAAAAGATTTTGTTTTGTCTTTAAATTTTCGAAAAATCAAAAATTCAAAAAGATTTTCTTTTGTTTTGTCTTTAACTTTTCGAAAAATCAAAATTTCAAAAAGATTTTCTTTTGTTTTGTCTTTAAATTTTCGAAAAATCAAAAATTCAAAAAGATTTTCTTTTGTTTTGTCCTTAAATTTTCGAAAAATCCAAAATCCAAAATGATTTTTGTTTTTAGACTTTTGTTGCAGATTATGATGATGATTCAGAGGGGACAATGCAGGCAGTTTTAGGGTCAGGTAAAATTTTTCGTATGAATTAATATGTTTTTCATTATTCGAATTAGTTAGGTTGTCCCTAGAAGCATGATGTTGCATGTCGTCCAAAGCCTCCATGACTCAATGTGTGTACGAAAGCCTTAATGAAATGTTTCGTACGAAAATTTCTTCCCAATCAGGCTTATATTCACATTAGTCTCTGAGCTACCTTACTCTTCTCACAATGAGTTAAGAGTTTCCTGTTTGGTCCAAAACATAACAGAGGTACTTTTCGTGTCTTACACCAATATTTTTCATCCAAAACATTCTTACACGATCACACACAAAGACGTATATCCGAGAGGTCTCTGATCAAACCCATCGAGACTTAGATATATAAAAACTCTGTGTTTATAATCTGACATCATGAGTCCGTGATGGAAGTGAAACCCAAAAATCTTACAAATTAAGGAATTGACGGGGAACATTGTTCCAGATATATACGAAACTTTTGTTTCTGTACCAATGTTCGAAACTCCAAATCATATTCATTTCGAATGAGTGGTCTTGATCAAGCATTCGAAACCCACGATGTTTGTTACCCAACAAGATCCAGTATACAAATTTTTTATGAATATGATTTCCGTATGAGTTTCATTCGAATGTCCTAGTCATGTTAAAATTTTTCAAAGCCGACTTGTCACTGACTACACTGGTCATACAAGTAATTTCTGTTACACTTTATCACCTTATGTTTAGGTTGACATGTAACGAAATTTTGAACCTACCCACGAAGCATTCTTAAAAGAAGCCCTTTGATACTTATCAAAAAGTATTCGATTGTAATTCACGGGAACATACACAAGCTGTTGATCATCTCTCTTGATGATTAACGAAGCAACCTTTGCCCGGGGTTTAACTGCCTTCGTGTCAAATTAAATTTTTGACATCACAAAATTTAAAAAAAAAAAAATTGTTTCTTGTCTAAACTTTCTTTGGCACACTACACACACGAAATCCTTGAGGTTCTGAGTAATACCAACTCAGGCTGATAATTTCGAACATCTGGCAAATGACTTCGCTTTTTATCCCAAAAGTGAAAGAGCCTTGCCTCCATTCGAAGGGTTCTAACGGTTACAATTCTATTAAGGGGATAATGGCAGGCTGTGTATACGTGACGTATGGTATTTTGCCCGGTTTTCCAGGTGATGTGACAGACACTTTTTGACGCATGGCTACCTTTCCGCTGTACAGGTCCGATTTTCAAGGTGCCACGTCGGATCTCATTAAATGCATCTCGCTTCAAATTCAAATCATTTAGGGTTACATATAAAAGGGGGTTCAAGAGTACTTTATACGTTTATGCGATCAAAACTCATAACTTCCCAAATTCTCTGTTCTTCATTTTTTTTCAAACCCTAACAATGGCGACTACTGCTCATGTCGATCCTTCTACTGAAGATACTTCTTCTGCACCAGTTATGAAGATTCAATCTACCAATTATTATGTGGATGGTGAACTTTCTCAATGTCCAGAAGAATTCAAGATGCTTATTGTTTCTTTAAAACACTCTGTTTTATCCAAAGCAATGTTCAATTCCTTTTCTGTTCCGGTATCCTGGCTTTCTCAAGCAGGATCTACTGCCACATACAACAAAGCCTCTGATTCGATTACTTTTCACCTAATCAATGACAAAAAGGTTAGGCTTTCCAAGAAACTGTTTTGTCAGATTCTTGACATTCCAAATACACCTCCTTTTGTTGAATTTCAATTCTCCCAAATAATTCATATGTTTAATGAAATGGGATATCAGCCCCCATTGTCAAAGATAAGTGACTTTAAGAAGTCTGGTCTTCCAAAAGTATGGAATTTTTTGTTTGGGATATTTTTGCGTTGTTTAACCGGAAGAACAGTTGGATTAGATAAAGGAAGGATGGAGGTTTATGCCATGGTGGCTGGTTTATACTATGATCTTCCAGCAGACTACTCTACACAGCTATGGAAGGAATTCCAAAAAGGAGTAGATACGAATGTTGTTCATGGCATTTCGTGTGCTAGGTACTGGAGTCTAATTCTGCAACATTTTTACAACAAGGAAGGCATCTTGGTTTCAAATGAAGAAGAGAATGTTACTTTTCAATCTTATCAATTTCCGAAGGAAGTTGTTGACAATGATGATGAATTTCCAAACGTTGCTCGGATTCCAGACGCGATGCTTAAAAGGGTGGATCCTACGAATCCTGTTTTGATTGCATATCTGAAAACATTTGATTCTTCTATTCCTACGGGAATTTTGTTGCCACGCGAAGAAAAGACGACCAAAAAGTCGAAGAAAGCTGATCTTGTTTCACCTGAAAAGAAAACGAAGGGTTCAACATCCTCTAAATCTTCAAAGAAGAAGATAGAAAACGTTGCAGTGACAGTTGAAGCAACACAAGTGATTGAGCCAATAGTGGAAGAGACTCAAGAGAACGTGATTATTCCTTCGAAAACAGGGATGTTTCGAAGAATCAAGATGAAATCCACTCACAAACGAAAGTCACCATCACAGAAGTTGATTCGCAAGCCTCAAATTACTCACCAAGGAGTTTTAATTCGTGAGTTACATGTTCCTGTTTCTCCCGGATCCAAGAAAAGAGCAGCAGAAGATATGGCAAAACACTTGTCACAGCGGAAAAAGCAGAAGACGAAGAAGACTCGAAAGATTGTTTTATCTACTGAGTCTACAGAAGAGGATGAATGAATACCAGAAACTCCAGAGTTCACTTCTATCATTACAAGTTCCATTCCTGAGAAGACTGTTATCATACCACCCGAAGTTTCGATTGCCAAGTCAATTTTTGAGGAGGTTCGAACTTCAGGCATCCCTGCACACGTATCTGATACGGATGCAAATGTCAACATGGGTGAAGTTGGTTCGAAAGATGCAGATCAAGGTCTAATTATCTCTACTCCTTTCGAATCATTGGTTTTTGTTACACCAACATCTACTATTCCTCTCACAACAACCACTGTTTCACCAACCTTTGAACATATCATCAATCAACCAATTACTTCCATTTTTCCTCTCAATCCACTGATACACCCAAACCATCTTCACCCACTGAAACTGATAATGAAGGGTTTGGTGGAACATTCGAAGACCTAGAGTTTCATGATGAAGATGAAGAATTTCCTGATCATATGTTAATGACAATGAAGCAATACAAAATTCTTAATCAAAAGTTGAACTCCATCATTCAATCTCAAGTTGATCTTGGCGGAGGTTCATCTATTTCAAGTTTGGAGGTTGATTCTATGCTCAAGATGTTTGAATCAAGAGTAATCAACAAAGTTTCTGGAATGATAAAAGCCTCAGAGTCTGTTATTTTAGAAAAGGTTGATTACACAGATCAGAATTTTGAGCTTCGTGTTAAAACTCTCAGATCTGATTTTATGGGAGAAGTTAAGGATCTGCGAAGCATAACAAAAGAACGACATGTTCTTTTTGTTCAGGAAGTCAAGAAAGTGAGGGAGGATGTTAACTCTCAAATTCACGAACTTCGTGAAGACATGAAAAAGGAAATTTTATCTGTTCAACATGATTATGCGTCCTTTAATCAGAAGGTCGATATCATTTGTGATGCTGTCACTCGATTTGTCAAGCTATACGAAGGTTTAAGTCCGCAAATAACTCAAATCTCCAAGTCTGAAAGTGAAAATTTTGAAGGTGTGATCAAGTTGTTAAAGGAGTTGAAGGAGATCTCAACGAAACCGGTTTCGTCACCGTTGATTACTCCAGAATTTTTGTCCCAGAAGTTTGTGCAGTTCGAAGCCATACTTAACAAGCAACTTGCTCCACTATTTCGCATATCTAGTCTTCTTCCCACAACTACTGCCCCTCCTGTTTTCACAGGGGTGCAAGGGGGAGAAAGGAAGTCAACAGAAGAAGAAGCGAAAGTGGTGGGCAAGGTATTTCCATCTAGCATCCCTTCAACAAAACCAGTAATTGTGACTGCTCAACCAGTGACCTCAACAATCGTAACAACATTACCAATTACAAGAACAATTTCGAAAGGAATTGTAATTGGTAAACCTTTGGAATCTGGTGGAAGTGGTTCGAAGCTAAAAGACGTAACTGAAAAATCTGCTTCGAAAGACAAAGGAAAAACAATTCTGGTTGAAAAATCTAAAGAAGAAAAGAAGGCTGAAGCTGAAGCTGAACTCGAGAAAATGAGGCTTATTCAAAGCATCATGACTCAGAGGGCTGGTGATCCGAAGGGCATGAATAAAGGTGATCCAGAAAAACATTACAACTATGAAACAATCGAAGCCTTGGTTGCCTTTAATCACATGTACTCATTTGATAAGAAGCCAAAACAGAGTTATGTGGTTACAAACACTGATGCATGCCAGTTGGATTTCCCTATAAATGAGATGATGTTCATCATGCCTCAGTTCAAAGCTGAAGGGAATTTCAAAGAAAAAGATGAAGGGACTCATATGAAAATTCGTTTTCATGCAGTACTTGGCAAAGCCCCTGAGGATGTATGGTCACTGATCAAGATCAAGAAGGTGATAAGCATGAAAAAGGATGTGGTCTTTGAAAACATTGTTCAAAATGTTAAATATGTTGTGGCCAGGGCAAATGGAAAAACATGCGAATTCACTATTGCAGATTTTCCTCTGATGAACTTGTATGACCTTATACAAGTGGCATTGCTTCTGAAAGACAAATCCTTTTCTTTTCTGCAAAACACAGATCCAGAGGCATTCAAACTTGGAGTTGCTCACATCAAAATCTTCATTAAGAATTATTATGAGTGCCTAGCACTGACTGATGTGGAGTTGGCTACTGCAAAAGGAATGTAAGTAAAAGTTCCAATGGCTCCTTCGTTGACTCAGACTGAGTTAAAGAAATATGCTGATGGAGAAATATGTTTAAAGCCATTTGGAATAGTTTTTGCTGGAAAGGATAAAGCTGGAAAAGCGAAGCGGTTTTTGTTCCAAGCTAGCGAAGTGGAGAGATATTCTACATCTCAATATACGAACTTGATTGTTCGTATGAACCACTGCAAAAAGAATAATGAAGGAGACAAGAAGGAATTGAAGAAAATTATTTCTTGGTATACTGAGGTTCGAAGAGTTTTGTTGTACTCCATTACTCTACTTACAAACTGAAGACTTCGACTTTGATTACAAAGGGGGAGATTGTTAGGGTCGAAATGTTGTAATAGTCGAAGTTTGTATTTAGGGTCTTCAAACATTTTTATAATGTATTTTTCTAGGGCATAATATTCGAAGCTTCATGTTTAGTCATTGGTATATTTTTTGTACGCTTTTCTCTTCTATAAATAGGAGTGGTTACTAGTGTCTTAGGAAAAAAGTCTTTACAGAATATTCATTGTACTCTGTAAAATTTGCAAAAGCGTAATAGAGCCAAACAGATCATATTTACATCGGTGTTCAAATCTTTCAATTCTACTTTGAATTTACTCTCTAATTCGTTCAATACTTGATTCATTGTCTCATCAACTCCAAAAAATTCGTTAGCTTTATCACACGAATTAGTCATATCACAAATTACTAAATTTAAACTATGACAACCACACGGAGTGTAGAATGCTCTAGGGTTAATATCTAACAATCGTTTCTGTAGACCTTGATGTTTTCCTTTCATATTTGATCCATTGTCATAACCTTGACCCCTAAGATTATTTATATCTAGTCCTATATTTTTAATTTCATTAACTATAACATCATATAAGTCTTTACCGGTTGTATTATCTACAACTAAAAATCCTAGAAAGTACTCCTTAACTTCAATTGGAGTTGTTGAAAGATCTAAACATCGTAAGATAATTGACATTTGTTCCTTATGACTTGTATCGGGAGTACAATCAAGTATTATTGAAAAGTATTTAGCCTCTTTTACTTTTTTAATAATTTTATTTTTAACTTTTTCTCCTAATAAACTAATAAGTTTATTTTGCATATTGTGTCCAAGATAATGATTATGAATTTCTTTGTCATTAATTCTCCTAATATGTTCTTGCATAATAAGATCAAATTATGCAATCATTTCAATTATAGTTAAAAAATTACCATTATTTTCTTCATAAATCTTTTCATTTGTTCCACGAAATGCTAAATTGTTTTTTCCTAAAGTTTTTACTACAGCAATGATTCTTATTAACACATTTTTCCAATGTTCTTTTTCTTTATTTATTTGTTCTTGGATTTGCTTGTCAATTGTTTTATTATTTGCTAATCTAGTTTCTAAGTCAATCCATGACCTCATATTAAGAATGTGTCTGTTACTTGCTTCGTGTCTTTTTAATATACTATAAATATTGCTCCAATCATTATTACATTTATGTGCTAACGAACATGTAGATGTATTCACATTAAATAATTTACAACAAAAACAAAAAACTCTATCTACATCTATGGAATAAACCAACCATGTTTGTTCGTATTTTTCTCCATTTGGTATTTTTTGCATATAAAGAGATGTACTAAAGCTTCTTAAATGTTGATCTTTTGGAAATTTAAAATCATAAATCTTAATAGGACTTTTTTCTACGATTAAATCTCTTAAATTAGTACTAATATTATTCCATCTACTTGGATCATATATGTTTAAAGGTGTGTTATCATCTTCCCAGTTAGTTTGTTCGTTATCAATTTCAATATTAGTTTGTTCGTTATCATTTTCACTATTAGTTTGTTCGTTATCAAATTCAATATTACTTTGTTCGTTATTATTTTCACTATTAGTTAGTTCGTTATCAATTTCAACATTAGTTTTTTCATTATCATTTTCAATATTAGTTGGTTCATTATCATTTTCAATATTAGTTGGTTTATGATCATTATTATTAACATTAGCTTGTTCTTGTTCATTATCAACATTAGTTTGTTGTTGTTCATTATCAATGTTTTTGTTTGTAGTTAAATATTTTAAAAACGACCATTTTTGTTAATCTATAAAAGCTTCTTCTTGCATTTTTCGTTTCCTTTTTGAAGCACCGGATTCGTATTTTCTCTTTGACATGATTATTAATTATTTGATTAATAATAACTAAAAGTTTATAAGATATGGATTAGGATTATACCGCCCCTTAGATAATGGAAAGCTCGAAAACGATGGAATATGTCAATCTGGAATCAGTGAACAGTGGAATCAGCCAATCTGGAATCAGTGAACAATGGAATCAATGGACAATGGAATCTTCCAATCTGGAATAAAAAAATCAAAAAATTGAAAAGATTAACAACTTTGATCATTCATGCCATTTGGATAAAGCAAAAACTATTAAAATACAAATTACATAACTTAATAATAAAACATTGTGTTTTAATCACAAGAAATTATATAACATGATGTCAAACAAGAATCTCATTCAAAACAAAACCAAATTATGAGGCCAAACAACTTAAACTTTTTAGGTAATTGAGTTAACGGTTATGTGACACCAAAAATATAAATTCAAAACGTTTTCTATTTTGTATGCAATATTTATAAATTATAATGAGATCAATTATATACAAATGACAAATCTACTTGAAATCTTACATGCAATTCCACATGATTTTGTCAATAATTAGGAACCAAACATTGTCCAATACTATCACATGTTAATTTATTATGAAAAAAAAAACATTCATTAGATTAGATTGCAAATAAAGTTGATTTATTATGAAAAAAGAAAAAAAAAACATTCATATGTAGTCTGCCAATGTCAAGTTGTCAACATTCCTGACTGCAATCAAGTGGATTACTGGATTAATAACTACTGATCTTCTGATCCTACAAGACTGACTCGGTAAATTCTATGTATCGGTTCTTCGGTTCTTTAACAGTTTAACAGTTTAACAAATGACAATTCATTGAAACTTGAAATTTGAAAAATCTGTGGTTGTGTAATGTGACTAATGTCCATTGTTACAAGATTAACCATAATTAATTGGCTATTAACCCCAATTAGATAATCAGAGATAATCGAAAAATCAAAACTGAAAAGTGATCGTGCATATTACCGTTGAGTCCGTGACAGCAGATGAGAAGAATAGCAGCCGGCAGCCGCCAACCGATCATCAAGAGAAACCGAGAAGGCGAGATTGAAGAAGCAAGATTGCAAGAAGAACTGAAGAGTGAAGACAGCAGTGATCGCTTGTCGCTTGAAGCCTTGAATCGATTGCCGATTGGAGAAGGGAGAAAAAGAAGGAAGTTTAATCACCATGTGTACTGAGTCGATCGAATTGATTGCTTGAAGAATCGATGTAACGTATTTTTTTGGATACTCGGACTGTGGACATTAGATTGAAATTAAACGGGGCCCCTATCAATTGGGGCCCTAAGCCCTATCTTAACACATAAAAGAATAAGGTCGGCCCTGCTTCAACCTTGTTTATACATCCTATTGTGGCTGAATGCGACACCACGATCACCACGTCATAATCAACCATGTTGACGGTTGTCACAGTTAGCGGTTGGTATTCCTATAATAGTTAGGCTAGGTTAGCCCTTATCAATTAGACATTTAGTCGAAGCCTTGTGGTGGGATCTGGTCGTCATACTATGGGAAGGCCACATCATTCGTGGGATTAAGGAAGGTTGTGGGCCGTAAGGGGACGGTTGTGATATAAGACTACAGCTGGGCATGTGGCGTTCAATATAGCAATGTAGATTTACTGTATCGGTGTAATGGTTCGCTATGTTATCCTTAGTTTGATCAGGAGGGTTGTTGGAGCCATTATGGCAGGCAAGCTAGGACAGCTCTTGCCAGATAGACCCTTGTTCAGGATCAGCCTCCGTAACCGGTTAGAAATCTAGTATATTGATTAATTGGTAGGTAAGTACGAGACCAGGGATGTCTCGATTGTAACAGAAATGTAATTTGGGACAACAAGATAAGCCTGAGATGGTGCTAATGTTGGAGACTCGTGTTAAGAGTCGCCTTGTTATCGAGTGGATGGTTTTCGGCAGTGACGAATGGTCAGGGATTATGTTTCCCAGTAGAAACAACAAGATAATCCAGGGTTGTAAGGGTTTATGCTCAGTTTGGACTGCGAAGTGGAGTCGAATTGGCAGTAATTCAGAATGGTCTATCTGTCAGGGAGTCAGACGAGTTTTTAGGATTTCGGATTTTGGGCAGAGTAGTGATGGTTATTCTTCAGTGGTTAACGCTATTGGGGTAAGGATCTGTTCGTTGTCGGGGTATGAGAGCCCTTTTAGGGTTGGGTTCGATTATAGTTTTGGAAGGTTGTGTATGTATGAGACAACTTCTCAGTCCGTATCGGAGTTGTGAAAGAACTGTCCAAGTTGTCTGGAATAGTTGGAAGATAGTAAGGAGTGATTTCGAGGATGAAATCTAATTTAAGTGGGGGAGAATTGTAACACCCGTTTTCCTAGATTAATTGAATTAGGGTTTCAAGGAGTCAGAAGGTCGAATTTTATAAGAGTTGGAGCCTCACAACGTGACCTGAGTGGTCACGACGTGAGATGGGTTTATACGAACACTTTTGTTCATGACCAGTCTCACGACATGAGACATAAAGGCTCACGACGTGAGAACTGTTGCAGCCCAAGCCCATGATCTTTTAGGTTTCCTTCATATTTAAGCACATCTAAACTCATTTTAGGGTTTCTTATCAACCTCCAAACCCTCTTTCACCTTAGAAAACCCTAGCCTTCACCCCTTTACTTGATCCTTGTTCATTTGGAGCCTTTCTTGGTTTGGAAGAAGAAGAATAGAAGAAAAATAAGGTGATCTTTTGTAGAGGCTTGCAAGGAATCATCATTATCATCACCTTACATTTTTCTGGACCATTGTAAGTGTTAAAGTTTCCACCTTTATTGTTATATGAGGCCAGATCTAAGTTTTTCCCCACTTTTCTCCTTGGTTGAGCAAGTTTGATGGATGGAAACCATAAAGTTGGCAACTTTATACGTTATAAGGGTCTTAAGAGTGATATGGAGTTCAGATCTAGTGAATGGTTGAGTTTTTGAACCTTGCATGAAAGTTAGATGTCTTTTTCTTCAACTTTTGACCCAAATGAGATCTAGAAATTTATTGGACATATATGTCTTAAAAGCATCAACTTTCTAGTGTATTATAGAGTTATAAGACCTTCTGGAAAGTTAAAGTTCAAAGATTAATGAATTAAGGACTTAAAAGTTGGACTTTTGGCTCCAGAATGTTCTCACGACGTGAGACATGGGGTCTCACAACGTGAGGGTTGAATGACCCCGTTTTCTAATTAGCTTCTTGGAGCTCACGACGTGAGAGGAGGCTTCTCATGACGTGAGGTCAAATCCATTGACTTTCCATGTCTGCGTTGACTGAGTTGAGTCAAGCTAAGTTGGAATCAGATAGAGTGAGCTCTCACGGCATGAACAAGGGCTAGTCACGACGTGAGGGTGGATAGTTGACATTATGGGCTGTTGAATTGGATTTTGACCGTTGACTTTTGGCTTGTTTGACTTTTGGTCAAATTCTAGTTTTAGAAGGTAGACTTAGGGTTTATCCTTGTGTGGATTGACAGGAGGTGTTAAGCACCCATCTTTTAACTGAAGAGCAGTTAGTTGTGGTCGGCACATTTTTGAGCTAAGTGTTAGTCGGCTTTGTGATTCAGGTGAGTCTCCTCACCATACCCGTGGGTCGAAGGCACCAATGTCGGGCCACTAGGATCTGGTATGTTAGTTGTCTCTGTGACTCGTGCATGTATTGTTTGTGTACCGGGCGGGGCCTAACAAGTGTGTTATAATATGCTAGTTGTCACTGTACTTGCGGGTCGAAGGCACCAATGCCGACCCATTGGATTATGTTATGGTATGTCAACTGTCTTCGTGACTTTTGCATGTATTGTATGTGTTTGTATGTATACCGGGCGAGGCCTGATGATTGTGTTGGGTGGGGCCCATCGCATGTTATTGACAGATCTGTTCCGGGCAGGACCCGATAACTGTCGGGAAAAGCCCATTAGATGTATGGTATGTGGTATTTTGGGGAAATCATTAAGTTTTGTGCTTACGAATTTATGTTATGGCTTCAGGTACTTCCGGTACGAAAGGGAAAGGGTCCGGCGTGACTGCACAACATCCCCCAGAGTTTTCCGTATATTCTGCATTGGCAATTAATGATATAACTCTGATGTTTAAATAATTTAATTACTTTGATCGGTATTGGAACAACTCGTTTGTCTGATTTATTGTTTTAAAAATGAAAATTTGACTAAGAATTTTTGGGACGTTACAAATATTAAACTATCAACAACATTTGAGCCCACACTGTGATGACATTTCCCACATGCAGCATAAAACTGATGTTACTCTTTTTGAATAGTCGTGATGTTCCCAACCAACACCAACTTGGTTTCCTAGGAACAACAAAAACAAACCAACATTGTTAATCATAAATATGTAATGCCATATAATACAAATTTAGAGGGTTTTTGGGATTTCATTTATAAACAACTTATTGACTTATTCGCTTTTTGAAAAGTCAATAAGTAAAAAAAAGTGTTTGGAAATATGAAACGGAATTTTAAAATAACTTCTTATCAACCCTTCAAAAAGAAGATTTCAATACATTGGGATTTCTAACTTTTTCGAACTCCTTATAACTTTTTAGGTTGTAAAAGACAATATTACTCTAAAATACCCCTTAAAACATGCATAAGCTAAGCCAAACACTTTTTTAAAAATAACTTATTTACTTATTGGATTTTCCCACCATAAAAGCTATTTCAAACATTTTTTTAAAAAACTCCTTTTCCGACCAGCATAAATTAATAAGTCCTTTTGCCTAAAAGTCATTTTGTTATTCAAATGGAATCCCAAACACCATCTTATTACCTCCACCAAGTCCTAAAGGGCAATTGACAACATTCTTTGGCAACCAGGAGCAAATTCGTCTAGTGTGAGATCAACCTTTACACCTTCCATATCTACAAATTTCTCTTATTCAACAACCATTGCTTCAATATCTAATGCTCTGCAAATACCATTGGGTGATTAATGATGTAAATTAGCCCTGTAATTGAACATGTTTTGTACCATTTTTTGAAGCCCACAACATCGTCAACTATTGAATTCATAATTACCCTTGTCCTAAAAAATTAATTACTAGCACAAGGCGACTTGTAACAAACATGATCACGCATACCATGAGCAAGTTATAAAAAACAAAAAAGAACTTCAAACTTCATCATTCAAACCAAACCAATGGTTGTTAAATATATAGAACTTGCCTTGACATTGTCGAATCCTACCAAGTTGAATGATGACCACTACAAGTTCACCAAAAGCAACATTACCAATCCCAGATGCAAAATCCTCTGCATGTTCAGCCCACAGAGTACAATGAATATAATCCAAACTGGACAGTAAAAACCAATTAGTATTTGCACACCTACAAAGTTCTATCCAAGAAAAAATACATAATTGTGGCTTACTTAAGATCTTATAATTCAAACGACACCCTCTTAGTAAACCAACCATCCTTCATGCTAAGCATCAAGTTAGTATACCTTGTCAATATAACAATGACATATACAAAACGAATCACCAAGTAATTCAGAAACGCCAAGAGAGTAAAAACAAATATAAGACCAACTTTGTTTTCGATACAAAAGTATACTTACCAATTGCACACTCCTCCCAGCATGACCTGAAATAATGTCACCAAACTTGGCAAAACAAAAAGAGTTGATACCACGGGAGAAGCCAAATGTCATGGCCTTAATAGACGTGTTTTTATGAAAAATATTTTTAATCTATTATTTGCCATTTTCCAACACGCAAGATTTTCAACATCAAAGAAATTTGAAAAAGCATACACATTCCCCTCCTTCAATAATCCTTCAAACTTGTGAGTTAAATCCTTCTTGTTGGTAGTCGGGATACGGTTCCCCTAAAATTATCACAAAAAAAAGCTTAAAAAACTATATCAAAACAAACACAACAAAGACAAATTATCCATGACAAATCGATACCTTCTCGTTCATCAATACCATTTTAATAGTGTCAAATTCAGACGGCTTCAAGTAAACTTGTTGCTTTCATAAACGAACATGTCCCATGAACTTCAAACCATCAATATCAGTACTCAACTCATTAGTCAACCGATATTATGAACTCATCTCAAACACTACAAGAGTTTTAACCAAACAATTATACATACATTTGACACATTTTATGCTTCATTTATACAGACAACAATTTCTAACAACCATGAGGATGTGACGATGTTGTTCTTTCAAAGATAAGTTTTCTAAATTCGCCATCATGGACCATTCATCCTGTATATTGTAAGTATTATATCTAACAATATTTCCTTTGAATAGTGAACAATATAAATTTCCTTGATTCTTATTTCTTTAATTTATATCGACTTAATAACGTCTTGTTCAAGTTGTAACGGCATTCTCTCAAGTATACTTTCTATACACCAGTGGCTTGGTTCATGGTCCTAAAAATCTTTATCGATTAAATATGCAAAATTTATAATAAATCATGCAATATAAGTGTAAATTCACACTTCTGAATGCTTGTTATGGTTAGCACAACACTCATGTTAATGATGAATATGATCCTAATTCATTCCTTTTAATTAATTCAATATATACATCACGTTCAAGAGCATGGTTGGGGTACATGTTGTCTTTTTTGTATTCATGAATCTGCTTTCACTTCTATATGAATGTTTACTTATAGATTAGAACACTTAGTTCGGACAATTACTTAATCTTTATCAATAAAACAACTATGGAACATGTAAATTTTGTTGAAATGCAAAACATGTTATACTTCCAAAACTAATAAGATATTTATTCTACCAAATATTATTTTAAATCATACATTCGTAGTATGATTCAAGCACCCGTAAATCTTGCTTTAGTTAAATCTTTTAATATAAATTTGTCATTTAATATTCTTTCCAAAAAAAGAACTTGAATATTTATCTCAATATTCAGTCTTATAAACGTTGAAGAACAATTCAACATTACGATCGAATCAAGTTGTTTCACATTGTTTCTTTTGCTGCTGTGATCATCATTCTCCATGGCTGAATTATTGCTATTGGTCTACTATTTGCATAAAAGATAAATCCAAATCCTACATTGAGAATGCAATTTTAATGGTGCTCTCTCAAAACACAAAACATGAATGTTTTAATCCGTTGTTCCATGAGTTCACGATCCTTCTTAGCCTAGGTACTTCATCCATGAGTTCACGAGCCTTCTTAGCCTAGGTACTTCATTAAACACCTATCAGACATTATCAAAAAGACTTACCAGCATTTTTTAATATTTACCTATTTTTCGAATATAAAAGTAATTAATCAAATAAAATTAAATAGTGGAGGAAAATAAACTAAAAGCATAATCACGAGTTAGAGGTTTTGCCATATTTTTATTCTTATTATTACTTTTGAATATTCATTAAATTAGGTATATGCGTTAAATAATAATAAAAATATTGAAGGATTTAAAGAAGTAAATTAAGGTACGTGACTTTTTTCTATGACCACTTTCCTCTTTGTGGACTTTTAGATACAATGGCTAGATTAAAGACCTTAAATGTGAAAATAAGTCCACCTTGGGCGATATTAGTGGGTGATATTAAGGTTTTTTTTTTTTCTTTTTTCTTTTTTTTTTTTTAGAGAACGGCGGACTATTAAAAACGACTAGAAAAAACAATTACAAAAGTTAAGGCATTATAAGTTACAAGCATTAAAGGGGGTGTCACAAAAAACCAAAACCGAATAACCAAACCGAACCAAATGATGTTTGGTTTATTTGGTTTTCAGTTAGTTTGATTTGGTTTTGGTTTTAATTGTTTTGGTTAAATCGAAAAAACCGAATAATCTATTTCACACACACACACACACACACACACACATATATATATATATATATATATATATATATATATATATATATATATATATAAACACACACACGCACAAGTAGGTTCATCCGAAAATGGTAAAACATATTTTATCTTATAAAAATCAAACACGTGTACTTCATAAATTAAATTTATTAAAAATAAATTAAAGATAATAATTTTACACTTGAGGGTGTTTTGGTAATACAAATTTAAATGTGGTTTTAAAAACCGTTTTTTTTTCTTTTTCACGTCCTTAACCACATCTAGGGCCGTCTCAAGTCGATTTGAGGTCCGGGGCAAAAGAATAAAGTGAGGCCCTTTAAAATTTAGTACTCGGAAACGATAATATTATGATGTCTATGGAGACGAATATATATATATATATATATATATATATATATATATATATATATATATATATATATATATATATATATATATATATATATATATATATATATATATATATTATATAGAGGCTTAGGTTATTCTATTCAAAGTAATTATTGTGTTATTGTATGCATAAATGTGGACCAATCAATTTTACTTATTTTAAGAAAGTGAATAATACATATTATTAAATTAAAGATAATTAGAAAATACCATCTAATTTCATTTTAAGGGTATTTTAGTCAATTAACATAAATTTAAAAAAGGAAATTGCATATTTTAAGGGATAATAGATTCTATTAATTTTAAAAATCTGATTGTAGTGATAATAATTCTTGGATATTCTGACAGAATATATTTATCAAAAATAAAAATATTCTTGAACTATAAAATAATAAAAATATTTTTTGAACCTATTTCTTGATCATAACTTTAAAAACTTCTTGGAGAATAACAAATCCTTGAACCATCAATTGAAGAATAAAAACAAAAATTACATTAATTCTTATAGAATACAGGTAACAATTGCTAAGAATTACATTTATTGTTAAAGAATAAAACTAAAAAAACTTTTAAATAGGAAAAAAAAACATCAAAATCTAACAAAGACACTAATACATTCTAAAAGAATAATGTTGCTAAGAATCACTCTCAATTTCATGGTCCATTCTTCAAGCATCAGCTGCTTCTGTGGAAACAAATCCAATGCATAAATTCGTTAGAAAATATCCATATTCCATTCCAACAGAATTGGAATTCGTGATTCCATTCTGATAGAATTGGAATTCAAGATTCAGTTACGGTATGCATTCTGTTGGAAAAATATCCAAAGTAAAAAACAATTTAATGAGAATGATATTGCATCTCTCACATCAACAAGTCTATAAATTCCATGTGGAAATATTTCATTTCCTACATATTATAAAGATTTGAGCATGCACTAAATTAATTATACAAATCCGATGAATTGATTTTTAGTTGTAGTAGACAATTACCAGTTACAATCAATCCCATAACCCACTCAGAAGTGGTGTTGAGAATTGGCTGTAAGAGAGGACCAATGACAAACCCAAGATTTATAACCACCAATCTGATGAAACCGAAAGCAATGCAGAAGGCTTTTGTTATCGAGTACCTGTCATCAATGAAAACAAGATTGACATATGGTGATTTCATTGTTAAGGCTTAACAAAAAAGACTGGAATGTTGGGTAACAGGGTTAGCTTTTTAAGAAGAATGTCATTTGTATCTGCATAATATTGGTGTATTGTACATATTTAGCAACTTGCTTGAGATGTAACAGATATTTTATCAAGTACAATTGAGTAATTAGATCAGTATTATCAATAGTAACAGAATTATTTAACTGGTGGATTTAAAGAATGATGGTTAATTGGTTAGTAATTAACAGCATAGACATCCTGATTGCTAACCCTAGATTATGTTGCAAATCAACAATCCAGTTCGTCTGGCTATCAATTTGCGTGTGTTGTTGGGTTGTTGATCCCTAAATTCATTACGTGATCCTATTTGATCTAATATCTAAATCTAAAGTAACTAAATCAGTTGATCGCTGAGTTAATATTGCAATTGAAATCAGGAATTAGAAAATCGAATTTAGAGTAGAAACAGTAATTACCAAAACTTAAACTCGGGAAGACGACGAAAAAAAGGGCAGAACTCGTCGGAGCTCCGAGAGGGAAGAGTAGGGCCATCGGGAAGGTCTTGGAATTCCGGATCAACCTGAGGAGATAGAAATCCTATGAGCAGATTAAGGATGTATATCCCGAGTGCACTGAAGAATGTCAAAACGAAAGCAATGCAGAAGAATCGAGGATTTATAACCAACATCTGGAAATATTTCCTTTCCTACATATTATAAACATTTTGTTGATGAACAATCTGATTAGTTACTTACATAATTAACCTACTACTTAGATTACCAGGTGAATGGGGCGAAGGAGAAGAAGGAGGGGTTACCAGCACCCTGTCTTGAAGGGAAAGAAGAAGATCGAGATCATCACCTTGTGTTGACATGATGGATTCAATGGCTTGTCTGATTCATCTGGTTCAAACGAAGAAGGCACTGGTAGCAGCAATAGCGTCGCAGCAGGTAACAGAGGCGGACACTCATCGAGCCCGGAAGGAAAACGTCAACGAATGATCTTGTTCACTTTAGGTGGTTTTAAAAAGCCGATGGATGGAGAAAACCTAGGTATGGTTGCCATAATTGTAGGATATTATTTGTGGAAACTAATTATCAAATTACCTATTTACCCTTATTTATTTATTTAATTATTTGTTTTTATTTTAAATTTTAATTGACCCATATTTATGCATACAATAACACAATAATTACTTTAAACAAATGAACCTATCTCTCTCTCTCTCTCTCTCTCTCTCTCTATATATATATATATATATATATATATATATATATATATAAAGGATGTGAGTTCAAAAAACCAATGACAAAAAAAAAAAAGAACCCGAACAGTCGTAATATTAGCCATAGAAAAATAAACTTGAAGATTGACACATCTAACCGGTAGGTTACCATGATTTTTGTTAACAAATCTATAATAAAATAATTATTATATATTAAAAGACGAGATAGAAAATCTCATATATATATATAAACATGAGAACTATGCATGGTATTGGCTATAAAGAAAAACACCCAAATTTTAAAAAAATGAATGTTTAGATGGTGTGTCGAGAAAACAAAAAGAAAAAAGGACCCTTTCTTTGATTTGGATAATTTATGAACAATAATAAAAAAAATAGGGGCTATTTTTGTAAATTTGGATTACATGTGGGTAAAACGTTTATTTATGATAAAAAAGAAGTATTTTAAGAAGCGTCCTCCAAATTCAATTTATATAAAAAGCAATAATAGAAAGGTAATTAAAGAAAAACGATCATATAACAGCGTTCGAACATGGACCAATCAGTAAGCAAGGCGGCTTAATTCAACGCCATTTGACCAACTCAACTACCGAAATCACTGTATATTTTTTAACAAATAATATATATATAATATCAAATACGAATTAATTTTGGGGCAAGGCCCAGGTCCGTCGCCCAACTTGCCCCCCTATTGGGTCGAGCCTGACCACATCATAAAAGATTGAATATAATATATTATATATTAATGTATTTTCTTTATTTGGTAATAGTTGGTAAGTGTTTTTTCCATTTAATTCAATATTTATTTTTACATGCGAAATTGTATTCGGTTTAACCGTTTAACCGAACCGAATAAACCGTCACCGAACAAACCAAAACCATTTAAACCGAACCTTATTTGGTTTGATTATGGTTAGATTTAAAAAATAAAAAAATCAAGAAAACTAAACCGATTTAACCGAAAAACCAAACCGAATACCCATCCATATCTACACTAATCAATCCATGAAACATAATTAAAAGGAGGTCTATGTTTAATCTAGTTAAATGCAATTAATTGAATTTCATCCGCCGCTTTTAAAAGAGATCATCTTTTCCTCTTGAAAATCAAATCATTTCGAGCCTTCCAAATGATCCACGCCACCGAATAGATTAAAGTCAAACAAATCTTTCTTCTTTTCTTATCATGTTTCGACACAATCAAGGTATTAAGAAGAACAATGTTATTGTTAGGAATAAAGTCAACCGAACCACCTCCAAACTTGATCAGCAAAAAACGTATAAAAGTATATATGCTCTGTATCTTCCTCCTCTCTACCACAAATCGGACAGACAATAGTCTAAAATAATACCACACGCCTTTAAACTGGTAGCCACTGGAATCCTATCTTAATTCGGAATAAAATATGCCTTGTTTTCCAAAAAAATCCTTTATTTCAGTCTTAAGAAAAAAAGACGGTCCATTATATTGAAGAATAGATCTTAACTTATTGAAGTTAATAATTTACGTTTGTGATAATTTGAAAAATACATATTTTTGTGACAAGTAAGCAGCCTCCACATGAAGATCGACACCCATCTAAGTCAAGTAAAACCTCGAACTAATTAAGCTCACATCTTCCTGTTTATCCCCCATTAGCAATCGCAATGATCAAACAGAAAAATCCCTGACCATTCAGTCTTCCACATCCAAGAATCAGACACGGCCGAAAGCTTGATGTTGGCGAGAATCCTAGCTAAACCATCCAACTCGACCGTCTCCATGCCTCTTCAGATCTCTTTTTCGCAGCCCATATTAGGTAAAAAACCTAAGTCGAGGGTCAATATGAGAACATTATGGAAATTATTGAAACCTTAAATAATTGAGAATCATCCATTCATTCCTCATAATCAAATTTGGGCATACAAATTGATGTTATTAAAATATTACAACATAGATTATAATTTGTCATGTGCAATCAAATGAAGAAAAATCACAACAACGGGTATATCACTATATTGGGTTAGATTTGAGCTCGTATTATCATCATTTATTATTAAGCATTTAATCCTATCATAAGTTCGAATTTGAATGATGTTACAAAATAATTTATGTGTTAAACGTCATATACGAAGGTTGGAGGTGAATTTGAATAATGTTACAGAATAATTTCGTACTTCTTAATTTATTCTATTTGATTTAATAAAAATTACGATATTTTAGTATTTATGTGACATTTTAACTTATAAAAATAATAAATATGTAATATTAAATGATTAAAAACTTATGTTTTATTTGCTGATAAAAGGATATCTTAGTTTAATTTTTTGGAAAACTAAGCCAAAATTAATATTAGTATTAATGGAACGCAAAGAAAATAGCAAAAAACAAGAACGAGAAAAAATATATATACAATATTTTCCTTGTAAACATCAAAACTTGTTTCATCTGTTTCCAAGATAGAAATAGATAATACATGAGAGAAAACTAAAACAAAGGAAAATAAAAGGGACTTCATACTGCAAATTACTAAATTACCCCGACAGTTATACCCCTCACGAATAATCCCCATCTGGGTCTTCGGGTTCGGGTTCTTTGTTCAAGTCGGGTTTCTCCTGAAACCCACAACTACACGGCTTCAGTTCAAAAGCCGGTTCCTGCGTACCACTCATATGCAACGACTTACAACTCGTCTCTGCATCCACTCTCGCCCCAACTTCTATCGCTTTTTTCCGAATCGACGCCGCAGATAACTCACCCAGCAGCCCATCGGACGCCAATAATTCCGGGAAATTCAGCCTCGCCGATGGCCCACGGAGGTAATACACGGCGGTGTCGTACGCTCGGGCTGCAGCAACCGGCGTAGAATAAGAACCTAGCCAAATTCTCGACCGCTTATTCGGCTCCCTAATCTCCGCCACCCACTTCCCCCACTTCCTCATCCGTATCCCCTTGTACGACTTCTGATCGGTCTTCTTCTTGCCGGTTGAAGAATTACACGGCCCTCCTCCTCCTCTCGCCTCCATCGATCTCTGTTCCACCGATTGGAAAAAGAAAAAGAGTAGAGGGAATAGAGAAAATGGGTAATCGGAAGACGAAAAGATAAATCCAAAAGCACCGACAACTTTATAAAAATTGGCTATTGGTGTCTGTGTGTATATATACGGCCTACAGCTCGGCGTGTGAATAAATATTGAATTAATTGATAAAGGGTTAATTGGCCGCCATGAAGAGAGAGTGTTTTAGGGAGGTGGGGATTTTTAATTCAAAATTTTGGGTCTACTGACAGATGAGATGAGAAAGAAGGGGTGGGGTTGTGTGTTGTGGGGAATAATATATTAACAAATGGATATATATATATATATATATATATATATATATATATATATATATATATATATATATGTATGTGTGTCAATCATGTCGTGTTTGGTTGGTGGGTTACGGGTTAAAAGATCATAAAATATGATTTGGATACGACACGTATGATTAAACATGTCGTCTGGTTCAACATAAATACGACCCGTCTAACCATTTTAACTTCATGTATCCGCGAGACATAATCGGATTCACGAGTCACTCTCATGCAAGAGCATTTATACATCATCTTTAGGGATGAGCAGCGGAAGCGGGTACCTACTTTCGGAACCGGAACCGCCTCGGAACTGCCGGTTCTGGAACTGGAACTGCCTTAGGCGGTTCCGGTTCCGGTTCCTAAAGTCTAGGAACCGCCTTAAGCGATTCCGGTTCCAATTCTCATTTTTACGAAACCGATACCCGCTGGATAACCGTCGGTTCCGGTTCCAATACCGGGTACCCGGAACCGGCGGTTACCCGGAACCGGTACTGATGGGTACACGCCTTTTTATAAAAAAAAATATATTTAATTTTTATATTTTGGTGCCTTTGTTTTAAAAAATTAGGGTAAAAGAACTTATATTGATTACCTTTAGACCAAATGCGTTTTTAGGGTTTATGATTTTCATTCCAAAAAAACGTCGTCTTCTTTTCTCGTCACTCTCCTCTCTCCCCTCTCAAACCCATCCTTTGGTTAATCGAAGCTTCAATCGCTCCAGACTCCAGTCATCGTTCTGTTCAATCCAAGCTTCAAGCTTCGGTCGACACTTCAATCTGTTCCAGGACTTGAAATTCACTCGTCTCCCTCGTCTCTCTGTCTCTCAGTCGGCACTTCAAAGTGGACCACATCGCTCCGATCATCCCTACTTACGTTCTCCCTCGTCTCTTTCATCTTCAAGGTCAGATTCTCAGTCGTAACTCTCAAACATGATTGTATCTGTTGACTGTGAAATTGGATATCTCGATTATCGATTTCTTAGGTTGTTAAACCTCCATCTGCGAATCTCGATTAGATTATTAGACTGTTAATTTCTATTTTTTGTTGATTTTTTTTGCTAATTTGTCGACTCTTTAGGTTGAATCTCGATTTCCATCTGTTAAATTTTTTTTTTTGTTAATTTCCATTTGTGAATATCGATTCACTCCTAATCGCAAATTAAATACGTTTGATGTCTGCAGGCTCTACCGAATCAACATACGGTTGATTATCCAAGCCTCCAATGCGTTATGATGAAACTGGTTGGCAGGTGCGAGCCAAGAGTAAGTGGAGGTGCACTCTCAAGGATGGAATTATGCAGGTTGCTTGGAACACCCACATACCAACAGACCAGCAGGTTTCTTGTTATTAGTCATTATAAAAATATATTTTATTCTTGTTATAAGTCCTTACAAATTCGCTTTGACAACTTAAAATTGCAGGTTTGGGCAGCTTATTAAAAGTTAACTAGGCATATGCGTGTAACCAGAGTGAACATACATCAGGTTTGTTAATATGATGTTAATGTTTAAATTATTTGGTTTAAAAATTGGTTTAATATCTGCTTTCTGGTGGACAAATTCTAGTGTCTCACTAGTGATGGTATGTCAATTGATTTTTGTATTAAATCTAACATTAGTTTATCTTTTTATCCAAGAAGTCATGTCATAATATCCAATTTCTATCTTTTTTTGCTTTTCAAATGAACCATTCTAATGTTCCAATATATGAAAAATTGTAAACCTCAGCAAAAAGATTTGTGAATCACATACTAAATCTTATGTTATATCCATTCAGTTTTAATTGATTTAACTAAACACAAATAATCAAGCGTCTTTGAGGGTTTATGTCTGGTATATGATTGATAAGTCTTGAATGGATTACCATTTTCATTAACTTCTGATGGTTTTCTTCTATATAACTTTACAGGAATCTTACCAATCACATACTAAATCTTATGTTATATCCATGCAGCATACCGTTCTCGACAGATGAGCTGACAAGATCAATGGATCCAATTCAAGGCTATGTTGTTTTGGATGTGTTGTTTTTTTTGTTGCTGTTTTATGTTTATTGTTTGTAATTTGTCATTTTTGTCATCTCTACTTATTAAATTTCACATGATGGGAAATGTTTTCTGTGATGTTTTTTAATTGTGGGAAGTGTTTTTAAAGTTTAATAGGTGGTTATGTAAAAGATCAAGTTTTTATAATTGTTTTATTTTCATATCTTCTACTTCTGATGTTTGTAAACGTTAATATCCATGCCATGTACTCTATAATTTATAAATAAAAAGTTTTATATTTAAAAAGTCGGGTACCCGGAACCGGAACCGGTTCCGACGGTTCCGGGAGCGGTTCCAATTTTCAAGAAACCGGTGTAGGCGGTTCCGGTTCCGGTTCCAATAACTTAAGAACCGCCAGTTCCGGGAGCGGTTCCGGTTCCAGCTAAAATAGGCGGGTACCCGGTTATGCTCATCCCTAGTCACTGTCCCTTATAGGGTTACTTACGACATACTGATCACTTCCCTGTAGAAGGTAACTCATGATCATCCGTAACCTTTATCATTTCCCCTTTCAGGGTCACTCATGATCATCACATAAACAGATATAGCTAACATAATAAATGAGTTAGTGTAACTTACTTGATCAATTACTTGAACGACTAATTGTGGTTCAATTGGCGAGCAGGCATGCCAAGCATGTATTAACATATAATATTATTTCTAATTAATAACTATGGAATCTAGTAACAAATAACTAGATCCTTCATTAATCACATTTATACTTTCATAATAACAACAATGAATATGCTCTATATCAAGTTTTACTTAAGCAAAAGTGTAACTTACTCATACCGAATGACTCGGAAAATGACGAGCGTAACCTCGACACTTAATCCTTTTCTTGTTAGTTCCTTCCAACGCTTTAGAGCTTTGCTAACAACACTCGAGAATGAGAAATCAAATCATGGGGGATTGAGATCTCGAGGGATAGAGAGAGAGAGAGAGATAGAGAGAGAGAGAGACGAAATTAGCAAAGAATAAGGGAGGGGTGGATTTCTATTTATAAGGGTGAAATCTGGCCAACGCTCTGCTTCCTACATGGCCTCATTGATGCCTTGCATTTGGTATGTTGAACCTATATGCTCAAGAATCATTATTGAATAACATTGCTAATGATATATGATCCTATAGGGTCACACCTTAATCAAGTTGGTACTTATTGAATATTTATTAAGTATTTGATATTAATAAATAAATCCAACTCTTGTATTTAATTAAAGAAAAATTATTGTTCTATGAAAACAATATTGTAAGAAAAAAAATAGTATTTGTATGATAAGGTATCATATAATAAGTCATGTACAAAGTTTTAGACACTTTGGTTAACCATGATTAAATCAAAGGCTTACTCTACCATGGTTAAAATGACTAGTGACCATTTTTTGTCCTCTTTAGGCCCTATGGCCGAAAGTATGTGGAGGATGGAGGTTATTTGTCAACCTCCATCATCTTGCTCCATATACCTCTCCTTTATAGCCCATACTTTAGAATATTATATTCAAGAGGCCATACTTGCATGGGATATATAAAGAGGGTCTTATACATGGAAAATATGAAGTTTTTTAGTCTTGCACTTCTTCTCTTTTCTCTCTAAATACCGTAAGCACTTAGGAGCTTGGAGCTCTCTCCTCTTTTGAAGACATTACTTGCTTTTGGTGTTCACTTTGTGTCTTCCTTTAGTGCTTAATTGGTTGAGCACTTAAGGCTTAAAGAACAAATTTGTACAAGAAGAAATCTAGCAATTTTGGTACCTTATTCTTGTTGGTGGATTACTTGTAGAGAGCTTCTTGTTCTTGCCATTTACTTCAACACCCCAAATCCAAGAGGGTCCAAAGGCTACAAAGGTTGTTATTTCTAAACACCATATGGGTGTTGTAACATCATTCTAACCTCTTTAAAACGATCCTTGATGGTTTGTTTTGTTGTCATACTTGAAATTTATAAGAAATTTTAAAGCTTCTGTTGCCGGTTTTTGTGAAAAACTATATATTTATGCAACAAAAACCCTTTCAGTGGTATCAGAGTCATCTTTTAAATGTTAGAATGATTTTTTATGTTATGATAATCTTTGGTTTTTGAAAACAAGCATGGATTTCTTTTTAGCTAAAGAAATATCCATATACCAAACGGACCCTACCTCAGATATGATCTTACCTGGTTATTCCATATTTGATAGATCTTGATGTAGTCATTGGGATTATTGAGGAATCTAGACTATCATTATTATAGTCGCGAGAAATATAAGACTAAGACTTAGTGATATTTATATCTAGGTCTTTTGAAAAGAAAAGCTAAGGTGTTGGTCGAAGCACTGACCAAATCGCAAGTCATCCGCTTTTAACAAGTGAGTGCATAGTTGTTTTCATATTACACATAGATACAAAGTATTTAGATAATTAAATGTTATATGTGCATCTTATCTATGTTCTTGATATCTATGCTAGATGCAATAATATGATATGTTTACTTGTATAATTATTTTATCATATTTAAATTGTATTAGGTAGTGAAGGGTTGTGGAAAATAAAATAATGGTGAGAGGCCATGCATTGTACTAT
Organism: Lactuca virosa; assembly: GCF_052849685.1. NCBI lineage: Eukaryota > Viridiplantae > Streptophyta > Magnoliopsida > Asterales > Asteraceae > Lactuca > Lactuca virosa. The sequence continues at coordinate 463,372,787 of NC_136429.1, read as the reverse complement.
TATACCACTGGGACCAGTCATCTATGGGAGTATAGATGACGACCACTGACTATTCTAGACAGTCTGGTGGAACACTAGCAGGCTCGCCACGAGTAGGTGTTAATGATCATGCTTTTCATGGAAAATGAAAGAATGTTTATACATGTACTCCATCCTCATTGACATATATTGCTAACTGAATCCCCAAGGTATTATTGTCTACTTGTTAGTTACAGTGATCCTTTAGGATAAGCCCTTGAGATCACCATCTTAGGATCTGGGAGTAAGAATAACGGGAATGGGTAATCGGGTTAACTGTTTGGTGTAATATATATATATATATATATATATATATATATATATATATATATATATAATTTTAATTATAATATTGTGGGTTGAAAACCTTATGTACTCACCAGGCTCCCAAGTTTGACCTACTCATTTTCTTTGTATGATAGGTAGCAGTACGAAGGTACATGAATAGTGACATTTGAATCTGCTGAGAGAATTAAGGAGTTTTTAGGCCATTAAATAAAATGTTGTAAGGCCTGTAAAGACTAACTTATACTTATGTTTCTATATCGGCTATGACATCCTAACTTTTTAAATATTAATGAAAACTTTTCTTCAAAAATGCTTTGATATTTATATCATGTCACATTAATAATTTTATGCACAAATTCCGCGCTAATAAAAGAATACTCTGTTTTAAATAATCATAAAGAAAAAGTTTTTAAATGGCCTTAAAAATGGGGATGTCACGCATCTAATGGTGGCTTCAGCTTGCTTGGTGGATACATTATAAAGAGCTTAATTTAGAGCTCAAAGCCATCTTCATCAACTTCCTAATTCCCAAAAGGAACCAAAGTCTTCAAAGGTTGTTTCACTTTCTTCTTATTCGGTTATGTTTAATCTTTCTAAGTTTTTGCAAAATGATCATTGGTGGGTATAAAATGGTTTTAGTTTATTCGAACAAAAATGCTTATGTTGTTAATTACGTCAACTTTTGATACTAAAATTAGACTATTTTTTAATAAAATCCCAATAACTAGTACCAGAAACATGTGTGCAAGTTTGGTTAGATTATTTGTAAAGTTGATGAAATCTTTGTTTTTGGAAAATATGGATGGTTTTCTCTTTATGTCACACCCTCGGCTGGCGGTGGAATCGTTGAGTTGTGTGAAGTTTAGAGATGTTGGATCTGAAGACAAATATGTTGAAGAGTACACGGAAATATAACATAAATACTTCTTTTATTCATTATTTGATAAAAAGGGTTTACATCGCTCGACCTTCCAACACTCCCTAAACATAAAATAAACGACAATAAAACGAAATAAAGCTTCTATCGGCCATGTGAAAACTTCCTTCGACACTCTACTTCCAGTGCTACTCATTTCCTGAGAATATATGGGTTTTGAAAATGTCAACGTAATGTTCGTGACTTCATAGGTTTTTAGGGTTCTATACTTTTGAGAATAGTTTTTATAACTCTTTTAAAAAGGTTTATGTTCTTTGTATTTTGTTTTCCTAGGATAAGCTACTCTTTTAGTACTTTTATCCTATAACTTTTCCTTTATGGTCTTATTATCTTTTCATACTTTAATTACTTCGTAGGCATTCTCCTCTTGGTATTTTGGTTTATTAGGGTTTATGGGTAATGTTACAATGAGTCTGTAACATCCTAAAAACCATAGTGAAATTTTTTTTACTTTTAAAACAATTTAATAACCCATAAGTCTTAAAAACACTGTTTCCAAAAGTCATAACCATAAATCAGAGTATCCCAAAATATTCTATCAATAAAATATCCAAGAATGATGTGTACGATCATGCATTCGCCTTGCTCCGATCATCTAATGTACCTGAAACCATGAAACAAGATTGTAAGCACGAAACTTAGTGAGTTCCCCTAAAATACCACCACACAATATATAACTGTATGCATAATGGGTCCACACCCATTCGACTGGATTACCCATGTGCCCACAACATGAGTCTGGATTTCCCACCTGGCCCACAGCTCATGTCTGGATTGCTCCTGAGGCCACAACATAACTCTGGCTTGCCTTTCCGTCCCTCAGCTTATGTCTGGTTTGCTCCCGAGCCCACAATATAAGTCGAGCTTAACTTTTCGGCCCTCAGCTTATGTCTGGCTTGCTCTCAGGTTTGTGGCTTCCGTACAGAGCAGTATTTCCTCAATCCAACCACATTATGTCGACATATAAACAAACGGATAATCATGCAGATCTAACAGATCACTACATCATAGCAACATACTATATACCATAATACATAACCTAGTGGGCCGACATTGGTGCCTTCGACCCACAAGTATAGTGAGGAAAACTCACCTGAACAACTCAACAATATCTCAATAGCTACCTCAACAATAGCACAACCAACCCAAGCTTCAAAGGTCTAGAAGGTAGATGAAAGTTGAGATCTTCAATTGTCAAGGTTAAAGGATCAATCTTGCATGAAAACATTGCTCAAGAACCACCAAAAACTCTAAAGATTGATGAGAGAGGAGAGGAGTGGCTCAAATCTTGAAAACGGAGGTTAGGGTTTCTCCCAAGAGGTTCTAGATATGATAGAGGCTAAGAAAATAGCCTAAAACATGTATCATTACCTTTAAATACCTTGAAAACCCTAAAAAATTTGTGGGCTTTGGGTTGTACAGTTCTCATGTCATTAGAATATAATCTCACTTTGTGAGGACTCTCACGTCGTGAGAATTACTTCTCACTCCATGAGAACAGGATTTCACCCAATTTCACTCCAACTTTAAACAGTCATAACTTCTTCGTTTCAACTCCGTTTTCAGCGTTCTTTATATGCTCGGAAACGTATTGAAGAGCCCCACAATCTTATGTAATTAGTTTTGACTTAATACATGTCGAAAAAATACCAAAATCCATGCAATAAGCCCAAAAGCTTACTTTTCCCATTTTACCCTTTTTCTTCCAAGCACAAATCGAAGTCTTTAATCACTTATCCAACATTATCATCATCCAATAAGTTCTAAACCCCATTACCTTGAAGCCTAAAGCTTTTGCTTGATCCATTGATTGTCTACAATACCGAAGTAAGAAACTTCTCGAAACAGGATGTTACAACTAAAGGTGGCAAGAATTGACACGACACGAAACCCAACACGAAATAAACGGGTTTGGATAAGATATTTCAATTCGTTTAAATAAACGGGTTGACACGAAACGTCACGAAAATTAACCAGGTAAGGTTAGGGTTGATAATTTCAACTCGAATATGTCTCGAAAGTGATTCGTTATTTATAAACAAGTTTTTGAATTTTTTAAATAAACTAGAAAGATACAAAACCAAAACAATAAGTAAAAGAAAACCTTTGGATGAGTCGTTTTGTAATGTTGAAATGACGTAGCCATCTTGATCAAGACTTTATTTTCAGTTTTTCCTATCTCTCCCAAACTATACAGTTCCTTGGACAACTCTCTCATTCTCATGATCTTGTCTTCTGCCTCCCCAACTCCTACTCTTTCAATATTGTCATCTGAACTTGCTATGAATTCATCTATTCCGCCTCCAAACTATTAGTTTTTCCTTTCTGCTTACCTAACTCTAACTCTTTCAAAATCTTTTAACCTCATATGACGCGACATATTTCAAGGTATACCCCTAACACGAAACCCGACACGAACTCGACACAAAAATAAACAGGTTGAAACAACACAACAAGTTAATTAAACATGTCAGGTTAGGGTCAAGCACTTTCAACCCGTTTAGTATTTCGACATGACACGAACCCGACACGACACGACACGATTGCCACCTCTAGTTACAACTCACCCATATGTAAACTGGATTTCGTCCTCAAAATCCGTCTTGGTTAGGATCTTTGAAAACAATTCCAACACATTCCATAAGCTTCCGTTAACCACTTCGAAATCAAGGAATCTTATAAAGAAAAATCGAGAGACTACTCAGAAACCCACAATTGCCAACAAACAACCCAATAACTTGAAGATACTCAACCGTAACCACTAGATTTCTCTTGCTAACTGAAAAACCAACTTCCAGTGAAAACCCCTAAAACCGGGAACTCTCACAACTACAACAACAAACCAACTCCATCAATATACTCCCCACAACTGGGAACCCATCAATCTAAGCATTAGAAACTGTACCTTAAGATTGATGATCATCCATTCGTCATACCTACCCCAAGTTCCCGAACTAGTAACACCACCAAATCATGCATAAAGAGTACTCAAAACATCCCGATCGTGAATTCAACCCAATCCCAAATACGGAAATTATGCCTGAAAACCTTAAATACGCACTTGATTTCCTGACCAGTCATCACCATCCCGCTGCACCCATCAACATAATGATGGTAAATCCAAGAATATCACGTTGCATCCAAATCCCTCATCAGCTCAGGTGTACATCCACTTGACAAATCACTCGAGACATTTACAACAAACTTTATGACTCAAGATTTCATAACCAATGCCCAACATTGGTAACCAAACTTCTAATAAATAGATCGAAAACAACGGGGATCAATATGCAAATATTCAACAAGAGGCTTCAGATGCACCATTAATACTCCATACATACCTTTTACTGACCACATGATCCGAACCAACTGGTCACTGAGTCCCCCGACTCCCAACGGTGCACTAACACCCAAACATGCCAATAAGACTAACGACCTGAGACCTAAGACTCTCAATAAAATGACTATCGGGTCCCATCCATATGAATCATACAACCACTGGTTCATGATACATCGTGACATATTCTAACCACTAGAACGATAAGTTCACAGTACTACGACGATCTTGCCGTCATTTCATCATTGGAGTAAAGACTCACGATCAGCACCATAGGGGCCTAAATATACTCAATCATAAACTCACTTGCAGGAGCCCAATCAACAACCCCATCAAACACTAACTAAACACATTGAGAGCCATACATCTCTATAACGCACAATTCCTTTCACAGTACAAGCTGTTGCCAATGTAAAATCATTCGTAAACATGGTCGCATACAACCAGAGAATAGGATAGGCGGATGTACTCTTGTTTCAGTTCTAAGGCTATAAACCAAATAAGGACCATGCTGATAATTCGAACCAATTGTTCTCATGCTATCTTACCCAGTCCACATACAGCTCCCCATCATGATCATATTTGATGAACTTCCACAATATACACCTCCAAGGGAAACACATAGCCAACCCTAGATCTACTGCATTCCTTCTTCCTCGCAACCTTACCCAAAGGGTGAGGTACCAATAGATCTAACTGAAATGAAAAACCTCAATCGCTAACAATAACACCCTCATGAACGACCGACGCAAGATCCCACGCCTCGATTGAAACGAAATTGATCCCACCAATACGTCACTAGCTCGATAAAACTTCCAAATTTATCCAGAAATGCTGCTAAAATCCTGGTCTGATCAATCCAAATACCAACCCTGTCGACACGACATGCCAAATTTAAATTCTACATAGATCCAAAGACACACCTAAAAAACTAACAACACCGCTCCGAAATCCAAACTCTCAATAACCAAGGACAGCTGTGAAACCAGAGCCCGCTATGAAAAATACTTCCATAACCAACAATTAAGGGTACCCATACCCAGAAACTAGAATGTACAATGTATAGATTTTGACAATAGGTTGACACATCTATTGAACTTTTGTAACACACGCAAATTTGGACTAGGCAATAAAGTTATTATAAGCCCTAATAATGAATTTTAAATATGGATTATTTAGGATAAATAATCTTAACCAAATTATAGAATATGTGACGAGGATTTCATACACAAAAAGAACGCCCAAATCCGACTTCGAGTGAAGAAGTTATGACCTTCAGAAGTTTCGCGTTCAAACATATGTCATAAATAGTGAGTTGGAGATAGGTTGCTTATTAGCCTTAGTAATCTAAACAAAATTCATAGATATCGTAAAAACGAATTTGTGCATATAGATATTGTCTAAATTTGACTTTGTAAGAGGAAGTTAGGATTTTTAGAAGTTTCAATGTAGCAATATACGGCTCAGAAACCGAAGTAGAAATCGGTTGATTGTTCGGAAAAGCAATCTAAACGATAGTTAAAGATCTCGTCCATATGATTCCGTCGATATGAAGACAGTCGAGAACGGATATCATATGAGGAAGTTATGAACTTTTAACGGACTTTAACAGTCTAAGTCTGTTAAAAATATAGCTTTAAAAATAATGTCAAAATTGGCCAATGGAGTCTAAACGAAAGTTGTAGATCTCGTGGAGAGCTTTCCGAGGATATAAAGAATGTCGAAAACGGAGCTAGTATGAAGAAGATACGAGTTTCTGAAGTTTTTCGAGAAGCTCCACGTGCAGGTGGATTGCACGGGGCGCACCTTCTAGAAGGTGGGGTGTGGACCACCATATTTGCTACACGTGGCTAAAAAAATGGGAGGAACAATGTCTCGGGTGTGCGTGGCATGCACACCAGGCGCGACACGGAGTTGTGCTATAAATAGACTTCGACTGCTCATTTTCTTCCTCACTCCCCATCATCCTCTCTCACTCTCTCTCGAAATTCTCTATATTTTAGCCCATTTCCCTTAGTTTTAGCTTTCGGCGAAGCCTTGCGATCCCTAAAGAAGTAGTAGCTAGCAAGTAGTGGAAGTCCCAAATCTGCTTGTGTATCAATCAGATCCGTTTGATGGTGCGGAATCCCAATCAAACGAATGATGTCAAATCAAAATAGAAGAGAAGAAGAAGAAGAACAAGTGAATCTATGATGTATTCGATGAATAGAATGATGCTCCATACACATAGTACACACACACACACATACTAGTTCTTCTCTCTCTATCACACTTTGGATTTCACACACTTAAGCTCCTCTCGACCGTCCACACATCTAACATGCACTCCTCACCTTATATATATGAGACATGGGCCGTGAACAGGTTCACGGATGTAAACCTGTTCACGGCCGTAAACACAACCGTAAACACATATTCAGCCGTAAACACCAAGCTGTTTACGGTCCTAGACATAAAAATACATTTTCCTAGAAAAGTAAAGTATAAACCATATTTTTGACCCAACAATCTCCCCCTTGGTTTATAGCTTTCTTTTCTAATTGACCCAACAATCTCCCCCTAAAGAAGTAGCTGGCCTTTCTTGTTAATCTTCATTTGGAGCTTGGCTTCAACGTTTATCTTCGATTTCTTCACAGCTTCAAGATGAACTTGATGAATCTTCAATGAATGACTTCATCTTGAGCAGTTGGGATTTTATTCATAATTCGACATTGAACGCACATTGGGTGAGGAGGCTTCTTGTAGAGATTCTTGAAAAATGGCACTTTCAGCTTGAGAATCGTCAGAGAGAATATCAGAGAGAACTAATCTTCTGGATCACTTCAGCAGGTTCATAGATAGCAGCAGACTGATTGAGTAGGCTTCAATGCAATCCGTCACATAATCTTCAATTGCAGCTTCACCTTGCTTCTTGGGTTGAAAGATTGAATGTTGAAAGAATAGTCTTCATTTGTTGCTCCTTCGAATGAGAATTCTTCGCTGATCACGGATGAAGCTTTAGCTCAGAAATCTCGATACAGTCTCCATGAGTCTCATCTACATCTGAATTCACTTTTCAATACAAAACAAAACTAACAGATAAAAACAAAACTAAAAACAAAGTTAGCACACAATATTTTTGGATTTTTGATTTTTCTGAACAAGAAATAAAACAAAAATAACACTATTTTTGGATTTTTAATTTTCTGATTTTTGTTTGATTTTTGATTTTTTTTTAATTCTCCCCCTAAATTTGTGCATAGAGGAAAACTATGAACAAATTTAACAAAAACAAAAATATATGGGATCAAAGTTGTGAGATAGTCTTAACTTTGTTTATCAGTACCTTCACCTTCATGAATAAATCTGGTCAATTGCCGGTATTATGATGATCCACTTAAACACGAAGGATATCAATTTTTTTTTCAAATATATCATTTAGCTGACGACGACCACGGGTATTGTTGTCCACTTAAATTAAGCAGCGAGATCTACAGACAACCTCTTAAATGGTTCAATTTTAGTTGCACTAGAACGTGTTCCCCACTTCCCGATATACCCTGGTTATCAAGAACTTCCTAAGGATTCCTTACTTTAGGTGAGTAAACAATTATTAAGGAGGAAGACAGATTTAGAGATAGATTCATATGTTGTGTCCCAGGTCGGATCTCTTTCAATCACGCAGAGGGAACAACATATGGCTGACTAAGATAGAGGGATTGAGAGGTAGAATGTTGCATATGCTGTGTTCCAGATCGGATCATTTCAATCACGCAGAGGAGACAGCATATGGCTAACATATAGGAAGAATTGCACAGATAAAGAAGATGCATAGAAATAGAGTTGCATATGTTGCAGTCCAGGTCGGATATGTTCCAATCACGCAGAGGAGGCAACATATGACTGACAGATAGAAAGCAAGAAAATAATTTCCTACAGACCTACTTTATCAGAACCCCCAGTCGCCCTATCAGAACCAGAATTAAGGACATAAGTCCGTACATCAAGGAAAAGTCGAACTACTGTTCTAGATGCGTATTAATTTAGTGTATCCCATGGGTTCCCGTGTTTATCTCACTGCTCAATCTACCCAAGCGTCGTATGGTCAGTCCAAATAATCCTATCTAAATCCACACTGTCAAATCCTTCGTGCCTACCAACACATTGAACACAGAGTCTAGACAGTTCAGATTCAGTCCCTTACACATGTTTAGACTGCCCGTTACACATAGTCTACCAACAATCTCCCCCTTGGTTTATAGCTTTCTTTTCTAATTAACCCAACAATTAGAAGCTCTGTGAGTTCAATTTCCTAACTTCATTCACGAAGAACATCTGTACGTTAAGCTACACTCTAGTCTTTTCTATGTAACTTATATTTATAGTCATAAGTCGTCATTATGAACCTATAAATAATATTTATTAGTTATTTCATGTCCTTATACTGATTGATCTACTTACGGGAGAGGTGTATAGAATGGTCATGTTGGCTTGGTTGTTGGATTACATAAAAGCTATTATGCTGAAATGATCATGCCTCCCAACTGTCCTGCCTGGCCGATCCTTACTTGATAGATCTTGATGTAGACATTGGGATTAGTAAGGATCTAGACTATTCTTGGTCTCCAGGATCATTAGACTAAACCTACGTATTAATTATACTTAGGTCACATCAATAAATATCTAAGGTGTTAGGCGAAGCTCTGCTTAGATCACCAGTCACCCACTTAATTCAAGTGAGTGCATGGTCCCTTTCATCTTACACATAGATATGAAGTATCTTGATAATTACATGCTTATGTGCTTATTATCTGTGCCGAAGGTGGTATGTGTTAGGTAAAATAACATGAGATGATATTTAATTGATTTAATTATATAAGTATTTTACGCTTATAACATGAATTGGGTGGTGACGGGTGATGAGAAATAGGTGATGTTAGATTGGTGATAAATAGGTGATGACTACCAGACTGATTGATGACAGTCCCGTAGAACACTGGCAGCGATGGAATTCGTCCCTATAAACATTGACAACTATGGACTTAGTGCCTATTAGTTAAACGTTGGCAGCTATGGACTTAGTGCCTATTAGATAAACACTGGCAGCGATGGACTTCATGCCCATTTGATATAGGAGATGACAAATCAATACGACGTAGGTGATGACCCTTAGGATATAACCCTGGTAAAGAATAGATAACAAAACGGGGATGGGTGATTGGGTTAATGGTTTGATAATTAAACATATTAACTATACTATTGTGGGTTGAAAACCCTCTGTACTCACCAGGTTTCCCAACCTGACCCACTCAGTTATTGTTTCACAGGAAATTATATATGATGATATATGTATCTGTTGAGAGATTCAAGGAGATGTAGATTATTAGTGTAAAGAAATGTTATAAGTCTTCGTTTATGCTTATGTTTCTTATATTGACGATGACATCCCAAGTTTTATAAATAAAAATATATTTCTTGCAAATGTCTTGATGATATTATTATCAGGTTTTTGGGACAAATTCCGCAAAGTAAATCTTTTTAAAATGATACTCTGATTTATTAAGCATAAACAAAATCGGTATTTTCTGGCCGTGAAAATGGGATGTCACAACTTCAACTGATAAAGCTCGAAACTTTCGAAGAACCTAAGCTATTGACGATGAACGAAATGACCAATGATCGAGAATGCATTGAAAACTAATCCAATGACCCAATACACTACTGAACAAAACCCATTGAAACTAAACTTATCAAACTCTGAAGCTGATTTACCGATCAACAACTGCCCAACCTAGACTATGGATAACAATCTATACAACGAGCTGACGAATCCTTTAACAACCGATACTCAACCTGAGCGACCTAAACGCCTCTTGACCTATTTATTGGCGTTCCCGAAAGGAAACACTGTCTACAATGAGCTGCTTGCCCACAACTTCCTATCGTGAAGACAACTCATGCATTCCTGGGCACATATATCTGATAGCAACTTGCTCTGCGCCCCCGTCCTGACCAAATCTTAAACCACATGCTTGGAGATTCAAGAAGAAGGCAGTAGATCTAGAGCTTGGGTTGCATTTCCAGCTTGTTTAAGGTATAAAGCTTATACCCTGGCTTTCCATCACTTAGATCTTCTTTAGGGCTTGCATATTGTCATTCTTGGGCCATTTCAAAGTCACTTTCGGGATTTGAGTGCATATTAGAGTGATGAATTCAGATATGGGAACATTGGAGCTCAGGAAGCTTAAAGTTGCCACCTTTATTGAGTTATGGCCCTATCCCATGCATTAGAACTCCTTTATGGCTTAGTTTTGGTGTTCTAGCTTCATAACGCCATGCATGCACGTAAAGTTATCAACTTTACGTGTTATACTGTCCTAAGGATACCAGGTCTGTGGAATGGATGCATTGAACTCAGCAAAAACCGACTGTATGGAATTGGCATATGGGGGACTCGACGAGTTGTTCATGCAACTCGGCAAGTCGGGTCATGGTTCCCCAACCTTTTCTGGTTCTGAGTGAACTCGTTGAGTCTGGTAGATGACTCAGCAAGTTGGACTTAGTTCTTGGACTGAAAGATTGAAGAACTCGACAAGTCCTAGGAGGGACTCGACGGGTTATGAGCAAATGTCCCGATTCTGTAAAGGGAGGACTCGACGAGTCCAAGGAAGGACTCGACGAGCTGAATGGAAAAGTCTCGATACTGTTGATAGGAGAAACTTGACGAGTTGTGGAAGAACTCGTCGAGTTGGATCGCGATTTCAGAGATTTATGATCTATGGAACTCGACGAGTTGGTGGATCAACTCGACGAGTTGAGTCAACCAGAATGTTGACTTTGACCAGAGTGTTGACTTTGACCAAGATGTTGACTTTGACTTTGACTTTGACCTGAGTGACCCTTGAAAGGGTTATAAGTATGGAAGGATAATTAAGGAAGGTTGTTATGTGTAGGAGTTTGAAAGGAGTCGTTCCAACACCGAGGACAGTTTAGCTACTACACGACATTGAGGTGAGTTACCTTCCAGTAAAAGTGGGTCTAAGGCACCAAGGCCGGCCCACTAGTAAGAGTTATAGTAGAGATGATTGTCTTTGTGATAAGTATCTAGTATGTTGCTATCTATTAAGATTATGTGCTAGTATGCTATGATGTTATGTGATATGTGATAGGAGGGGTAGGATAGACCCCAGTACCGGTCGATAGGGCCGAAAGGGTACGCCAGCACCCATATAAGCTAGGCAGTATATGACTTACATGTTTATGCACTAGGATGCTACATGGTAGAGTAGGGGTGAAATAGTCCCCACTACCGGTCGAAAGGACCGAAGGGGCAGGCCAACACCCTGATATGATAAGCAAGATACCAGTCAAAAGGGCCGAAGGGGTATGCCAACACCCTGATATGCTAGGCTAGGTACCGGTCGATAGGACCGAAGGGGTAGGCCAACACCCTGATATGCTAGGTAGTTACCGGTTGAAAGAGACCGAAGGGGTAGATTAGTACCCGGATATGATAGACAATATGTATGTTATATGGTATGTAGTATGATGGGGGAACTCACTAAGCTTTGTGCTTACGATTTTCAGTTTTTGTTTCAGGTACTTCTTCTTCGAAGGGAAAGGAGCCGGCACGGTAGCAGCACATCACACACATGATTTCCGCATATGAGATTCTTGGGATTTGTACTCTGACATTATTATGATATGGTTTTGAGACACTTGATCTATGGTTTTTATGAAATAGATTACTTGATGATGTTTTCTTATAAATTGTTTTATGAATCGCTATATTAAAAAAGAAATTTTTGGCCTTAAATTTTGGGATGTTACACTTGATCTCATCTCAAAGAAACCATACCACAAGGATCCACTTGTGCATTCCCACATTTCCATACTTGTTGCCAAAAACCACAACTATCTAGCCCTATGTTGGGTCTACATACCAACTCTTAAAATCACATGTTTTGTATCTCTTTCCTCTGATCATGGAAAGCTAGAAGAACATAACCCTCGTCGTAGATTGTGACATTCCAATCCATCTACCAATCACTCAGCCTCCGGCTGCAATCCTCGAGCCAATCATCACAATAGCTTCTTACTTGAGTCCTGCGACTCAACTGGCACTACCTCGATCAAGGCCCCCGAGACCTCAATACTGACATGGCCACTAAGGCCCAAGCAATCACTAGACCCATCCTCATCCTGAAAAACCATAACCAAAAGATCGACAAATACGAAAACACCGGCACAAATCATGGTATCAAACCATGTTATCTACCCTCAACCAACTCCTTAGAATCGTCGTGACTTCCCTCGATACGAGTATGGATCTTATGCTTCCAGTAGTATGTGCCCAATACTACCTTCCACACCTATCCATACTTTCCTCAAGAATCATCCTGAGTCCTATAAGTCACATACTCATAATAATACTCATAATACCCGCTAAACAGTGTAGCACCCACAATAAAGCACTTGCTAGGCTCTCCTAGGATCCCCACCTCATCCTGCCATTAGTTGTTGAAAACCACCTATTAATGCCAGCTAACCACTTCATGAATATAATTACGTGCAACAAAACTTATATAATCTTTCGACTAAAGACCCAACTCTAAAACGGTTAGACTCAAACGAGAGTTGTGAAATAGGGCCGAATCAATCATTCTAAAATTATCTAACCTTTGTAGCATGTAACTTAACATATTCGTTTAATATTTAAATCACATCAATATGAGTCCTACAAATCAAAAAGCAAGCAACATTCGAGCAGTGAAACCGACTGGCATTAAGACACCATAAAATCAGGCAGGTCCTTACACACAATTCCAGAACACTATGCCCAAGCATCTAGGATTTACATACATACTATATCTACTCTCTCAAGAGTGGCTAATCATTCCTCATGCTGGCCTGCTATAAACTGTACTTCCTCATGAAACTTCCACCAACCATGTAGCTACTCGTACAGGCTAATCATACATAACACTGGATTTCATAGACAGTCGAATACTTGATTCTATCCTAAGCCCACAACCAGACAAGGAACATGAAATAAGGCTAAATCCAAAATTCTCAGGCTATAAAATCTTAGTTATGTACAACTATGATGCATACACTAAGTAACTATAATAATGATGTCAATTTCACCTACCATACAAGAAATCTTCTAGGCTATCAGGCATCATAATTTAGGAAATTATATCATACAATTTCTGAAGATCCTTAGCCTACATACTAGAATGGAATTCTATCATATCGGCAATACACAAACAAATGTGGGTATCTTGGGGAATCACTTTATGTGGCTCCGACTGATTGTACACATCGCATCCTTTTTGTTGGTTCTTTTAGAGTTAAATTTTGAAAACATTTTTCACATCCTTAGTTTCAGTCTGGAATCACACAAGTGTTCATCCAATTCTCTCAAACCATGGCTCTGATACCAACATGTAACATTCCAAAAACCAAAGTAAAAATTTTCATTTTTAAAACCATTTAATAACCCATAAGTCTTACAAAACATTGTTTCCAAAAGTCATCACCATAAATCAGAGTATCCCAAAATCATTTATCAATAAATTATCCAATGATGATGTGTACGATCACGCCTTTGCCTTGCCGAGATCATCTGATGTACCTGAAACCATGAAACCAGACTGTAAGCACGAAGCTTAGTGAGTTCTCCCAAAATAACACCACACAATATATAACAACATGCATATTAGGTCTACAACTACTAGACTAGATTACTTGTGAACCCACAACATGAGTCTAGATTGCCCACCTGGCCCATAGCTCATGTCTGGATTGCTCCCGAGCCCACAACATAAGTCTGGTTTGCCGAGCTATATGACTTGAAATTTCCCCGCCACGACGCTTCATCGAACATTGTGAAAAACACTATAAATTTATGCATGCCAGGGTTGTAGCTAGCAACCACAGGTGGGGGTGTCAATCCCGTATAGATATATACATACCTTTAACGCTCACTTAAGATTAACAAAGTATAGGTCCGAGGTAGCCGAATATTAATCAGCTATGGATGAATAATAAGCCTCATTTAACGCTTACTTTGTTAACCTTTAATAAGTATGATTATCTATCTTTGTTATTCTTTCTTTAGTTTTTCCTTTCCTTACATAATTATTCATATATATATATATATATATATATATATATATATATATATATATATATACACTTAATCCTATATATAATAATAATCTTCTTGTAGTTAGTCTTTGATAGGTTATCGTAGAGTAAAGTACATTGTCTACCCTTACGCTTCCTTCTGATATCGTTTATTTCATAATTATTCTGATACACACACACACACACACACACACACACACACATATATATATATATATATATATATATTACCATCTCTATATAAAACTTATTAGGTTCTTGATATTCTTAGGATACTAGGGCAGAGTAACAACTAGGTACAATGTTTATCCAAAAATTTGGCTAGCATAACGACTAGAAACAAGGTTATTCTAGGGAATAGGCTAGCATAACAACTAGGTATAATCTTAGGTATTACAAAGACTAGGCATAATATCATATTTAAGGCTTAGGCAAGATATCTATCAGGCATAATATTATCTTCACGTTTGCATGTAGTTTTAAAAGCTATTGATATATTATAGTAATAATTTTTTTGTAAAAAATAATTAATTGTTTTGTATCATGTATCCTCCTCATAAAACATTTGAAAACGGTAAAAGT
This sequence comes from Lactuca virosa, assembly GCF_052849685.1. Taxonomy (NCBI): domain Eukaryota; kingdom Viridiplantae; phylum Streptophyta; class Magnoliopsida; order Asterales; family Asteraceae; genus Lactuca; species Lactuca virosa. The sequence goes on along the minus strand of NC_136429.1, from coordinate 463,357,494 downwards.
GGAGCTGTTAAACTCACCCTAGAAGCGTGATACTTTGATGTAGGGTAGATTCGGGCTTGGGACCTCGTAGATCGCCTCGGGATGGAGCGGATTCGACTAGAGAGAGAGAGAGAGAAGTTGCTTAAGATCTTGTGTGCAGAATGGGGTCTACAGACACCTCTATTTATAGCTAAGTTTTGAGGTGTTCGCGGCTCAAATTTATGTGTGCGTCACGTGTGAGCAAGGCGTGAACCTCGTGCACAAAAAAATATTTTGTAAAAATCATATCTGCTGCGTACGAGCTCCAATGTTTACCCTCTTTACATCTATGTGATGGTCTCAACTAGTAGTATAACTTTCCTTTAGATTGCTTTGGCTAGTTTTGACTTTTGGCCTAACGGGGTTAAAATTAAATGATTTTGTAAAAATCATGTCTTCTTTATACGACCTCCGTTTCTGGCATTCTTTGTCCTATTGTTCTCACCTTGAGAAATACTATGACTTTCCTTTTGCTGACACTAGCCAAAACTCGATCAATCTGTTAATCCTATTTCGTCGTTAATAACTTTAATTACGAGGTTGATTTTACTTTTTACTAAAATCATAACTCCTCCATTCGAAGTTATATTTTTACGAATCCTATATCCTTGGAATCACATCGTCGCATACTTTCCGAATACATTATCCACCTTAGAAAACGACACGACTTTTTGGACAGTTATTGTTAAGCCTATGAGTCGATTTGTCCTTATACGTAAGAGTATACTCAATCATATTAATTTATATAAATGAAATATTACATTGATACTCTATTATATTTATTCATCTCAGCTAATTTCTAACAGTGGCCAGTGACGGAGTTTTCCCAATTGTCACACTTTACAAGAAAAATCAATACATATTTTCTTTAACAACTTTATAATTATTATTTTATGGTGACAAAAGTATATATATATATATATATATATATATATATATATATATATATATATATCAAGCTTGTGAAAAACGTTCGACGTTAGCTAGTCGGTGGATTGGAGTTAAAAGCTTAAGCAACTATGCTGGGACTAAATGGGGGATTAATTGGGAACCATAAATTACTAATTTTTTGAATTTAAAAAAAAAACTAAAAAAGACTATATCATAACGAAGTTCGTAAATATAACTAATATCACAAGAAAATAGGTTAATAATATTAGTACAACACTAAACATTCCTTAAATAGTTTCTAGTGAGATAGAACTTCCTTGAAGTATTAAAATTATATTGTTTGCTACTGCTTCTCTTATTGTGTAGGCAGTGATTAATTGTTAGGCGTCTTCTAGTAAGTTAGGTAGTGCCTTGGGATTAATCAGATATTAATCGGGACCTAGTCGGGATTTTGACAACACTAATATATATATATATATATATATATATATATATATATATATATATATATATATATGCATAAACTAGCCTTGTACCCTTGTGTTGATTTGTTTAAAATGATTTTAATTATTATTTATTCATATGATATGTAATAATTAAATAGTTAGTGTTCTTTGTTTATTTTTGTAAGCAATAAATTAGTTTTAAATATAATTTATTTTGTACAAAAGTGTGACAAGAAATGAAGATTGAGCCATTTTTGAAGATCAAATGGGTGATAATCACAACTTGTTTAGTGCAGGGGCTGTTGCAACCTTTTCTAAAAAGTGTTGCTAAAAGTGTTGTTGTTGGCCTAGTGCATCATCAGAATCCTTTTAGTGCAGGCCCTAAGGCAACACTTTCCTTAAGTGTTGCATGATGCTAAAATATCACCCTTCAAGAAGTTTTTCACCTTTTTGCAAACAATTGATGTTTTCTCAAGTGGAAACTTCAACAACAACATTACTAGAAGATTTTCTAGTCCCTTAAATGTCCCTTTAGTAACGGACTTGACATTTTGTGATGACTCGCAAAATTTCATTAGATGGTTGGTTTATGCATATATGTTTTTAACATGCTTGTGTTGCTTAATATTTATGTTGTTATTATTATGTTATGGTTGATAAATTTGTTTTTAAATGATAAATAATATTTGAACATAAATAAAATCACAAAGGAGTTTGGTTTTAATGAAATTTACATTTTAGCACAAGATGGTAAAAATAGTTTAAAAATAAAACAAGTTTTATTTATTAAAACTAGTAATCGGTAAAATTTTGGAATAAAAATTATATCAGTTTAAAATAGAGAATTATACACTTATCAAACTCTAAACCTTATTTTATAAAAGAAATATTTATTAAAAGGTTTACAAATGTTCTAAAGCACTCGATTGGTAAAATTTGATACTAGCTATTAATTTTGAAATTTAATTACGTCAATTTTGTAAAACCAGATTTTATAAAAGAACATTGTTAAAATGTGATTTTACATAGTATAAGATTTTTTAAAGTATGACATGGCTTATTGGATGCATTCAATAACTATGATATAATATGTTTTTAAAACTAGAATTATAAATTATCAAAGACCCCTTAAAACCTCAAATCTATGCAATTCATTTCAAAAAACACTCATACATCTTTTGCATGCAATAATGGGATAAATGATACATAACCACTTAGTGTTATCTTTTAATGGTCGGGGTGTATTCGTGATTTTTATCACCAATTTATAGGCCGATTACACAAGTTGTTCAAATTAGATGATTTGATTGGAAATCTTTTGTGATAAAGGATACCTAATCAAGAGAGTTCCAAATCATAGATGAGATCTAATATGTATAATTAAATTTTGTTATTAGCGAACCCATAAATCTAGAAACTATATACTAGTATATAATTGATAATCAATATCCACCTTGTTGGATTCAAATGAATGGAATAAAGGATATCAAACCATTTGTTTGTTTTGCAACTTGGATCCTACACTTTAATAATTAATGTTTTTGGAAACTAAAAAGCAAATTAATTATTGAAGATTAAATATTAAAAATTCTGAATGAATTTTGTTAGAATTTTGTAGATATAAATAATTTATTCTCATTACCATAAATTATCATTTGCTTAATGATATGAAAAACATTAACATTCAAAAGATATAATTTCATTGAATGAGTTCATGTTTTGAGAAATCAGAAATTGTACACTCATAAAGGATATATTCCTAAGTCACTTGATATAATCAATAAACCTGAACATAATACTTGGTAACGACATCATTTTGATGCATAAGATGCTTCTAACGTCATAGTAGGAACAGTTATTTCCGGCTTCCAGGAAGTCTTGGAAAATATAGATGTATTCCTACAATACAATGATATTTTATTTTAAGCCCAAATAATGGAATAATGCAAGGCTGAAAAGGACGATGTATGATCTAAGAGGCCCATATTTTATGGAATGAATACCTTTAGGCCCAAGAAATCCAATAAGGTCCACATAGATGGATATTGTTTCTTTTGTGGAGAAACATGATGCTGGAAAAGGAACTGCTCCTCTATCTCTGAAGAAACAAGTATTTCAGGTATCTACTAGATAGAACTTACACTTTTCATATAACACTCAAGTACTTGGTACTTAAATGTTAATTTGTTATTTGTAACTTGCTTGTAGATATTTACAGAAGAGTAACCGACTGAGTACATGCAAGTTGGAACTTCACTTACGGAGTTTAACAAGAAATTGTTAAACATGAATAATAGTTATTCATAAACACAAACTACTCGCATTAATGGTAGAAATCATCTATGACTTGAGAAATATGTAATCTCTCATTGACGAGTTTACTTGATGGTTTCTGGTAAATCCATCAACTACTAAAATGCTATATCATATCTCGAATCTAATTAATGACTTAGAGTCATGAACATTAAGATGTAATACATGTATAATAAGCAAGTATGGGCTTGATTAATCTTCCTCCCTATAGCAAGGCTAAAAATAGTAAGTGATTCTTCTAGAAAGAATATATACATGGATATCATACACACTTAGCAAGGCTTGTTATAAAAGAATTTTCTCATACTCATGTCATTGATTATGATCCTTGTCATACTCATGACATTGACTATGATCAAACCTTTTTCACAAGTTTCCATGATTAGATCAACAATGATATTATTTACTATAACTTCATATTCTTAATATATGATATAGCAAATAGATTTCAAGAAAAACCTCTTTTCTTAATAGACACCTACTTGAAGATATCTATATAGCTTATCCTGGAGGCTTTCTTAATCCTAGTTATCCTAACAAAATATGAAAGGCTTGATATCCACTTGTGGATATAAAGCAAACATCTCAAGGTTAGAATCCTCATTTTAATATAGAAATACAAGGTGTATTTTTATATTAAAACTGAATATGACATTTGTTTTTACTAAGAACTAGTGGGAGCATAGTGATATTCATAATCTTGTGTGAATGATACATACTTAATCATGAGAAATTAAATTCATACCATGCCATGCTTTTCACGTTGACTCAGAATGTGTTTCTAAGATGAAAGACTTAGGAATGAAAATATATATTATTGGAATGTAAAATTGATAGAGATAGATAAAGATGAATGCTAAAGTTTTAAAGTCTTTATGCATATGTTGACAATATCTTGAAAGAGATCAAGATAGAATATTCATTTGAAGGATTCTTGGCACTGTCAGATGGCACCATTTGAGTTAGCCTCGGGAGGACCTAGCATATAGGTTTGATCTAGATAAATGATTTATATTCAATTTGCTTGGCAAATAAATCCGTCATTTAAACCATATTATACACAAGACTAGTTATGTGATTATATTGTAAACATATCATAAGATACCAATTGGATACATGGGTAAGTCATTGGATGACTAGAAAGACATTCTAAGAGTACTTAAGAAGAACTAAGAAAATATACATGAGATAATCAATTTAGAAGAAGATCTTTATATAAAAAGAGTTACACAAGATGCTAACTTCAAAACATATATATATATATATATATATATATATATATATATATATATATATATATATATATATATAATTATGAATTATAATTGGATTATGATATCATTATGGAATGAAGAGTAAGTTTTGTAGGAATGATGTCCAAGCAAAACATAATTACACAATCTACTAAATAATAATACATTGTTATTTGAGAAGTTGAAATCAAATATGATTGGATGAACTAGATCATTGAAAAACTAGGTTGAATCCTTCCATTCAGAGATAACCTAAAAATATTTTGTGACTTCGAGAGTATACTTAATCAAGCTAAGAAACTCTATGTCACATCAGAACACCAATCATATTCTCCAAGAAATTTAACTATACTTAGAGTAAAGTCAAATATGAAGATGATAGTATGCGCAAAATTTATACAAATTAAATTTAGTCGTACCCATTAACAAAGTCCTTCTTATTAAGCTAAGTATGAATGGTCAAACTTCAGCTATATGACTTCATTATTCTAGAAATTGTATTTTGATTTGAATTTAGTATTTGGATATTGGACCATTTAGACAACAACTATTATATTGTTTTGATATATTGGGATATGATCATTACATCAATATTTGTTGTGTTCTATATTAACATGTTTAATCCATGAATAATCTCATTATTCTAAATTTTCATAGTTGGTTGTAATTGTGGGAGCAATTATAAAGTAAGACTAATATGAATTGGATTGGTTAAATCCCACCAAATGAATGTAGGCAAGTGGTTGTAACCAATTTTCATAGGAACTTATCAGAGAACTGATACTGAAAGGACCTGCATCAAGATCATCTCATAGATCGCAGTTATGAGTGACACTTGATTAAAAGGTACTATCTTTGTATCCTTAACACATGAGGTACATAGTGGGACTTCAGTGTATGGAGTCTTATGCTTTGATATAGCCAAATGTTGATCCTTAAATGGGGAGTTATAAAATCCATTTTCGGGTATGGTGTGAACTATGCAAGAGGCTTATATAGTCAAGATGGGATTTGTTCCTCTTATGTGTTGAGAGTTTGGCATTTATCGCGATACCCAAAGTTGAACTTGAAATGAGATTGATTGCGATCAAAGTCTCATGTTCAACATGATGTCTGTAACAAAGGGATAACTAATAAACTTGACTTATACATCAATTAAAGCTTTAAGCTATTGGCAATTAGATGTTGATGAATGACATTCTTCGTTGTGTGTTATTGGGAGATTGAAAGATCTTGTATTACCAAGAGTCATTTTAGAATGATATTGCTAATAACATATGATTCTATAGGGTCACACCTTCTAGCAAGTTACCACTGCTTGATTATTTATTAGTATAATTTGATTATTAATAAATATATCAACACTTGTATTTGATTGGAAAAACATTATTTTGGGAAATAATAATTTACCAACATATTTGGAATTATTGTTTCTAGGAAATAATAGTAAAAGAGAATAAAAACTAGCTTAATATCATATGGTATGAATATTAATGTTGTGTACAACATTTTGGTCACTTAGAGTAACTATTAAGTTATCATCCAACTAGCTAGTTATGGATAAAGTAAAAAGCAATTACCTCTTGTCTCCTAGAAGCAAGCTTCATGATGGAGGAGAGTTACTTTTGAGTTGTTTAATACTTAATCCATGCATGTGAGAAAACCCCATGCTTTCATTATTTTACGTCTAGCTTTTGTACTAAGTGTTGAGATAAAAAGTAAGGCATAAGGGATGAAATAACTAGTTTTTTCATTCACTCTTTCCTCTCATTTTGGGTAGCCAGTTTTGTGGTTCTCCCTCCCTCTCTCCCTCTCCTTTATTCTTGCAAAAGGTGTTAGAATAAAGGGTTCATATGTTGCTTTTCTTTAAGTATATTTTGGAATATGTATTAAAGCTTAAGAACTAAATTTCACAAGTGAAACACTATCATATAATGGTGGTTTCATCTTGCTTGGTGGATACATTATAGAGAGCTTAATTTAGAGCTTAAAGCCATCTTCATCAGCTTCCTAATTGCGAAAATGAACGAAAGTTTTCAAAGGTTGTTTCACTTTCTTCTTTTTTGGTTATGTTTAATCTTTCTAAGTTTTAGTTTATTCAAACAAAAATGCTTCCGTTGTTAATTACGTCAAATTTTTCGACTAAAATTGAACTATTTTTGAATAAAATTCCAACATTTTAACCAAAACAATGCAAAGGAGAATCATAGTACTCCTCGATAGAAAATCATGGACACAAATAACGCCAAAAATGGAGTCTGTATGACAGAGTTATGATTTTTGCAAAATCATTTTGGGTGCACTCCTTATAAAAATATAGGCTAAAAATAAATCCGAATTAGCCAAAGAAATCTAAAGGAAAGTTGTAGCACACGTTGATAGCTAAGCGTGGATATAAAGAACGTCGAAAATGGAGCTCATATGTAGTTATGAATTTTTAAAGATTCAAAGTTTTACCCGGTAGAGATGACGTGGCACGCCCAGAGTGCGCCACTTGGCCGCCTGATGGACAAGATTGTAACGCCCGATAATTCTAAGGTATTATTTATTTAATTTGGTTACTTATTTCATTATGATTTTGGGCTTGAAGACCTTGGACTTGATCTTTGGACTTGGAGGTGCCGTACGCAGGGCGTACCACCCATGTACGCGAGGCGTACACGAGTAAATGGATTGTGGGTGTCATGCACGTACGCACAACATACATGGTGGTACGCGCAGCGTACATGTCCAGACCCAAAACCTTAATATTTAGGGTTTGAGAACTATTTAAAGAACATTATACCCCAAGGATCCTTTCTATCCGCCTCCCTTTTGTCCCTAATCAACCTCCACGAAACCCTAACTCCATTGTTGAGTGTTCTTGAGCTTATAAGGTCATTTTCGGTGTATTTTGGTGCTTTTGAAGGAAGGAGATCATATTGAAGCTTCATTGGAAGAGTGTGAGCTTGTAGATCCAGAACATCATCATTATTTGGCACTCTTTGGAGGTATAAAGTTCTTAACTTGATGCATTATAGCTTAGATCTAGTTTTAGCTTGATTTTGGTTAACTTTTGGTCCCATGAGTGAGTTTGGTGGTTTGATGCAATACCAGAAGTTATGAGTTGCCCCTCTTGACGTTTTTAAGGTTTTTAAGCCTTAAAGTTAGCATCTTTTGGGTTGGAACTCACCCATGTATGAGTTTGAGTTCATTTCATGGAAGTAGAATGTTATAATTCAAGTTTGGGTTCACTTGGCGCATGCAAAGTCACCAACCCAATGACTTTATGGTTCTAGACATTGATTATGACTCAGATCTGTGGTTTGGACCCTTAGACTTAAGTAATAAGAGCTTAATGGAAAGTTGGCTTAATGGATGATTACGTTGGACATACAAGCCCGTACGTGTAACGTACAAGCCAAGCCGCGAGTATGCTTAGCGTACAGCTGAGTACGCCCCGCGTACTCAATCAGAGGGATTTTGCGAGTTGGGCCAAGGGTTTGGGCCTCCTGGTGGGCTTGGGTTTATGAGATCTTGTTGGGCCTTCTGGGAACAAGTATCTTGGTCTTGGAAAAAGTTATTGGGCTTAGGGTAAGGCCCAATTGAGAAAATTGGGCCATAAATGGGCCATGAAGGATTATTTGGTTTTGGGCCTTTTAAGATTATGGATTTGGGCCTTAGTTTTGGGTTAAGCTAGACCAGGGGTAAAATGGTCATTTTACCCCAAATATGGATTATTGGATATAGTTTAGAACCCAAGTATTAATTGGGTGTTATTTTGTATTGATAGCTCGAGGAGTCGTCATGACAACAACTAGGGATCTTCAGTGAGATTCAGCATTCGATGTGAGTTTCCCTCACCATGTATAGCGGGTCAAAGGCACCAATGCCGACCCACGATTTGATATGTTAGAATACTCATTGTCTGTCTGGCACTAGTATGTGTATGTGCTTGTATGCTTTCTGGGTGGGGACCGATGATTATCTCGCATGTTATTATTTGATATGAACTGTATGTGGGCGAGGCCCATTATGCGAGTTAGGGCGGGGCCCGTTATACTCATTGGGTGGGGCCCGTTATGCGAGTTAGGGCGGGGCCCGTTATACTCATTGGTTGGGGCCTGTTATGCGAGTTACGGCGGGGCCCGTTATACTCATTGGGCGGGGCCCGTTATGTGTTATATGTATGGTATGTGGTATTTTGGGGAACTCTCTAAGCTTTGTGCTTACGGTTTTCAGTTTATGTTTCAGGTACTTCCGGTTCTAAAGAGAAGAGCTCGGGTTCACTGCATTGCACACACCATATGGATTCCACACTAGAGATTTCACTCTGATTTTTATGATGTTTGATACACTTATTTTATTCGGGATGTATGGAAATGTTTGGAATACTGTTTTTACATAAATTTAAAATAAAATTTTTGGATCATGTTTTTAGGACGTTTCAAGTTGGTATTAGAGTCTTGGTTTGAGGGATTTGGGCAAACTCTCGGGTGTGTCTAAACTCAAACTGAGGATTTGGTAAAGTTTCTCAAAAGAAATATATTAAAAAAAGGTTTTTCTAAAATAAGACGGGGTGTGGTGCATGTAATCAGCCGAGATCAATTAAGTTTTCCCGAAATACCCATACATGTTAAATGTTATGCTTTGATTTGTGAATATGTGAACCGCATGCTAGTTAGGGCTAAGGATCTGCTCAGTCTTTACATGATAGAATGCTAGGAGATATCCCTTTGTATGCTTGTTGTATGAGCTTGTAGACTTGCATGCTAGTACTGATCATTCGGTGATACAATGGCATGTTTAGGTTATGCATGGTTCTGAATTCTTGATGCTCGAATATTGCTTGCTTTGTGCTTTTAGGAGTTCTAACTAGCTTCAGCTAACTAGTAAACAAATATGCTAAGTTACATATTATGAGAACTAAATAAGTTTAGAGGGTTAGGTTTTTACGCTATTGCGCAACTATTGTTTGAGTCCAACCGTTGTAGTGTGAGACCTCTCATTCGAAGAATTATCTAGTTTTAGTGATATGTAATTATATTCGTGAGCTAGGTAGAGGAAGTTAGCGGGAGTTCCTTCTGTAGTTGATGGCGGAGAGTGGTATGGAGTTTGCCCTAGGAAAACCTAGGATGAGATCTAGTGCTAGGAGCCTTATATGTGAGGGAATGTTATATGGATATGGAGTAACTTGGTTGTGTCATAGCAATTCTTGAGGAAAGTACAGATAGGTGTGGAAGGTAGTATGGGCCCGTATTACTGGAAGCAGAGGATTCGTACTCGATTCAAAGAAAGCCGCGATGGACCAAGGAGCTTGAGGAGTTTGTTATTCCCCGATATATATATATATATATATATATATATATATATATATATATATATATATATATATATATATATATATATCGATGTGTATTCTGATGGTTTGTATGGTCTATTTTCAGTATGGTGACGTTGTGAGGCAGACCTGTTGGCAGTTCTGGCGTTGGGGAGGGCTCGGGCTCAGGATCTGGATTCGGGCAACTAGATGACTAGACGAGGGAGTTCATATCGTCTGAGATTACGCGCAGTATCCGTGAACAGACTCCTGTGATCTTAGGCTCGGTAAAGGAGGGTATTCTGGAGATCCTGGATGATCATTGAGTGGCTTTCGCGCAGAGGTCGTGGAGATCCGTATTATCAGGGAGTTCCAGGCATGTGGAGATTCGTATTATCATGGGGTGAAAGACCTGATTGCGAGTCAGAGGTGGTTAGCAGATGTTGCTAATGCCTTCCGTACCAGTTGTTGTCCCGAGGGGTACAAGGTCAGTCTGGCCTCCTGCCTTCTGAAGGACATGGCACGAGATTGATGGGAGGAGGTAGGACGTGTGGTGGGTGATGATGATGTTGATGTGATGACCTGGGATGATTTATCGACCCGGTTCCTGATGGGTTTTGAGCATTCTAACACTCCTATGGTGTGCATGCAACCCTAGAAACCTTGGATCTATGTTTTCTCTATTATACATGCCAACTTTCATTTTTCCAAGGTTTCATCCTAACTAGCATATGATTGGGGTATATGTAATATAAAAACTAGTAGAATGACATACCTTTCTTGTAGCTTGGATTCCTTAAGACCTTGTGAGCCTAGCACCCCAAATGTGATGCCTCAAATGCTTCACACAACACCACCAACTGTTGGATTAGGTGTCTAAGCCCATAACTATAATTGGTATGTACTTGAATTAATAGCAGCACAGTCCTTTTGGGTTGCCCTCAACCTAGCAACTGGACAAGGAAATTATGAAAGGAGAGATATTAATTTATAAGATTAATAAATTAATATATATATAAATGATTTATTAATATGTTAAAAGATTAATATATTAATTAGAAATCATTATGTTTAATTAATAGTTAGCCAGAAATTAATCAGAATTAATTTTGGGGTTAAAAGAATTAATTATAAAGTGCAGGGACTAGTTTGCAATTAACTAATAGTTGAGTGGAAGGATCCAGAACCCCCTTGGAAGGAGGTGGACGAAATCCATAGGGGAAACCCTAGAGATTTCGTCCAAAGGGTCCAGATAAGGCCCTGGGGTTTTGCTTAGGCCCTAAGCAAAGGATAATTAGGGTTTTCCCTAAACCCTAGATCGCTCAGCTATTTAAGGAGCCTCCTGGCTCACATTTTAGGCCACTCTATTCTTTGGAAGATATCTAGGCCGAAATTGCATACTCTCTCCATCCTCTCTCCTCCTAGTTTCCTTCTTGCTAGTTCTTGGGTGTGATTCCATTAGAGGCATTACACTTGTGGTGCTAAGCTTCCAAGAAGATCAAGATCAAGATCAAGGGAATTATCGATTGTTTGCTATAACAATTGAAAGGTATGTAAATCCTAAACCCTAGTTTACTATTTTCGAAAATAGCCTCCTTCTCTAGGGTTCTTGTTTTGCAATTCAAAGTTGTATGTTCAATAGTTAAAACATAGATCGAAAGTAGGTTGCATGTGAACTTAGGAATTGTTTTCTGGTTTATTTGTTTTACCTAAAACCCATCAGTGGTATCAGAGCCATTGTTTGTTTTAAATTGAATTGCTATAATTGTTGAATTGCAAATTAGGGTTTATAGCTATTAAACCCTAAAGGCCAAATTTTCGAAATTAGGGTTTTGGATAAAAGGGTTTTCGAAAACCCTAGCCTCCAATGAACCCTAATCGAAATTAGGGTTAGGGTTTTGAAAACCCTAGCCTCCTCCCTTGTAAATTTCGAAATATGCTAGAAGTTTTAGGGTTTCTTGTTTTGGATAATTGTTACTTGATTAGATTAATTGGATAATTATCCTTACCCTAATTTTCGAAATTTAGAGGGATAAGGATTAGGATTAAATTAATTGATTAATTTAATTAGATAATCCTTACAAGATTTAATAAATTGATTAAAAGTTAATTAATAGATAAATATTAAATCTAGTAATTTGGTTTATTTTAAATTTAAATTAATAGTTTAATTTTCGAAATTTATATAAACCTTAAAGTTTTAAAAAGTTTAAAACATACCTTATATATGTATTATGATTAAATGTTTAATATTATATATGTATAAGAATATGGTCAGTCAAATCGCTAGTATGCCTCATTCACGAAGCTAGTCTATAAGGGGGGTATAAGGAAACTGCCTATAAAATGGTAGTTGAATGAGTGTCCACTCTCACCCACCGCTCCCTTGATTAGTGGAGGGTCGTTAGCAGAACGGATTTGATAGGACAACTACTTCTCATTAAAAGTATAATGCTATTAAAGAAAGTACTAGAACATTATTTTACAAAATCCCAACTCTAGTTACTTTAGAAAAAATGTGAAAAGTATGCTAATCCATGAAATTACACATTATGCTTTATTGGTCGTTAGTGGAGCGTGTGTGGTTAACCAACACACTAAAAGGCACTAATAAAGAGTAGTAATGGGTATCTCATAATTGTCATTTTGATGGAGCGTGTGTGGTTTACCAGCACATCAATAGTTAATGATAAAGACAATGAGGTTACCAAGCACATTTGCATGGTTATTCACATCTTGTTTGTGATCCTCGACATCCCAGTCACAAATAGAAGAGCATAATCTGAGATTAAAACATGTCATTGAATAGTTTCAATGTATCTCAAAAGAATTAGGAATTTCACTTCGTTTGTTTCGTCTAATGGTGGAATTGGTGAATCGTCATTCACCTACCTTTATGAAATTTACACTTGGATCTCGGCATCCCATTTCTAAGTTGTGAATCTTCATAGTTGGATCCTAACCTTGATATTTTATCTTTGGGTTATTATATTGAGGTATCTTGAAATCTAACTAAAACTTTCTTTCTTTTCAGATGTCTACTCCTGGAAACACTTCTGCTTCATCCTCCTCCAACCAAAACTTCTCTTTGCTCAATATCTGCTCCAAAGTCGTTATGGATGGCTCTAACTATAACGATTGGATGCGCAACATCAAGATGGCTCTTCGTTTTGAGAACAAAGAATATGTTCTTGAAAAGGAGCTCAAAGAACTTGATGAGTCTGAAGCTACTCCTGAAGAACTTGCTGCCTACAAGAAACATGACGATGATGCTACCAAAGTGGCATGCATCATGGTGGCAACTATGTCCCCAGAATTGCAGAGGTACTATGAGGACTACTGGCCTTTTGAGATGAACAAGGACCTTATGGAAAAGTACCATAAGCGAGCTCGTCAAGAAAAGTTTGAAGTAGTCAAGTCACTCATGGCTTGCAAGATGAAAGAAGGGGAGTCGGTTGTGTCACATGTGCAAAGAATGCAACGCTACATAGAGCGTTTAGTCAAGCTCAACATTCACTTTGATGAGGAATTGGCCATTGACATGGTCTTGAACTCACTTCCTGATTGTTATGGTCAGTTTATTCTAACTTACCATTTAAACAACACTGAGCAGACTCTGGCCCAATTGCACAACTTGTTGCAGACAGCTGAAGCAGGGATGAAGGGTAAAAGTATACCCTCCACACCTGCAAGTGCCCCTGTCTTGGCTATTGGACAGGGAAAGGGGAAAAAGAGGAAAGGTCCTCCCAAGCAAAACTGGAAGAGCAAGGCTCAAGCTGGGTCATCTAGCAATGGCCCAAAGGCTAAGCCCAATGGTTCCACTCCCCATGTTTCTGATCCAAAAGAGGCCGTTTGCTTTTACTGCAATCAAAAGGGGCATTGGAAGAGATCTTGCCCATAATATCTGCAAGATATCAAGGATGGCAAAGTGAAGCCATCTTCGGCAGGTATTTACACTATTTCTGCTAATAACTCATTATCTTCTCGTTCATGGGTCCTTGATACAGGACGTAGTTTTCATATCTGTTCTGATATGCAGGGGCTAAAGGAAAGTGAGGAGATAGAGCGAGGAAGGATAAACTTGATCATGGGAAACAGAAAGTCTTCACCAGTAACCAAGATCGGAGTTTATAAGCTTTTGCTTAGTAATGATGTTAGATTAGATTTGGTAAATTGTTGCTATTTGTCTGAGATGACGAGAAACATTATTTCATTTCATGCATTGTTCAGACAAGGTTTTAAATATTCTTTTAATGATTTGAATGGTTCAATTTATGTTTATAAGAATGGTGTTTTTATGTTTGAAGCTTTACCTTGTGATGGTGTGTATGAAACAGTGACTTGTGTTGATAGCTTAGGAAATAGTGTACTTAATATTGACTTGTCTACTAGTGTAGACAAGGCATGCTTGTGGCATTGTCGTCTTGGACACATTAACAAGAAACGCATAGCCCAACTCCAAAAGGATGGAGTGTTGGAATCATTTGACCTAAAATCAGATGATATGTGTGAATCTTGTCTTTTGGGAAAGATGACAAAATCACCATTCACAGGGTCTTGTGAAAGAGGTGAAGGTCTGTTGGATCTCATACACACAGATGTGTGTGGGCCCTTCAGATCAACTACAAGAGATGCTAATCGATTCTATGTGACTTTCACTGACGATTATAGCAGATATGGTTATATCTACTTGATCAAGCATAAGTCAGAAACCTTTGAAAAGTTCAAAGAGTTTAAGCATGAGGTTGAAAATCAATTGGGCAGGAAGATAAAGATACTTAGATCCGATAGAGGCAGGGAGTATCTTAGTATCTAGTTCAACGACTATCTGAAAGATTGTGGGATAGTCTCACAATTGACTCCTCCTAGGACACCTCAGTTAAATGGTGTAGCTGAGAGGCGTAATCGAACCTTGTTAGACATGGTTCGTTCTATGATGAGTCGTGCTTCGCTTCCTATTCACTTCTGGGGGTATGCCTTAGAGACAGCCGCCCACATCCTCAATCTTGTCCCTACAAAGAAGGTTGCCAAAACACCTCACGAAATGTGGACGGGGAAAGTTCCCTCGTTGGCACATATTAAAGTCTAGGGTTGTGAAGCTTTCGTAAGACGAGAAACTCACGACAAGCTAGCAGCTAGAAGTGAGAAATGTGTTTTCATTGGTTACCCAAAACAGTCTTTTGGATATTTGTTCTACAGGCCTAGTGAAAACGTGGTCTTTGTAGCACGAAGAGGAGTCTTTCTAGAAAGGGAGCTCATATTCAAAGAGGATAGTGGGAGCACCATTGAACTTGAAGAAATTCAAGAGTTAGCCAATGAAGGAACCTTAGATGACACTAGCACTCAACCAGAGGAAACAGTTCCTGTTGAACCAGTTGATAATTCATTACCTCTTCGAAGGTCCACTAGGGTGAGTGTGCCACCTGAGTTGTATGGTTTTCATATTACTTCAGATGGTGACACATTCATAAGTGACAGAACACTGGTAAACTTAGATGAACCAGTCACTTATAAGGAAGCAATGGCAGGCCCAGAGGCTTCCAAGTGGAAAGAGGCAATGGACAGCGAGATTAAGTCCATGTATGACAACCAAGTTTGGAATTTGGTTGATACTGCACCAGGTCGTAAGACAGTTGGGTGCAAATGGATCTTCAAGAAGAAGACAGACATGGATGGGAATGTGCATACATTCAAGGTTCAACTGGTTGCAAAAGGTTTCACTCAAACCCCATGGGTTGACTATGATGAGACCTTTTCTCCAGTAGCTAAGATTAAATCTATTAGGATATTGCTCGCCATAGCTGCCTTTCATGACTATGAAATCTGGCAGATGGATGTCAAGACTGCTTTCCTTAACGGGAAGTTGGCTGAGGATGTTTACATGAATCAACCAGAGGGTTTTTTTGATGCAAAGTTTCCCAATAGAGTGTGCAAGCTTGAGAAATCCATTTATGGATTGAAACAAGCATCTCGCAGCTGGAATCTTTGCTTCCATGAGAAAGTCAAAGAGTTTGGTTTCTCTAGAAGTGAAGATGAGTTTTGTGTGTATATCAAGGCTAGTGGGAGTATAGTAACTTTTCTGGTGTTATATGTCGATGCCATATTACTCATTGGTAACGACGTTCCAACCTTGAGAGATGTTAAGTCTTGGCTTGGAAAGTGTTTTGCCATGAAAGACCTTGGAGAAGCTGCCTATATTCTTGGGATTAGAATATTGAGAGATAGAAAGAAGAGACTAATTGGACTTAGTCAGAGCACATACTTGGATAAGGTACTAAAGAGGTTTAGTATGGAAAATTCCAAGAAGGGAGAGCTACCTATCCAGAGCAATACCAAATTGAGTAAGACTCAATGCCCGAGTACAGATGTTGAAATAGATGACATGAGTCGTGTACCTTATGCTTCCGCTGTCGGATCGATCATGTACGCTATGACATGTACTCGCCATGATGTGGCATTTGCTTTGAGCATGGTCAGTCGCTATCAGGGAAACCCGGGTAGAGCTCATTGGATAGCAATAAAGAATATACTCAAGTATTTGCGAAGGACAAAGGACTGGGTCCTTGTACTTGGTGGCAATGATACTTTGAGAGTAGATGGTTACAGTGATGCCAACTTTCAGACGGATAGAGATAACTTCCGTTCTCAATCGGGCTGGATATTTTTACTGAATGGAGGAGCAGTTACTTGGAAAAGTTCCAAGCAAGATACTGTGGCTGATTCTACTTGTGAATCAGAGTACATAGCAGCGAGTGAAGCGTCGAAAGAAGCAGCTTGGTTGAGGAACTTCATCGGAGATCTCGGAGTTGTTCCAACCATCCAGGAGTCTATGGAACTGTTCTGCGATAATGAAGGAGCGGTTGCCTTGACAAAGGAACCGAGAGATCATGATAAAACCAGACATATCGACAGAAAGTACCATTTCATCAGACATAGAGTAGAAGAAGGCCATCTTGTAGTAAAGAGGGTGTCATCTGAAGATAACCCATCAGATCCCCTCACAAAGGGTCTGAGTAGGGCTAAGCATATTCAGCATGCTCGGAGCATAAGACTGAAAGATGATATTAGTTTTAGTAGTTAGATCAGTTTTATTCTGAAACTTGTAACAAAATAAATGTAATTGACTTTTGGTAATTAAATAATAAAGTATTGTTTATTAGTTTGATTACTGCCTTTTGTCAATTCTTTATTATTGTGTTTCATATTTTGCATGTTTTACTTCCTGAATAATAAGATTATTCAAACTCCACAGTCGCTCATACTTTTGGAAGTAAGTAGTGAATTAAGACTGTCATGAACTGGATTGTAGATTGTCTAAGGATAGACATGGCAATAGAATTTCTGTAACGTTCATGAGTACTCAGAAATTGAGATTTGAGTATTGGATAAACCCTCGCTCAGAGTATCACTTCATGGAATTCATCACGAGTAATACTGAGACGATAATATCTTATAATCTTGAAACGAAGATATATGAGTTGTAATTTACAAGTCGGTCATGCATTGGTGATACGAAAACGCATCAGTAACTTGGTGTTATAAAACGTATTGTCATGTATAATTTGATGAGTAAAAGATACAAGCATATGAGTCAACGTTTATTCGTTCCTTTTGCCCTAACAGGAAAAGCGATATCTGTGGGCCCCTCGATGATTTGGTGTTGACTTATGTGCTGGGCCCAGCCAGGACTAAATTGATGTGTTCAATTAGAAGTCCTACATCATCACAAATCAGAAATCGGGAAACATAGATTCTGGACAAAGAGATTGATTACATTCCATGTCTTATGTCTAGGGATATCTAGCAGAACGAAGGATTATATGATCACTTATCTTAGGACACGTAACTGACTGGGTCAGAGTTCGGCAGCAGCTTTTGGAAGCTACAATTTGCTGGTCAAATTTAGAAGGCATACTAGCAATTATAGTTATAGACTTATCCAAGTGGGAGACTGTTGGATTAGGTGTCTAAGCCCATAACTATAATTGGTATGTACTTGAATTGATAGCAGCACAGTCCTTTTGGGTTGCCCTCAACCTAGCAACTGGACAAGGAAATTATGAAAGGAGAGATATTAATTTATAAGATTAATAAATTAATATATATAAATGATTTATTAATATGTTAAAAGATTAATATATTAATTAGAAATAATTATGTTTAATTAATAGTTACCCATAAATTAATCAGAATTAATTTTGGGGTTAAAAGAATTAATTATAAAGTGTAGGGACTAGTTTGCAATTAACTAATAGTTGAGTGGAAGGATCCAGAACCCCCTTGGAAGGAGGTGGACGAAATCCATAGGGGAAACCCTAGAGATTTCGTCCAAAGGGTCCAGATAAGGCCCTTGGGTTTTGCTTAGGCCCTAAGGAAAGGATAATTAGGGTTTTCTCTAAACCCTAGATCCCTCAGCTATTTAAGGAGCCTCGTGGCTCACATTTTAGGCCACTCTATTCTTTGGAAGATATCTAGGCCGAAATTGCATACTCACTCCATCCTCTCTCCTTCTAGTTTCCTTCTTGCTAGTTCTTGGGTGTGATTCCATTAGAGGCATTACACTTGTGGTGCTAAGCTTCCAAGAAGATCAAGATCAAGATCAAGATCAAGGGAATTATCAATTGTTTGCTATAACAATTGAAAGGTATGTAAATCCTAAACCCTAGTTTACTATTTTCGGAAATAGCCTCCTTCTCTAGGGTTCTTGTTTTGCAATTCAAAGTTGTATGTTCAATAGTTAAAACATAGATCGAAAGTAGGTTGCATGTGCACTTAGGAATTGTTTTCTGGTTTATTTGTTTTACCTAAAACCCATCACCAACAACTTGGTATAACTTGAGAGAAGATTGATATGCACCAAAATCGGCTAGCCCTCACTAGAATCACTTAAGTACCGATTTTTCTTGGATGAGGCTTCTTCATATAGTGTGCACATTAGGGTTACACCATGGAACTCATGCCTTTCCACAGTCCTCATGATCCATGGGTTTTAACCTCCATGGAGTATCCATGGGTCACCACATGGGTTTAGCTCATCATGAAGAACTATAGATCATAAGCCCACTAGAAGAGAGACAACTCAAATGTCAGCGCAGAAATAGAAAGAGTCGTGCCGAAAAAAGTGGAATTCTTCCCCGCTGGCTCCAGAACGGGGGGCGGCTCCAGAGGCGCTGCCGCAGGCGCCAGCACCGACTGAAGTATATAAGAATGAATGATTTACCAAATCAATCCCCATTTATTTAATTAGTCTCTTTTGATCACAAAATTAATTCCAAACTAACTCTTGATCAATACTAATTAAATAATTCATATTAATATATTAGAACTTATAATATATTAATAATCCATAAATATCCTCTTCTCACAAAAGTCTATCCAAATTGTTGCGATGCCATGCAACCCAAATGGACCATGCCAAATCGGGTCAAGTACATACCAAATATAGTTATGGACTTAGACACCTTATCCAACAGTCTCCCACTTGGATAAGTCTAATAACTATATCTGCAAGTACGACTTCAGGATCCGACCAGCAATCGTAGCTCTTTCAAAATCTCGCGGAACTAAGTTGTGCCATTTTAGATAAGTGATCATATAATCCTCTGTTCAAAATATCAGCCGGACAAATACATGGAACAACGTCGTACTTATTGTCCATCAGTTTGTTTCCCGATTTCTGATTTGTTTGACATAGAACTTAATCGAACACATCAATTCAGTTCTGACCGGGCCCGACACATAAGTCAAAACAATATCATCGAGGGGCCCAAGATATCGCTTTTAATCCTCAAAGGACTAAAAGGAACAAATAAACTTCGAATCACATGCTTGTACTAACTAATCATCAAATTATACACAACATCACGTTTTATAACATCAAGTTACTGATGCGTTTTCGTACTATCAATGTACAACCAACTCATAGTCAACAACTCAGATCTCTTGGTTTGAAGACTTATATGATATTACCGTCTCACGATCACTCGAGATAAATTCCATGAAGTGATACAAGTGAGCGTGGGTTGAACCCAATACTCAGAACTTATGAGCACTCATGAATGTTGCAGCAACAATTGCTATGTCTAATACAATTCAGACAAATCTACAAACCCAATTAATGACAGTCTTATTTCAATACCTACTTCCAAAGTATGATCGACTGTGGACAGTTTGAATAATATGATATACCATAACATAATTATTCTGGAAGTCAAAACATGCAAAATGAAACAATAGTAAATGATTGACACAAGAGAGTACCACACTAGTAAATAAAAACACCTTTTATTTAAACATCAAATGTCAATTACATTTCAACTATTAAAAGTTTCGAAAGCTATCTAATTATTAAAACTAATATCATCTTTCAGCCCAATGCGCCTCGCATGCTGTAAATGCTTAACCCTACACAGTCCCTTCGTGAGGGGATCTGTTGGGTTCTCATCCGATGATATCCTCTTTGCCACGAGGAATCCTTCTTCTACTCGATGTCTAATGAAGTGGTATTTTCTGTCAATGTGCCTGGATCTGTCGTGATCCATTGGTTCCTTGGCTAAGGCAACTGCACTCTCGTTATCACAGAAAATCTCCATAGGCTATTTAATAGCTGGTACAACTCCAAGGTCTCCAATGAAGTTCTTCAACCATATCGCCGCCTCGCTTGTTTCTATGTACTCTGATTCGCAAGTTGAATCAGCTACTGTCTCCTGCTTGGAACTTTTCCAAGTAATTGCTCCTCCATTTAGGGTAAAGACCCAGCCCGACTGAGAGCGGAAATTATCCCTATCAGTCTAAAAGCTAGCGTAACTATACCCCACTACTCTCAAGTCATCACTCCCACCAAGGGTAAGGACCCAGTCCTTAGTCCTCCATAGGTACTTGAGAATGTTCTTCACCGCAGTCCAGTGAGCCTTTCCAGGATTCTCCTGATATCTATTGACCATGCTTAAAGAAAAGGCCACATCAGGGCGAGTACAAGTCATAACATACATGATCGAGCCTACATCGGAAGCATATGGTACTCGACTCATCTCAGCTATCTCAGCCTCTGTAGTCGGGCTCTGAGTCATACTCAGTTTGGCGTTACTCTGGATCGGTAAGTCCCCTTTCTTGGAATCCTGCATGCCGAATCTTTTCAACACCTTATCCAAGTAGGTACTTTGAATAAGTTCAATTAGTCTCTTACTCCTGTCTCTCAATATCCTTATCCCTAGGATATAGGCAGCTTCTCCAAGGTCCTTCATAGAGAAACACTTCCCAAGCCAGGACTTAACCTCCTGCAAGGTTGGGATGTCATTTCCTATGAGTAGTATGTCATCCACATACAATACCAAAAAGCTAACTATACTCCCACTAGCCTTTACATATACACAAGACTCATCCTCGCTACTCGAAAAGCCAAACTCTTTGACTTTCTCATCAAAACAAATATTCCATCTGCGAGATGCTTGTTTCAATCCATACATGGATTTCTCAAGCTTACACTCTATTAGGGTACTTTGCATCGACAAAACTCTCTGGCTGACTCATGTAAACATCCTCAGCCAACTTTCCATTAAGGAAAGCAGTTTTGACATCTATTTGCCATATTTCATATTCATGAAATGCTGCTATGGCTAGCATAACCCTAATAGACTTAATCTTCACTACTGGTGAGAAGGTCTCATCATAGTCAACTCCCTGAGTTTGAGTAAAGCCCTTCGCAACCAGTCGCACCTTATTAGTGTGTACCTTCCCATCCATGTCGGTCTTCTTCTTGAAGATCCATTTGCACCCGACTGTCTTACGACCTGGTACATTATCATCCAAGTTCCAAACTTGATTGTCATACATGGACTGAATCTCGCTATCCATAGCCTCCTTCCATTTGGCAGATTCAGGGCCTGCCATGGCTTCCTTGAAGTTGTTAGGCTCATCCAAATTTATCCGTGTACTATCACTGATAAATGCATCACCTTCTGTAGTAATATGGAAACCATAATAAAATTCAGGTGTGCTCCTAACTCTCGTGGAACGCCTCAGAGGTACGGACTCATCAATCGGTTCAACAGGAGTTTCCTCCTCAGGTTCATTGCTAGTGTTTGAGGTTCCTTCATCACTTGACTCTTGAAGTTCATCAAGGTCAATTTGCCTCCCACTGTTTCCTTGGCTTATGAATTCTCTCTCACGAAAGACTCATCTCCTCGCCACGAAGACAACATTGTCATTCAGTCGGTAGAAGAGATAACCAAAAGATTTTTGTAGGTAGCCGATGAAAATACACCGCTCACTTCGAGGTTCGAGCTTGTCGTGAGTCTCGCGCCTCACGAAAGCCTCGCAACCCCAAATCTTGATGTGGTCTAAAGTAGGAACTTTCCCAGTCCACATCTCGTGAGGTGTTTTGGCAACCTTCTTGGTAGGGACTAGATTAAGGATATGGGTGGCAGTCTCTAAGGTATACCCCCACAATGAGATTGGTAACGAAGCTCGAATCATCATGGAACGAACCATGTCCACCAAGGTTCGATTTCGCCTCTCAGCCACACCATTCAGTTGCGGTGTCCTAGGAGGTGTCAATTGTGAAACAATTCCACATTCCTTAAGATAGTCAAGGAACTCGATACTAAGATACTCACCACCTCGATCGGATCGGAGCATCTTTATCTTCCTGCCCAACTGATTCTCCACTTCTTGTTTAAACTCTCTGAATTTCTCAAAAGGTTTCTGACTTATGCTTGATTATGTAGACATAGTCATATCTACTATAATCATCAGTAAAAGTCACATAGAATCGGTTAGCATCGCTTGTGGCGGTTCTGCAGGGCCCACACACATCAGTGTGTATGAGATCCAACAAACCCTAACCCCTAGCACAAGTACCAGTGAAGGGTGACTTAGTCATTTTTTCAAGTAAACAAGATTCGCAACTATCATCTGACCTTAAGTCAAATGACTCCAAGACTCCAGCCTTTTGGAGTTGGCCTATGCGCTTCTTGTTGACATGTCCAAGATGACAATGCCACAAGGATGCCTTATCCAAACTAGTGGAAGAATCAATATGCAAAACATTATTTCCTAAGTTGTCTACAACCGACACAGTTTCATATACACCATCACAAGGTAATGATTTAAAATAAAGAACACCATTATAAAAAGCATTAATACCACCACATTCATTATCAAATGAAAAATTAAATCCTTGTTTGTACAAACCATGAAAGGAAGTAATATTTCTCGCCATTTCAGACGAGTAACAACATTTATTCAAATCTAATATTAACCCACTACTAAGCAATAAAGAATAAACTCCAATCTTGGTGACAGGTGAAGCTTTCCTATTCCCCATGATCAAGTTTATCTTCCCGTGCTCCATATCCTCACTTCTTTTTAGGCCCTGCAAATCAGAACATATGTGAATTCCACACCCTGTATCAAGGACCCAAGAATTAGTATGTGGTGAGTTATTAGACAATATAGTGTAAATACCTGCATGTGTGGGTTTTACTTTCCCATCCTTAACATCCTGCAAGTACTTAGGGCAGCTTCTCTTCCAGCGCCCCTTTTTCTGAAAGTAGAAGCATTGAGCATCCTTTGGGTTGGAAGAGGGAGTAGCAGAACCAACCTTGGTTCCACTCGAAGAGGAGCCATCAAGAGACTTTCCCTTAGTACCCTTCGAAGAGGCCTTCCTCTTTTTCCCTTTACCTTGCCCGATTGCCAGAACAGGGGCTGTGGTAGGAGTAGATACAACCGATTTACATTTGAGACCAGTTTCGGCTGTCCTCAAAAGTCCCTGAAGTTTGCTAAGTGTGACCTCCTCCTTGTTCATATGATAGGTCATACAGAACTGATCATAACATGGAGGTAAGGAGTGCAGTATGATATCAATAGCCATCTCCTCAGGGAAGTTCACATTCAACTTAAGCAATCGGTCCACAAACCTTTGCATCTTCTGCAAGTGGCCCGTGATGGGTTCACCATCCTTCATCCTGGTTTTTATCATGGAAGAGATGATTTCATACTTCTCTTGACGAGCACTCTGATGGTATCTTTCCGTCAGGTCCTGGTGCATCTCATAAGGGTAGAAATATTCATAGGATTTCTGGAGTTCTGCTATCATGGTAGCCAACATGATACAAGACACCTTAGTGGCATCCTTCTCATGGCTAGTGTACTTAGCAATCTCCTCTGGAATAGCAGAAAACTCATCGATTTCCTTTAGCTCCATGTCTAGGACATATTCCTTGTCCTCATAATGAGTGACCATCCTGATCTTCCTAATCCAATAATTGAAGTTGGAACCATCAAAGATGACTCTCCCACAAAGGTTCATGAGAGAGAAGGAGTCAGAAGGGTTTGAGCCAGAAGCATTGTTGGAAGACATCTGAAAAGAAAGAAAGACAAGTTTAGATTAGATAAAGAGTCCTTAATAAGACACCCAAATGAAATATTAAGGCTAGGACCCAACACAATATTTCATAACTTGGAAGAGGGATGCCGTAATCCAAGCTACAAAATATTTGAAGGTAGGTAAATGACGATTTACCAATTTCCACCATGAAAAACAAAATAGATTATTAGGTTTTAATTGGATTGAAACTCCTAGATCTTTTGAGATTCATTGAACAATTCAATGGCATGTTTAAATCTCGATTATGCCCTTCAATTTTGTGACTGGGATACCGAGGATCACAAACAAGGTGTGAATAACCATGCATATTAACTTGGTACTCTTAATTTTATCACCTAATCGATGTGCCGGTTAACCACACACGCTCTACCGATCTATGATAAACCTTAAGCTACCCTTTGCCACCCTTGTTAAGTCCAATTTAGTGTGTCGGTTAACCACACATGCTCCACTAACGACTTTAGCAAGGTGCAAAGTGCAATTTCATGGGTTAGCATCAATTTCACATTTTCCTAAAGTAACTAAGATTGGGAATTTATAAAAGGTTTAGTTACTTTATATTTATCATTATACTTTTAATGATAATTATAGTCTTTGTCCTACCCGTTCGGCTAACGACCCTCCACCAGTCAAGGAAGCGGTGGGTGAGAGTAGACACCCATTAAGCTGCCATTTTATAGGCAACAACCTTATACCACCCTTATAGACCGGCTTCGTGAATGAGGCCTACTAACGGTAAGACTAACTTGATATTATATATATATATATATATATATATATATATATATATATATATTATTAACTTATAATACTATAAAGTATAAGGGTTGAATTTTAAACTTTTAAAATTCTATGGTTTGGAATTAAAGTTTTCTAAAGTGACTTTACAAATTCCAAAACTTGAGGGCAAGTTTTGAAACTATTCAAAACCTTTCATTTCTATAACTTATGAGTTTTAATGATTTTAATGGAAAAGACTCTTGGAATTCCATAACTTGAGGACAAGTTATGGAGTCCATTAAAAAGCATTTAGATCACCAATTAAACTAACAAGCATGTAAAATAATTTCTATGATCTAACACAACTCATAAGCATGCATAATTCATATCAACAATTTTCAAGAATCATATGAACTTAATATAAAACTTGAAACTTTGACAATTATCATTGCAATTGGATAAGCACAATCATTACCACATCAAAAACAAGTTTAACAATCTATAAACATTTTACGGTAATGATCCTAGTCCAATTCCAGCAATAAAACTCGAAATTCTGCACTCTGGGTCTCCTACTCGTCGAGTGCAAGAACCTACTCGACGAGTAGGATGAGTTTTCACATGGACTCGTCGAGTCCCCCAATGGACTCGGCGAGTTCATTGAACAGTGAACAGTGAACAGAAAAATCGATTTTTTTAGCAATTTGCATCAAGTATAATTGAAAACAAGCCTTGGCTCTGATACCACTGATGGGTCTTGAGCATTCTAACACTCCTATGGTGTGCATGCAACCCTAGAAACCTTGGATCTATGTTTTCTCTACTATGCATGCAAACTTTCATTTTTCCAAGGTTTCATCCTAACTAGCATATGATTGGGGTATATGTAATATAAAAACTAGTAGAATGACATACCTTTCTTGTAGCTTGGATTCCTTAAGACCTTGTGAGTCTAGCACCCCAAATGTGATGCCTCAAATGCTTCACACAACACCACCAACAATTTGGAATAACTTGAGAGAAGATTGATATGCACCAAAATCGGCTAGCCCTCACTAGAATCACTTAAGTGCCGATTTTGCTTGGATGATGCTTCTTCATATAGTGTGCACATTAGGGTTACACCATGTAACTCATGCCTTTCCACGGTCCTCATGATCCATGGGTTTTAACCTCCATGGAGTATCCATGGGTCACCACATGGGTTTAGCCCATCATGAAGAACTATGGATCATAAGCCCACTATATAAGATTGAATGATTTACCAAATCAATCCCCATTTATTTAATTAGTCTCTTTTGATCACAAAATTAATTCCAAACTAACTCTTGATCAATAATAATTAAATAATTCATATTAATATATTAGAACTTATAATATATTAATAATCCATAAATATCCTCTTCTCACAAAAGTGTATCCAAATTGTTCCGATGCCATGCAACCCAAATGGACCATGCCAAATTGGGTCAAGTACATAACAAATATAGTTATGGACTTAGACACCTTATCCAACAGTTCCGAGCTGAATTTGCACCAGTGACTGAGGTGTAACAGTTGGTGTGAGAGTTTCCGGATCTCCGCCAGACTACGGAGACGGTGGTCGAGATCACAGGTATGTTTTGGGAGAGGGCACTTCTGGTTCCGCAGTATGTGGTGGACGAGGAGATGAAGAAGGCCTGGTATCATGAGATGTTGAGGAGTGACATTCGACAGTTTTTGAGCTGATCTAGTTGCACAACGCTAAAGGATATGATAGTGAGAGCTAGGGAGAGGGAGATTGATTTAGAGATGGAGAAGAAGAGGAAGCCACATTTTGTGTCTAGTGTTGAGGGTTCGGGCAAGAGGCCTAAGGTGGTTGATTCGATAGGGAAGGGTCGACATGGCCTAGGCCATTGCGGCAAGTGTGGCAGGTCGCACGAGGGGACGTGCAGGGTGGGTGGTTCTGGCTGCTTCAAGTGCGGTCGGACTGGGCATATCAGCAAGGATTATACTGTTACTACCACCGTCACCCCGATATCTGATCTGATTTCCTTTCAGTGCAATCAGAGGGGCCACAAGAAGGCCCATTGTTTGAGTTTGGTTGCAGTAGGACCGATGTCAGCACCTGCTCCTGCGACTCTTCGGATTACTGACGGTCGCCAGGGTCGGGCAGTCGCACCTTTGGCGAAGAGCAGGGCTTTCCAATTGAAGGTCGAGGAGGCACGTGCAGCTCCCGATGTTGTGACGGGTATGTATTCTTTCCTTATCTCTTTATTTATATTAAATTGTTGTCTTATGTTTATATGTTTTATTTTAGGATCGTTGCTTGTGAACGGTATTTATGCTCTGGTATTTTTTGATTCGGGGGCTACCCGATCGTTTGTATTTCTTGCGCTTAGCAATGGATTTGTTGGAGCTTTGGGGGAGCTAGATTGTCCTCTATATGTCGAGATTGTTAATGATAGGTATGTTCAGGCTGTGAGGGTTCATCAGAGTTCTACTCTCCAAATTTTCAGCGAGCAGTATTCGGTTGATTTGGTTCCCATTCCTCTGCGTGGGCACAAGGTTATCGTGGGCATGGATTGGTTGAGCCCTAATGGGGCAGTGATCGACTGTGAGCAGCAGTTAGTTCGGGTTCAAACCCCAAGTGGGGGAGAGTTGATGATTCATGGGGAGAGACCGCAACATGGGCCGATTATGTGTTATGCAGCGAGGGCCAGACGCTATATCCATAAGGGTTGCTCGGGTTTTGTCGCCTATGTCATGGATACCCGAGATAAGGGTAAGGCGACCGTGGATGATGTGTCGATTGTGCAGGATTATCCAGATGTATTCCCAGAGGATTTTCCTGGGGTGCCTCTGGAGAGGCAGGTTGCGTTCAGGATTGATCTGGTTCTAGGTGCGGCTCCGATAGCCAAAGCACCATATCGGTTGGCTCCTCCCGAGATGCAGGAGTTGTCTACAAAGCTGTAGAAGCTGTTAGACAAGGGATTTATTCGAATGAGAAGTTCACCTTGGGGATCACCGATTCTGTTTGTGAAGAATAAGCACGGGTCTCATCGTATGTGTATCAACTACCAGGAGTTGAATAAGGTAACAATGAAGAACTGTTATCCCCTCCCGTGGATTGATGATCTTTTTGACCATCTTCAGGGGGCATCTTGATTCTCCAAGATTGATTTGCGATCGGATTTTCATCAGATGTGGATCAGGGATGAGGATGTGCAGAAGACAACTTTCCGGACTCGATATGGTCATTATGAGTTCGTGGTGATGCCTTTTGGGCTCACCAATGCTCCAGCCGCGTTCATGGATCTCATGAACCGCGTGTGCAGACCGATGCTGGATCGTAGTATTTATTGATGATATCTTGGTTTACTCCAAGACTCAAGAGCAGCATGAGGAGCACTTGAGGGAAGTGTTGGAGACATTGAGAGGAAGAGACTTTTCGTAAAGTTCTCCAAGTGCGAGTTCTGGTTGCGCGAGGTGCAGTTTCTGGGGCACCTTGTCAACTGTGACATCCCCAATTTTACGGCCCGAAAAGACCGATTTGTTTATGCTTGATTTTGAAAATCAGAGTATCTTTTAAAGAAATACGTTGCGGAATTTGTTCCCAGAAAAACATGATAAATATGTTATCAAATCATTTCCGAGGAAATGTATTTTATTCTATTTAAAACCTTGGGATGTCATCGTCAATACAAAAACATAAGCATAAACAGAACTTACATTCATTTACACTAGTGATTTTACATCTCCTTTAATCTCTCAGTGTAACGTAGCTTCGTATCGACACCTGTGATACAAATAACTTGAGTGGGTCAGGTTGGGAAACCTGGTGAGTACATAGGGTTTTCAACCCACAATAATAAAGTTATTGTGTTTTATCATCAAACAATTAACCCAAATACCCATCCCCATTATCTTCTTTATTTCTTAAGGATTTACCCTAAGAATCATCTATCACTCATTCCTAAGGATTCATCCTATGGAATAGGCACGAAGTACATTGTCGCCGGGGTTTATACAACATTCACTAAATTCATAGTTGTCAGGGTTCATCCAACATGTGCTAAGTCCATAGCTCTCATTTATCGACAATATTATTTACGGGAGTCCACCCGTAATACATGTCAATAGGTTTTCAGAGTACATCTGATGAACATATTGTTCACAACACCTACAGGTTGCGAGCCTGCTAGTGTTCCACGGACCGTCTAGAATAGTCCATGGTTGTCATCCATACTCTGCTGGATGACGGGGCCAACGTTTGGGTAAGGGCTTCTCTCATTTTCACCCCTTACCCTCATCTCATGATCTATATCACCGATCATCTCATTTATCCAACTCATCTTTCATCACATACCAACTATTTCATCTACCCATGTTTTACCCAACATTTTTGTAGATATAAAATACATATACAGTTTAAATCATGTAAAACCTGTATAAATCATTCATTCAACATCCATCTCAAATAAACAAACAATATATATTCACATAACACGTATTTTATATAAAATACTTCATATCTATGTGTAAGATGAAAGTGACTATACACTCACTTGATAAGACGGTGATTAGACAACACTTCGTCCCTTAAATAATCTTTTTCGATGAAACCGGGATGTTTTCTCAAAAATCGGGCTTCACGCGGGCAGAGTTTCGTCTCGAAAAACTCTTTTCTCGGGATCTTCAGGCTCTCCGGGGCTTGCTTACGATTCTAGGATGATACTCTAGGCTTGGGGGTATTTACGATAACTTAGAAAAAGTAAAGGGTGAAAGATATGAGAAATTGTAACCTAAACCCGGAGACCTTCGCATTCTATTTATAGTAGGAGCCTGACCCTCGGTACGCTGGGCGTACCTGCGAGGACGCTGGGCGTTCCGTTACGCGGGGCGTACTCCTCGTACGCGGGGGGTACCAAGCGACATGGCACTGGTTCGGTTCCCGGGCCTCGGACGTGTCGAACCTGCATGATACGTGTCCTTCGTCCGTAGTACGTTGGGCGTACGGCTTTAGTCCGACCTCAAAGTTTGTGCCTAAAACTCAAAAATTCATATCTTTCGCGTACGACCTCCATTTTTGACCTTCTTTATATCCACACGTAGGTGAGACCGTGCTCTACAACTTTTGTTTAGACTCTGTTGGCTAATTTTGATTTTATTTTTAAAGTTATATTTTTAACAGGCTGGGACAGGAAAAGTCCGTTAAAAATTCATAACTTCTTCATCCGACATCCGTTTTTGTCTATCTTTTTACCGTTAAACTACTATCGAAAAGATCTTCGATTCTCGTTTAGATTGTGTCGACTAAAAATCGCTCGATCTATAATTCGAATTCCGGGCTGTATATTGTTAAGCCAAATCTTAGAAAATTCATAACTTCCTCATACGAAGTCAGATTTGGACATTCTTTTTATGCACGCTCTCAGTTTAACGTATACTACAAATTTCATTTAGATTACTAAGGCTAAAAAGCACTTTATCGTAAATTCACTTTTTACCTCACACAACATTGTGCCGGTTCTGTCGCGAAACTTCGACAGGTCATAACTTCTTCGTTATAACTCGGATTTCGGTATTCTTTATATCTCCGGAATCCTTGTTTCAACCACTACAACTTTCTTCATAGATATCGGGTTTATTTAATATTTATTTTCGATGCTTATTTTTATCCTTAATTTATTAAATCATAATAATTAAGTATAAAGCACATAACACTCAAATAATATATCTTTATTATTTCAAAACGAGTTACAAAGGTTGACCTAGACTATTACATCATCTTTAATGCTTTAGCCCAGAAACACGGGCGTTACATCAACATGAAAGGTATTCTGGTCGATCCGGCCAAGGTCGAGGTCGTGATGCAGTGGGAGGTTCCGAGATCTCCATCTGAGATTCAGAGTTTTCTTGGTTTGGTTGGTTATTATCGGAGATTCATCCAGGATTTCTCCAAGATCGTTGTTCCTTTGACCCGACTGACCAAAAAGTCGGTGACTTTTTGCTGGGGGCCTGAGCAGCAGGCAACTTTTGAGACTCTGAGATAGTGGTTGTGTGAGGCGTCGATTCTGACCATGCCAGTGAGTGTTGATGATTTTGTGGTTTACTGTGATGCTTCGATCTCTGGTTTGGGGGCAGTGTTGATGAAGAGGGATCGCGTGATCGCTTACGCTTCGAGGCAGCTGAAGCCTCATGAGGCGAACTATCCGACACATGATTTGGAGTTGGGGGCCGTGGTTTTCGCACTCAAGATTTGGCAGCATTACCTTTATGGGTTCGTTGTACTTTTTACACAGATCACAAGAGCATGAGGTACCTGATGGATTACCCGAATCAGAACATGAGGCAGCGTCGATGGTTGGACCGCAAGGCGGTCATAGCTCCGATCAGAGACATATGTTTGAGGAAGACCATGATTACTCCATTTTTTTAGCAGATTCGTTAGGCTCAGGCCGAGGCTATGAAGGAAGAGCACCAAAAGAGCGAGCGCATTGTGGATCAGGTGGCTTCCTTCGATTATGATAGTCGTGGATTGTTTACTCTGCATCGGTGGGTTTGGGTACCGTATTGGGGCGGTGTACGTCGGGTTCTGCTGGAGGAGGCCCACAAGTCGAGGTTCTCCAATCATCACGGGGCGATGCAGATGTATAGGGATCTTCATCCTGATTATTGGCGGCCCTGCATGAAGCAAGATGTGGCATGGTATGTTGAGCGGTGCCTGACTTTCAGGAAAGTCAAGGCCGAGCATCAGCGTCCTCACGGAAAGATGCAGCCGTTGGTGATTCCCGTATGGAAATAGGAAGACATCACTATGGATTTTATCATGAAGCTTCCCAGGACTGCGCGCGGAGTGGATTCTATTTGGGTCATCATGGATCGTTTGACCAAGAGCGCGCATTTCATTCTGATCCAGGAGAGTATTTTTGCAGAGAAGTTGGCTGAGATCTATATCAGGGAGGTGGTGGCACGTCATGGGGTGCCGGTATCAGTGGTATCCGACAGGGATGTTCGTTTTACTTCCAGATTTTGGAAGCGATTTCATGACGAGTTGGGCACTCGTCTCCTTTTCAGTATAAATTTTCATCCGCAAACCGATGCGCAGAGTGAGCGGAATATCCAGACCCTTGAGGATATGTTGCATGCGTGTATGTTGGATTTTGGTGGGAGTTGGGATACGTATATTCCGTTAGCGGAATTTTCATATAACAGCAATTATCACGTTAGCATTGATCAACCTCCTTTTGAGATGCTCTACGGGAGGAAACGCAGGACCCCGATTTGTTGGGGTGAGGTCGGTCACTGATTCATGGGGGTACTGAGGTGGTGCTCAAGACCACTGAGCTGATTCAGCAGGTTCGAAGCAGGCTCCAGATAGCTTAGAGTCGGCAGAAGAGTTATGTTGAGAGGCGCCGGTCAGATTTGGAGTTCCAGGTGGGAGATATGGTTCTCCTGAAGGTGTCACCTTAGAAAGGTGTCATCCGATTCAGGAAGCGGGGCAAGCTGGGCCCCAAGTATATTGGTCCATTCAGGGTTTTGGATCGGGTGGGCCGGGTTGCGTATCGTCTAGACCTTCCAGCCGAGCTCAGTCAGATTCATAGCACGTTTCATGTCTCTCAGTTGCGGAAGTGTTTGGTGGATTATTCCGCAGTTGTACCATTAAAGGATATTCAGGTGGATGACCGCCTGAATTATATTGAGAGACCGGTGGCAATTTTGAATCTGAAGACGAAGACCACGAGGGACAAGGTTGTAGAGCTAGTGAAGGTGTCGTGGCTGCACCGCAAGGGTCAGAGTGGACTTCAGAGCCCGAGGATGAGATGAGAGAGCACTATCCAGAGTTATTCGGGGCAACTAACTTCGAGAACGAAGTCTGATTAAAGTGGGGGAGAAGTGTAACTCCCGATAATTCTAAGGTATTATTTATTTATTTTGGTTACTTATTTCATTATGATTTTAGGCTAGAAGACCTTGGACTTGATCTTTGGAATTGGGGGTGTAGTACGCATGGCGTACCACCCATGTACACGGGGCGTACACAGGTAAGTGGATCACGGGTGTCATGCACGTACGCGCAACATACAAGGTGGTACGCGCAGCGTACGTGTCCAGACCCAAAACCCAGATATTTAGGGTTTGAGCACTATTTAAAGAACAGTATGTCCCAAGCATCCTTTCTATTAGCCTCCCTTTTGTCCCTAATCAGCCTCCACAAAACCCTAACTCCATTGTCAAGTGTTGTTGAGCTTAGAAGGTCATTTTAGGTGTGTTTTGGTGCTTTTAAAGGAAGGATATCATCTTGAAGCTTCATTGGAAGAGTTTGAGCTTGGAGATCCAGAACATCATCATCATTTGGCACTCTTTGGAGGTATAAAGTTATGAACTTGGCGCATTATAGCTTAGATCTAGTTTTAGCTTGATTTTGGTTAACTTTTGGTCCCATGAGTGAGTTTGGTGGTTTGATGCATTACCAAAAGTTATGAGTTGCCCCTCCTGACGTTTTTGAGGTTTCTAAGTCTTAAATTTAGCATCTTTTGGGTTAGATGTAACACCCCGAAATGCAGGTATATCTCTTTAATCCTTCTTCTTTTCCAATTTGTCAAAATTAGCCCAAAATAGAAAATGGTGATAAGTGGGTACGCTGGGCGTACTTAAGAGTACGTTGCGCGTACCCATGGGCGTGCCTTTGACATGGATTCAACCCAGTACGTGGGGTGTACCTTAGTTTACGCTGAGCGTACTGGGCCCAAACTCAAAACCCTAATTGAGACATGAGCACTATAAAAGGGATGCTATGGCCTCCAGCCCAACCACCATTTCCAGAGAGTGAAACCCTAAGAGAGCCAAACCTTCGTTTTAAGTTTTTGTGTGTGTTTTGGGCTTAAAAGTATCATTGTGTGCTTGTGAAGAAAAAGAGAAGGCCAGTGTGGAAGCTAGAGTTGGAGTGAAAGCTTTGGATCTGAGCTCTACAGAGGTTGGAGCACCACTTGGAGGTAAAAAGCTCAAAGCTTTCCTAGTCTTTTTGGATTTGTGCTTTATGGACCATTTCTAGGGTTTGTGTCCCAAAGGTGGAGACTTTATGAGTAAATAGTCTCCATAAGCCTAGATCTGCCCCATTTCAGTGTATATTGTGTCATAGATCCATAAAAATCCAATCTTGGACGTGAAGATTAAGTCATGCATGAGATAAGGGCTTAATGAGGAAAGAGGAAAGGTGTTTACAGTGATTGGTGACCTTTACAGCCATGCAAAGGCTTAAAGGTTTCGACTTTATGGATTCAGAGGTATTAGAATGGCCAGATCTGAAATATGAGCTTATGTCTTAACCATTTAAGACCAAAATCATGAGGAGTGTGAAACTGGGACTTACGCTGGGCGTAATCCCAGTACGCGCAGCGTAGGGGGTCGAGCTCCCCGATTCTGTGAAGCCTTCGAGTACGCCCAGCGTACAGAGCTGGTACGCGCCGCGTACTCCAGAGGGTTGACTTTCGTTGACTTTTAGGGTTTAGCCAACATTTGGACCTTTGGGCCATTTGAGGGGTAAAATGGTCTTTTACCCTTCTGAGAGAATATAGGGAGGGACTAGTCTAGCCTTTGAGAGCCGTATTAATTAGAGATAATTATTTTGTGTGATTAGGCGGAGGCTAGATCAGTATTTCGAGTTCGAGTTTATCCGAGTTACCCGAGGTGATTCTTCTCACTATACATTACCTAGAGTGGTATCTATGTGCAGACCGGAGGGTCTTATGAGTTATGTTATTGCTTGAGAGTATGTGCATTGTGATTATGTATGCTATGTGATATTTAGACCAGACCGGAGGGTCCAACGATTTAGACCGGACCAGAGGGTCCAACGAGCTAGACCGGACCGGAGGGTCCAACGAGCTACATGACTGGAGGGTCCCGCTGAGACATATTGACCAGAGGGTCTTGTCGGGTTATAGCCTCGAGTGGCTTATGTGCTGTATGTGGTATTTTAGGGAACTCACTAAGCATTTATTCTTACCGTGTTATATGTTCTGTGTTTCAGGTACCAGCGAGGATCGCGGGAAGGCGCCGACATGATTTGTACACACTGGCAGAGGATTATATTTTGAGATTCTGGGATTTTTCTTATTGTGATGACATTTGATATACATGAGATTTTTGGGAATACTATATGAGTTTTATTACGCTGGAAAATGAAAAATTGTTTTGAAAATTTACGTCGTTACAAGTTGGTATCAAAGCCTTGGTTTGAGGGATTCGGATGCATCTTCGGGCGTATCTGAACTAAAACTGAGGATTTGAGAAAAAATTTCATAAAAGAAACAATTTTTCTACAAAGAGAAAAAGATTTTTGAGAAACGCAGAACGAGGCAGTGTGTACGATCAGCCAGCACCCGAACGATGATTTCCCAAAATACCCTTACATTATGTGTTATGAGATATTATGTGATATGCTATACATGCTTGAGTAGGCTAGGTATTCATGGTTAGGACTAGAGTGGGCCTGATTTGTGATGCCTTAGCCTAGGAGTTACTGCTACTATGAGATACTTCGAGAGTGAGTAGGTAGCAGCGAGGATCTTATGAGTGGTCTACTGGAGGGTAGCCTGAGTTTAGTGAGATATAGAGTACTTGTGATCTGGGATCCTAGGAGGAGGACTTGGGGTGAATACCGATGCATTGTTGAAGGTAGTATAGGGCCCGTACTACTGGAAACACCGGATCGGTGAGCAGTCCAAGTAAGAATCCTTAGGGTACTAAAGAACAAGTAGGGTTGAGTATCGAGTGCGAGTATACTCGAGCGAATCTCTGATTTCTTTTGTGTTGTATTTCAGAGACATCATGGTTGGGACGCGCCACCACCCAGGAGGCAGTGGTACCAGTGGTACCAGTGATGAGGAGATCCGTAGGTTGATTCACAAGGAGGTGGCCGCAGCCATATGAGCGGAGATTCCTGAGATGTTTGGGTCTATCAAGACCACTTTGATTGAGACGTTTTACGAGCGGTATGCTTCTCTTACCGAGGCTGCTGTTGCTGCAGCGACCGCAGCCGTCGCCGCTGCCAGGCCACAGGGGGGTGACTCGTTGCTGTATCGAGAGTTCAGCAACACAAAGCCACCAGAGTTTGATGGGACTCAGGATCTGATAGCCGCGATGAGGTGGATCTCTGACATTGAGGGATGCTTCTACACCTGTTCTTGTCCGGAGCATCTGAGAGTACGGTTCGCGCTGAACCAGCTTCGCTTGGGAGCGAAGTACTGGTGGAAGTTTGTTACGGCAGACTTCACTCCTGCAGAGATTACAATGGTGACCTGGGAGAGGTTCACCACCATGTTCCGAGATGAGTATGTTCCCCCGGTGGAGAGGGAACGGTTGGCGCAAGAGTTCTTGTCCCTCAAGCAGGGGATGGAGTCCGTGACTGTGATTACACGGATGTTTCATGAGAGGGCATTGTTTTGCCCTGAGCATGTGTCTACCGAGCGGGCACGTATGAGTCGATATCTGAGCATACTGAGGAGAGACATTCGTGAGTTCGTGGCGAACTCGACGTACCGGATATTTGCCGAGCTTCAGGTAAATGCTCGGAAAAGGGAGATCGAGCTGGAGACTCAGGCCAGGGAGGAGGCCGAGTCTCAGAGGAGGGATAGGCGGCCAGTTCAGTCTCAACCGGCAGCCAAGCGAGCAAAGCCTGCTGATTCGAGGTCTGGAGGCCAGAAGGGCCGCACTTGTGGGAAGTGCGGCAAGACTCATGATCGGACGTGCAGAGCAGGTGTGTGCTACAAGTGTGGGATGGAGGGGCATATCGCGAGGGATTGCCCCAATGGATTTTCGGCTTGCTTTCACTGCAACCAGACAGGCCATCGGAAGGCCGAGTGCCCACAGCTACTTCAGGGATCAGCACAGGGATCTGCACCTGCTGCTAGAGCTACTGAGGCCCGGCCAGCGAAGGCCGAGGCACCGAAGGCTCGCGGGAGAGCCTTTCATTTGACAGCGGAGGAGGTCCGTGCAGCGCCCGATGTCGTGGCCGGTATGTATTCTTTCATTTACTTATACTGAGTTTAGATATTATGCTTATACTGTGGTATGCATAGGTACTTTTCTT
The DNA here is from genome assembly GCF_052849685.1 of Lactuca virosa. NCBI lineage: Eukaryota > Viridiplantae > Streptophyta > Magnoliopsida > Asterales > Asteraceae > Lactuca > Lactuca virosa. Next base: position 463,320,092 of record NC_136429.1, on the reverse strand, counting down.
GTGAGTTCTGTACCTGCTTTGGTGTTATTTGACTCGGGTGCGAGTCGATCTTTCGTGTCATTAGCGTTTAGCCAGCACATCAGTACCCGACGAGAGGCGTTGAGTCGACCTCTACGAGTTTCTATAGCTAACGAGCGAGCGGTTTATGCTACTGATGTCATTCGAGGATGTGTACTCGAGATTTTCGGTGTTGAGTTCCCGATAGATATGGTACCGATTGTGATGGGTGATGTCTGTGTCATCGTGGGCATGGACTGGTTGAGCCGATTTGGAGCTGTTATAGACTGCGAGCGATAGTTGGTGACCATACGAGACCCTAGTGGGGGAGTACTTACGGTGTATGGCGAGGGTACCCGATCTGGGTCAGCATTTTGTTCGGCCGCCAGAGCGAGACAGAGTCTACAGCAGGGCTGTAGAGGGTTTGTAGCCTATGTGATGGATACACGAGTTGCCGCAGAGAGGCCGAGTTCTGTCGGTGAGGTAACGATAGTGCGAGAGTTTCCGGATGTTTTCCCCGATGAGTTGCCGGGTGTGCCTCCCGAGAGGCAGGTGGAGTTTCACATCGATTTGATTCTGGGGGCAGCACCTATTGCCAAGGCACCCTATCGCCTTGCGCCACCGGAGATGCAGGAGTTATCCTCGCAGCTTCAGGAGCTGTTGGGGAAGGGATTCATCCGACCAAGTAGCACGCCGTGGGGAGCGCCGATCCTTTTTGTCAAGAAAAAGGATGGTTCACACCGGATGTGCATTGATTACCGGGAGTTGAACAAATTAACGGTCAAGAACCGTTATCCATTACCGAGGATCGACGATCTGTTCGATCAGTTGCAGGGTGCGTCTTGGTTTTCCAAGATAGACTTGATGTCTGGATATCACCAGATGAGGGTGCGTAACGAGGATATCCAGAAGACGGCGTTCAGGACTCGTTATGGGCATTACGAGTTCGTGGTGATGCCTTTTGGGCTCACCCATGCGCCAGCGGCGTTCATGGACCTCATGAACCGAGTATGCAGGCCGATGTTGGATCGATCGGTGATTGTGTTTATCGAAGACATTCTAGTGTATTCGAGGACCAAAGAGCAACATGAGGTGCACCTGAGGGAGATCCTCGGAGTATTGAGATCGGAGAGGCTTTATGCCAAATTCTCCAAGTGTGATTTCTGGTTACAAGAGGTCCAGTTCTTGGGACATCTCGTTAATCAAAATGGGATATTGGTCGATCCGGCCAAGATTGAGGCTGTGATGAGTTGGGAGGTGCCGAGATCCCCCATCGAGATCAGGAGTTTTCTGGGGTTGGCCGGCTACTATCGGAGATTTATCCGGGATTTCTCCAAGATTGTCGTTCCCCTCGCCAGATTGACCCGGAAGGGCGTTGCTTTTTCTTGGGGTCCAGAGCAGCAGACCTCGTTTGAGACCCTTCGCCAGAGACTATGCGAAGCCCCGGTGTTAGCCCTTCCAGAGGGAATGGAGGATTTTGTGGTGTATTGTGATGCGTCCATAACGGGGTTGGGCGCGGTGCTTATGCAGAGAGGGCACGTGATAGCATACGCATCGAGGCAGCTGAAGCCTCATGAGGCGAGGTACCCCACCCACGATTTAGAGTTGGGGGCAGTGGTGTTTTCCCTCAAGATATGGCGCCATTATCTGTATGGGGTTCGATGTACCATATACACGGACCACAAGAGTTTGAAGTATCTGATGGATCAGCCCAACCTGAATATGCGCCAGAGGAGATGGTTGGATGTGGTAAAGGATTACGTCTGTGAGATCCTGTACCACCCGGGCAAGGCTAACGTGGTAGCCGATGCTCTGAGCCGCATGGCGGAGAGTGCCCCGATTTGAGATATACGTATGAGGATGACGGTGATGAATCCGGTGTTGGATACTATTCGAGAGGCCCAGGCAGAGGCTGTGAAACCGGGGAACCGCAAGAGAGAGCGGGTGATTGGACAGGTGTCCGAGTTTGTGACAGATAGCCGAGGGCTTATGACCTTTCGTGGTCGGATTTGGGTGCCGTATACGGGCGGGGCACATAGCACTCTGTTGGAGGAGGCACATAGATCGAGGTTTTCGATCCATCCCGGGGCCACTAAGATGTATTTGGACCTGAAGAGAGACTACTGGTGGCCCTGTATGAAGATGGATGTTGCATGGGTAGTAGATAAGTGCTTGACCTGTCGTCGAGTTAAGGCCGAGCACCAGCGTCCGCATGGCAAGTTGCAACCATTAGAGATTCCCCAGTGGAAGTGGGAACAAATTTCTATGGATTTTATCACCAAATCGTCGAGGACCGCGAGGGGTGTTGATGCAATTTGGGTGATTGTGGATCGGCTGACGAAGAGCGCTCACTTCCTTGCTATCAGTGAGAGGTCTTCTGCATAGAGACTGGCAGAGATGTATGTGAGAGAGGGGGTGTCGCGGCATGGAGTGCCGATCTCGATTGTGTCAGACTGAGATGTACGCTTTACTTCCAGGTTCTGGAAGAAGTTTCATGAGGAGTTGGGTACGAGATTGCACTTCAGTACTGCTTATCACCCACAGACGGACGGGCAGAGTGAGCGGATGATACAGACGCTCGAGGACATGCTTCGAGCATGTGTTATGGACTTCGGTGGAAGTTGGGACACATATCTACCTTTGGCTGAGTTTTCTTACAACAACAGCCACCATTCGAGTATTGGTATGCCTCCCTTTGAGCTTCTTTATGGGAGGAGGTGTCGGACCCCCATCTGTTGGGGAGAGGTGGGGCAGCGAGTGATGGGTAGCACTGAGATAGTGCTTAAGATGACTGATGTAACATCCGGAATTTCAGGTATGATAGTTCATGTTTCAATTTCGAGGATTTAGGAGGGACTCGACGAGTCGTAGGTCTGACTCGCCAAGTCACGTCGAGTTGACCACGTGGATTTAATGAGCGGACTCGACGAGTCCAAGTATGGACTCGCCGAGTAGGTACTGGGCAGAGAAAACCCTAAGTTCCGGGGTTGGAGCCTATTTAAAGGAACTTATGACCTTGGATGCGCCTCATATCCCCTGTGAGAAACCCTAAATCGCCATTGGAGCCATGGGAGAGTTCTTGTGATGAAGTCAAGTAATTTTGGTGTGATTTTTGCAAAGGAAGTGAAGGGATTCAGCTAGAAGGACCAAATGAAGTTTTTATTCTGAGACATCCAAGCAAGGATCTCCATTCTGAGGTAGTATTTCGCTCCTTCCTTCTGTTTTGTGTAGAATCCTTGAATCTAGGGTTTTCTTTACCCTTTCTTGGATAGTATATGATTTATATAAGGTCCCAATGTGGAAAAACTCTTAGATCTGGACCTTAAGAGGTCCAGAGAGTCCCAACCATTCTGCTTTATGCTGTTCCTTTGGAGATATGAGCCTAGGTTGCCATTTTAGAAGCTATTTCACCAAAAGAAGCCTTATGTGTGTTGCATGAGTGTAAAGATTGGACCTTTACGTGATTATTGAGCATTGGGAAGTCAGATCTATAGGTTAGAGAAACGGATCTGACCTCAGAAGGTCTTTTGAGTGTTGCCATGGAAGGAACTCGCCGAGTCCATAAGGGGACTCGACGAGTCGAGTCAGTTTGCCCCGATTCGTGTCCAGTGGTAACTCGTCGAGTGAAAGGTTAACTCGGCGAGTTGAGTGAGGCTTTATGAGGATTCAGAAGACACGCATGGACTCACCGAGTCACGTGAGTGCACTCGACGAGTCTGGTCAAAATTTGACCATTAACCTGGGTTGACTTCAGTTGACCTTAGGGTGTTGGTCATGCTGAATCAAGAGAGGTCAGGAAGGGGTAGAATGGTCTTCTACCGATTCATTAGAGATGAGGACAAGAGGAAGTATTAATTAGAAATGTTTGCCTTATGTGTTAGGCGGGGGCTCGATCGAGGTTATCAAGCCAAAAGGTTTACTAGACATCATGTGAGGTCAGTCTTCTCACTATACTTTACCTAGAGTGGTAATTATGTGTGACCGGAAGGTCTTATGTGCTATGAGTAGAATGTGATATATGCTGTTATATGGATTGTATGTGCTATGCATGATTTGAATAGTATGGTATGGACCGGAAGGTCATTATGATATGGGTCGTAAGGTCAACAGTGTATGGACCGGAAGGTCAAGATGATGTGGACCGGAAGGTCATTAGGAGTAGGACCGGAAGGTCTACCAGGATTGTGGGACGGAAGTCCCCTGAGACACATGGACCGGAAGGTCTTGTAGAGTTATAGCCTTGAGTGGCGTATGTGCGTATGTGGTATTTTGGGGGAACTCACTAAGCATTTATGCTTACAGTGTTTGTGTGATGTGTTTCAGGTACCAGTGAGGATCGCAGGAAGGCGCCGGCATGATCTGTACACACTGATGGGATTTATGTATTAGAGATCTTGGGATTTGTTTTATTATGATGACATGTGACACAATGGATTCTTATGACATCTTATGAATGAAATTATGTTTTAAAAATGAAAAATTGTTTTGAAAATTTACGTTGTTACAACTGAGCAGATACATCAGGTCAGACAGAGGTTACTGATAGCCCAGAGCCGTCAGAAGATTTATGCGGATAGGCGGCGATCCGAGCTCGAGTTCCAGGTTGGAGATTTCGTACTCCTGAAGGTATCTCCTTGGAAAGAAGTGATTCGATTCAGGAAGAGGGGCAAGCTGGGTCCCCGATACATTGGTCCGTTTAGGGTGACCGCGAGGGTGGGTAAGGTAGTATATCGTCTGGAGCTTCCCGAGGAGTTGAATCAGATCCATGATACCTTCCACGTATCCCACTTGAGGAAGTGTATAGCCGATGAGACGACGGTTGTGCCGCTAGAGGATATTCAGGTGGATGCGAGTCTGAATTACACTGAGAGGCTGATCGCGATCTTGGATCGGAAGATCAAGGTTCTGAGGAAGTAGGAGGTGCCTCTGGTTCAGGTTCAGTGGCAACATCGGAGAGGGTCCGAGCTGACTTGGGAGCCGGAGTCAGAGATGCGGGAGCAGCATCCGGAGTTGTTCGTGGCATGAGACTTCTCGGGCGAAGTCTGGTTCTAGCGGGGGAGAATTGTAACACCCCGAAATTCAGGTATATCTCTTTAATCCTTCTTCTTTTCCAAGTTGTCAAAATTGACCCAAAATAGAAAATGGTGATAAGTGGGTACGATGGGCGTACTTAAGAGTACGTTGTGCGTACCCATGGGCGTGCCTTTGACATGGATTCAACCCAGTACGTGGGGTGTACCTTAGTTTACGCTGAGCGTACTGGGCCCAGACTCAAAACCCAAATTGAGACATGAGCACTATAAAAGGGATGCTATGGCCTCCAGCCCAACCACCATTTCCAGAGAGTGAAACCCTAAGAGAGCCAAACCTTCGTTTTAAGTTTTTGTGTGTGTTTTGGGCTTAAAAATATCATTGTGTGCTTGTGAAGAAAAAGAGAAGGCCATTGTGGAAGCTAGAGTTGGAGTGCAAGCTTTGGATCTGAGCTCTACAGAGGTTGGAGCACCACTTGGAGGTAAAAAGCTCAAAGCTTTCCTAGTCTTTTTGGATTTGTGCTTTATGGACCATTTCTAGGGTTTTTGTCCCAAAGGTGGAGACTTTATGAGTAAATGGTCTCCATAAGCCTAGATCTGCCCCATTTCAGTGTATATTGTGTCATAGATCCATAAAAATCCAATCTTAGACGTGAAGATTAAGTCATGCATGAGATAAGGGATTAATGAGGAAAGAGGAAAGGTGTTTATAGTGATTGGTGACCTTTACAGCCATGCAAAGGCTTAAAGGTTTCGACTTTATGGATTAAGAGGTATTAGAATGGCCAGATCTGAAATATGAACTTATGTCTTAACCATTTAAGACCAAAATCATGAGGAGTGTGAAATTGGGACTTATGCTGGGCGTAATCCCAGTACGCGCAGCATAGGGGGTCGAGCTCCCCGATTCTGTGAAGCCTTCGAGTACGCCCAGCGTACAGAGCTGGTACGCGCCGCGTACTCCGCAGGGTTGACTTTCGTTGACTTTTAGGGTTTAGCCAACATTTGGACCTTTGGGTCATTTGAGGGGTAAAATGGTCTTTTACCCTTCTGAGAGAATATAGGGAGGGACTAGTCTAGCCTTTGAGAGCCGTATTAATTAGAGATAATTATTTTGTGTGATTAGGCGGAGGCTAGATCAGTATTTCGAGTTCGAGTTTATCCGAGTTACCCGAGGTGAGTCTTCTCACTATACATTACCTAGAGTGGTATCTAGGTGCAGACCGGAGGGTCTTATGAGTTATGTTATTGCTTGAGATTATGTGCATTGTGATTATGTATGCTATGTGATATTTAGACCGGACCGGAGGGTCCAACGATTTAGACCGGACCAGAGGGTCCAACGAGCTAGACGGGACCGGAGGGTCCAACGAGCTACGGGACTGAAGGGTCCCGCTGAGACATATTGACCAGAGGGTCTTGTCGGGTTATAGCCTCGAGTGGCTTATGTGCTGTATGTGGTATTTTGGGGAACTCACTAAGCATTTATGCTTACCGTGTTATATGTTATGTGTTTCAGGTACTAGCGACGATCGCGGGAAGGCGCCGGCATGATTTGTAGACACTGGCAGAGGATTATATTTTGAGATTCTGAGATTTGTCTTATTGTGATGACATTTATTATACATGAGATTTTTGGGAATACTATATGAGTTTTATTACGTTGGAAAATGAAAAATTATTTTGAAAATTTACGTCGTTACATTAGAACTCACCCATACATGAGTTTGAGTTCATTTCATGGAAGTAGAATGTTATAATTCGAGTTTGGGTTCATTTGGGGCATGCAAAGTCACCAATCCAGTGACTTTATGGTTCTAGACGTTGACTATGACTCAGATCTGTGGTTTGGACCCTTAGACTTAAGTAATAAGAGCTTAATGGGAAGTTGGCTTAATGGATGAGTACACTAGGCGTACAAGCCCATATGCGCAACGTAGAAGCCAAGCAACGAGTACGCTTAGCGTACAGCTGAGTTCGCCCCGCGTACTCAGTCAAAGGGATTTTACGAGTTTGGCCAAGGGTTTGGGCCTCCTGGTGGGCTTGGGTTTATGATCTCTTGTTGGGCCTTCTGGGAACAACTATCTTGGTCTTGGAAAAATTTATTTGGCTTAGGGTAAGGCCCATGATGGGGTTGGGCCCAATTGGGAAAATTGGGCCATAAATGGGTGATGAAGGATTATTTGGTTTTGGGCCTTTTTAGATTGTGGATTTGGGCCTTAGTTTTGGGTTAAGCTAGACCAGGGGTAAAATGGCTATTTTACCCCAAATATGGATTATTGGATATAGTTTAGAACCTAAGTATTAATTGGGTGTTATATTGTACAGATAGCTCGAGGAGTCGTCAGGACAGCAACTAGGGATCTTTAGTGAGATTCAGCATTCGAGGTGAGTTTCCCTCACCATGTATGCGGGTCGAAGGCACCAATGCCGACCGATGATTTGATATGTTAGAATACTCATTGTCTGTGTGGCACTAGTATGTGTATGTGCTTGTATGCTTTCTGGAAGGGTCCCGATGATTATCTTGCATGTAAAATTTGATATTAACTGTATGTGGGCGTGGCCCGTCATGCGAGTTAGGGCGGGGCCCGTTATGCGAGTTAGGGCGGGGCCCATTATACTCATTGGGCGGGGCCCGTTATGTGCTATATGTATGGTATGTGGTATTTTGGGGAATTCACTAAGCTTTGTGCTTACGGTTTTCAGTTTATGTTTCAGGTACGTCCGGTTCCAAAGGGAAGAGCTCGGGTTGACTGCATTGCACACACCATATGGATTCCGCACTAGAGATATCACTCTGATTTTTATGATGTTTGATACACTTATTTTATTCGGGATGTATGGAAATGTTTGGAATACTGTTTTTACGTAAATTAAAAATAAAATTTTTGGATCATGTTTTTGGGACGTTTGACATATTCTCTGAGATTTTTGCGATGTGGACCAACGAGCACTCGACACGTGGCATCAGGTTGTTGGAGCCAGTAAGCTAGGGTGCAACGCACCTTTGCTATTCCTAACTATAAATAGCCCTCAACTATTATTCATTTCCCGTATAATTCGTAATCACACCTTGTGATTATCCTTACCGTTTTATTTTTATTTTTATTTTATTTTATGTTTCATTTATATTTCATTTTATTTTAAATTTTATTTTGGAGCTTGCTCATTTTCCTCGAGCCCAATTAATCGCGAACCTCTGACCACTTTTCGGCAAGAACATGTATCGATTAAATCATGTTACAAGGGTGAGTTCACGACCCCTTTTCCAACTCTTTTTAAATTAGGGGGAATACATGTTAATTTATTCATTATTATATATCATTATTATCGATAAGTTATAAATATTATTGTTATACTTACAAAACATATATATACCTGTCATTACTCTGCCCAAATAATATAGTAAATATTATACCCCATCGTTACTCTGCTCAAATAATAAAAGATAATTATTATACTAAGTCTTCACTCAGTTCAAATAATAATAGATAATTATTACACTATGTTGTTATTCTGCAAAAATAATGATTATTATACTATGTCGTTATTCTGCTCGTATAATATAAATAAATATGATATCATGTCGTTACTCTATCTAGTTAATATAATAAATATTATAATTTATCGTTACTCTATCCAAATAATATTATACAATGGCGTTACTCTGCTCAAATACTATAGTAATATTATACCTAGTTGGTACTATGTTCGAATAATATGGAAAATATTACACTTTGTTGTTACTCAGTCCGTTTAATTTTACAAAGATAATTAAACACCATAAGTATAAATAAATATAATTAAACAATTGCAACATTGGTCTAATAACTTAAAACTATAAAGTTAAGGCTATAACGATTAAGGCTCTCTCTCTCTCTCTCTCTCTCTCTCTCTCTCTCTCTCTCTCTCTCTCTCTCTCTCTCTCTCTCTCTCTCTCTCTCTCTCTCTCTCTCTCTCTCTGTTAAATGAGACACATTCATATAACTAAGTGGTGACACTTAGAAAGACCCATGCCTATAATCGTTAAATCTTAAGTGAGCGAGATAGTTATGCATAGATCTATACGGGTTGACACCCCCACCTGTGGTTGCTAGCTACAACCTTGACGAAAGAGTCTCGTGGGAGATAAATGTCTAATCATTACAACGCCCAATGAAGCATTATGAGGGGCATTGCAGCACGTCATTATCTTGATTATTAAGAACTCATTGTAACCTTAATATCCACATCTTAAGCAAACACTTAAATAAGTTAAATGAAACTTATACATAGTAAAACACCACTTTTTGGATAAAGGTACACCACAAATTATATAAGTCAAGATAATACTTATATATATGGTAAAACACTACGTTGAAATAAGAATTCATCACTAATTATATAAGTTAATACAATATTTAAAATCACTATCTTCGGATAAACAATATACAAGTAACATAAGTTAAAAACACTTATAAAACAAATACTTATAATTTTCGGTATAAAACGCTAAAACATGTGAACTCACTAACATTATATTAACCTTTGCACTTTTGGTACCCACCAGGAGATGACTTCAGTTTGCAAGCTTTCACAGATACCGACCATACGAGATGTAGATTTGAAAGAAAAAGCGTATCTGGAGGATGTGAATTCCTCGACGGAATATTGGTTAGTTGGTCGTCCAGAAAGCAGACATGTGTTTCTTTGTCCAACACTGAAGCAGAATATGTCGTTGCAGCCAGTTGTTGTTCTCAAGTGTTATGGATAAAAACTCAACTCGTGGACTATGGCTATAGAATGTTTCGCATGCCAATCTATTGTGACTCTGAAAGCGAAATTGCAATTTCTCACAATCTGATCCAACACTCCAAGACGAAGCACATTGAATTGAGACATCACTTCATCAAGGACCACGCCCTTACTGGTAACATTGAATTATTTTTTTGTTCTTTCGCATGAAGAAATAGTCAATGTCTTCACTAAAACACTTGATTATATAAAACTTAATGTATTTTTAGAAATGTTAGGAATAATGAATCCTAACCTGCAGTTTTTCTTGAATAGATAACTTCGATGACAAATTTTTGAGTCACCATAACTAACAAATATATAACAAATATATGGATTTCAATTGTATTGATCAATTGATTAAAAACTTATGTTTTTAGAGTAAATTACACGAATGGTCCCTACGGTTTGGGGTAATTTGCGTGTTTGGTCCCTAACTTATTTTTTTAACCCGGAAGGTCCCTAATGTTTGTTTTTGTTACGCGTTTGGTCCCTCTCTTACCTAAAAAGACTATTTTCCCTTGATTTTTTAACGTATTTAATAAACACATCCCCAACCTCACCCCTTCACTTTACCTTACCTATCCCACCATTTTTTCTTATTTAAATAATAGTCTTTTTAGGTAAGACAGGACCAAGCGAATAACAAAAACAAAAAGTAGGGACTAAGCACGTAACAAAAACAAACATTAGGGACCTTCCAAGTTAAAAAAATAAGTTAGGGACCAAGCGTGCAAATTACCCCAAATCATAGGGACCATTCGTGTAATTTACTCATGTTTTTATCATAAATCAGATGAACCTTGTTTACCGTAGGTGATTTTTAAAACTTTTGAAGTACATATATTTGTCTAAACTTTTAAGTTTATCTTTCTAAGTCTAACTGTTAACAAATTTCATATATTATATCTCGGTAAACTTTTGTTCACGGAACTTTATTTATGATTAGTGTAATATGGTTGTCATTTTATTATAGTTGTCGCTAACCTCTCATCTAAGTGTTCACTGCAGTTTCGAGACCATTCATCGCAGTTACAATATGTCACTGTAGTTCTTGAACATTGAAGTTGTTTTCCAGTTTGGCAACAAACCTATTTTACAAATAATTTGATATCTAATGAACCATATTTACTTCACTAAGATTTCAAAAGAATGTTTGTATTTTATAATCTTATAACATATATAATTAAATATCATTTTATAAATTTTTCCTATAAAAAATAATAGTTAATTAAAAATACATTTCTTTCTTACAATTTGTTTGTTGAAATAACGTTCCTGTGGTGTGATGCTTAACGAACTTTTCCAAATCAATAAATCGTCCAACTTTTTGTTGTTTGTAAATATATTTATAGTTAATACTCTTGTAAATTAAAAAAATAAGAATATAATATAATATAATAATAATAATAATAATATCATAATAAAAGAGGGAAGTTTGGAAGGTCGGTCGGTGGTCGGTGGATGGAAAGATACCCTTTTGTGACCGCACTTATGACCCATCATTCAACGTCATTCTTTTGTCCTTCTCCAGGGGTAAGTTTGTCTATTGTTATTTGGTATTCGTTTTGAAACTCCAGGGGTGAGTTTGTCAATTGTTATTTCGTATTCATTTGATCATTGCGAATTCATGACGATGACCCCCATTGGATAACACCGTTTTTATTTCTCTCTGTGTCGATGAGATCGACTTTGCGTCAATTGATATTTCTTATTTATGTGATCGACTTTGTTTTATGGGGGGATTTCTTAATTATGTGTCAATTTCTAAATTTTATGATTTTTAAATATATTATATAATTTCTTTAAATTTTTACTTTTATCGTTGATTATTATAAATCTAAATCTAAAGACAAAACTATAATATTGGTTCGTGTAGTTTTCAAAAAAATGTGGAATACGGTTTAAAAAGTTTTCAATTTACATTAATGATCCAAAATCAAGAAATTCTCGTTATTTTGGTCTGTGGACTACTTGAAAAGACGGCTTTATCATTTTATTTTCGTTTCTATATTTTATGTTAATACTGTTTAACTTAAAAAAAAAAAAAAAAAGGAGTCCTAAACCCACCCTATCACTCCACCTGTAAACCCCCCCCCCCTCTCTCTCTCTCACACATACACCTACAACTCAAAACACACACATACACACACACCTGTAACTCGATCCTTCATCTTCTTTCATCACCAAACCCATCATCAAAACCACCCACAAAATTCTTTCTAATTTGTTCAAAACTCTCACTACTTCCTGCAGTCTGTAAATTTTGAAGATGAAGACGATGATTTCGCAGAAGACCTAGACCCGCAAGACCTCGAATATGTCACCCAAATCAAAAGAGTTAGACTTGTTTGCCCAAAATTCCCCAAATGCATGGATTATTTAGTGAATGAGATAGGATAGAGATATAATGCTCTCGTGTTGTTCGATAAGCAGGAGAAGGGAGAGAGAAAGAAATTTAAAGAGAAAGGAGGTGTCTCTAATCTACCAGCCTGCGTCCACTTATCATTCCGCTCAACCTCAGTCCATATCTTTCTCTTCTGTGACAACAGTCAATTTTGGGTCAAACCAGGTCAACTTAACTTGTATTAGAACTTTAAGAGAAATGTGATATTCCCTAATGTTTCTAATGTATATTGACAAATTATAATACAAAGTACCTCTCTGGTTGCCAATTATCGAATATAAACCCTAATTAGGGTTAGTAACGTAACAACTCGATAATTCAATTATATATTATTTGGTATAAATAATATTCGTAACACAATGAAGTGGAGTTCGCAAACCTTGCACTACATGGCAAATTCATATCAAAGGTTACATATAGATATTTTTGGTGAATTCGTCACCAAACGCGATAGATTATATACCCAGCCTAAACGCCCGACTTTTAATGGGAAGAATTTAGAATCAACCTAATTTTCGTGTAACGTATTATTATTTTTGATAATAATGATTTTTATAATAATTTGAATTTTTATAATTCAAATAAAATATTTATGCATCATTTATACCATGTTTCTTTATAAAAACACCATCTTTTTATAAAAAATACAATAAGAGGTTGACTTTTTTTTTTTATAAAATTCATAAGAAACAATATTATCTCCTCTTTTCCCAACCATAAGCTAACACCCAAGATACAATTACACAAACCATAAGGTAATATTCAAAATGTATCATCCATGTTCCCCCATACCCCCTACCCACCCCACCACGCTCCCTCCCCCCACCCCTTTCTTTACTTCATCTTCTTCATAATTTACATCTCTTCATTTTCTCTCAAGAACTCTTCAATTCCTTCAAGGATAATCCTCAACAAGTTGGTTCTTCAATTTTTGGTAAGTTTTTCTCCATAAATCTAGTGATTCTACACATAAAAATACTAGTTTTGTTACAATTACACACATTAATATGTGTTAATATCCATAGGGTAATCCGACATTCAAGTGTCCTTCAAGCATCTTAAAGTGTTCTAAGCTTGAAAACCTTCATCTTCATCTCTTTATCCACTAATAAATCCACACAAGGTAGGTTCATACCCCATATTTTTGAGATTTTCATGTATTAGGGGGGGGGGGGGGAGGGGGAATACAAGAAAATTTGTATAATAAAACAAGTTATTATGCATGCTTCATCTCTATGTTGTATATAAAGTATTATTTGCAAGAAATATGGTTATTACTAGTTGCTAGAATATTTATATGTGGTATGTTAGTTTGGGATATAAAACTAAGAAAAACAAATATAATCATGCTATATGTAACATCCCGACTCCCAGGTATAATATTTAATTATTTACATTCTTTATTTCAGAGGAACTCGACGAGTTGGATGCCCCAACTCGCCGAGTAGAGGAGTTAATGGCCGCATGATTTTAGAGTCTACTCGACGAGTTGGAGGACCCCAACTCGACGAGTAGGCGTTGAGTGAGAAAACCCTAATTTTCAGGGTTTGTGTCCTATTTAAAGGACCTTAAGGCTTCATACCCGCCTCCCTTGTCACCTTAGAGCTTTGTGAGAAACCCTAGACCAGTTCCACTCGTTGTGAGAGAGGGAGAGATTAATTTGAGTGTTCTTGTGCATTTTTGGAAGGAGATTTGGAGGGTAACACAGATTGGATCGAGGAAGGACTTTTGGATCCAGTGTTCTTCAGTGATTAGCTTCTTTTTGGAGGTAAATAGCTACCATCTTGACCATTTCTTTTGTTAGATCTCATTCTAGGGAGTTTTAGGGTTTTCTCCCATCCATCTTTTGGTTATTGAGTCACTTGAGCATGTCATGAGATTGAAACCTCAAATCTGGACTGTAGGAGGTCCTTTGAGCCCAAAGATCCAAGATTTATTAAGCTAGAGGCAAGCTTTTATGCATCTAACCCTATATAGAGTTTATGCTGGCATTTCGAGCCCTAGATGCCATGCATGGACGTAAAGCTTGCAGCAAGATTTACGTGGTATTTCAGCCTTGGGAGGCTAGATCTAGAGTTTAAGACCTTAATTCCGCTTAGAATCGTCTGAATGAGAAGTTGGCTAGGGGGACTCGGCGAGTGCATGAGCCAACTCGACGAGTCAGCTAGGGTTTTTCCCTGATGGACTGTACGCGCTACAACTCGACGATTTGATGAGACAACTCGACGAGTTGAGTTGGATTTTCCCAATATTCTAGAGAAAACAAAGGAACTCGACGAGTTGCGTGGGTGTACTTGACGAGTTTAGTCAACATAGACTGCTGACTGGAGCGTTGACTTTCGTTGACTTTTAGGGTTTGGTCAACTGTGGACCTTAGAGACCATGGAAGGGTAAAATGGTCTTTTCACCCTTTTGAGATTTAGTAGAGGAGATAGCTTAGCATATCAAGTGGTTATTACAATTTGCTTATTAGAGATAATTATATTATGTAGGCGGAGTCTAGACTGTTCGTGGGGTGCTAGATCTACTCGCTTACTTCCGAGGTGAGTCTTCTCATTATACTTACCTGAGTGGTAATACCGAGTGACCGGAGGGTCTTATTTGAGTTATCGACCGGAGGGTCGTATGTGCTTATATTGAGTAATGTGATATTATGCGTTTTGTCTTTGTGATATATGCTATATTATTCTGTGTTTTACCGAGATCGGACCGGAGGGTCCAAACCGAGTTGTGAGACTAGGGGGTCTTCACTGAGATATAGGACTGGAGGATCCAACCCGAGTTCTGAGACTGGAGGGTCCTCACTGAGACACATGACTAGAGGGTCCAGACTGAGCCGTGAGACTGGAGGGTCTTCACCGAGACGCATGAGACTGGAGGGTCCATGCCGAGTTATATCCATGAGAGGCTTATTATTTGTGTATGTGGTATTTTTGGGAACTCACTAAGCTTCGTGCTTACCGTGTTGTGTGTTATGTGTTTCAGGTACTTCTCAGGATCGCGGGAAGGCGTCGGCTTGATTGTACATCTGTTCGAGACTGTGTTTGAGTATTCTGGGATACTATTATTTATTTTGTGGATTGTGTTTGACATTTGAGACAATTGTGGTTTTTGAGAAATATGACATGAGTTTTATGTGTTTTAAAAATGAAAATTTTGGTTGAAATTATAGAGTGTTACAAGTTGGTACCAGAGCCTTGGTTTGAGGGATTCGGATGTACTCTCGGGTATGTCTGGACTCAAACTGAGGATTCAAGGAAATTTTTTCTAAAAAGAAATGATTTTTCTAAAACGAGTAAGAGTTTTGAAGAGAAAATGAGATGGAGCAGTGTGTACAATCAGCCAGAGCCCGAACGGTGATTTCCCAAAATACTATTATTTGTTTAGATTATGAGATATTTATGAGATATTAGAGTTGCATGCTAGAAATAGGCTAGGTACTTCAGAAAGTAGGGCTAGAGTTGCCTGATTCATGATGCCTTAGCCTAGGGTATGCTATTGATTGATTTTTTTTATCTGCTATTTGCTCTGTTTGTGTACTGAGTAGGGAGAAACTGTAACGACCGTCATTTGAGGTATTAATTATTAAATATTTCTTAATTTATTTGATGGGCTAAATATGGATAGAAGGATTAATGGAGTGGACTTAAGCAAGTGGGCCAAGGACTTGGGCCGCCCATAAGACGTACGTTGGGCGTAGCCTTGGTGTACGCGGGGTGTAGAGGTGCATTGGATGCGGGGGACGCATGCATGTACGCGCAGCGTACGTGAGCAAATTTCAAAACCCTAATTTTTAGGGTTTAAGCCATATAAATACGCCATTATAGCCCAACCCCGTCCTCCTTACATACCCCTCACCCTCAGAAACCCTAAATACCCTCTCTTACTCCATTCTTGTGTGTGTTTGGCCTTTTGAAGCTTAGTTTGGTGAGAAAGAGCTTGGAAGAAGAGAATAGAAGTTGGAGAAGAAGAACTTGCGTATCTTGAGCTCAAGGATCTGGGATTATCTCATCTTTTGGCACTCATTTGAGGTAAAAAGCTTCCAACTTTCCTCATGTATGCTTAGATCTAGGGTAGAGATGTTTTCGATCTTTTTAGTCCCAAGAATGGATCTTTATGACTCAAACTCGATTCTAGGTCTAGGGTTGCCACCCTTAGTGACATATAAGTCCCTTAAGCAGTAAAGTTTCAATCTTTAAGGTCCATTTGTGACCATGCATGAGATCTAGCCATTTCCATGGAAGTTTATTGCTATATTCCAAGTTTGGGTTCATTTGGTGGGTTGCAAGCCACCAAGTAATCGACTTTATGGATTAAGATGTTAAAGAGGTCTTGGATCTGTGGTTATAGCCTTTGGAGTAGAGTATTAAGTGCTTAATGGGAAAAGTGACTTAACAGGGTAGTACGTTGGGCGTACCAACCAGTACGCGCAACGTACAAGCCACACAGCAGGTACGCGTTGCGTACAGAGGAGTACGCCCCTCGTACTCAACAGAGTTGGGCTTTTCATCTTTTTGGCCTCGGATTGGGCCAACCTTTGGACTAAGGATATGTTTGGGATTAGGGAAGGCTCATTTGAGAAGTTGGGCCCAATTTAGAAAATTGGGCCATTAGCAGGCCTTTAGTGGGCCATTAGTGGACTTAGAAAGATTAGATGGAATTGGGCCTTAGATATGGTCCAAATTAGATCAGGGGTAAAATGGTCATTTTACCCTTAGAAGGATTCTCAGTTTTCTGACTAAGCATTTTTGTATAGAGTTAGTCAGGGAGTCGTGGGAGCAGCCAGCAGAGATTCCTCACGCACGAGTTCATAATCCAGTTTGAGAGGTGAGGTCTCTTCCAGTAGGAACGAGTCTAAGGCCACAATGCCAGACCGTTTAGTTGTTAGTAGTTCCAGACTACGGTCCGATGCCGGGGCGGTCCCAAGAAGAGTATATGTATGCTTGATGTCTTTGTGATTCATGCATGTTATGTGTTATGTGTTCTGGGCCTAGGCCCGATGTCGGGGTAAGACCGATGCAACTTAGCTTATATGTTATGTGTTATGTGTTCCGGGCTTCGGCCCGATGCCGGGGTAAGCCCGATGCATGTTAGCTTATATGTTATGTGTTATGTGTTCCGGGCTTCGGTTCGATGTCGGGGTAAGCCCGATGTATGTTATATGCTTATGTTATATGTTTATGATATATGTTATGTTGTGTATATGTCGGGGTAAGCCCAATGCCGGGGTGAGCCCGATGTTAGACGTGGTCTGATGTCGGGGTGAGTCCGATGCCGGGCAGGAGTCCGATGCCGGGTAAACTGATGTCGGGTTCGTCCCGATGCAGTTGGGCAGTGTCCCAAAGTTTATGTTATGTGTATTGTATGTGGTAGTTTGGGGGAGCTCACTAAGCTTCGTGCTTACAATTTTTAGTTTGGTTTCAGTTACTTCAGCTAGCAAAGGGAAGGGCTCGGGATGATCGCATGGCACACACCACAGTTTTCTAGCCTGGGAGATTTACTCTGATATTTGATATGAGATTTGATATGTTGACAGATATTACGATATTTTGAGCTACATGGTTTATGATTTTATATGATGATGATGATACTTATGGTTTTATTAATGATTTAAAAACGAAATTTTTGCATCGTATTTCTGGGATGTTTCAGAAACATAGCAGGAATCTTTAAAGAGAGTTTGAGTAATCTAGGAGAGATACCTAGATGAACATTGAGGAATCTACCTAGAGAGTAGTTGAGATCCGTGAGGGATAGAGTACTGTGAATTAGGATCCTAGGAGGAGGAATTGAGACGACTACAGGTTGGTGTGGATGGTAGTATTGGGCCCGTACTACTGAAAACACCGGATCTGTAGGCGACCCAAGTAAGAATCTTAGGATGCTAAGGAGCGTGTAGGGATGGGTAATCGAGTGAGTATGTGTATTGAGCTAGTCTCTGATGATTTTGTGTTTGTGTTTCAGAGACACTATGCTGATTACCCGCAACAACCCCTGGGGTAGTGGTGCTAGTGACGAGGAGATCCGCAGGATCATTCATGAGGAGGTGGCCGCAGCTATCCGAGAGGCCATATCGGAGATGTTTGGGTCTATTAAGACCACATTGATTGAGACATTTGATGAGCGATACGTTGCTGTTACGGAGGTTGCTGCTGCAGCCACCGCGGCCATAGCTGCAGCTAGGCCACAGGGAGGTGACTCGTTGTTGTTTCGTGAATTCAGCAACACGAAGCCACCAGAGTTTGATGGGACGCAGGAACCGATTGCTGCCATGAGATGGATCTCCGACATTGAGGGGTGTTTTTATACGTGTTCATGTCCAGAGCATCTGAGATTCCGGTTCGCGCTGAACCAGCTTCGCTTGGGAGCGAAGGACTGGTGGAAGTTTGTGACGACTGATTTTACCCCCGCAGATCATGCTGTAGTGACTTGGGATAGGTTCACCAAGTTGTTCCGAGATAAGTATGTTCCCCAGGTGGAGAGGGAACGTTTGGCACATGAGTTTCTGTCTCTCAAGTAGAAGACAGAGTCAGTGACTGAGATTACGAGGATGTAACATCCCAAATTTTGAGGCCAAAAAAAATGTTTTAAATTAAGTAAATCATCATTTAGGTTACCAAACATTCTCACTATTTCATCATTCATAAAATCATAAAATCATGTCTCGAAAACCATATTATCAGGAACAATGAAAATCAGAGTACAATCCCAGAAAATCCGATGCGGAAACCATGTGTGTGATGCGCTGCTACGCCGCCGGCTCTTTCCCCTTGGACGAAGAGGTACCTGAAACAGAAACTAAAACTGTAAGCACAAAGCTTAGTGAGTTCCCCCATCATACCACATACCACATAACACCGTCGGTATCTTTCAACCGGTAACTGCCATCGATATCTTTCAACCGGTAACCATCATCGGTATCTTTCAACCGGTACACGCCATCGGTATCTTTCAACCGGTACTTGGGGACTATTTCACCCCCTAGCACTAGCATACTGTAACGAGAGGTAATCATACAGTCAGGCATAACTAGGTAGGGACAACTAATCCCTTCTACACACATAGCATATCACACCGGCATATCCCATGACCATAACACATTAACATACCAAGATAATTATCACAAAGACAATCATCTCAAACATAACTACCCACTGGTGGGCCGGCATTGGTGCCTTAGACCCACCCCTAATGGAAGGTAACTCACCTCGTAGTAGCTGCCGATCTGTGTGGGAACTCTCTGTCTGCTGCTGCTGCTCCGGAAATCCTCCGGCTATAATTCCCACAAAACACTCAATCAGGGTCTGATAACTACTCTTATGGTAGAATGACTATTTTACCCCTGACCTAGTCAAATTCACGCCAAAGTCAACTTCCAGCTGACCTGACTCGCCGAGTTGGGCCGCCAACTCGTCGAGTCCTTATCCATCTAATTGTCCTCATTCATGTCCCTACTCGTCGAGTTAGGCAATGACTCGACGAGTTCTCCTCCTATTCGAACATCGAATGATCCTTCATCCGACTCGCCGAGTTGTATGAACAACTCGCCGAGTTCATCTTCATCAGAAGAACAAGTCCTATCCTAGACTCGCCGAGTTGTATGAACAACTCGTCGAGTCATCTTCATATGCTGGGAGATTGTCTTGGACTCGCCGAGTCTGTTCATGCACTCGCCGAGTCCCATGAGCTCTAGGTTTAAGGCTAAGTCCAATACGTTGGGTCACTCCTTTGGATCCTCTAAAACTCTTACATCACCCAACTGGGTTCCTTCGAACCCTAACAGGAAAAGGGAGTCAAGTCTCCGACTCGCCGAGTCCCAAGAACGACTCGCCGAGTCGATAACGTCCAGCTCTAGTTCTTCGATTTCTGAAGTGCAACTCTTGTCCAAATGATAGATCTATGCCGCTAAGATCGATCTAGCACGTAAAGTTACAAACTTTACGTGCATGCATGAGACTTTGAGCCTAAAATGCCCAAAAAGAAGCTCTTAAGATTCATGGAGTCTTCCATGGGTGCAAAATCAACCCCTAACTGCCTTGTGACCCCTCCAAGGTCCTAGATCTGAAGCCTTGACCCCCCAACCATGCTTGCAATCATGGTTGGTTACAAAATATGGCTTAAAAGCCCTAAATCTCCCCAAAAAGGGATCTAACAAAAGAACAATCAAGGTATAGACTTTATACCTTCTGGAGACTGCAAATGATGAACCAACAAGGACTCTTTTGGTGTTCTCTTGATCCCTCTAAGTTCTTCCTTCTTCCTTGTGATCAAAACCACCAAAAATCACCACAAATGCCCTAGATCTTCACATACACAATTAGGGTTCACTATGGAGGGTTTTTGGGAGCAATAGGGACGAGTGGGGGCTGAATGAGATGATTAAATAGGGTGCAAACCCTCAGATTAGGGTTTTTGTCCAGACAGCGTCTACTCGCCGAGTCCGGCCGCCGACTCGACGAGTCCACCACTTAAACCCCGGGTCTAAACCGCTTCTACTCGACGAGTTGGGCCGCCAACTCATCGAGTCCCAAGACAAAATGCAAAATTCTTAAATAAAGGAAATACATACCAGGAACTAGGTGCTACAAATCTCCCCCACTTATTTTAGACTTCGTCCTCGAAGTCTGCTGCTCGTTCCTGGAAAAGCTCCGGATAATGCTCCATCATCTCATCCATCGGCTCCCACGTCCACTCCGAGCCCTTCCGGTGCTGCCATTGCACCTTCACCAGTTCGACCTTCTTGTTCCTCAGGTCCTTCGACTTCCGGTCGAGGATCGCCACAGGTCGCTCAATGTAATGCATGCTGTCATCGACCTGAATATCCTACAGGGGCACCACTGCTGAGTCGTCCACCAGGCACTTCCGCAGCTGTGAGACGTGAAAGGTGCTATGAATCTGACTGAGTTTGGCTGGCAGATCCAGCCTATACGCCACCTTGCCCACCCGGGCTATAACCTCGAAAGGTCCAATATATATGGGACCCAACTTGCCCCGCTTCCTGAATCGGATGACGCCCTTCCATGGCGACACCTTCAGGAGAATCCTATCCCCGACCTGGAACTCCAGGTCTGATCGGCGCTTGTCGGCATAACTTTTCTGCCGACTCTGTGCAGTCTAAAGCCTGCTCCGAACCTGCTGAATCCTCTCTGTCGTCTTGAGCACCACTTCGGTGCTTCCCATGACCCTCTGGCCAACCTCACCCCAGCATATCGGGGTCCTGCACTTCCTCCCGTATAGCATCTCGAAGGGAGGACGATCGATACTCGCGTGGTAGCTATTGTTGTAAGAGAACTCTGCCAATGGGAGGTAAGTATCCCAACTACCACCGAAGTCTAGCACGCACCCCCGCAGCATGTCCTCGAGAGTCTGGATGGTCCGCTCGCTCTGACCATCCATCTGTGGGTGAAAGGCGGTGCTGAAGTGCAGACGAGTACCTAACTCGTCACGGAATTTCTTCCAAAACCTGGAAGTGAACCGCACATCCCTATCTGAAATCACGGAGACTGGCACTCCGTGCCGAGCCACCACCTCTCGAATGTATATGTCGGCCAACTTCTCGGCCGAGATACACTCCTGGATCGGTATAAAGTGGGCACTCTTGGTCAACCGATCCACGATGACCCAAATGGAATCCACTCCCCGCGCGGTCCTGGGAAGTTTGGTGATGAAGTCCATAGTAATATCTTCCCACTTCCACAGAGGAATATCCAACGGCTGCATCTTGCCGTGTGGCCTCTGGTGCTCGGCCTTGACCTTCCTACAGGTCAAGCACCGCTCCACGTACCATGCTACATTTCGCTTCATGTAGGGCCACCAATAGTCTAGACGAAGATCTCTATACATCTCCGTTGCCCCGGGATGAATGGAGAATCGGGATTTGTGCGCCTCCTCCAACAACACCTGGCGTACACCCCCGAGGTACGGTACCCACACCCTACGGTGTAATGTCAATAATCCTTAGCTATCATAGTCTAAGGAGGAAACCTGTCCCACAATCCGCTCACTCTTCCGATGTTCCTCCTTCATGGCCTCCTTTTGGGCCTCCCGAATCCGCTCCAACAACGGAGTCACCACTGTCATCCTCATACAGATATCCCTAATCGGCGCTGCCTTGCGGCTAAGCGCGTCGGCCACCACATTGGACTTCCCCAGGTGGTAGAGGATCTCACAGTCATAATCCTTTACCACATCAAGCCACCGACGCTGCCTCATATTCAGGTTTGGCTGGTCCATGAGATACCTCAGGCTCTTGTGGTCCGTGTAGATAGTACAACGAACCCCGTATAGGTAATGGCGCCAAATCTTGAGGGCGAACACAACAGCCCCCAGCTCTAAATCATGCGTCAGGTAGTTCGCCTCGTGAGGCTTCAGCTGCCTCGAAGTGTAAGCAATAACATGCCCTCTCTGCATCAAAACTGCGCCCAAGCCCGAGATGGACGCATCACAGTATACAACAAAATCCTCCATGCCCTCTGGTAGGGCTAAGATTGGCGCCTCGCACAATCTCTGTCTCAATGTCTCGAATGCAGCCTGCTGCTCAGGCCCCCAGCGAAAGACCACGACTTTCCTCGTCAGCCTGGTCAGGGGCACAACTATCTTGGAGAATTCCTGAATGAATCTCCGATAGTAGCCTGCCAATCCCAGGAAGCTCCGAATCTCGGATGGAGACCTCGGAACCTCCCACCTCATCACGGTCTCTACCTTGGCCGGGTCAACCGAAATCCCGTCCCGGTTGACGAGATGCCCAAGGAACTGCACCTCGCGCAACCAGAACTCGCACTTGGAGAACTTGGCATACAAGCTCTCCCTCCTCAAAGTACCCAGAACCTCCCGCAGGTGTTCCTCATGCTGCTGTCTCATCTTGGAATATACCAAGATATCATCAATAAAAACTATCACAGACCGATCCAACATCGGTCTGTACACGCGGTTCATGAGATCCATGAACGCGGCAGGAGCATTGGTGAGCCTGAAGGGCATCACCATGAACTCATAATGGCCATAGCGCGTCCGGAAAGCAGTCTTCTGCACATCCTCTTCTCTGACCCTCATCTGATGATACCCCGAACGCAAATCAATCTTGGAGAACCAAGATGCTCCCTGTGGCTGATCAAAGAGGTCATCGATCCTCGGGAGTGGGTAACGGTTCCTTACCGTTACCTTATTCAACTCCCTATAATCTATACACATCCGATGCGAACCGTCCTTCTTCTTCACAAATAGAATCGGGGCTCCCCAGGGTGAACTGCTCGTTCTAATGAATCCCTTGTCTAACAGCTCCTGCAGCTGTGTAGACAACTCCTGCATCTCAGGAGGAGCCAACCAATACGGTGCCTTGGCTATCGGAGCCGCACCAAGGACTAGTTTAATCCTGAACTCTACCTGCCTCTCCGGAGGTATCCCAGGCAACTCCTCGGGGAATATGTCCGCAAACTCTCGTACCACGGGCACATCGCCCACCGTTGCCTTACCCATCTCCTGGGTATCCATCACATAGGCAACAAATCCTGTGCAACCCTGCTGAAGGTAATGCCTAGCTCTCGCTGCTGAACACAAAGTTGGTCCTCGCGGTGGCCTCTCGCCCTGAATCACCAGCTCTCCCCCACTTGGGGTCCTGATCCGCACCAACTGCTGCGCACAGTCAATCACTGCCCCATTGGGGTTTAGCCAATCTATACCGATAATAACCTTGTTCCCCCGCAAAGGTATGGGAACTAGATCTACCAGATAACGCTCCTCAAACAGTTGCAGGACGCAATCTTGGTAGACCTCTGATGCTCGTACTGACCGGTCGTCCGCAATCTCGACCTCTAGAGGACAATCCAACGTGCCCGATGACTCAGGAAACTTCTTGCTAAGCGCAAGAGAGACAAACGATCGGGTAGCACCCGAATCAAACAATACCTGAACTGGGATACCATTCACATGAAACGATCCTAAACAGAACACATACGTATAACATATCAAAATCGTGACATCATAACATAAAAGATCTGAGAGGAGAAATCATACCCGTCACCACATCGGGTGCAGCGCGTGCCTCCTCGGCTGTCAGCTGAAATGCTCAGCTCCGCACCACTGGAGCCTCCGTCTTGACCTTTCGGCCATCCGTAACCTGCGCAGTCGCCGGATTTGGCGCCACTGTCGGCGCCGCTGCTGCTGTCAATCTGGGGCAATTGGCCTTTTTATGGCCCCTCTGATTGCAATGAAAGCAAATCAGGTCTGATGTCTGAATCGCAGGAGTAGGGGTAGTACAATCTCTGCCAAAATGCCCAATCTTGCCACACTTATAGCAGCCGGAACCCGGCCCAGTGCGGCAAACTCCCTCATGTGACCGACCGCATTTCCCACAGCGGTCCCGCCCTGACTGGCCTTTCGGCCTAACATCGGATCCCTTGGGCTTCTTCCCCGAAGCCGCTGCCATCTGTCCCTCCTCTACCTTCCTCTTCCGTATGTGCTCCAGATCAATCTCCCTCTCCCTTGCCCTGGCAATCATGGAATCCAGGGTGGGGCAGGCTGAAAAACTAACATGCTCCCGGATATCGGCTCGTAGCATGTCATGGTAGTGGGTCCTCCTCATGTCCTCATCACCCGCATACTGGGGCACCAACAAAGCCCTCTCCCGAAACTTGGCGGTGATCTCCGCCACAATCTCTGTAGTCTGTCTCATATCCAAGAACTCCCTGGCCAGCTGCTGGAGCTCCACAGCTGGTGCAAACTCGGCCCTGAATCGGGTCACAAATTCTGACCACGTCATAGCCTCAATGGCTGGGGCTCCCAACTTATCACCAATCAACTCCCACCAATCTCTGGCTCGATCACTCAAACATCCCGCAGCGAAACGAACCTTCGACCCTTCCGGGCAGAAGCTCGTCAACTGTGCAGATTTAATGTCTGCGATCCATCTCCTAGCAGCAATGGGGTCCTTCACCCCATGGAAATCCGGCGCACCACTCCCTCTGAAGTCCTTAAAGGACAGTGTGCGCGTACCCTCCTGGCTAGACACCAAATCACTCCTGAATGATCGGAGGCGATCCTCCATCAGCTCGATGATCCCCTCCTTGATCGACCCAAAGATGACCGGGGTCGACTCAAGGATACCTCTCGTGATCTCCGACGCGATGAATTCGCGTAGTCCACCATCCACCTGCTCGGATCCTTCACCCGAGCCCGAACCTGATCCTGACCCCGAGCCTCCCGCTCCATGTCGCGTGGTCACCATACTAAAAATAAACATACAAACATCCGGGTCATACATACCCTCGAGAGGTATCAAACATTCTCTAAGTCCCCTGGTTCCATCTCAGCCCTCCTTGACTTGAGTACGAATCCTCTGCTTCCAGTAGTACGGGCCCATACTACCTTCCACATCTATCCGTACTTTCCTCAAAGATCACTTCGACTTCACCGAGTCCCTTTTTCCGATACCCTTTCCACTGATCTCATCCTAGGATTTCCTAGGGCACTCTCCGACCTAGTCTCCGCCATCAGCTGCACTAGGAGTCCCTACCAATATTCCCTAACTAGCTTGCTGATACTGTTACATATCCGCTCACTAGTTAGTTAAAGTTAGTCAGGACCCCTATAGCACAAAGCAGGCAGCATTCGTACATCGAGTAACCACTTCAAGCATAACCTAATCAGGCTATCCTACTGTTGACTAGACAGTCCTAGCATACAGCTCATACAACAGGCATTCAAGGCATCCTCCTAGATCCTTAGCCCTAGTCTAGCATGTAGTTCTAAGAATCATATATCACATGTCATAACATAACAAGTATGGGTAACTTGGGGAAAACTTACTTGAGCTCGGCCGGTCGCACGCATCATACACCTTGTTCTTTCTCAAAATTCCTTAACTTAGATTTTAGAAAACTGTTTTCTTTGTGAAAAATCTTTTAATCCCTCGGTTTGAGTCCAGACACCCCCGTGGGTGTGTCCGAATCCCTCAAACCAGGGCTCTGATACCAACTTGTAACATCCCAAAATTTGAGACCAAAAAAAATGTTTTAAATTAAGTAAATCATCATTTAGGTTACCAAACATTGTCACTATTTCATCATTCATAAAATCATAAAATCATGTCTCGAAAACCATATTATCAGGAACAATGAAAATCGGAGTACAATCCCAGAAAATCCGATGCGGAAACCATGTGTGTGATGCGCTGCTACGTCGCCGGCTCTTTCCCCTTGGACGAAGAGGTACCTGAAACAGAAACTGAAACTGTAAGCACAAAGCTTAGTGAGTTCCCCCATCATACCACATACCACATAACACCGTCGGTATCTTTCAACCGGTAACTGCCATCGGTATCTTTCAACCGGTAACCATCATCGGTATCTTTCAACCGGTACACGCCATCGGTATCTTTCAACCGGTACTTGGGGACTATTTCACCCCCTAGCACTAGCATACTGTAACGAGAGGTAATCATACAGTCAGGCATAACCCGGGTAGGGACAACTAATCCCTTCTACACATTAACATACCAAGATAATTATCACAAAGACAATCATCGCAAACATAACTACCCACTGGTGGGCCGACATTGGTGCCTTAGACCCACCCCTAATGGAAGGTAACTCACCTCGTAGTAGCTGCCGATCTGTGCGGGAACTCTCTGTCTGCTGCTGCTGCTCCGGAAATCCTCCGGCTATAATTCCCACAAAACACTCAATCAAGGCCTGATAACTACTCTTATGGTAGAATGACTATTTTACCCCTGACCTAGTCAAAGTCACGCCAAAGTCAACTTCCAGCTGACCTGACTCGCCGAGTTGGGCCGCCAACTCGTCGAGTCCTTATCCATCTAATTGTCCTCATTCCCATCCCTACTCGTCGAGTTAGGCAATGACTCGACGAGTTCTCCTCCTATTCGAACATCGAATGATCCTTCATCCGACTCGCCGAGTTGTATGAACAACTCGCCGAGTTCATCTTCATCAGAAGAACAAGTCCTATCCTAGACTCGCCGAGTTGTATGAACAACTCGTGGAGTCATCTTCATATGCTGGGAGATTGCCTTGGACTCGCCGAGTCTGTTCATGCACTCGCCGAGTCCCATGAACTCTAGGTTTAAGGCTAAGTCCAATACGTTGGGTCACTCCTTTGGATCCTCTAAAACTCTTACATCACCCAACTGGGTTCCTTCAAACGTTAACAGGAAAAGGGAGTCAAGTCTCCGACTCGCCGAGTCGATAACGTCCAACTCTAGTTCTTCGATTTCTAAAGTGCAACTCTTGTCCAAATGATAGATCTATGCCCCTAAGATCGATCTAGTACGTAAAGTTACAAACTTTACGTGCATGCATGGGACTTTGAGCCTAAAATGCCCAAAAAGAAGCTCTTAAGATGCATGTAGTCTTCTATGGGTGCAAAAGCAACCCCTAACTGCCTTGTGACCCCTCCAAGGTCCTAGATCCGAAGCCTTGACCCCCCAACCATGCTTGCAATCATGGTTGGTTACAAAATATGGCTTAAAAGCCCTAAATCTCCCCAAAAAGGGATCTAACAAAAGAACAAGCAAGGTATAGACTTTATACCTTCTGGAGACTGCAAATGATGAACCAACAAGGACTATTTTGGTGTTCTCTTGATCCCTCTAAGTTCTTCCTTCTTCCTTGTGATCAAAACCACCAAAAAGCACCACAAATTCCCTAGATCTTCACACACACAATTAGGGTTCACCATGGAGGGTTTCTGGGAGCAATAGGGACGAGTGGGGGCTGAATGAGATGATTAAATAGGGTGCAAACCCTCAGATTAGGGTTTTTGTCCAGACAGTGTCTACTCGTCGAGTCCGGCCGCCGACTCGACGAGTCCACCACTTAAACCCCGGGTCTAAACCGCTTCTACTCGACGAGTTAGGCCGCCAACTCGTTGAGTCCCAAGACAAAATGCAAAATTCTTAAATAAAGGAAATACATACCAGGAACTAGATGCTACAGAGGATGTTCCATGAGAGGGCGTTTTTCTGCCCTGAGCACGTGTCCACTAAGTAGGTACGTGTGATTCGGTATTTGAGCATCTTGAGGAGAGACATTCGGGAGTTCGTGGCGAAATCGTATTATTGGACATTGGCTGAGTTGCAAACCAATGCTAGGAGGAGAGAGATTGAGTTGGAGATTCAGACCATGGAGGAGGGAGAGTAGCAGGGGAGAGATAGGAGACCGATACAGTCGCAACCGGTGGCTAAGCGGGATAAGCCCACTGATTCAAGAGCTGGAGGCCAGAAGGGCCGCACTTGTAGTAAGTGCGGCAAGAGCCACGAGGGGTCTTGCCAAGCGGGGATTTGCTACAAATGTGGCAAGGAGGGGCATATGGCGAGGGACTGCCCCAAGGGATTTTCTGTTTGCTTTCACTACAACCAGACAGACCATCGGAAGGACGAGTGTCCCCAGCTCACCCAGGTATCAGCCGAGACTGCTACTCCTGCTGCTTTATGTATTACTGATGGCCGGTCGGGGATGTCTCGTGGGAGAGCATTCCAGCTGACCGCGGAGGAGGTCCGCGTCGCGCCTGATGTTGTTGATGGTACGTATCTCCTTATTTTATGTTGTTTTGAGATTTGTTTATCCTTATATTGTGTTGTGTATAGGTACTTTTCTCGTGAGTTCGATGCCTGCTTTGGTGTTATTTGACTCGGGTGCGAGTCGATCTTTTGTGTCATTATCATTTAGTCATCACATTAGTGTCAGACGCGAGGCGTTGAGTCGGCCATTGAGGGTTTCTATAGTCGAAGAGCATGCGGTTTTTGCCACTGATGTATTATGGGGATGTTTATTAGAGATTTTCGGTGTTGAGTTCCCGATAGATCTGGTGCCGATAGCGATGGGAGATGTTTGTGTCATAGTAGGCATGGATTGGTTGAGCCGGTTTGGAGCTGTGATTGACTGTGAGCGTTAGATGGTGACCATACGAGACCCTAGTGCGGGAGTGCTTATTGTGTATGGAAAGGGACCAGATCTGGATCAGCTTTTTGTTCTGCTACCTGGGCGAGGTAGAGTTTACAGCAGGGATGTATGGGATATTTAGCATATGTGACGGATACGAGAGTTGCCACTGAGAGGCCGAGTTCTATATCCGATGTTCCGATTGCGTGTGAGTTTTCGTATGTTTTCCCCGAGGAGTTACTGGGTGTGCCTCTCGAGAGGCAGGTGGAGTTCTGGATCGATTTGGTTCCGCGTGCGACGCCTATTGCTAAGGCACCTTATCGCCTTGCGCCACCCGAGATGCAGGAGTTATCCTCGCAGCTCTAGGAGCTGCTGGGGAAGGGTTTCATTAGACCGAGTAGCTCACCGTGGGGAGCGTCGATCCTTTTGTAAAGAAGAAGGATGGTTCACACCGGATGTGTATCGACTACCGGGAGTTGAACAAGCTGACGGTCAATAACCGTTATCCACTACCGAGGATCGACGATTTATTCGATCAGTTACACGGGGCGTCTTGGTTTTACAAGATTGATTTGAGATCTGGGTATCATCAGATGAGAGTTTGCGAGGAAGATATCCAAAAGACGGCCTTTAGGACTCGTTATGGGCACTACGAGTTTGTGGCGATGCCCTTCGGACTCACCAACGCACCGACAGCGTTCAGGGATCTCATGAAACAGGTGTGCAGGCCCATGTTGGACCAGTCGGTGATCGTATTCATCGACGATATTCTGGTATACTCGAGGTCCAGAGATCAGCACGAGGAACATCTTCGGGAGATCCTTGGAGTATTGAGGACGGAGAGGCTTTATGCCAAATTCTCCAAGTGTGATTTCTGGTTACGAGAGGTCCAGTTCCTAGGACACCTCGTTAATCAGAATGGGATTTTGGTCGACCCGGCCAAGATTGAGGCAGTTATGCAATGGGAGGTATCGAGGTCCCCATCCGAGATCAGGAGTTTTCTTGGCCTGGCAGGCTACTACCGGTGATTTATCAGAGATTTCTCCAAGATTTTTGTTCCTCTTACCAGATTGACCAGGAAGGGTGTTACTTTTTCCTGGGGGCCCGAGCAGCAGGCCTCATTCGACACTCTTCGCCAGAGATTGTGCGAAGCTCCAGTGTTAGCCCTTCCCGAGGGAGTGGAGGACTTCTTAGTTTACTGTGATGCATCTATATCAGGGATAGGTGTGGTGTTGATGCAGAGGGGGCACGTGATAGCATATGCATCGATGCAATTGAAGCCTCATGAGATGAGGTATCTCACCCACGATTTGGAGTTGGGGGCAGTGGTGTTCGCCCTCAAGATCTAGCGCCACTATATCTATGATGTGCGGTGTACCATATATACGGACCATAAGAGCCTGAAGTACCTTAGGGATCAGCCCAACCTGAATATGAGACAGAGGAGATGGTTGGATGTAGTGAAAAACTACGACTGTGAGATCTTGTATCACCCTGGCAAGGCTAATGTGGTAGCCGATGCCCTTAGTCGTAGAGCAATGAGTGCTCCGATCCGAGACGTATGCATGAGGATGACGGTGATGACTCCAGTCTTAGATACCATCCGAGAGGCCTAGGTGGTGGCAGCGAGACCAGAGAACCGTAAGATAGAGCGGGTGATCGGGCAGATTTTCGAGTTTGGGATGGATAGTCAGGGGCTTATGACTTTCTGTGGGCGGATTTGGGTGCCTTATACAGGCGGAGCTCGACGTATTTTGATGGAAGAGGCTCATCGGTCGATATTATCGATCCATCCGGAGGCCACCAAGATGTATTTGGATTTGAAGAGGGATTACTGGTGGCCCTGCATGAAGAGAGATGTGGCATGGGTAGTTGAGAGATGCTTGACTTGTCGTCAGGTCAAGGCAGAGCACCAGCGACCACATGGCCCGTTGCAGCCTCTAGAGATTCCCTAGTGGAAATGGGAACAAATTTCCATGGATTTTATCACCAAATTACCGAGGATTGCGCGAGGTGTCGACGCGATATGGGTTATTGTAGACCGGTTGACGAAGAGTGCTCACTTCCTGAGTATCAATCAGAGCTCTTCTGCAGAGAAATTGGCCGAGATCTACGTGCGAGAGGTGGTGGCACGGCTTGGAGTGCCGACATCGATAGTGTCAGATCGAGATGTGTGCTTTACTTCCAGGTTCTGGAAGAAATTTCATGAGGAGTTGGGTACCCGATTGCACTTCAGTACCACATATCACCCACAGACCGATGGGTAGAATGAGTGGACGATTCAGACGCTCGAGGACATGCTACAAGCATGTGTTATGGACTTCGGTGGAAGTTGGGACACTTATTTGCCCTTGGATGAGTTTTCATACAACAACAGCCATCATTCCAGTATTGGTATGCCTCCTTTTGAGCTCTTATATGGGAGGAGGTGTCGGACTCCCATCTGTTGGGGAGAGGTAGGGCAGAGAGTGATGGGGGGCACTGAGATAGTGCTCAAGATGATAGAGCAGATCCAGGAGGTCAGACAGAGGTTACTGACGGCTCAGAGTCGTCAGAAGAGCTACGCCGACCGGCGCCGTTCAGAGCTAGAGTTTCAGGTCGGAGATTTCGTCCTCCTGAAGGTATCCCCATGGAAACGGGTGATCCGATTCAGGAAACAGGGCAAGCTGGGCCCTAGATATATTGGTCATTTCAGGGTGATCGCACAGGTGGATAAGGTAGCTTATAGATTGGAGCTACCTGCAAAGGTGAGACAGATTCACAACACCTTCCACGTGTCCCAGCTGAGGAAGTGTCTAGCCGATGAGATGGCAGTGGTTCCTTTAGAGGACATTCAGGTTGATGAAAGCTTGAACTACATTGAGAGGCCAATAGCGATCTTGGATAGGAAGGTGAAGGTCTTTTGGATCCAGTGTTCTTCAGTGATTAGCTTCTGTTTGGAGGTAAATAGCTACCATCTTGACCATTTCTTTTGTTAGATCTCATTCTAGGGAGTTTTAGGGTTTTCTCCCATCCATCTTTTGATTATTGAGTCACTTGAGCATGTCATGAGATTCAAACCTCAAATCTGGACCGTAGGAAGTCCTTTGAGCCCAAAGATCCAAGCTTTATTAAGCTAGAGGCAAGCTTTTATGCATCTAACCCTATATAGAGTTTATGTTGGCATTTCGAGCCCTAGATGCCATGCATGGACATAAAGCTTGCAGTATACGTGGTATTTCAGCCTTGGGAGGCTAGATCTAGAGTTTGAGACCTTAATTCCGCTTAGAATCGTCTGAATGAGAAGTTAGCTAGGGGGACTCGGCGAGTGCATGAGCCAACTCGACGAGTCAGCTAGGGGTTTTCCCCGATGAACTGTACGCGCTACAACTCGGCAAGTTGATGAGACAACTCGACGAGTTGAGTTGGATTTTCCCGATATTCCAGAGAAAACAAAGGAACTCGACGAGTTGCATGGGTGCACTCGATGAGTTTAGTCAACATGGACTGTTGACTAGAGCGTTGACTTTCGTTGACTTTTAGGGTTTGGTCAATTGTGGACCTTAGAGACCATGGAGGGGTAAAATGGTATTTTTACCCTTTTGAGATTTTGTAGAGGAGTTAGCTTAGCATATCAAGTGGTTATTACAATTTGCTTACTAGAGATAATTATATTATGTAGGCGGAGTCTAGACTGTTCGTGGGGTGCTAGATTTACTCACTTACGTCCGAGGTGAGTCTTCTCACTATACTTACCTGAGTGGTAATACCGAGTGACCGGAGGGTCTTATTTGAGTTATAGAACGGAGGATCCTATGTGCTTATATTGAGTTATGTGATATTATGTGTTTTGTCTTTGTGATATATGCTATATTATTCTGTGTTTTACTGAGATCAGACCGGAGGGTCCAAACCGAGTTATGAGACTGGAGGGTCTTCACTGAGATATAGGACTGGAGGGTCCAACCCGAGTTGTGAGACCAGAGGGTCCTCACTGAGACACATGACCGGAGGGTCCACACCGAGCCTTGAGACTGGAGGGTCTTCACCGAGACGCATGAGACCGGAGGGTCCATGCCGAGTTATAGCCATGAGAGGCTTTGTAACACCGTAAATTTTCAAACAATTTTTCATTAAAAATCACATGAATCTCGTAATGCATTTCACAAAAATCTCATTTAAGTTTACAATTCAAACTCCATAATTTGTTTAGTAAAAACCCAGGATCTTCAAAAACCTAATTCCTTCTCTTGTGTGTACAATCAAGCCGGTGCCTTCCCGCGATTCCTGAGAACAACCTGAAACACATAACACATAACACGGTAAGCACGAAGCTTAGTGAGTTCCCCAAAATACCACATATAACACATATTAGCCACTCGAGGCTATAACTCTGTGGACCCTCTGGTCCTAACTCTGTGGACCCTCTGGTCCTAACTCTGTGAACCTTCCGGTTCTAACTTTGTAAACTCTGGAACCTACACAACATAAATCACATAGAAATAATGCAGTGCATCACAATCACATAAATAGCATACAAGATACTATGTCATATAACTCTAATTACCACTCTAGGTAAAGTATAGTGAGAAGACTCACCTGGAAAGCAGCAAGTAAATACCCTCGCACCTGAAACTCGAACTAGCCTCCGCCTAGCACAAAAGATGAATATCTCTAATCAATACTCTTTACACGACCCTAATAAATGAGGGCTATTCTTCTCTCTCTAACTATTGAATTGGGTAAAAGACCATTTTACCCCTCCATGGTCTCCATTACTCATGTTGACCAAACCCCAGAGTCAACAGAAGTCAAACTCGAGTCAACAGTCCATGTCTGACCCGACTCGTCGAGTGCACTCATGCAACTCGCCGAGTCCACTCACATCCTCAGAAGTCACGTGAAGGTCCAGCTCAGCTCGTCGAGTTGACCCCCAACTCGTCGAGTTATCGCATGCTCAAGCTCATCGGGACAAACCCTCACTGACTCGTCGAGTCAACTCATGGACTCGACGAGTCCCCTCGGTCTGATTCCTCATTCAGACATCCAAAGTCAGATCTCTCATTCCAAACCCTAGATCTAGCCCTTTAAGACACCAGAGACACATAAAGTCTCGACCTTTACTTTCATGCATGGCATAAATGCCTCAAAATGCCAAAACAAGCCCTTCTTAAGGTGTTAAGCACAACAACCCTCATTTGGATGAATAAAGTTGGGACCTTTGGACTCTAGGGACCTCACAAGGTCCAGATCTGAGGACTAGGCTTCTAGCTAATCCATTTTACTCAAAGTCCCAAATCAAAGGTGGTAAAAGCCCTAGAACTCCAAACACACGAGATCTAACCAAAATAATGAGAAAGGTGCAGACTTTTACCTTCCTCAGAAGCTCTGGACGATCTATCACTGGATCCAACTTCCCCCCTCATGATCCTTGCTTGATCTCCTTCTCTTCTTCTCAAATGATGCACTAAAAATCCCAAGATAGCTTCTCTCTCACTTTCTAGCTCAAATGACCTTTAGGGTTCGCTTCCAGGGAAAGGGTGGCCGCAAATGAGGCTATAAGTGCCTTTAAATATGTCCCAAACCCCGAAAATTAGGGTTTCTTTAATCAGTGCCTACTCGGCGAGTCCCTCCTCGGCCTCGTCGAGTCCACTCATTAAGTCCACGGGAAAAACCCGGCTCGACTCGGCGAGTTGGACCCTCAACTCGTCGAGTCTCTTCTTTAATCACAAGATCAAACTACACAATAATATCCCTGAAAATCCGGATGTTACAATTCTCCCCCACTTGAATTAGATTTCGCCCTCGAAATCACTCCTTAACCACTCACATAATGAAATAATCAACCCAAAAGGCACCACCGAAAGGATCTCATACTACACCGATATCTTTCTCTATGGACACCTAAAATTACACAAAACTCCCAAGAACAGAACTGAACCAACTCTTCCGTCGCTAATATACTCCTTCCTACTATCCGGAAGCTCTAGTGGCCTGACCCGCCGCCAGACCGCCTACTCAAGCGATCACTATGATATTCGCTCCTCGAGTATCAAACCCTGATAACTCACTGATCCTCTGATTCTCACAAGACCAAATCCAACAATCGGCTACCGCTCACTCATATCAACATGCTAATGATCCAAATCATGCCCCAAGAAACGGAAGGGTCCACACCCCACCAGGGATCATACACTACACTGCTATCAGAACCCATCCGAACAAAGAATCCTCAACACTCTGCCCTTTAGACACAAGAGAATAACCAGGCTCACTCAGAAGTGTCCTCAGACATCACAATCACAAGTCTCAGCTTCGTTCTTCATGCCCCTTTTTAATACTGAGCACTAGGTCAACTTCTGACTCCACAGTTGAACCTCCAAAGGTCACCCATAACATATCCCGAAATGTCTTACTGACTTCCTTCTCATAACAACTATCTCGGCCCAGTGACACCCAAGTCACGAAGTTCGCTTTTCCCCAAGCGAATATGGAATTTGTTTCACCCTCAACCTCTGTCGTCTACTAATCATTAGTTCCATGCGTTTCGCGGTTTTCTCATACCTACGAATTGACCCACTCAGGTCTAAGACACCAGATGGGACCAATACCCCATTCCAAAGGAAATTCATATCTGAATCCGGAATCTCATTTTGCCTACTCAATACACCACTAGGATCGAACTCAACTCGAGAGTCTGGTCCGGCACAGAGTTGGAACCACTCATCCCAACGAACCACTCAACTCATGACTCATGACCTGCAACCCATGCGTTCCTCACTTATCCACTTCCCTTTGGTTGCGACAACCACTACTCATTTCAGAATATAACAACTTCCAACAAATGTGGAGACCCCAGGCTTCCGCATACTGAAATATTAGGGCTACCCAAGCCTAAAACTCTTCTGCGTCAAGCTGTGATCAGAGAGCACTTCATCACAACATTCTCTCGCTGACTAGTGAGTACTATGGCTCCCCGCAGTATCACAACACCCTCTCACTGACTAGTGAGTACTATGGCTCCCCGCAGTATCATAACACCCTTTCGCTGACTAGTGAGTACTACGGCTCCCAGTAGCATCACCACAACCTCCCACTGAATAGTGAGTACTACGGCTCCCCGTAGCATCACCACAACCTCTCACTGAATAGTGAGTACTACAGCTCCCCGTAGCATCACCACAACCTCTTACTAAATAGTGAGTACTACGGTTCCCCGTAGCATCACCACAACCTCTCACTGAATAGTGAGTACTACAGCTCCCCGTAGCATCACCACAACTTCTCACTGACTCATTGAAACTGCAGCTCCGCAGTCTTACCACACTTACTCTTACCACTTCACAATCTCATCCTCAGGTTGACACCACACTGCGATCATTAACTCATGATCTGCGGCCCAGCATAGATAGGTACACACACACCCCTCCAGGCTAAACATCACTACTTCGGACGACCACCATCGTGACAAAACCTTTTTTTTTCGCTGCAATTCAGATTCTCAATAAATCCATTTGATGTCAATTAGCTGAAGGGCCCCCACCGGAACCATAGACACTTGATACACCACTCATCATCTCAAACTCAAAACTCAAAATAATCTGAGATTTAGGGCATTAAACTCGGATACCCCGGAATACCATCACAACGCCTCGCAGTGTCTTGACTATACCGCCGATCTCATACTCATGTCATCATACTCAGATACCGCATTGCTTCCTCGGAATCTCGCAACCGGTCTTTCTCTCGTGCCACTTGTAACCCCGGAATACTCCATCTCCCAAATTAAAATACGGAGAAATTGCCAACGACTCAGAACACGAAGATGACAATCCGAAACTTCCTTCTCTAATGCTCAAAACTCATGCAAGAATACTCATAACGACCCTGAAGTTGGTTTCCCAATCAACTTCTTCCCTTCCCATACTGCATATAATAGCCCATACTATGAACCAGAAATTCTCAACCGCCGAACTGACCTCACAAGCCAACCACCTCGAATTCACCATTTTAACCTTGAAGGATTCCTAACCATCACAAGGTCTCCGACCAACGACCACTTGCCGTGGAGACACTCATTCTTTCTCAAACACGTACCACATGCACTATCTCACTCTGCACCTCTCCTTGACCACCAATAACCCTGGTCTCAGGAATCCACACCGCAGGCCTCTTTATCCAGTTCTCTAACCGCTCTTGAACAAATCTCTGATCTCCTCAAAAGTACCCGGTTCTCCCCCACTCAGGGTTCGAACCATCACCAACTGGTTTGCCAACAATCTAGCCCACAGACTGTTTTTACCAATAACATCGCACCTACTCTTGGAAGGTGATACGCAATGCTCGATAATCCCCCCGATAGAGGTCAAGCAATTCCAAATACCCCGAATCTCCGATTAAATCCTCAGAAACTTCTCATCATGACTACCTCTAGTTATTCAGAATCTCGTACCATCCCACTTCCGGATATCTCAATTGTCCAGTCGCAACCTTGACTCTCACTCTGAAAATAACAACTAACATATTCCTCATCCTTGACTCTTAAACCAACGTTCCATCACGTGGGTTGTAATAAGAGTGGAGTCCTCATTACCACACTCGATACTCATCATAGACAATAAGAGCCACCGCTCCAATATCCTCTTCTTGATCGTTTGTCGCTGCAGCTAATACATGCCCTACTATGCTCAAATAGGGTGTATCCTTGTCCTTAATCATCTTAGTCCCCGCTGACAACCTGCTCATGCTCTAACATTACCTCTCGGCAGACATACTGCCCAAATACTCTGATGAAAGATCGTAACCAAAACTACCCCACAGGGCTCACCCCCGACCTTGGAAACCGAAAATTTCAATACCTCTCATGTTTCTCACAGGAACAGAATAACACCGCTCAGGTCACAGAAAATGACATCTCCTCTATCGGCTGATTTCTCAACTCATGCCGTAATCCTCCATAACCGCCATCTCTACTCATTCTTGAGTCTTGCGACTCCAATTGGCATCTCACCAACAATCCCTCGAAGCTAACTCGATTTCCCCTTTAAGGGATGCTTCACTAAAACTTGTTCATCATGGCCCTCTAGCCCCATACTCTTTCACCTCTAATCTCGATCTAACCAATCACCACGGAATAACTGGTAGAACCAATAACACTAACTGCCACGGGTCATGGTACTCGAACCATGAAATCACCTCTCGATCTGCTACAAATCATGGTACTTGAACCATGAAATCACCTCTCGATCTGCTACAAATCATGGTACTCGAACCATGAAATCACCTCTCGGTCTGCTACAAATCATGGTACTCGAACCATGAAACCACCTCTCGATCTGCTACAAATCATGGTACTCGAACCATGAAACCACCTCTCGATCTGCTACAATTCATGGTACTCGAACCATGAAACCACCTCTCGATCTGCTACAATTCATGGTACTCAAACCATGAAGCCACCTCTCGATCTGCTATGAATCATGGTACCCGAACCATGTTATCTCTTCTCAATCCGCTACGAATCATGGTACCCCAAACCATGTTATCTCTTCTCAATCCGCTACGAATCATGGTACTCGAACCATGTTATCTCTTCTCAATCCGCTACGAATCATGGTACTCGAACCATGTTATCTCTTCTCAATCTGCTATGAATCATGGTACTCGAACCATGACATCACCTCTCGATCTGCTACAAATCATGGTACTCGAACCATGACATCACCTCTCGACCTGCTACAAATCATGGTACACGAACCATGAAATCACCTCTCGATCTGCTGCTTAAAACCTCCAGAATGTTCCCTGTATCGAGTATGGGTCCTCTGCTTTCAGTAGTACGGGCCCATACTACCTGCCACATCTACCCATACTTTCCACACGGACCATCCCCGAGTTCCTAAGTAGCTGCTCGACCATCTCAATCACCAACCCCGTCATGCGTGTTCGCTCCTCTATGAAATATCCTACTATGTCAGCGTACTCATCTGACTAGGGTCACCCTTTCCTAGGCTCTTCCTAGGTTCTCACACTTCTTCGCCATCAGCTGCTGAAGAACTCCTTATGATGCCAGCCATCTAACTCCTGAATATCGTCATATTCACTTAGTAATTGACTCTCATCATCAAGAGTTCCACAAAGCACGAAGCAAGCAACATTCGGGCATCGAATAATCTCTACCAACATGTAAAACCACTCTAGGTCATTACCCACTTGCTCTCCTCATACTCTAAGGATACCACCGAACCCAAGCAACTTTTACCCCACGCAGGCATCTGACTACCCCCTCAGCGGACTCCACAAATGCTTATCTAGGTATCTCTCCTAGATTACTCCTCTACTCAAATCCCTCTCTAAAAAGATTCTTGCTGGATACTCTTACTCAGCACATACTCGAAAACACATCACAAATAACAACAACTCGTAGGCTAAGGCATCACAAATCAGGCCACTCTAGTCCTAAAATATGAAATACCTAGCCTATCTCTAGCATGCATAATACGTCATAATTATCTCATAATACAAAAGTAAGGGTATTTTGGGAAATCACCGTTCGGGCTCTGGCTGATTGTACACATTGCTCTTTCTCGTTTTCCCTTGGAGACTCTCGTTCGCTTTAGAAAAATCATTTCTTTGAAAACTTTTCTCAAATCCCCAGTTTGAGTCCAGATTTACCCGAAGGTGCATCCGAATCCCTCAAACCAAGGCTCTGATACCAACTTGTAACACCGTAAATTTTCAAACAATTTTTCATTAAAAATCACATGAATCTCGTAATGCATTTAACAAAAATCTCATTTAAGTTTACAATTCAAACTCCATAATTTGCTTAGTAAAAACCCAGGATCTTCAAAAACCTAATTCCTTCTCTTGTGTGTACAATCAAACCGGTGCCTTCCCGCGATTCCTAAGAACAACCTGAAACACATAACACATAACACGGTAAGCACGAAGCTTAGTGAGTTCCCCAAAATACCACATATAACACATATTAGCCACTCGAGGCTATAACTCTGTGGACCCTCTGGTCCTAACTCTGTGGACCCTCTGGTCCTAACTCTGTGAACCTTCCGGTTCTAACTCTGTAAACTCTGGAACCTACACAGCATAAATCACATAGAAATAATGCAGTGCATCACAATCACATAAATAGCATACAAGATACTCTGTCATATAACTCTAATTACCACTCTAGGTAAAGTACAGTGAGAAGACTCACCTGGCAAGCAGCAAGTAAATACCCTCGCACCCGAAACTCGAACTAGCCTCCGCCTAGCACAAAAGATGAATATCTCTAATCAATACTCTTTACACGACCCTAATAAATGAGGGCTATTCTTCTCTCTCTAACTATTGAATTGGGTAAAAGACCATTTTACCCCTCCATGGTCTCCATTACTCATGTTGACCAAACCCCAGAGTCAACAGAAGTCAAACTCGAGTCAACAGTCCATGTCTGACCCGACTCGTCGAGTGCACTCATGCAACTCGCCGAGTCCACTCACATCCTCAGAAGTCACGTGAAGGTCCAGCTCAGCTCGTCGAGTTGACCCCCAACTCGTCGAGTTATCGCATGCTCAAGCTCATCGGGACAAACCCTCACTGACTCGTCGAGTCAACTCATGGACTCGACGAGTCCCCTCGGTCTGATTCCTCATT
This sequence comes from Lactuca virosa, assembly GCF_052849685.1. Taxonomy (NCBI): domain Eukaryota; kingdom Viridiplantae; phylum Streptophyta; class Magnoliopsida; order Asterales; family Asteraceae; genus Lactuca; species Lactuca virosa. The sequence goes on along the minus strand of NC_136429.1, from coordinate 463,279,350 downwards.
CAGACATCCAAAGTCAGATCTCTCATTCCAAACCCTAGATCTAGCCCTTTAAGACACCAGAGACACATAAAGTCTCGACCTTTACTTTCATGCATGGCATAAATGCCTCAAAATGCCAAAACAAGCCCTTCTTAAGGTGTTAAGCACAACAACCCTCATTTGGATGAATAAAGTTGGGACCTTTGGACTCTAGGGACCTCACAAGGTCCAGATCTGAGGACTAGGCTTCTAGCTAATCCATTTTACTCAAAGTCCCAAATCAAAGGTGGTAAAAGCCCTAGAACTCCAAACACACGAGATCTAACCAAAATAATGAGAAAGGTGCAGACTTTTACCTTCCTCAGAAGCTCTGGACGATCTATCACTGGATCCAACTTCCCCCCTCATGATCCTTGCTTGATCTCCTTCTCTTCTTCTCAAATGATGCACTAAAAATCCCAAGATAGCTTCTCTCTCACTTTCTAGCTCAAATGACCTTTAGGGTTCGCTTCCAGGGAAAGGGTGGCCGCAAATGAGGCTATAAGTGCCTTTAAATAGGTCCCAAACCCCGGAAATTAGGGTTTCTTTAATCAGTGCCTACTCGGCGAGTCCCTCCTCGGCCTCGTCGAGTCCACTCATTAAGTCCACGGGAAAAACCCGACTCGACTCGGCGAGTTGGACCCTCAACTCGTCGAGTCTCTTCTTTAATCACAAGATCAAACTACACAATAATATCCCTGAAAATCCGGATGTTACAATTCTCCCCCACTTGAATTAGATTTCGCCCTCGAAATCACTCCTTAACCACTCACATAATGAAATAATCAACCCAAAAGGCACCACCGAAAGGATCTCATACTACACCGATATCTTTCTCTATGGACACCTAAAATTACACAAAACTCCCAAGACCAGAACTGAACCAACTCTTCCGTCGCTAATATACTCCTTCCTACTATCCGGAAGCTCTAGTGGCCTGACCCGCCGCCAGACCGCCTACTCAAGCGATCACTATGATATTCGCTCCTCGAGTATCAAACCCTGATAACTCACTGATCCTCTGATTCTCACAAGACCAAATCCAACAATCGGCTACCGCTCACTCATATCAACATGCTAATGATCCAAATCATGCCCCAAGAAACGGAAGGGTCCACACCCCACCAGGGATCATACACTACACTGCTATCAGAACCCATCCGAACAAAGAATCCTCAACACTCTGCCCTTTAGACACAAGAGAATAACCAGGCTCACTCAGAAGTGTCCTCAGACATCACAATCACAAGTCTCAGCTTCGTTCTTCATGCCCCTTTTTAATACTGAGCACTAGGTCAACTTCTGACTCCACAGTTGAACCTCCAAAGGTCACCCATAACATATCCCGAAATGTCTTACTGACTTCCTTCTCATAACAACTATCTCGGCCCAGTGACACCCAAGTCACGAAGTTCGCTTTTCCCCAAGCGAATATGGAATTTGTTTCACCCTCAACCTCTGTCGTCTACTAATCATTAGTTCCATGCGTTTCGCGGTTTTCTCATACCTACGAATTGACCCACTCAGGTCTAAGACACCAGATGGGACCAATACCCCATTCCAAAGGAAATTCATATCTGAATCCGGAATCTCATTTTGCCTACTCAATACACCACTAGGATCGAACTCAACTCGAGAGTCTGGTCCGACACAGAGTTGGAACCACTCATCCCAACGAACCACTCAACTCATGACTCATGACCTGCAACCCATGCGTTCCTCACTTATCCACTTCCCTTTGGTTGCGACAACCACTACTCATTTCAGAATATAACAACTTCCAACAAATGTGGAGACCCCAGGCTTCCGCATACTGAAATATTAGGGCTACCCAAGCCTAAAACTCTTCTGCGTCAAGCTGTGATCAGAGAGCACTTCATCACAACATTCTCTCGCTGACTAGTGAGTACTATGGCTCCCCGCAGTATCACAACACCCTCTCACTGACTAGTGAGTACTATGGCTCCCCGCAGTATCATAACACCCTTTCGCTGACTAGTGAGTACTACGGCTCCCAGTAGCATCACCACAACCTCCCACTGAATAGTGAGTACTACGGCTCCCCGTAGCATCACCACAACCTCTCACTGAATAGTGAGTACTACAGCTCCCCGTAGCATCACCACAACCTCTTACTAAATAGTGAGTACTACGGTTCCCCGTAGCATCACCACAACCTCTCACTGAATAGTGAGTACTACAGCTCCCCGTAGCATCACCACAACTTCTCACTGACTCATTGAAACTGCAGCTCCGCAGTCTTACCGCACTTACTCTTACCACTTCACAATCTCATCCTCAGGTTGACACCACACTGCGATCATTAACTCATGATCTGCGGCCCAGCATAGATAGGTACACACACACCCCTCCAGGCTAAACATCACTACTTCGGACGACCACCATCGTGACAAAACCTTTTTTTTTCGCTGCAATTCAGATTCTCAATAAATCCATTTGATGTCAATTAGCTGAAGGGCCCCCACCGGAACCATAGACACTTGATACACCACTCATCATCTCAAACTCAAAACTCAAAATAATCTGAGATTTAGGGCATTAAACTCGGATACCCCGGAATACCATCACAACGCCTCGCAGTGTCTTGACTATACCGCCGATCTCATACTCATGTCATCATACTCAGATACCGCATTGCTTCCTCGGAATCTCGCAACCGGTCTTTCTCTCGTGCCACTTGTAACCCCGGAATACTCCATCTCCCAAATTAAAATACGGAGAAATTGCCAACGACTCAGAACACGAAGATGACAATCCGAAACTTCCTTCTCTAATGCTCAAAACTCATGCAAGAATACTCATAACGACCCTGAAGTTGGTTTCCCAATCAACTTCTTCCCTTCCCATACTGCATATAATAGCCCATACTATGAACCAGAAATTCTCAACCGCCGAACTGACCTCACAAGCCAACCACCTCGAATTCACCATTTTAACCTTGAAGGATTCCTAACCATCACAAGGTCTCCGACCAACGACCACTTGCCGTGGAGACACTCATTCTTTCTCAAACACGTACCACATGCACTATCTCACTCTGCACCTCTCCTTGACCACCAATAACCCTGGTCTCAGGAATCCGCACCGCAGGCCTCTTTATCCAGTTCTCTAACCGCTCTTGAACAAATCTCTGATCTCCTCAAAAGTACCCGGTTCTCCCCCACTCAGGGTTCGAACCATCACCAACTGGTTTGCCAACAATCTAGCCCACAGACTGTTTTTACCAATAACATCGCACCTACTCTTGGAAGGTGATACACAATGCTCGATAATCCCCCCGATAGAGGTCAAGCAATTCCAAATACCCCGAATCTCCGATTAAATCCTCAGAAACTTCTCATCATGACTACCTCTAGTTATTCAGAATCTCGTACCATCCCACTTCCGGATATCTCAATTGTCCAGTCGCAACCTTGACTCTCACTCTGAAAATAACAACTAACATATTCCTCATCCTTGACTCTTAAACCAACGTTCCATCACGTGGGTTGTAATAAGAGTGGAGTCCTCATTACCACACTCGATACTCATCATAGACAATAAGAGCCACCGCTCCAATATCCTCTTCTTGATCGTTTGTCGCTGCAGCTAATACATGCCCTACTATGCTCAAATAGGGTGTATCCTTGTCCTTAATCATCTTAGTCCCCGCTGACAACCTGCTCATGCTCTAACATTACCTCTCGGCAGACATACTGCCGAAATACTCTGATGAAAGATCGTAACCAAAACTACCCCACAGGGCTCACCCCCGACCTTGGAAACCGAAAATTTCAATACCTCTCATGTTTCTCACAGGAACAGAATAACACCGCTCAGGTCACAGAAAATGACATCTCCTCTATCGGCTGATTTCTCAACTCATGCCGTAATCCTCCATAACCGCCATCTCTACTCATTCTTGAGTCTTGCGACTCCAATTGGCATCTCACCAACAATCCCTCGAAGCTAACTCGATTTCCCCTTTAAGGGATGCTTCACTAAAACTTGTTCATCATGGCCCTCTAGCCCCATACTCTTTCACCTCTAATCTCGATCTAACCAATCACCACGGAATAACTGGTAGAACCAATAACACTAACTGCCACGGGTCATGGTACTCGAACCATGAAATCACCTCTCGATCTGCTACAAATCATGGTACTCGAACCATGAAATCACCTCTCGATCTGCTACAAATCATGGTACTCGAACCATGAAATCACCTCTCGGTCTGCTACAAATCATGGTACTCGAACCATGAAACCACCTCTCGATCTGCTACAAATCATGGTACTCGAACCATGAAACCACCTCTCGATCTGCTACAATTCATGGTACTCGAACCATGAAACCACCTCTCGATCTGCTACAATTCATGGTACTCAAACCATGAAGCCACCTCTCGATCTGCTATGAATCATGGTACCCGAACCATGTTATCTCTTCTCAATCCGCTACGAATCATGGTACCCCAAACCATGTTATCTCTTCTCAATCCGCTACGAATCATGGTACTCGAACCATGTTATCTCTTCTCAATCCGCTACGAATCATGGTACTCGAACCATGTTATCTCTTCTCAATCTGCTATGAATCATGGTACTCGAACCATGACATCACCTCTCGATCTGCTACAAATCATGGTACTCGAACCATGACATCACCTCTCGACCTGCTACAAATCATGGTACACGAACCATGAAATCACCTCTCGATCTGCTGCTTAAAACCTCCAGAATGTTCCCTGTATCGAGTATGGGTCCTCTGCTTTCAGTAGTACGGGCCCATACTACCTGCCACATCTACCCATACTTTCCACACAGACCATCCCCGAGTTCCTAAGTAGCTGCTCGACCATCTCAATCACCAACCCCGTCATGCGTGTTCGCTCCTCTATGAAATATCCTACTATGTCAGCGTACTCATCTGACTAGGGTCACCCTTTCCTAGGCTCTTCCTAGGTTCTCACACTTCTTCGCCATCAGCTGCTGAAGAACTCCTTATGATGCCAGCCATCTAACTCCTGAATATCGTCATATTCACTTAGTAGTTGACTCTCATCATCAAGAGTTCCACAAAGCACGAAGCAAGCAGCATTCGGGCATCGAATAATCTCTACCAACATGTAAAACCACTCTAGGTCATTACCCACTTGCTCTCCTCATACTCTAAGGATACCACCGAACCCAAGCAACTTTTACCCCACGCAGGCATCTGACTACCCCCTCAGCGGACTCCACAAATGCTTATCTAGGTATCTCTCCTAGATTACTCCTCTACTCAAATCCCTCTCTAAAAAGATTCTTGCTGGATACTCTTACTCAGCACATACTCGAAAACACATCACAAATAACAACAACTCGTAGGCTAAGGCATCACAAATCAGGCCACTCTAGTCCTAAAATATGAAATACCTAGCCTATCTCTAGCATGCATAATACGTCATAATTATCTCATAATACAAAAGTAAGGGTATTTTGGGAAATCACCGTTCGGGCTCTGGCTGATTGTACACATTGCTCTTTCTCGTTTTCCCTTGGAGACTCTCGTTCGCTTTAGAAAAATCATTTCTTTGAAAACTTTTCTCAAATCCCCAGTTTGAGTCCAGATTTACCCGAAGGTGCATCCGAATCCCTCAAACCAAGGCTCTGATACCAACTTGTAACACCGTAAATTTTCAAACAATTTTTCATTAAAAATCACATGAATCTCGTAATGCATTTAACAAAAATCTCATTTAAGTTTACAATTCAAACTCCATAATTTGCTTAGTAAAAACCCAGGATCTTCAAAAACCTAATTCCTTCTCTTGTGTGTACAATCAAACCGGTGCCTTCCCGCGATTCCTAAGAACAACCTGAAACACATAACACATAACACGGTAAGCACGAAGCTTAGTGAGTTCCCCAAAATACCACATATAACACATATTAGCCACTCGAGGCTATAACTCTGTGGACCCTCTGGTCCTAACTCTGTGGACCCTCTGGTCCTAACTCTGTGAACCTTCCGGTTCTAACTCTGTAAACTCTGGAACCTACACAGCATAAATCACATAGAAATAATGCAGTGCATCACAATCACATAAATAGCATACAAGATACTCTGTCATATAACTCTAATTACCACTCTAGGTAAAGTACAGTGAGAAGACTCACCTGGCAAGCAGCAAGTAAATACCCTCGCACCCGAAACTCGAACTAGCCTCCGCCTAGCACAAAAGATGAATATCTCTAATCAATACTCTTTACACGACCCTAATAAATGAGGGCTATTCTTCTCTCTCTAACTCTTGAATTGGGTAAAAGACCATTTTACCCCTCCATGGTCTCCATTACTCATGTTGACCAAACCCCAGAGTCAACAGAAGTCAAACTCGAGTCAACAGTCCATGTCTGACCCGACTCGTCGAGTGCACTCATGCAACTCGCCGAGTCCACTCACATCCTCAGAAGTCTCGTGAAGGTCCATCTCAGCTCGTCGAGTTGACCCCCAACTCGTCGCGTTATCGCATGCTCAAGCTCATCGGGACAAACCCTCACTGACTCGTCGAGTCAACTCATGGACTCGACGAGTCCCCTCGGTCTGATTCCTCATTCAGACATCCAAAGTCAGATCTCTCATTCCAAACCCTAGATCTAGCCCTTTAAGACACCAGAGACACATCAAGTCTCGACCTTTACGTTCATGCATGGCATAAATGCCTCAAAATGCCAAAACAATCCCTTCTTAAGGTGTTAAGCACAACAACCCTCATTTGGATGAATAAAGTTGGGACCTTTGGACTCTAGGGACCTCACAAGGTCCAGATCTGAGGACTAGGCTTCTAGCTAATCCATTTTACTCAAAGTCCCAAATCAAAGGTGGTAAAAGCCCTAGAACTCCAAACACACGAGATCTAACCAAAATAATGAGAAAGGTGTAGACTTTTACCTTCCTCAGAAGCTCTGGACGATCTATCACTGGATCCAACTTCCCCCCTTATGATCCTTGCTTGATCTCCTTCTCTTCTTCTCAAATGATGCACTAAAAATCCCAAGATAGCTTCTCTCTCACTTTCTAGCTCAAACGACCTTTAGGGTTCTCTTCCAGGGAAAGGGTGGCCGCAAATGAGGCTATAAGTGCCTTTAAATAGGTCCCAAACCCCGGAAATTAGGGTTTCTCTAATCAGCGCCTACTCGGCAAGTCCCTCCTCGGACTCGTCGAGTCCACTCATTAAGTCCACGGGAAAAACCCGACTCGACTCGGCGAGTTGGACCCTCAACTCGTCGAGTCTCTTCTTTAATCACAAGATCAAACTACACAATAATATCCCTGAAAATCCGGATATTACAGACTTATTATTTGTATATGTGGTATTTTGGAGAACTCACTAAGCTTCGTGCTTACCGTGTTGTGTGTTATGTGTTTCAGGTACTTCTCAGGATCGCGGGAAGGCGCCGGCTTGATTGTACACATCTGTTCGAGACTATGTTTGAGGATTTTGGGATACTATTATTTATTTTGTGGATTGTGTTTGACATTTGAGACAATTGTGGTTTTTGAGAAATATGACATGAGTTTTATGTGCTTTAAAAATGAAAATTTTGGTTGAAATTTTAGAGTGTTACACTATATGTTCTTAAGTAAAAGTTATAAACTCAAAGCTTTAAAAACTAGGATCTCTTCTTTAATCACAAGATCAAACTACACATGTGACTATTCATTTATTCATTGCTGAATTATGACATAAATCTGTGGATTCAAAATTCATTGCAGAATAATAACATAAAAATAGTGTTTTTACGTTCTCACACTATTTATTGTTTTTATTTGAACTATATATATATATATATATATATATATATATATATATATATATATATATATATATATATATATATATATATATATATATATATATATATATGGACGTAACAAAACATTTATAATAGACTATAATTGGTATAGTTTATGGGGTATTAACAATACATTTTCAGTACGACACTACTTACATTTTTGGTCTTAGGGTTTAAGAAAATGAGCAGTACGACGTACAGCTCATTTGTAAAGAAAATGTTGGATTTTCTGAAAGCGCATTCTATCATTTTACAAGGAAAAGTTACAGATTTTTCTCATACAAAACTCTTATGAACTCACCAACTTAATTGTTGACACTTTTTCAAAACTACTTGTATTCTCAGGAAATCAGTAAACAGGTAATCAAAAAGGTTTTTGAGGATGGGGCGTCACAGCGTCACGTTAATTATTTTTGTCATATGTATTCAGTATTAAATCAAAAATTGTTTTGGATACAATGTAATCTTCTTATTTCTAATCATGATGGTTGTATGGCTTTGATCACTATTATTCATTTTCTTATGATACCTTACACGAAGTCATCCACCCTCAGACGTTTCCGTCATTCTGGTTTGGGGGTGTGACATCTTAGAGGGTCATTGTACCTCTCGATTTGTTCCGATTCTCATAAACCTAAGCTTTCAAACAAGACACAGTTGTGAAATCGATATTAAAACTTAGAAGAAGTGAGAAAATCAAACCCAATTGTGTGTTTATGTTTGATTTTGATATGTATGTGAAAAGGGTGAGATTTCTCGAAGAGCTGAGAAATTATTCCCACTGCCATTGATAATGTTTTTAAGAATCAAAGCAGGAGTGGTAGCAAATGATGTTGATCTGGAACCCGCTGCCTCCCTTATCTGGTGTATGTAGATGTATAACCCTCCATCCTCATTTATAATTGATTCGGGACTGTTACTACAATAATGCAATTCCATCTGTTTGAAAGTATTCATGGGTGGCTCTAGGTGAAATGACAAAAGAGGTTTTTAGAGAGAGAGTGTGTGTGTGTGTGTGTGTGAGTGAGTGAGAGTGAGTGTGTGTGTGTGTGTGTGTGTGTGTGTGTGTTGACATGGAGAGAAGAATGGATCAAATAGGTGTTGCAGCTTCTTGATTGTTTTTGTTCGTCGATGGTGGAGGGTGTGGGTTGGTACTGAAGGTGGAGGATCTGGTACTACTACGACAATGGTGGTTTGAGATAGAAGGAAGAACATGGTGGAGAGAGAGAGAGAGAGAGAGAGAGAGAGAGAGAGAGAGAAATAGATGTGGTAGTCCCAATAATTTTATTTTTATTTTTAATTAATAAAGTGTTAAAAGAAATATTACAAAAAGAAATTACAAGGGCAAAATAGTCATTTCAAGTAATCCATAGACCAAAACCACGGAAAATTCTTGATTTTGGACCTTCTATGCAAGTTGAAAACTTTTTGGACCCTATCCACTGTTTTTGTAAAACCACATGGACCAATTTTATGGTTTTCTCAAATTTAAAATATCATCTACATCATTCATAAATTTCAAAATATCATATTAATCTAAAGACTAAACTGCACAAATAGTCCCTGTGGTATGTCGAAAATTGCCACTTTGGTCCAAAAAAGTTTGGAGTAGCACCAGTAGTCCAAAACTTTAATTTTGTTGCGAGTTTGGTCCAAAAGTTTTGGAACATTATTAAATTGACGGATTTGCCCTTGATATTTTCTTTTTCCATTTTTTATGTACTTCTAACTCTTTTTTAATTAAAAAAACAAAAAGAAACTAACCCCCACCCTCACTCCGTCCCCCACTCTAACCCCCCTCTCTCTCTCTCTCATTCCCTCTCTATATCTTCAACTAACTTGACCATCGCCAGAAATCTTAAACACCATTGTCGGAAAAGATGAACGCAACCACCATCACCGGAAAAGAAGAACGTAATCATCACCACCGGAAAAGATGATTGTTTCAACTACCGCAGGTCAACACCACAAGCCAACACCACCCCCATCTACTAGAAAAACCTTCGATCCGAACAACATTGTTTCCCGGCGGCAAAGACAAACAAACCTTCGATTTTCCGGCATAGACAGACAAACCTCCGATTTTCCGGAAAAAAAACCCTTAAAAAGCTCCTTAAACGTTGTCGATCTGAAAATAATCCCCCTCTTTAAATCTAGCTCGTGGTTGTTGTCGGTTTTTAGACAAAAAAACTCTTCCCCATGTCGAAACCATGAAGGTCGTCGGTCTCCAGATCTGTTTGCCGAAACGCCGCCTCTTCGCATACACCGGAGCCGGATATGGAACCCTTTACCCAAACGATTTAAGGTTTTCACTCCATAAACCCTCGGATCTGAAAAACTTCTCATCGAAGCTCGGGTAATGAATATATACGAAACCCTTCATTGGTGCTGAAAACCCACCGTCGGACCCCTTCTTTGGCGCTGAAAACCAACCCTCGCAGCCGCCTATTATAGCAAACCCTAGCGCTGTCGCCTTGTTGGATAAGGTGTCTACGTCCATAACTATTTCTAGTATATACTTGACCCGACCCGGCATGGTCCATTTGGGTTGCATGGCATCATGCATTTGGATAGACTAAATGAGAGAAATAACACTTGTAGTTTATTAATATATTATAAGTTCTAATATATTAATAGTATTATTTAATTAGTATTGATCAAGAATTAATTTGGAATCAATTTAGTGATCAAAAGATGACTAATTAAATATATGGGTTGATTATGTAAATCATACATAACTTGTATAGTGGGCTAAAAGGCTCCATGGATTATCAAGTTGGGTTAAACCCATTGGATGCTCCATGGAGGCTCCATGGGAGTTACAAACCCATGGGTCATGGAAATGAAGAGTCATGTCACATTAGGGTTTACATGGTGTAACCCTAGATGTGACACACTATATAAGGAACATGATACTCACCAAAATCGGCTACACTAAGAACAAGTGAGGGCAAGCCGATTTTTACAAGTGTTATACATTCTCTTAAGTTATTCCAAAGCATTTGGTGTTGTGTGAAACATTTGAGGCATCACACTTGGGGTGCTAGGCTCTCAAGGTTTTCAAGGAATCATAACAACTACAAGGTATGTAATTCTATCCATCTTTTATGTTAAAAGTTCCCCATGTATGCTAGATAGGATTATGAACCTTGGAAATCATATTTTGCATGTATTTTAGACAAACATAGATCCAAGGTTTTCTAGGGTTGCATGTATACTTAGGAGTGTTAGAATGCTCAAAACCCATCAGTGGTATCAGAGACTAGGCTTGCTTGTTTGATACTTGATGCAAAATAGTGAAAAAAGTCAATTTTCTTGCTGTCTGCATGATGAACTCGCCGAGTCCATGGGGGGACTCGCCGAGTCCATGACCAAACTCATCCTACTCGTCGAGTAGGTTCGTGCACTCGACGAGTAAGAGCCTCAGAATGCAGTTTTTCGACTTTTGCTGCTGGAAATGGACTAGAAACATTACCCTAAACTGTTTTGTTGTTATTAAACTTGTTTTAGATGGTGTAATGATTGTTCTAATCCATTTACAATGGCTAATATCAAAATTACATGATTATATGTGTTCATATGTTCTTGAAATTTTGATATGATTATTCAGGTTCTTATGAGTTCTTGATAGATCATAGGAATTACTTGATTATTGCTGAATTCATGATCTTTATGTGTTTTAATGGAGTCCATAACTTGTCCTCAAGTTATGGATAACCAAAAGCCTCGTTGTATTAAAGTCATTAAAAGAACACATAAGTTACAAAAATGAAGAGTCTTCATTTAAATAACTCATAATTTATGAATTGAAAGGTTTTGTAAAGTTACAAAACTTGCCCTCAAGTTTTGGAACATGTAAAGCCATCTTAATAAACTTTAGTTCCAAACCTCTAGAATTTTAAATGTTAAAATTCAACCCTTATACTTTATAATATTATAAGTTTAATAATATATATATATATATATATATATATATATATATATATATATATATATATGTATAAGATCAAGTCGTTTTACCGTTAGTAGGCCTCATTCACGAAGCCAGTCTATAAGGGGGGTATAAGGTTGTTGCCTATAAAATGGCAGCTTAATGGGTGTCCACTCTCACCCACCGCTTCCTTGACTGGTGGAGGGTCGTTAGCCGAACGGGTAGGACAATGACTTAAAATTCTCATTAAAAAGTATAATGATTATTATAAAGTAACTAAATGTTTTATAAATTCCCAATCTTAGTTACTTTAGGAAAATGTGAATAAGGTGCTAACCCATGAAATTACACTTTTCACTTTAATTAAGTCGTTAGTGGAGCGTGTGTGGTTAACCGGCACACTAACTTGGACTTAACAAGGTAGGCAAAGGGTGACTTAAGGTTTTTCATAGGTCGGTGGAGCGCGTGTGGTTTACCGGCACATCGATTAAGTGAAAAACATTAAGGGTACCAAGTAATTTGCATGGTTACTTCACACCTTGTTTTGTGATCCTCGGTATCCCAGTCACAAAACATGAAGGGCACACTCGAGATTGAAACATGCCATTGAAAAAGTTCAATGAATCTCAAAAGAATCTAGGAGTTTCTAAAAACCATAAAAACCTAATAACTTATATTTCGTTTTGATGGTGGAAATTGGTGAATCGTCATTCATCTACCTTTCAAATATGTTTTAGCTTAGATTACGGCATTCCTCTTCTAAGTTATAATATATTGTGATTGGATCCTAGCCTTAATATTATATTTGGGTGTTTTATTAAGGACTATCCTTATATCTAAACTAAACTTGTTTTTCTTTTTTTCAGATGTCTTCCAACAATGCTGCTCCTGGCTCAAACCCTACTGGCTCCTTCTCTCTCATGAACCTTTATGGGAGAGTCATCTTTGATGGATCCAACTTTACTGATTGGATCATGAACATCAGGATGGTCACTCGATACGAGAACAAAGAATATGTTCTCGACAAGGAGATTAAGGTACCCGGGCCGACTGCTACTCCTGAGGAGTTTGCTGAATATGAGGCACATGAAAGAGATGCTACCAAAGTGGCGTGCATCATGATGGCCACTATGTCAGCCGAGCTCTAAAAGTCCTATGAGGACTACTATCCTTTTGAGATGCACCGGGATTTGATGGACCGCTACCATCAGAGTGCTCGTCAAGAGCGATATGAAATCATCTCCTCCATGATAACAACCCGAATGAAAGATGGTGAACCCATCACGGGCCACATGCAGAAAATGCAGAGGTATGTGGACCGTTTGATGAAGCTGAATGTGAACTTCCCAGGGGAGTTAGCAATAGATATCATTTTGCACTCCTTACCATCGTGTTATGATCAATTCCGCATAACATACCACATGAACAAGGAAGAAGTCACCCTCAGCAAACTTCAAGGACTCCTAAAGACCGCAGAATCAGGTCTTAAAGGTAAGTCGTTTGTTACCACTCCTACTCCTACTCCAAACTCCGCACCTGTCCTGGCAATCTGGAAAGGTAGAGGGAAGAAGAGGAAGAACCCTTCGAAGGGTACCAAGGGTAAGACCCTTGATGGCTCCTCTTCAAGCGGAACCAAGAAAGGTTTCTTCACTCCCTCTGCTAACCCAAAAGAGGCTGAATGCTTCTATTGCCATGAAAAGGCACACTGGAAGCGGAACTGCCCGAAGTACCAGCAAGATTTGAAGGATGGGAAAGTGAAACCCAACCATGCAGGTATTTACACTATATTATCTAATAACTCACCTTATTCTAACTCTTGGGTCCTTGATACCAGTTGTGGTATTCATATTTATTCTGATTTGCAGGGACTAAGAAGAAGTGAGAATGTGGAGCATGGAAAGATAAACTTGATCATGGGGAATAGGAAAGTTTCACATGTCACCAAGATTGGAGTTTATACTTTGTTGCTAAGTAGTGGGTTTACTTTAGATTTGAATAAATGTTGTTATTCGCCTGAAATGGCAAGAAATGTTATTTCCTTTCATGCTTTGTACAAACAAGGTTTTACCTTTTCTTTTGATAATGAAGTTGGTGGAATAAATGCTTTCTTTAATAATGTGTTTTATTTTAAAGCATTACCTTGTGATGGTGTGTATGAAGCTGTGTCTGTTGTAGATAATTTAGGAAATAATGTGTTGTGTATTGATTCTACTAATGATAATAACTTGGATAAAGCTGCATTATGGCATTGTCGTCTTGGACATGTAAGCAAGAAACGCATAGGCCAACTCCAAAAGGATGGAGTCTTGGAGTCATTTGACCTAAAGTCAGATGATAGTTGTGAATCATGTTTACTTGGAAAAATAACAAAGTCACCCTTCACAGGTTCTTGTGCTAGGGGTGAAGGTTTGTTGGATCTAGTACACACGGATGTGTGTGGACCCTTCAAAACTACCACAAGGGATACTAATCGTTATTATGTGACTTTTACAGTTGATTATAGTAGATATGGATATGTCTACTTAATCAAGCATAAGTCGGTGACTTTCGAAAGGTTTAAAGAGTTTAAACAGGAAGTAGAGAATCAATTGGGCAGGAACATTAAGATGCTTCGATCCGATCGTGGTGGTGAGTATCTTACTACAGAGTTCCTCGACTATCTTAGGGAATGTGGGGTTGTCTCATAATTGACACCTCCCAGGACACCACAGTTGAATGGTGTAGCTGAGAGGCGTAATCGAACCTTGTTGGACATGGTTCGTTCCATGATGAGTCGAGCTTCGCTACCAATCTCATTATGGGGGTATGCCTTAGAGACTGCCGCCCATATCCTTAATCTGGTCCCTACAAAGAAGGTTGCCAAAACACCTCACGAGATGTGGACTGGAAAAGTTCCTAGTCTATCCCACATCAAGATTTGGGATTGCGAAGCTTTCGTGAGACGCGAGACTCACGACAAGCTTGAACCTCGAAGTGAGAGGTGTATTTTCATCAGCTACCCATAGAAATCCTTTGGTTACCTCTTCTACAGACCCAGTGAGAATGTGGTCTTTATAGCAAGGAGGGGTGTCTTTTGAGAGAGAGAGAGAGAGTTTATAAGCCAAGGAAACAGTGGGAGGCAAATTGACCTTGAAGAAATTCAAGAGTCAAGTGGTGAAGGAACCTCAAACCCTAGCAGTCAACTTGAGGAGGAAACTCTTGTTGATCCAATTGACAAGTTTGTAGCTCTGAGGCGTTCCACAAGGGTTAGGAATGCACCTGAGCACTATTATGGTTTCCATATTACTGCGGAAGGTGAGACACTTATCAGTGATGAGAAACTGGTAAGTCTGGATGAACCTAACAGTTATGCGGAAGCCATGGCAGGCCCCGAGTCTGCCAAATGGAAAGAGGCAATGGACAGCGAGATACAGTCCATGTATGACAATCAAGTCTGGAACTTGGTTGACAATGTACCAGGTCGTAAGACAGTAGGGTGCAAATGGATCTTCAAGAAGAAGACCGGCATGGATGGTAATATACACACTTATAAGGCGCGACTGGTTGCAAAGGGCTTTTCTCAAACTTCAGGAGTTGATTATGATGAGACCTTTTCACCAGTAGCCAAGATTAAGTCTATTAGGGTGTTGTTAGCCATTGCAGCATTTCATGACTATGAAATTTGGCAAATGGATATCAAAACCGCTTTCCTTAATGGAAAGTTGGCTGAGGATGTTTACATGAATCAGCCAGAGGGTTTTGTCAGTACAGAGAACCCTAACAGAGTGTGTAAGCTTGAGAAATCCATTTATGGATTAAAGCAAGCACCCCGCAGATGGAATCTTTGCTTTGATGAGAAAGTCAAAGAGTTTGGCTTTTCGAGGAGTGAAGATGAATCTTGTGTATATGTCAAGGCTAGTGGGAGTATAGTTAGCTTTTTGGTATTGTATGTGGATGACATACTACTCATAGGAAATGACATCCCAACCTTGCAGGAAGTGAAGTCCTGGCTTGGGAAGTGTTTTGCTATGAAAGACCTAGGAGAAGCTGCCTATATTCTAGGGATAAGGATTCTGAGAGACCGGAGTAAAAGACTAATTGGACTTAGTCAAAGTACATACTTGGATAAGGTGCTGAAGAGGTTCAGCATGCAAGATTCCAAGAAAGGAGAGTTACCCATCCAGAGTAACACTAGATTGAGTAAGACTCAGAGCCCGAGTACCGAGGTTGAGATAGCAGAAATGAGTCGAGTACCTTATGCTTCTGCAGTAGGCTCGACCATGTATGCTATGACCTGCACTCGTCATGATGTAGCCTTTGCTTTGAGCATGGTTAGCAGGTATCAGGGGAACCCTCGTAAGGCTTACTGGACTGCAGTAAATAACATTCTCAAGTAACTGCGAAGGACTAAGGACTGGGTCCTTACCCTTGGTGGGAGTGATGATTTGAGAGTTATAGGGTATAGTGATGCTAGCTTCCAGACTGATAGGGATAATTTCCGCTCTCAGTCGGGCTGGGTCTTTACCTTAAACGCAGGAGCAATATCTTGGAAAAGTTCCAAGCAGGAGACAGTGGCTGATTCAACTTGCGAATCAGAGTATATAACGGCAAGCAAGGCAGCAAAGGAGGCGATATGGCTAAAGAACTTCATTGGAGACCTTGGAGTTGTACCAGCTATAAAGGAGCCCATAGAGATTTTCTGTGATAGTGAAAGTGATGTTGCCTTAGCAAAGGAACCAAGGGATCACAGGAGATCCAGACACATTGACAGAAAATACCATTTCATCAGACATCGAATAGAGGAAGGACTCCTCGCGGCAAAGAGGGTATCATCGGATGAGAACCTGGCAGATCCCCTCACGAAGGGACTGGGTAGGGTTAAGCATCTCCAGCATGCAAAGAGCATAGGGCTGAAGGATGATATTAGTTTTAGTAGTTAGATAGTTTTGAAATTTGTAAAGTGTAATTGACATTTGATGATGAATAAAATTTGTGTTTATTTATGAGTAAAGTGTGGCTATCTTATGTCAATCGTTTACTATTTTTCTATAGCACCTGGTTCTTGGTATGTATTTTATTTAAGTATTTTTTTCATTTTGACCTTGGGCTCGGCGAGTTGAAGGACCAACTCGCCGAGTAGAAGCGGGATGAGACGCGGGATTTAAGTGATGGACTCGTCGAGTCGGGTCCCGGACTCGACGAGTAGGCTCTGACTGGACAAAACCCTAATCTGAGGGTTTGCACCCTATTTAAACAACCTTATGCAGCCTCCATCGCCCCTTTATGCTCCCAGAAACCCTCCATAGCAAACCCTAAGTGTTTTGGTGCAAGATCTAAGGCTTTTGAGTGATTTTTGTGGGTTTTGTTCACAAGGAAGAAGGAAGAGCATAGAATGATCAAGAGGGAACTGAAGGATTCGAGTTTGGTTCATCATTTGCAGTCTTTGAGAGGTATAAAGTCTGTACCTTGCTCTTTCATTTGATAAATCCCTTTTTGGGGAGATTTAGGGCTTTTTAAGCCATATGAGGTAGCCAACCATGATTGTGAACATGGTTGGGGGTCAAGACTTCGGATCTAAGTCTTGGGAGGGGTCACAAGGCAGATTTGGGTTACTTTTGCACTCAAGGAAGGCCCCATGCATCATAAGAGCTTATTTTATGTCCTTTTGAGCTCAAAGTCCCATGCATGCACGTAAAGTTTGTAACTTTACGTGCTAGAACGATTGAAGGAGCTTAGATCTATCTTTTGGTCAAGTGTTGTACATCAGAAATCGAGGATTTAGGGTGTGGACGTTATCGACTCGGCGAGTCCGTTCTTGGGACTCGACGAGTCCAAGGCTTTGAGTCCCATATCTGTTGAGGGTCAAAAGGACTCAGTTGGGTGTTAGAAGGGTTGTAGCAGGACAGAAAGAGTGACCCAACGCATTGGACTTAATTTTAGACCTGGAGTTCATGGGACTCGACGAGTGCTAGAACAGAATCAGCGAGTCCAAGGCAATCTCCTTATGTTTGAAGATGAACTCGACGAGTTGTTCATACAACTCGGCGAGTCGAGGTCAGGACTTGTTCATCAGTTGAAGGTGAACTCGACGAGTGTTCATCCAACTCGGCGAGTCGGATGAAGGTTCATTGATGTTCGTAAGGAAGGGGAACTCGTCGATTCATTGCCAAACTCGACATGTCGAGTCGTGGATAAGGTCGAGTAAAGGGAAGGGACTCGACGAGTTGACGGCCCAACTCGGCGAGTCGGGTCAACTGGAAGTTGACTTTGACTTGGACTTGGTTAGGGGTAAAATGGTCATTTTACCCTAAGAGTAGATATCAGTTTCTAACTGATTGTTTTGTGGGGATTGTAGCCGGAGGATTTCCGGAGCAGCAGCGGACGGAGGTTTCCCGAATAGCTTATCAGCAGTTTCTCGTACGAGGTGAGTTACCTTCCAGTAGGGGTGGGTCTAAGGCCATAATGCCGGCCCACCAAAGAGGAGTATTTAGAAGATGATTGTCTTTGTGATAATTATATTGGTCTGGTTACATGCTTGGGTCATGAGTTTTATTTGTATGACATGTTACGTGTATGATAGGGATTGGTTTCCCTGATAGCGGTCCTTAAGACCAAAGGGTAGGTCAGTACCCGGATATGCCTGACTGTATGTTTATATCTTGTTGTTGTATGCTAATGGTAGGGGTGGAATAGTCCCCAGTTACCGGTTGAAAGATACCGATGATAGTTACCGGTTGAAAGATACCGATGATGATTACCGGTTGAAAGATACCGATGATGATTACCGGTTGAAAGATACCGACGATGATTACCGGTTGAAAGATACCGAGGATATTGTATGGTATGTGGTATGATGGGGGAACTCACTAAGCTTTGTGCTTACGGTTTCGGTTTTGGTTTCAGGTGCCTCTTCGTCTAAGGGGAAGGAGCAGGCGGCGTAGCATTTCATCACACACACACATGATTTCCGCATGGAGTTTTCTGGGATTGTACTCTGATATGTTATTATTTTATGACTTGGGTTTTCAGACATGATACATTGTTTTATGAGATGATGTGTTTTCACAGTATTTTCTTATGAATGTTTTTATGAGTCGGTTAATTAAAAAGAAATATTTGGACCTGAAAATTGGGATGTTACATTTTCCTTTTGCCTGTTTTGACTTCCAGAATATTTATGTTGTGTTTTACATATTATTCAAATTATCCACAGTCAGTCATATGTTGGAAGTAGATATGAATCAAGACTGTCATGAGTTGGTTGTAGAGGTCTAAGATGTTGGACATGGCCTCAACACTCATGAGTGCTCATAAATTCTGAGTATTGGATTCAACCCACGCTCGCTGGTATCACTTCATGGAATTTATCTCGAGTGATCGCGACACGTTAATATCATATAAGTCTTGAAACCTAGAGATATGTCTTGTTGTCTATGAGTTGGTTATACATTGATCATGCGAAAACGTATTGGTAACTCGATGTTATAAAACGTGTGTTTATGTATGATTTAACAAATAGTAGAACAAGCTGAAGGGTTTTGAGCATTCTAACACTTCCTAAGTGTACATGCAACCCTAATAACCTTGGATCTATGTTTGTCTAATAATCATGCAAAGTTGAATTCCAAGGTTATATTCCTATCTAGCATACATGGGGAACATTTTTAACTTGAATGAAAGATAGAATAACTTACCTTGTTGTTGATTATGATCCTTGAAACCTTGTGAGCCTAGCACCCCAAGTGTGATGCCTCAAATGCTTCACACAACACCAAACGCAAAGGAGTAAACTTTGAGAGAATCTTACACTTGCAAAATCGGCTCTAGCCCTCTTGTTTCTTATGTGTCCCAATTTTGGTGGAGAATGGGTTTCTTATATAATGTTGACACATCTAGGGTTACACCATGTAAACCCTAATGTGTCATGACTCTTCCATGACCCATGGGTTTGTAACTCCCATGGAGCATCCATGGAGCATCCTATGGGTGGAACCCAACTTGATAATCCATGGAGCCTCTTAGCCCACTATATAAGATATGGAAGATTTACATAATCTACCCATATATTTAATTAGTTATCTTTTGATCACTTAATTAATTCTAAATTAATTCTTGATCAAACTAATTAAATAATATTATTAATATATTAGAACTTATAATATATTAATAAACCATAAGTGTTATTTCTTTCATTTTAGTTTATCCAATTGCATGGTGCCATGCAACCCAAATGGACCATGCCGGGTCGGGTCAAGTACATACCAGAAATAGTTATGGACTTAGACACCTTATCCAACAGTCTCCCACTTGGATAAGTCTAATAACTATAACTGCAATACTTCAGGAACCGATCGGCAATCGTAGCTCTTTCAAGGTCTCTCGGAACTGAGAAGATGATGATACGCCATTTAAGATAAGTGATCATATAATCCTCTATTCTAGATATCAGCCGGACAAATACATGGAACAATGTCTTACTTATTGTCCAGCAGTTTGTTTCCCGATTTCCGATTTGTTTGACAAAGAACTTAATTGAACACATCAACTTAGTTCTGACCGGGCCCGGTACATAGGTCAAAACAAAATCATCGAGGGGCCCAGATATCAGCTTCTAATCCAAGAAGGAACAGATAAACTTCGACTCATATGTTTGTTCTACCACTCATTGAATTATACACAAAAGCATGTTTTATAACATCGAGTTACCAATGCGTTAACGTACAATCAATGCATAACCAACTCATAAGTAACAAATCATATCTCTAGGTTTGAAGACTTATATGATATTACCGTCTCACGATCACTCGAGATAAATTCCATGAAGTGATTCTAGTGAGCGGGGTTTGAGTCCAATGCTCAGAACTTATGAGCACTCATGAGTGTTGTAGCCATGTCCAACAACTTAGACCTCTGCAACCAATCATGACAGTCTTGATACATACCTACTTCCGACATATGACCGACTGTGGAGGTTCGAATAATATGATATACCAAACATAATTATTCTGGAAGTCAAAACATGCAAAAGAAATATAGTAAACGATCGACAAGAGATAGCAACACTTTACTCATAAATAAAACACCTTTTATTCATCATCTAATGTCAATTACACTTTACAAATTTCAAGGTTATCTAACTACTAAATCTAATATCATCCTTCAGCCCTATGCTCCGAGCATGCTGGAGATGCTTAACCCGAGTCAGTCCCTTCGTGAGGGGATCTGCTGGATTCTCATCTGATGATACCCTCTTTGCCACGAGGAGTCCTTCTTCTATTCGATGTCTGATGAAATGGTATTTTCTGTCGATGTGTCTGGATCTCCCGTGATCCCTTGGTTCCTTGGCTAAGGCAACTGCACTTTCACTATCACAGAAAATTTCCATTGGCTCTTTAATAGCTGGTACAACTCCAAGGTCTCCAATGAAGTTCTTCATCCATATCGCCTCCTTTGCTGCCTCGCTAGCTGCTATATACTCTGATTCGCAAGTTGAATCAGCCACTGTCTCTTGCTTGGAACTCTTCCAAGAAATTGCTCCTCCATTTAAGGTAAAGACCCAGCCTGACTGAGAGCGTAAATTATCCCTATCAGTCTGAAAGCTAGCATCACTATACCCTACAACTCTCAAGTCTTCACTCCCACCGAGGGTAAGGACCCAGTCCTTAGTCCTCCGTAGGTACTTGAGGATATTCTTTACCGCAGTCCAGTGTGCCTTGCCAGGGTTCCCCTGATACCTGCTAACCATGCTCAAAGCAAAGGCTACATCAGGTCGAGTACACGTCATAGCATACATGATCGATCCTACAGCCGAAGCATAAGGTATTCGACTCATTTCTGCTATCTCAGCCTCAGTACTAGGGCTTTATGTCTTACTCAATCTGGCGTTACTCTGGATAGGTAACTCTCCTTTCTTGGAGTCCTGCATGCCGAATCTTATCAGCACCTTATCCAAGTAGGTACTCTGACTAAGTCTAATTAGTCTTTTACTCCGGTCTCTCAAGATCCTTATCCCTAGAATATAGGCAGCTTCTCCTAGGTCCTTCATAGAGAAACACTTCCCAAGCCAGGACTTAACTTCCTGCAGAGTTGGGATGTCATTTCCTATGAGTAGTATGTCATCCACATACAATACCAAAAAGCTAACTATACTCCCACTAGCCTTGACATATACACAAGATTCATCTTCACTCCTAGAAAAGCCAAATTCTTTGACTTTCTCATCAAAGCAAAGATTCCATCTGCGAGGTGCTTGCTTTAACCCATAAATGGATTTCTCAAGCTTACACACTTTATTAGGGTACTCTGTATTGACAAAACCCTCTGGCTGACTCATGTAAACATCCTCAGCCAACTTTCCATTAAGGAAAGCGGTTTTGACATCCATTTGCCATATTTCATAGTCATGAAATGCAGTTATGGCTAACAGAACCCTAATAGACTTAATCTTGACCACTGGAGAAAAGGTCTCATCATAATCAACTCCCGGAGTTTGTGAGAAACCCTTTGCAACCAGTCGTGCCTTATAAGTGTGTACATTACCATCCATGTCGGTCTTCTTCTTGAAGATCCATTTGCACCCTATAGTCTTACGACCTGGTACATTCTCAACCAAGTTCCAAACTTGATTGTCATACATGGACTGTATCTCGCTGTCCATTGCCTCTTTCCACTTGGCTGACTCAGGGCCTGCCATGGCTTCCGCGTAACTATTAGGTTCATCCAGACCTATCAGTGTCTCATCACTGATAAGTGTATCACCTCCCGCAGTAATATGGAATCCATAGTAATGCTCAGGTGCATTCCTAACCCTTGTGGAACGCCTCAGAGGTACAGACTTGTCAATTGGCTCAACATGAGTTTCCTCCTCAAGTTGAGTGCTAGGGTTTGAAGTTCCTTCACCACTTGACTCTTGAATTTCTTCAAGGTCAACTTGCCTCCCACTGTCTCCTTGGCTTATGAACTCTCTCTCTCGAAAGAAAGCCCTCCTAGCTACAAAGACCACATTCTCACTAGGTCTGTAGAAGAGGTAACCAAAGGATTTATGTGGGTAGCCGATGAAAATACACCTCTCACTTCGAGGTTCGAGCTTATCATGAGTCTCGCGTCTCACGAAAGCCTCGCAACCCCAAATCTTAATGTGGTCTAGTTTGGGTACTTTACCAGTCCACATCTCATGAGGAGTTTTGGCAACTTTCTTTGTGGGAACTAGATTAAGGATATGGGCGGCAGTCTCTAAGGCATACCCCCAAAATGAGATTGGTAGCGAAGCTCGACTCATCATGGAACGAACCATATCCAACAAGGTTCGATTACGCCTCTCAGCTACACCATTCAACTGCGGTGTCCTGGGAGGTGTCAATTGTGAGACAATCCCACATTCCCTAAGATAGTCGAGGAACTCTGAACTAAGATACTCACCACCTCGATCGGATCGAAGCATCTTAATGTTCCTGCCCAATTGATTCTCGACTTCCTGTTTAAACTCTTTAAACCTCTCAAAAGTCTCTGAATTATGCTTGATTAAGTAGACATATCCATATCTACTGTAATCATCAGTAAAAGTCAAATAATAACGATTAGCATCCCTTGTGGCATGTTTGAAGGGCCCACACACATCCGTGTGTATAAGATCCAACAAACCTTCACCCCTCTCACAAGAACCTGTGAAGGGTGACTTTGCCATTTTTCCAAGTAAGCATGATTTGCAACTATCATCTGACTTTAGGTCAAATGACTCCAATACTCCATCCTTTTGGAGTTGGCCTATGCGTTTCTTGCTTATATGTCCAAGACGACAATGTCATAATGATGCTTTATCCAAGTTATTATCATTAACAGAATCAATACACAATACATTATTTCCTAAGTTATCAACCACAGATACAGTTTCATACACACCATCACAAGGTAATGCTTTAAAATAAAGAACATTATTAAAGAAAGTATTAATCGAACCAACTTCATTATCAAATGAAAAGGTGAAACCTTGTTTATACAATGCATGAAAGGAAATAATATATCTTGCCATTTCTGGCGAATAACAACATTTATTCAAATCTAAACTAAACCCACTACTTAGCGATAAAGTATAAACTCCAATCTTGGTGACAGGTAAAGCTTTCCTATTCCCCATGATTAAGTTTATTCTTCCATGCTCCACATTCTCACTTCTTCTTAGTCCCTGCAAATCAGAACAGATATGAATACCACAACCGGTATCAAGGACCCAAGAGTTAGAATGGGGTGAGTTATTAGATAAGATAGTGTAAATACCTGCATGGTTGGGTTTAACTTTCCCATCCTTCACATCTTGCTGGTACTTTGGGCAGTTCCGCTTCCAATGTGACTTTTCATGGCAATAGAAGCATTCAGCCTCTTTAGGGTCAGAAGAAGGAGTGACAAAACCTTTCTTGGTTCCACTTGAAGAAGAGCCATCAAGGGTCCAAGCCTTGGTACCCTTCGAAGAGCTCTTCCTCTTCTTCCCTCTACCTTTGCCGATTGCCAAAACCGGGGCGGAGTTGGGAGTAGCAGTGTTAACAACTGACTTACCCTTAAGACCTGTTTCTGCGGTCTTGAGGAGTCCCTGAAGTTTGTTGAGTGTGACCTCTTCCTTATTCATGTGATATGTCATGCAGAATTGATCATAGCACGATGGTAAGGAGTGCAAAATGATATCTATTGCAAACTCCTCAGGGAAGTTCACATTAATCTTCAGTAACCGATCCACATACCTTTGCATTTTCTGCATGTGGCTCGTGACGGATTCCCCGTCCTTCATCATGGTTGTTATGATAGAGCATATGATTTCATACCTCTCTTGTCGTGCACTTTGATGGTATCTTTCCATCAGATCTTGGTGCATTTCAAAAGGGTAGAAGTCCTCATAGGACTTTTGGAGTTCCGCTGTCATGGTGGCCAACATGATGCATGCCACTTTTGTAGCATCCCTTTCATGTGCCCGGAAGTCAGCGATCTCCTGGGGAGTTGCAGTGGTCTCATCAATCTCCTTAAGCTCCTTGTCAAGGACATATTCTTTGTCCTCGTAGCGGGTAATCATCCTGATGTTTCTGATCCATTCATTGAAGTTGGATCCATCAAAAGTGACTTTCCCACACAAGTTCATAAGGGTAAAGGAGCCATTAGGATTAGAGCCAGAAGCAGCATTGTTTGAAGACATCTGAAAGAAGAGAACAAGATTAGTTTAGATATTAAGAGAGTCCTTAATAAAACACCCAAATGTAATATTAAGGCTAGGATCCAATCACAATATATTATAACTTATAAGAGGTATGCCGTAATCCAAGCTATAACATATTTGAAAGGTAGGTGAATGACGATTCACCAATTTCCACCATGAAAAACGAAATATAAATATTAGGTTTTTAATTGGTTCTTAGAAATTCCTAGATTCTTTTGAGATTCAATGAACTTTTCAAAGGCATGTTTCAATCTCGAGTGTGCCCTCCAAGTTTTGTGACTGGGATACCGAGGATCACAAAACGAGGTGTGAAGTAACCATGCAAATCACTTGGTACCCTCAAGGTTTATCACTCAATCGATGTGCCGGTAAACCACACACGCTCCACCGATGCTATGGTAAACCTTAAGTCACCCTTTACCTACCTTGTTAAGTCCAAGTTAGTGTGCCGGTTAACCACACACGCTCCACCAACGACTTAAACAAAGTGTAAAGTGTAATTTCATGGATTAGCACCTTATTCATATTTTCCTAAAGTAACTAAGATTGGGAATTTAATAAAAGCATTTAGTTACTTTATAATATTCATCATACTTTTAATGAGAATTTATAAGTCCTTGTCTTACCCGTTCGGCTAACGACCCTTCACCGATCAAGGAAGCGGTGGGTGAGAGTGGACACCCATTAAGTTGCCATTTTATAGGCAACAACCTTATACCCCCCTTATAGACCGGCTTCGTGAATGAGGCGTACTAGCGGTAAGACGACTTGACGTTATACATATATATATATATATATATATATATATATATATATATATATATATATAAGTAACTTATAATATTATAAAGTATAAGGGTTGAATTTTAACTTTTAAAATTCTAATGGTTGGAACTAAAGTTTTAATCAAGACTTCACATGTTCCAAAACTTGAGGGCAAGTTTTGTAAACTTCCAAAACTTTTCATTTCTTATAACTTATGAATTAATTGAGTAATAAAAATGAAGACTCTTCATTTTTATAACTCTTGTGTTTTTTAATCGCTTTAATAAACGTGAGACTTTTGGTTTTCCATAACTTGAGGACAAGTTATGGACTCCATTAAAACACATTATGATCATGAATTAAACTACCATGAAGGTTACAAACAATTCCTATGATCATCTAATCTTCATAAGTTCAAGAACATGAATATGAACACTTTCAAGAATCAAAAATTACACTTAAAAAAAACTTGTAATTTTAATAATTGCCATTGTAAATGGATTAGCATAAACATTACACCATCTAAAACAAGCTTTAAAACATCAAAACAGTTTAGGGTAATGTTTCTAGTCCATTTCCAGCAACAAATGTGCAAACTTTCATACGAGCAGAAAACAGAAAAAACGATTTTTTTTTCAAGCTGTTTGCACACAAAAAAAACAACAAACAAACCTAGGCTCTGATACCACTGAAGGGTTTTGAGCATTCTAACACTTCCTAAGTGTACATGCAACCCTAATAACCTTGGATCTATGTTTGTCTAATAATCATGCAAAGTTGAATTCCAAGGTTATATTCCTATCTAGCATATATGGGGAACATTTTTAACTTGAATGAAAGATAGAATAACTTACCTTGTTGTTGATTATGATCCTTGAAACCTTGTGAGCCTAGCACCCTAAGTGTGATGCCTCAAATGCTTCACACAACACCAAACGCAAAGGAGTAAACTTTGAGAGAATCTTACACTTGCAAAATCGGCTCTAGCCCTCTTGTTTCTTATGTGTCCCAATTTTGGTGGAGAATGGGTTTCTTATATAGTGTTGACACATCTAGGGTTACACCATGTAAACCCTAATGTGTCATGACTCTTCCATGACCCATGGGTTTGTAACTCCATGGAGCATCCTATGGGTGGAACCCAACTTGATAATCCATGGAGCCTCTTAGCCCACTATATAAGATATGGAAGATTTACATAATCTACCCATATATTTAATTAGTTATCTTTTGATCACTTAATTAATTCTTGATCAAACTAATTAAATAATATTATTAATATATTAGAACTTATAATATATTAATAAACCATAAGTGTTATTTCTCTCATTTTAGTTTATCCAATTGCATGGTGCCATGCAACCCAAATGGACCATGTCGGGTCGGGTCAAGTACATACCAGAAATAGTTATGGACTTAGACACCTTATCCAACACAAGCATATGAGTCGAAGTTTATCTGTTCCTTCTTGGATTAGAAGCAATATCTCGGCCCCTCGATGATTTTGTTTTGACCTATGTACCGGGCCCGGTCAGAACTAAGTTGATGTGTTCAATTAAGTTCTAAGTCAAACAAATCAGAAATCGGGAAACAAACTGCTGGACAAAAGTAAGACAGTGTTCCATGTATTTGTCCGGCTGATATCTAGAACAGAGGATTATATGATCACTTATCTGAAATGGCGTATCATCATCTTCTCAGTTCCGAGAAACCTTGAAAAGAGCTACGATTGTTGATCGGTTCCTGAAGTCATACTTGCAGTTATAGTTATTAGACTTATCCAAGTGGGAGACTGTTGGATAAGGTGTCTAAGTCCATAACTATTTCTGGTATGTACTTGACCCGACCCGGCATGGTCCATTTGGGTTGCATGGCATCATGCATTTGGATAGACTAAATGAGAGAAATAACACTTGTGGTTTATTAATATATTATAAGTTCTAATATATTAATAGTATTATTTAATTAGTATTGATCAAGAATTAATTTGGAATCAATTTAGTGATCAAAAGATGACTAATTAAATATATGGGTTGATTATGTAAATCATCCATAACTTGTATAGTGGGCTAAAAGGCTCCATGGATTATTAAGTTGGGTTAAACCCATTGGATGCTCCATGGAGGCTTCATGGGAGTTACAAACCCATGTGTCATGGAAATGAAGAGTTATGTCACATTAGGGTTTACATGGTGTAACCCTAGATGTGACACACTATATAAGGAACATGATACTCACCAAAATCGGCTACACTAAGAACAAGTGAGGGCAAGCCGATTTTTACAAGTGTTATACATTCTCTTAAGTTATTCCAAAGCATTTGGTGTTGTGTGAAACATTTGAGGCATCACACTTGGGGTGCTAGGCTCTCAAGGTTTTCAAGGAATCATAACAACTACAAGGTATGTAATTCTAGCCATCTTTTATGTTAAAAGTTCCCCATGTATGCTAGATAGGATTATGAACCTTGGAAATCATATTTTGCATGTATTTTAGACAAACATAGATCCAAGGTTTTCTAGGGTTGCATGTACACTTAGGAGTGTTAGAATGCTCAAAACCCATCACGCCTTTCGTAACAAACTGTAACATCGTTCTCCATATCTCTCACATGTCTGAGGTGTTTTAGGCTTTTTAAACCCTGATTTCGTCCGTGTCTCTTCGTTTCACTCCTCCTCCGACAGTGGTGGTGGCTTCCGGTGGCGGTGGTGGTTGTACTGCTGATGGACGAGGGCAGTGTTAAGTGATGCACAGATAAAAGGGATGAGGGTTTATTACATTTTTTTCTTATTTATTTTAATAAAGAATAATAAAATTAATAAAAGAAAACATAAAACGAAAATACAAAGGGCAAAATCGTCACTTTAAATATTTAAAAAAAAATTGGACCAAAACCACAACAAAATGAAAGTTTTGGACCTCTGGTGCTAGTCCAAACATTTTTGGACCAAAGTGGCAATTTTCGACATACCACAGGGACCATTTGTTCAGTTTAGTCTAATCTAAATTATCATTTCACCAAATTATAAATTTAATCCATATGATTTGCTGATTATTTGGTTCCAATTTGTGGTTTTTAAAATTGTACATATTATTATTTTGGCTTAGTTTTATTGTGTATTTGGTCTATGGACTTAACACCTTTATTTAAATTTCATTAAGTAACAACTAAATTATAAATTTACATTTGTTTCGTTAATATACAATCAAGAACTCTATAATTAAAAAAAGTAAACAAATAGAAATTTAATATAAATTTTCAACAAATCAATCAAAAAAGTATATGATGATTACACAATGAAATAAATTCAATTTGAAGTCTATGAAAGACATAAATTATAGTGTGTAACATCCCAAGATTTTTCATTTATAGTCCCTGGGGATGGAGGGGTAAAGCCATGAAAAGCCTAAGGGCTAAGTTGCAATTTTGGAATCAAGAGGAGTACGTTGCGCGTACATAAGGGTACGCTGAGCGTACTAGGCGCGCCCTAGTACGCTGGGCGTACTCATGACAGAAGGAAACCCTGATATTTAGGGTTTGGGGTGCTATATAAACATCCTTATGGCTCATTTCCCCCACCACTTTCAGCCTCGATACCCTAGAAACGTCCCAAACCCTAGTTTTTTGTGTGAGTGTGAGTTGGTGTTTATTTTGATC
Source organism: Lactuca virosa (assembly GCF_052849685.1). Taxonomy (NCBI): domain Eukaryota; kingdom Viridiplantae; phylum Streptophyta; class Magnoliopsida; order Asterales; family Asteraceae; genus Lactuca; species Lactuca virosa. The sequence continues at coordinate 463,249,960 of NC_136429.1, read as the reverse complement.
TCTTGAAGGTGAATACATTGCATCAAATAGTTGGAGAAGGAAGGCAAGCTTGTAGATCTAAAGTTGTGTTGTGCCCTAGAAGCTCCAGAAGGTAAAAAGCTTCCAAATTTATGCTTGTATGACATAGATCTAGCTATTCTAGCTTTATGGAACCATTTCTTGTCCCAAAATTCCCAAGTTGGTTGATGATGTGATTTGGACAAGATAAGCTGTCCTTTCAGACCCTTGAAGAGGTCCTAAGTGATAAAAATGAGGTCCCACTGGCTTAAGATGTCCCATGCATGTAGTAGAAAGGTATTAATGGATTAAGACCATGGATTAAGAGCTTTCTGGACGTCCAAAGTGATAAAGTTCAAGACTTTATGGTTCAAAGACACTTTTGGTCGATGGATCTGAAATATGGGCTTAGGTGCTTAAGCCATTAAGCACTTATAAGAGTTTTGGTACAGACTCGCGTATGCCCCGCGTAGGGAGCAGTACGTCCCGCGTACCGAGTCAATGGCCTCGTTTTTCAGTCAACGCGAGACGGAGTACGCCCCGCGTACCAGAGGGGTACGCCCAGCGTACGACCCCCTGTTGGGCTTTTGCGGGTTGGGCCACCTTTGCACTAGTTGGACTTGGGCTTTGATGGGCCCCTGGATAAGAGTGTTTTGGGCCAATTTTGGTTGTGAGCCTTTAAATGAGGCCCAATTAGGGATTTGGGCCCAATTTGAAAAATTAGGCCAATAATGGGCCTTGTATATTTGGACTTGTGGATCATGGATTTGGTATTGGGCCTTGGCCCAAATTAGAGGAAAGGAAAATTGGACTATGAATAGTTGTAGGACTCTTGGTCAAGATTGATATTCCCATTTATTGACTTAATATTCATTGATTGGATAGTTCGAGATTTTTGGTGAGATAGCGATTCGGGATTTCGATTCTTCAGTTCAGATCGACATTGTGAGGTGAGTTATCCTCACTGTACTCAAGGTTCTAAGGCACCAAGGTCAGCCCTTTGGATTGTTATCCTAGTTATCTTGTGATTATGTGCTGTGATGCTATGTTAGAACCGTATTCTGGTTTAGGATGATATTATGATCAGTGATCTGTTAGGTCTGTATGGCTATCTGGATGTGCTAGTTTACATGGTTTAAAGGATCCTAGGCTGAAGGGTTGGGTTCTGCTTCGCAACTCTTGTCTGAGTCTAACCATTATCGAATCGATTCCTTTAGCCTAAGATTGTTTACACTGTGGGGCATGTATGCTTAGTGACCTGTAGTCTGGTCTGACTGTCTGTATGCTGGTAGGAAATTACCTGTTATATGTGCACATGATTGATTGGTAGTTGAGGGTATCCCATCCCGAGGATGATAGGACCCTAGTATGTCGTCTCTATAGACTGTTATATGATTATCTGATATAGGTGCACTTGTTTTAACTGGTTATGGAAATTCCAACCCGATGGTTGTGGGCCGAGAGTATTCCATCCCGATGATGATTGGACTCATAGTATGTTGGCATTCCAACCCGATGGTTTAGGGGCCTGTGGTATTCCATCCTGATGGATGATCGGACCCATAGTATCTGTTATATATGTATTGTGTGTGGGCATTCCAACCCGATGGTTGAGAGGCCTGGGGTATTCCATCCCGATGGATGATCGGACCCATAGTATTTGTTATATATGTATTGTGTGTGGGCATTCCAACCTGATGGTTGTGGGAAGAGAGTATTCCATCCCGAGGATGATTGGACTCATAGTATGTTGGCATTCCAACCCGATGGTTGAGGGGCCTGGGGTATTCCATCCCAATGGATGATTGGACACATAGTATGTTGTTCGTTATCGTATGTGTATTGTTGTGTGTATGGGTATTTTGGGGGTAACTCACTAAGCTTTCGAGCTTACATTTATTGATTATTGTTTCAGGTACAGCGGATGACCGCGGGAAGTCGAATGAGTGACCCTACACTTCCTCGATTTATGATTATGATTTCTGGGAACTCTGATATGAAACTATTTTGAAAATAAATTGTAATAACTTAATGGTTTTGAATGTTTTAAAAGTTTTAAATTGGATCGAATTTTATGGGTGTTACATAGTGGTATGGATTTATTTAGAGCATACAACAATCCAATCAAGTGGTATTTTTTAGTATAACGAAATTTCTATGTTCCTTTCATCTTCTTGAAAACAAAATTGCATGAATAAATGTGGTGTATTGATCTTTATGATGATCCCGAAAAGTCTATATATATATATATATATATATATATATATATATATATATATATATATATATATATATATATATATATAGGTTTTCCATATGACAATTATCACATATCAAAAGCTAAAAGTTAAGTGCCCAAAACTTGTCATTTCAATTATTATGAATTCATAAATTAGTTTAATAATTAAAAATAATTTTGTAATTAAGAATTAAAAAATATTTTAACTAGTCAAAAAGCCCACCATAGCTCTATCTTTAACCATTAAATATTATTTAATCTAATCCTAATTCATGCCTAGTTATGCTAATCTAGCACCACACACCAATCCCATCCACATTAGCTCAAGCATTTATCCATACTGATAATCTTGTAGAACTTATGCTTACAAGGAAAAGCTTTCTCTTTCTTGCTTCCAGTATGAGAAAAGTCCCATAAGGTTGTCTTGCGTATACAAAGTTCTAACAATACCTCATATTTTCTATTCAAACTCCAACAATACAAAATTTAAATAGAAAATAAGAGAACTTTTATATCAATAATTTTTGGCTATTTTGCCACGTTTGCTTCTTCTAGGTTCTAGGTTCTATTTTTTAAACTTGGAATAACTCTCTTCATTTGATTGGTTTCACTCACTCCATCATCCAAAAGTCTTTTTCTTATGTAGGAAACCATTTTGCCTTTATCCTTATAAGGAAATACGTTTTCAAAGAACTCAACTTCTATTGATTCCATGATAGTATTATTATGGATATAATCAACATGTCATTTATACATTAAGAACCTATAGGTTGCACTATTCATAGTAGATCCAAGATAGATGAAGTCTATGGTTTTTAGTTCAAGTTTATTCATGTTGGGAAGTGATACTTATATCTTAGCAAGGCAACCCTACACTTTCATCCTTTTGTAATAGTATAATCTCCCTTTATATAGATGATAAGATGATTTATCACTCTTTCTATCAGGAATTGTATTAAGAATTATATTATTTGTGAAGCATGCTACTCCCCATAAATTATATTGAGCTCCCAAAGTGATCAAAATTGAATTAATCATGTTTTGATGGTCTATTCTTCCTTTCATCCACTCTATTCTGTTAAGGAGTGTATGGAGCACATTTTATGCATAATACAATGTAAGAACAAAATTCAGCAAAGTCTTTAGACTTGTATTCTCCTCCTCGGTCCGACCTTCAAATTTTGATCTTTTTGTGTAGTTGGTTTTCAAGCCTTATAGTTTTTTAAACAGTTCAATTATTATCTTTGGTATTTGACAATAAAATATAGCAATACTTACTACAATCATGTATAAAATATATGGCATTGTTATTTCCTCTTTTTGTAGGTGCTGCTCTAAAATTACATAAATCATATTAGTGGATTAAACCTAGAATTTTGATTAGATTTTCTTATAGATTTGTGATGGTGTTGAGAGAATTTCGATTCTACACAAACCTCAACACGTTTTATTCTTATCTAGTGACATTTGGTAGCATACCAAGTTTTATCATTCTTTGAATAGAACGAAAATTGGCATGTCCTAATCGAGAATGCCACAAAAAGGAAGGCTCAAGCATGTACATGGAAGCATGGCTAATATTCATTATTAAATTCGCATTAGAATTACTTACATCGTCATTGTCTTGTGTTTTAACATCAAGTACAAAGATAAGACACTAACTAGAATATCCCCTCCCTAAGGTAGCCCTTTCCAACATATGTTCGACCCTTGGTGAAAAAAAATTATCAAACTCAAACACTAACTTGAATCCCTTAGTACTAAGAAGTGGGTCTAAAATCATATTCTTAGTAACAAACAGAACATGCAATATATCACGAAAAAAAATTAAAAAAAAAAAGAAACAATCTTTTTCAGAAGTCAATTTCAGCACCACTATTCCCTCTCCTTCAATCTTGGCAGTAGTAGCATTTCTTATACACATTGGCTCAACATCATCAACTTTCTTGTATGTAGAGAACATGGTGCAAGAGTTACAAATTTGTCTTATGGTTTGAATCATTGAAACAAACTAATTTGGTGATTCAACCACATGGTGAAAGAGTTACAAATTTGCATTGTAGTTCACCACTAATCCACACAATTTCTAACCAAGTTGGTTTGAATCATTGCAACAAACTGATTTAGTGATTCAACTACATTGGTTAAACCAAAAGTTCCTCCATCATAATTTCCACGTATGTTTCCATTGTTTCCTCTATTGTTTCCTCCACCATTTCCTCTTTGATCCTTCTTGCGGTGGAAATCATTGGCCTTGTGTCTAGTTTTTCCACAAACATGGCAAACACCATAACTTTCTATAAGTTTTTCTTGTTTGGATCATGGTTTTCGCCATCTTTGGAAAAGTTTTTAGAGCCTCCATGCTTCCATTTCTAGTTGTTGTTCTTTAAATTTGATGTAATCGCTTCACCAATAAATTTTATACTTGGTTCCAAGGAGTTTGCATCAGCATCAACATTCCCATTCAATTTGTTATCTTTTTCAACCATGATCCTCAATACAAGTTTCTCAAAACTCATATCATCAGTCAAATATTTAAGATACAACTTGAAACTTTCATAGAAAGTAAGAAGTTTTTCAATAGTTTAACCAACAAGAAATTTATAGTTTATTCCCATACCTTCGACTTCAAGCTAATCAGATATTACTTGAAGTTCCTCTACTCGTTTGAGGAAAAACTTGGTGTCTACCATTCTGAAATTCAGAGTTTTCCCAACCACGAATTTCTTAGAACATGTTATTTCTGTCTTGTATTTCTTTTCTTGTAACACCTGTCGCTAGGGCCTATTTGAAATCATACTTAAGAAAATCATCCGTTAAGGTTTTCCCAAAAGAATTCAGAGTTTAAGTTTGCAGAAGAAAATACTTTGGTCCCAAAATATTAAACTAATTCAAGTTTGAAAACTAACGAGGTTGTTAACAATAAACATATCAAAACAAGATTTAAGTTCACCACACAAACCGTGTCCTTCTAAAAGTCCAAGCCAATCCCTAACTTAAGCTAGGATCTTCAATCTGAACACACATCCAAAATAAGTTAGACAATTAAATATCTAGTGAGTTACCCGATGATCAACTCATTTTGAATAAGGAATAGCAATCCCAATACTCGAATTAATCCTCCAAAAATAGTTTAGAACATTTAATACTTAGAGTTTAATAATCCAAAATATCAAGGGTTGCAGTGCCTCAAAAACTTATAAATAATATTTGAATTTCAAAATATGGAAACATTCTGCTGAAACAATGTCAAGAGGTGGGGAAGATTTTCTTGATGAATGAAATGTTATGCATTCATTTATTCCCAACATCATTTTAATCTCAAAGTCCAACTCACAAGTTGATGGGCAGATGTGAAAAACACATGACATGAAAATTTTTCAAGTTTGCCCTTACATCCACAAACAAGGCGCTAGGGGCCATCCTACCTAGGCCACACGAGGGATAGCAAGCCTCTACTCGTACATGTGACGATTATCTAGAAATCTACTCACAACAACAACAATAAAAAAATGTCCATTTGGGTACTCGGGATCTCAAACTCACACCCATCCTAGTATTAATATGCACACATAGGATGATGAAAACATTTTCCAAGATTTCAATCTCTTCAGCTTCAATTATCAAAACATTTCAAAAAACACATTTCATGAATACATAATTAGGTTACATAGCAATCAATGGGTACATAAAGTACCATGCAATGAAAATCAAGTAAAATTTATCAAACAAAATAAGTAAGTAGGGGATGTATGTTCTCGGTAACTCACCTCAACTTCTAGCTTCCAACAATCACTTCTTCTTTAATGGTAGACTTCCCTGAATAACTACCTATAAAAATTATAGCAAATTACTAAAATGAAAAAATAGCCCTCTAAGATTTTTATCATTTAGACCTTCCCCATAAGCTTATTTACTTAGCTTATATATAAAGTTTAAGGGCATTCGGAGGTCGTTTACTAGGTTTTCCACAAAAATAATCCACTTAACAGAACACCCGACACGACCCGCATGTCACATTACACTATAGTGACATGCCCCGTGTGATGCCTGACATGAGACCATTTCACTTATGCCTATTATGACATGCCCCCGTGTCAACCCTGTTTTACACCTATTTTTGCAAAAAATTACTAAAAGCTTTATAAAATGCTTTCTAGACCTCCAATGGCCACCAAACTTCACCACAAGGTTATTATGAACATAATAAGGACTATTTACTTCCCTTATACTTAATTAGGTCCTAATGAAATCATTAATCCACATACATTAATTTAACTTATATCATAAAGCTTTCCCAATGATTTTGGCATCAATTGGTCATTAAGCTCCACTTTATGGATAAGTACTCAATTGACTAAATAACTTAATGACTATACCAATCACTTCCTTATTGTACACCGATTCTAATACAACAACATAATTGAGTATGATGAGCTTCTCAACCATCCAAATAGTAGGATTGAACTCAAGAACATGATTTTCTATTTTATTCCTATTTTTCCCTTTTTATCCTGACAATCATGTAATGCCCGTGTTTCTAGGCTAGGCATTAATATTGACATAATAGTCTAGGTTAACCTTTGAAACTCATTTTGAAGAAATGAAAAGGAATTATGTGAATATTATGTGTTTTATGCTTAATTACTAGGATTTAATTAATTAAGAATAAAAATGAGCGTCGAAAATAAATATTAGATAAAGCCGATATCTATTAAGAAAGTTGTAGTGGTCGTGACAAGGATTACGGATATATAAAGAATACCGAAATCCGAGTTATAACGAAGAAGTTATGACCTGTCGAAGTTTCGCGACAAAACCGGCACGGTGCCGAATGACGTAAAAAGTGAGGTTTTGATAAACTACTTTTTAGCCTTAGTGATCTAAACGAAAGTCGTAGTGTTCGTTAAACCGAGAGTATGTATAAATACAACGTCCAAATCTGACTTCGTATAAGGAAGTAATGATTTTTCTAAGTTTCAGCTTAGTAGTAGACAGCTAAAAACTCGAATTTTAGATCGAGTGATTTTTAGCCGACACAACCTAAACAAGAATCGAAGGTCTCGTCAATAGTAGTACAACGGAATTTCCTAGCCAAAAAGGCTGAGATGAAGAACTTCCCTGGGAGGGATGTTTTCCTAAGGATGATCATCACATATTATTATGAGCAAAATAATATGGATTTATCTTGAAATATTATAAAATATTAGATGAGTGGAGGAATTTACCTTAAAATTTCCCAGGAAGAAGTTGAGAAATTTCCTTTCAGCAAGATCCCATGTTCTTGTTTGAAGATGAGTTTTTGAGAGAAAATGGGAAGAGTGTGGGAGAAGGTGAAGTCTAACCCCCTTACTGTCGTTGTATCGAGGAGTATAAGAAAAAGGGAGGAATCTTTGGTGCATGGGGATCTGGTGGTCCATGCATGGATATTTGGTGGGTAAAGCATGGAATACTGTGATTTGCATGGGGAATAGGAGTTTCGTCAAATCACAAAGTCAACCTTTTTGTCTTTATCTTGATTTAGAATAGGATCTTCCTAAATCCTAAACTTTCATTTTATGTAAATATAATTTAAATAATTAAATTTGGCATAAAATAAAGGTTTTAGGGGTCTTAGTTAAGAAAAACACGAGTTTGGTGGGATTCCCGACCTCAAAATACCCCGAAATGAAGAAAAGGTCCAGAATAGTCCAAAATCCGAGGCTAAATAGTAAATTCCGGAGCTCTAGGGTAATTTCCGAAGCTGTAGCTCAAATTCCGGAGGGGAGTATTAAAGCTGCGAGGATCCGAAATGGTTGGCAAGAAGTTCCGGAGCAAACAGTACCTTCCGGAGTGCATTCTCGGATTCCGAAGTCAGAGCGGGTCCGCGGTCCGGACCGAGGATGCGAAGCGACTAGAATTTCCGAAGTCAGGCTTAACCGAAGCATTCCGGAGCTTGCACCTTCCGGAGTCAATCCATCCGGAGCAATAAGGAGGTCCGAAGCACATGGGTTCCGAAGTGAAATTCCTCTTGGCTCCTTAGAAAGCATTCCGGACTAAGAGGGTTCCGGACCAAGAGGAGTCCGGATCAAGAGGTTCAGGACCAAGAGGATTCCGGACCAAGAGGGTTCCGGACCAAGAGGAGTCCAGACCAAGAGGTTCAGGACCAAGAGGAGTCCGGACCAAGAGGGTTCCGGACCAAGAGGGTCCTTTTGGGGTTTCCTCTTCCAGTTTTGAGCTGTTTTCGACTGAGGAAGGTACTTCGGGAGATTTGAGAGAGATTTGAGATACGTGGAGAGATTTGGGAGAGATTTCACATACTTGGAGAGATTTGGGAGGGATTTCACATGCTTTGAGAGATTTGAGAGAGATTCACTATACTTGGAGAGATTTGGAAGAAGTTCACTATCCTTGGAGAGATTTAGCATACTTGGAGAGATTTGGGAGAGACTCACTATTCTTGGAGAGATTTCACATACTTAGAGAGATTTGGGAGAGATTCACTATTCTTGGAGAGATTTTGCATACTTAGAGAGATTTGGGAGTGATTTCACATACTTGGAGAGATTTGGGAGAGATTCACTATTCTTGGAGAGATTTGGGAGAGATTCACTATACTTGGAGAGATTTGCATTCTAACACTATACGGCTCCTTAGGAACTCATATTGTTCAGTTAGGAGTGTTAGCACAAGTCTCACAATAGTACTTACTTACTTGAGGACGGAATTTCCTAGCCAAAAAGGCTAGTTGTGACAGAATGCTAAGCGATGATTGTGAGATGAGTGTCTTCTATATTTTAGACACGAGCACAAGTTTATTTTAGGAAAGATGCCTAAAATGTTTTATGTGTTAAATATTTAATGTTATAGCTATAAAGATGCCTTATATGCTATTATTTGTTCGGATCTATGGTCTGTTGCCGACCGGATCTGGAAACTTTATGTGTTTAGGATTCTAAGCGTATGACTACGATATTAGAACTAGCATGTAAACGTTTCGAAGTGATAAGGAGATTTATACGTCTATCGTAAATAAAGCTTTCCTATCTTAAATTCTCGCCCGGTACACCGAACGTTTGTTTGGGTGTACAAAACATTATGGTGAAGACTCGTAGAGAATTGAGTAGATGGAGGAAATGAAAAGCTTATGATAGTGAATGATACATATCAGAAGATATCGTAAGAGTGGTATCTTGCCTTTAGAATATGTCTAATAAAATAACGGAACGTTTAGAGGGGTACGGTATGTCTGAAGTACACCTTCGATTGGCAGGATGATGGAATGATTGGTGTAATTCTTGAAGTTGTCCTATCGTCTGGAATTTCCATCACCAACCAAGTTGAAGTAGAATTGATGATTGAAGATACGCATGGAAGAAGTCCTAGTAGAGTCTAGGAAAATTCTATGATTAATTGGACACATTCATATGTGTTAAATTGTTTTGTGATTTTAGGACTTGGGGACTGCGAGACAATACTTGGGACGAGTATGAGTAGGTGTGAATAGTAGTAGAGATCTATACGACTGGAAGCACAGGACTCACACTTGGATCAGGGAAAGTCACAAGGTTACCAAGGAACTAATAATTGATTCCGTCTTATTCTAGTCTGTCGTTACCATCGTTCCGGTAATGACTAAGAAGATGATTGTTATTCCGACCCTAGAGGTCATATCGAATCGAGTCCGACTACGATGAGTTTATTACGTGGTTCAGATAACCAAGTTCGATGTAGTATTTGACTTAAGCCAAATTGAAGTAAAGGATGATCAAAGCGATCAATAGAAGTATCGCGTTCGTTGTTAAAGAAGTTGGGTTAGGTTGTGTTCTGACCCAAAGGGATAAAGTGATAGTGTATGCATCGAGGCAATTGAAAGAGCATGAAAGAACTACCCCACTCATGATCTGGAGTTGGCAGTGGTAGTATTCGCCTTAAAGATATGGAGGCACTATCTTTATGGCATTAAATGCAAACTTTTCATTGATCATAAGAGTCTTCAATATCTCTTTAATCAGAAGGAATTGAACATGAGGCAACGGCGCTGGCTCGAGTTACTCAAGGACTACGACTGTGAGATACTTTACCACCCTGGTAAAGCAAATGTTGTTGCTGATGCTCTCAGTCGGAAGGTAAATCTTGAAAAGAAAAGGCCAAGAGCGTTGAGAATTGAAGTTGTCTCGACAATTGTGGAAAGTATAAAGAAAGCTCAAGAGGAAGCTTTAGAGAAAAATGACCGAAAGGAAGAACGTTTGGGGAAAACGTTAGTGTTTAATACAAACGGTCAAGGACTGAAGGTATTCAAAGATAGGATTTGGGTACCTAAGACGGGAGGAGTAAGAGATCTTCTGATGGAAGAAGCTCACAAGACCATGTACTCGATTCATCTCGGCAGTACAAAAATGTATAGGGATCTAAAACCCTATTACTGGTGGCCGACGATGAAGCTCAATGTTGCTAAGTATGTGGCCGAGTGTGTAACATGTGCTAGGGTTAAGGCACAACATCAGAAACCGTATGGGAGTTTAGAACCTTTGCCTGTACCCATGGGTAAATAGGAAGACATCACCATGGATTTTGTGACTAAACTGCCCAGAACAAGGAACGGTCACGACATGATTTGGGTGGTCGTTGATCGCTTCGCTAAGAGTGCGCATTTCATAGCAGCCAACGAGAAATGGTCTATGGATAAACTTGCGAATTCTTACGTGAAGGAAATTGTGAGGCTTCACGGTGTTCCGTTAACGATTGTATCCGTTTTACCTCAAGGTTTTGTAGGAGTCTACAAGAGGAATTGGGTACTAAGTTGTGTTTGAGTACAGCTTACCATCCACAAACCGATGGTCAGAGCGAACGAACAATTCAAACGTTGGAGGATATGCTGAGAGCATGTACCCTGGAATTCCAAGGTAACTGGGATGAACATTTACCTCTAGTATAATTTTCCTATAATAATAGTTTCCACTCAAGCATCAAGATGGCACCTTATCACGCTTTGTATGGAGAAAAGTGTCGAACGCCGTCATGTTGGCTGAAGGCTGGGGAAAAGCAGTTTCTGGGACCTGAAATAGTCCATCAGACTGCTAAAAAGTTGAAAGTGATTAGGGAAAGGATGTTAGCAGCTCAAGATCGACAAAAGAGCTATGCTGACAAGAAAAGACAACTGATATCCTTCGAAGTTGGAGATTCGGTTTTACTTAAAGTCTCACCGTGGATGAGACTTATAAGATTTGGTAAAAGGGGAAAGTTGAGTCCAAGGTTTATTGGACCATTTAACGTTCTTCAGAGGATCGTAAATCAAGCTTACAAGCTAGAATTACCGGAAGAACTAAAGGGTATTCATAATACCTTTCATGTGTGTTATTTGAGAAAGTTCACGGGAGATGTGCCCGACATAATTCCCATTTTTGAATTAAGGTTGGATGAAAACAAGAGGTTGATTGAAGAACCTGAGGCAATCGTTGACCGTAAGACTAAAAAGTTGCGACGCAAGATGGTCGATTTAGTGCTTGTGCATTGGAAACATACGAATGGGCCAAATCTCACCTGGGAAACGGAGAGTGACATGATGAGTCGCTAACCGCATTTGTTTGCTGATGTGTGATTCCGGGGACGGAATCATCCTAAGGGGGAGAGAATTGTAACGCCCGTGTTTCTAGGCTAGGCATTAATATTGACATAATAGTCTAGGTTAACCTTTGAAACTCATTTTGAAGAAATGAAAAGGAATTATGTGAATATTATGTGTTTTATGCTTAATTACTAGGATTTAATTAATTAAGAATAAAAATGAGCGTCGAAAATAAATATTAGATAAAGTCGATATCTATTAAGAAAGTTATAGTGGTTGTGACAAGGATTACGGATATATAAAGAATGCCGAAATCCGAGTTATGAATTTTTACTTCAATAGTAGTGCAACGGTAAAAAGACAGACGAAAACGGACGTCGGATGAAGAAGTTATGAATTTTTAACGGATTTCCTGTCCCGGTCGGTCAAAAATGATAATATAAAAATTAAATTCAAAATTAGCCGACGAAGTCTAAACGAAAGTTGTAGAGCGTAATTTTACCTACGCGTGCATATAAAGAACGTCAAAAACGGAGCTCGTATGCAAAAGTTATGGATTTTAGAAGTTTTTGCACAAAAATCGAGGAAATTCGCATAGTCATGCTTCGGCCACGTCACCTTCGCTCTATGCGCGCCACGTGTCCGAACTGCTGAGTCACCCGAGGCCAACTGGCGAGACGTGTCGCCTTCCCTCGCATCCGAGGTGCGGTCCTCTCCTGATCCGACGAGTGGCCTTGCGCGGGCGCCTTCCGAGCTCCGTCTCGTGTCCCTCTCGTATGCCAGCCACCTGCCTTCCCCGTGTCAGCATGCGAACCGAGCCATGTGCTCCCCTTCGGCCGAGGCTCTCCCCTATAAATAGAAGGCAGCGAGCCTTCCCGAGTAATTTTGGAAAATTGTCAATTTTGACCCCTAAATCCATTTTTAAGCTATTTCCACCTCCCCCAAAGCCTCGGGATTAATTCCAACGCCCGGAACACGTCCCGGAGTGCCCGAGAAGCCCGAGAAATTTATCTTTTCGGTTTCGAAGCCCGACCCTCGCAGAGCCCGGTTTCTCAATAAAACTCTCGGTTTATTAGAAACGATCGTTTTAGGAAACGAAGTGCTGCCCGATTATCGTTAAATCAAGTGAGTGTATAGTCACTTTCATCTTACACATAGATATGAAGTATTTTATATAAAATACGTGCTATGTGAATATATATTGCTTAGTTATTTGAGATGAATGATTTATACAGGTTTTTAAACTGTATATGTACTTTTATCTACAAATATGTTGGGTAAAACATGGGTAGATGAATTAGATGATGTGTGATGAAATAAAAATTGATGAGAGGTATCGATGTTTAAGATGATCTAGTCATCTAGCAGAGTATAGACAACGACCACAGACTACTCTAGATAGTCCAGTGGAACGTTAGCAGACTCGTAATCGGTAGGTATGTTTGAACTATATGTTCATAAGGTGTTCTCGAACTATATGTTCATTAGGTGTTTTTGAACCATGTGTTCATCCGATAGTTCTTCTTTCTGACACTACTACGTGTCAGGGTACGGGAGCGTACGGGAGTACTTTATTAGTATTTTCCATATCCTTTTTATTTTGAAGAGCTTTGGAGTCTTCGTTGCTTTTATGAAGTGATCAGACGAGATTCATGAGTCAGCGTTTCCATTCTCGATGCCGAATAGGGTAAGTCTGGGGGTAAAATACCTCACGATTTTAGACCACTGCCTAGGCATGAGTCAGCGTTTCCATTCTCGATGCCGGATAGGGTGAGTCTGGGGGTAAAATACCTCACGATATTCAGACCACAGCCTAGGCAAAGTTCGATGTTGGATAGGGTGCGTCTGGGGGTTACATACCTCACGATATTCAGACCACTACCTAGGCAAAGTTCGATGCTGGATAGGGTGAGTCTGGGGGTAAATTACCTCACGATATTCGGACCACGGCTAGGCATTGATAACTACCCCTGACTTAATTGTCTTGTGGTTCTTTCTTTTACGAACGAAGGTTCGTGGTTAAACTTATTCCATTCATTTGATGTCTTTATCGATCCTTGTTTGCTGCTACGGAATTTCCGAAGCAGTTTCGTTAGATCCTTTAGGCTAGATCTAGTAAGATCACTGTATAGGATTAGTATGTGGGGATCGACGTTTGTTAGTGCTTGTAGTTTAAACCTTAGGCAGCGATGGATTTCGTGCCTATTCCTTAGGATGAATCCTTAGGAATGAGTGATAGTTGATTCTTAGGGTAAATCCTTAAGAAATAAATAAGATAATGGGGATTGGGTAATTGGGTTGATTGTTTGATGTTTAAGCATAATAAATTTATTTATTGTGGGTTGAAAACCCTATATGCTCACCAGGCTCCCAAGCCTGACCCACTCAGTTTATTTGTATCATAGGTATCGATACGAAGTTGCTTTACACTGAGAGATTAAAAGAGAAGTAGATCACTGGTGTAAATGAATATAAGTTTTGTTTATGCTTATGTTTTTGTATTGACGATGACATCCCAATGGTTTAAATGAAAAAAATACATTTCTTCGGAAATGATTTGATAACATATTTATCATGTTTTTCTGGGAACAAATTCCGCAACACTTTTAATCAAATGATTACTCTGAAATTATTTTAAAAGCATAAATTAAACCGGTCTTTTCTGGCCGTGAATTTGGGGATGTAACAGTTGGTATCAGAGCATTAGTTTAAGCGAACTAGGAATTTGTAGGATTTCTAGACTTAAACTTAGAATGTGTCACACCCCCGGACCAGACGGCGGAAACGTCCGGAGGCGGGTGACTTCATTGTGCAGTATCATAACAATTGAATATAAATAAAACAGAGCAATCCAAACATCATACATTGAGATAACAAACTTACGTTGTTTACATATTGTATTTGTTCTTCGAATTACACAAAAGAGACATAAGCAGAAAAGAAAAAAAATCCAAGCTACAGTTAAAAGTTTTGCATCCGCGTCCCTTGTTACCTGCTTATTAGATCCCTGAGAATACAAGTCGTTTTGAAAAGCGTCAACTAAAAAGTTGGTGAGTTCATAAGCATTTTTGTATAAAATCGTTTACACTTGTTTAGAGTCGTTCGTATTGTACTTTCAGAAAATCCGATATTTTCTATGAAATCGTTTGAAGTCTTGCCTTGAAAATCATGGATATATGTGTGCATGTCATTACTTTTGTTCATCCTTATAAGGAGTGATCTTTGAAAAGTATTATAATTTGTGAAAGCGAGTTGTGTCCAAGAATAGTTCTTTTGAATAGTAAAAATCAACCGTTTCCAGAAAAAATCTCTTATTTTCAAAAAGGAAATATGGTTGAAAATCTTGTTCCTCTTATCGAGTAAAATTGAATGTGCGTTCTAGTTTATCGTTATCGAAATCGTAGGAAAACCGTTCTCTCCAGAAAACCCTATATTTTCTGCTATAAAATATTCGTAAGTTCTAGTTTATCGTTATCGAAATCGTAGAAAAATAGTTCTCTCCAGAAAATCCTATATTTTCTGCTATAAAATATTCGTAAGTTCTAGTTTATCGTTATCGAAATCGTAGAAAATCGTTTTCCCCAGAAAATCCTATATTTTCTGCTATAAAATAATCGTAAGTTCTAGTTTATCGTTATCGAAATCGTAGAAAATCGTTTTCCCCAGAAAATCCTATATTTTCTGCTATAAAATAATCGCAAGTTCTAGTCTCCAGCTATGTATATGTGTGGGCTAATATATCGTTTTCAAAATCGTTTACAAATGTTTTCCATTGAGTCCTACGCTTTTTAATTTGTAAAAATAGCAGTAATACGACTCTATACTTGTTAGGAGAAAGAATCAACATGGCAATTGTGGACATTCTACGCGATGAAAAAGGACAGTCAACGCAACAAATGCGGACCATCACTTATCATGTATAGGACGGTCAACACAACGTGCCAAAAATTTATTTATGAGGTTTTTCCTTACATAAACTTCTAGATGACATAACATATTCTAGTTAGTCGTTATAACCATACTAATCTGACGAAGTGCCTGTTTTGGCGTTTCTCAGGCGCCCTCGGTTTGGAAAAGACATTTGTCACCCTAGACTGGCATGTCTAGCTGTAGCGAACAGCGAAGGTGCGGGGTGTCAACCCCGTATAGATCTATACACAAATTCCCGCTCTCCCTCCAGGAGACTCTGGCTATAACTCCTTACAGGACTTAGACGTACACTAATATTTTTATATTTAGGTACTTTTGAGATTCGTCTGACTAGAATATTAACAACCTTTTGAGCAATCGTTAGAGATCCATTATTTGCTAGATAAATAATGAAATTCGTACTCATTGAATAGAAATATCGTTCTCGTTCCATATCATTGATTGTGCTCGTTAACTAGGTGCATCGTGTTCGTTCCTTTCCGTTTATTGAAAAATGAGTCATTTTAATCAAGAGAAAAAGTGTCAAGTTATAATTTATATAAATTTATAACTGCCGGTTATGACACGCATTTTCTGTTTTGTGACATATAGAACATTACTTATGTTCTTGGAGGTTCTATGACAGCAACTTATGACATACAAATATTTCTGTCATAAAGGCTCTATTTGATATTTTCTTGACGCAAACTTTTATATTGAATATTTACAAAATACTCCCTGACAGTTTGCAAAATAGTCACAAAGTTTCCTTTTTCGAAAATTACTAGAAATGGTGTCCACTTATCAAGATCCCTTTTTATAATTTATATCTCTAGACATAAGAGCATAGATAAAGGGGTTAAGTTGGACACACCCAATAGTTGGGAGGCTCTTTTGTACAAAGTATCCTCTGTTCTTTATGAAATTTAGAAATACTTCGTTCATGAGTATATTACTAAATAATAATTTAATAATATTTCACACACACATACAAACATACGTATATATGCAATGATTTAATAATCTAGACAAGATTTGACTTGTACTCTCCCCCAAAAACATTAAAACATTGAAAAAGGTGGGGTATGAAGCTCACCTTGAGTTTGTTGAGGAGTTGTTTGGAGTTATGGAGTGAAGATCTCAAGCTTAAACTTTTGGCTGAGATGAAGAACTTCCCTGGGAGGGATGTTTTCCTAAGGATGATCATCACATATTATTATGAGCAAAATAATATGGATTTATCTTGAAATATTATAAAATATTAGATGAGTGGAGGAATTTACCTTAAAATTTCCCAGGAAGAAGTTGAGAAATTTCCTTTCAGCAAGATCCCATGTTCTTGTTTGAAGATGAGTTTTTGAGAGAAAATGGGAAGAGTGTGGGAGAAGGTGAAGTCTAACCCCCTTACTGTCGTTGTATCGAGGAGTATAAGAAAAAGGGAGGAATCTTTGGTGCATGATCTGGTGGTCCATGCATGGATATTTGGTGGGTAAAGCATGGAATACTGTGATTTGCATGGGGAATAGGAGTTTCGTCAAATCACAAAGTCAACCTTTTTGTCTTTATCTTGATTTAGGATAGGATCTTCCTAAATCCTAAACTTTCATTTTATGTAAATATAATTTAAATAATTAAATTTGGCATAAAATAAAGGTTTTAGGGGTCTTAGTTAAGAAAAACACGAGTTTGGTGGGATTCCCGACCTCAAAATACCCCGAAATGAAGAAAAGGTCCAGAATAGTCCAAAATCCGAGGCTAAATAGTAAATTCCGGAGCTCTAGGGTAATTTCCGAAGCTGTAGCTCAAATTCCGGAGGGGAGTATTAAAGCTGCGAGGATCCGAAATGGTTGGCAAGAAGTTCCGGAGCAAACAGTACCTTCCGGAGTGCATTCTCGGATTCCGAAGTCAGAGCGGGTCCGCGGTCCGGACCGAGGATGCGAAGCGACTAGAATTTCCGAAGTCAGGCTTAACCGAAGCATTCCGGAGCTTGCACCTTCCGGAGTCAATCCATCCGGAGCAATAAGGAGGTCCGAAGCACATGGGTTCCGAAGTGAAATTCCTCTTGGCTCCTTAGAAAGCATTCCGGACTAAGAGGGTTCCGGACCAAGAGGAGTCCGGATCAAGAGGTTCAGGACCAAGAGGATTCCGGACCAAGAGGGTTCCGGACCAAGAGGAGTCCAGACCAAGAGGTTCAGGACCAAGAGGAGTCCGGACCAAGAGGGTTCCGGACCAAGAGGGTCCTTTTGGGGTTTCCTCTTCCGGTTTTGAGCTGTTTTCGACTGAGGAAGGTACTTCGGGAGATTTGAGAGAGATTTGAGATACGTGGAGAGATTTGGGAGAGATTTCACATACTTGGAGAGATTTGGGAGGGATTTCACATGCTTTGAGAGATTTGAGAGAGATTCACTATACTTGGAGAGATTTGGAAGAAGTTCACTATCCTTGGAGAGATTTAGCATACTTGGAGAGATTTGGGAGAGACTCACTATTCTTGGAGAGATTTCACATACTTAGAGAGATTTGGGAGAGATTCACTATTCTTGGAGAGATTTTGCATACTTAGAGAGATTTGGGAGTGATTTCACATACTTGGAGAGATTTGGGAGAGATTCACTATTCTTGGAGAGATTTGGGAGAGATTCACTATACTTGGAGAGATTTGCATTCTAACACTATACGGCTCCTTAGGAACTCATATTGTTCAGTTAGGAGTGTTAGCACAAGTCTCACAATAGTACTTACTTACTTGAGGACGGAATTTCCTAGCCAAAAAGGCTAGTTGTGACAGAATGCTAAGCGATGATTGTGAGATGAGTGTCTTCTATATTTTAGACACGAGCACAAGTTTATTTTAGGAAAGATGCCTAAAATGTTTTATGTGTTAAATATTTAATGTTATAGCTATAAAGATGCCTTATATGCTATTATTTGTTCGGATCTATGGTCTGTTGCCGACCGGATCTGGAAACTTTATGTGTTTAGGATTCTAAGCGTATGACTACGATATTAGAACTAGCATGTAAACGTTTCGAAGTGATAAGGAGATTTATACGTCTATCGTAAATAAAGCTTTCCTATCTTAAATTCTCGCCCGGTACACCGAACGTTTGTTTGGGTGTACAAAACATTATGGTGAAGACTCGTAGAGAATTGAGTAGATGGAGGAAATGAAAAGCTTATGATAGTGAATGATACCTATCAGAAGATATCGTAAGAGTGGTATCTTGCCTTTAGAATATGTCTAATAAAATAACGGAACGTTTAGAGGGGTACGGTATGTCTGAAGTACACCTTCGATTGGCAGGATGATGGAATGATTGGTGTAATTCTTGAAGTTGTCCTATCGTCTGGAATTTCCATCACCAACCAAGTTGAAGTAGAATTGATGATTGAAGATACGCATGGAAGAAGTCCTAGTAGAGTCTAGGAAAATTCTATGATTAATTGGACACATTCATATGTGTTAAATTGTTTTGTGATTTTAGGACTTGGGGACTGCGAGACAATACTTGGGACGAGTATGAGTAGGTGTGAATAGTAGTAGAGATCTATACGACTGGAAGCACAGGACTCACACTTGGATCAGGGAAAGTCACAAGGTTACCAAGGAACTAATAATTGATTCCGTCTTATTCTAGTCTGTCGTTACCATCGTTCCGGTAATGACTAAGAAGATGATTGTTATTCCGACCCTAGAGGTCATATCGAATCGAGTCCGACTACGATGAGTTTATTACGTGGTTCAGATAACCAAGTTCGATGTAGTATTTGACTTAAGCCAAATTGAAGTAAAGGATGATCAAAGCGATCAATAGAAGTATCGCGTTCGTTGTTAAAGAAGTTGGGTTAGGTTGTGTTCTGACCCAAAGGGATAAAGTGATAGTGTATGCATCGAGGCAATTGAAAGAGCATGAAAGAACTACCCCACTCATGATCTGGAGTTGGCAGTGGTAGTATTCGCCTTAAAGATATGGAGGCACTATCTTTATGGCATTAAATGCAAACTTTTCATTGATCATAAGAGTCTTCAATATCTCTTTAATCAGAAGGAATTGAACATGAGGCAACGGCGCTGGCTCGAGTTACTCAAGGACTACGACTGTGAGATACTTTACCACCCTGGTAAAGCAAATGTTGTTGCTGATGCTCTCAGTCGGAAGGTAAATCTTGAAAAGAAAAGGCCAAGAGCGTTGAGAATTGAAGTTGTCTCGACAATTGTGGAAAGTATAAAGAAAGCTCAAGAGGAAGCTTTAGAGAAAAATGACCGAAAGGAAGAACGTTTGGGGAAAACGTTAGTGTTTAATACAAACGGTCAAGGACTGAAGGTATTCAAAGATAGGATTTGGGTACCTAAGACGGGAGGAGTAAGAGATCTTCTGATGGAAGAAGCTCACAAGACCATGTACTCGATTCATCTCGGCAGTACAAAAATGTATAGGGATCTAAAACCCTATTACTGGTGGCCGACGATGAAGCTCAATGTTGCTAAGTATGTGGCCGAGTGTGTAACATGTGCTAGGGTTAAGGCACAACATCAGAAACCGTATGGGAGTTTAGAACCTTTGCCTGTACCCATGGGTAAATAGGAAGACATCACCATGGATTTTGTGACTAAACTGCCCAGAACAAGGAACGGTCACGACATGATTTGGGTGGTCGTTGATCGCTTCGCTAAGAGTGCGCATTTCATAGCAGCCAACGAGAAATGGTCTATGGATAAACTTGCGAATTCTTACGTGAAGGAAATTGTGAGGCTTCACGGTGTTCCGTTAACGATTGTATCCGTTTTACCTCAAGGTTTTGTAGGAGTCTACAAGAGGAATTGGGTACTAAGTTGTGTTTGAGTACAGCTTACCATCCACAAACCGATGGTCAGAGCGAACGAACAATTCAAACGTTGGAGGATATGCTGAGAGCATGTACCCTGGAATTCCAAGGTAACTGGGATGAACATTTACCTCTAGTATAATTTTCCTATAATAATAGTTTCCACTCAAGCATCAAGATGGCACCTTATCACGCTTTGTATGGAGAAAAGTGTCGAACGCCATCATGTTGGCTGAAGGCTGGGGAAAAGCAGTTTCTGGGACCTGAAATAGTCCATCAGACTGCTAAAAAGTTGAAAGTGATTAGGGAAAGGATGTTAGCAGCTCAAGATCGACAAAAGAGCTATGCTGACAAGAAAAGACAACCGATATCCTTCGAAGTTGGAGATTCGGTTTTACTTAAAGTCTCACCGTGGATGAGACTTATAAGATTTGGTAAAAGGGGAAAGTTGAGTCCAAGGTTTATTGGACCATTTAACGTTCTTCAGAGGATCGTAAATCAAGCTTACAAGCTAGAATTACCGGAAGAACTAAAGGGTATTCATAATACCTTTCATGTGTGTTATTTGAGAAAGTTCACGGGAGATGTGCCCGACATAATTCCCATTTTTGAATTAAGGTTGGATGAAAACAAGAGGTTGATTGAAGAACCTGAGGCAATCGTTGACCGTAAGACTAAAAAGTTGCGACGCAAGATGGTCGATTTAGTGCTTGTGCATTGGAAACATACGAATGGGCCAAATCTCACCTGGGAAACGGAGAGTGACATGATGAGTCGCTAACCGCATTTGTTTGCTGATGTGTGATTCCGGGGACGGAATCATCCTAAGGGGGAGAGAATTGTAACGCCCGTGTTTCTAGGCTAGGCATTAATATTGACATAATAGTCTAGGTTAACCTTTGAAACTCATTTTGAAGAAATGAAAAGGAATTATGTGAATATTATGTGTTTTATGCTTAATTACTAGGATTTAATTAATTAAGAATAAAAATGAGCGTCGAAAATAAATATTAGATAAAGCCGATATCTATTAAGAAAGTTATAGTGGTTGTGACAAGGATTACGGATATATAAAGAATACCGAAATCCGAGTTATAACGAAGAAGTTATGACCTGTCGAAGTTTTGCGACAAAATCGGCACGGTGCCGAATGACGTAAAAAGTGAGGTTTTGATAAACTACTTTTTAGCCTTAGTAATCTAAACGAAAGTCGTAGTGTTCGTTAAACCGAGAGTATGTATAAATACAACGTCCAAATCTGACTTCGTATAAGGAAGTTATGATTTTTCTAAGTTTCAGCTTAGCAGTAAACAGCTAAAAACTCGAATTTTAGATCGAGTGATTTTTAGCCGACACAACCTAAACGAGAATCGAAGGTCTCATCAATAGTAGTGCAACGGTAAAAAGACAGACGAAAACGGACGTCGGATGAAGAAGTTATGAATTTTTAACGGATTTCCTGTCCCGGTCGGTCAATAATGATAATATAAAAATTAAATTCAAAATTAGCCGACGAAGTCTAAACGAAAGTTGTAGAGCGTAATTTTACCTACGCGTGCATATAAAGAACGTCAAAAACGGAGCTCGTATGCAAAAGTTATGGATTTTAGAAGTTTTTGCACAAAAATCGAGGAAATTCGCATAGTCATGCTTCGGCCACGTCACCTTCGCTCTATGCGCGCCACGTGTCCGAACTGCTGAGTCACCCGAGGCCAACTGGCGAGACGTGTCGCCTTCCCTCGCATCCGAGGTGCGGTCCTCTCCTGATCCGACGAGTGGCCTTGCGCGGGCGCCTTCCGAGCTCCGTCTCGTGTCCCTCTCGTATGCCAGCCACCTGCCTTCCCCGTGTCAGCATGCGAACCGAGCCATGTGCTCCCCTTCGGCCGAGGCTCTCCCCTATAAATAGAAGGCAGCGAGCCTTCCCGAGTAATTTTGGAAAATTGTCAATTTTGACCCCTAAATCCATTTTTAAGCTATTTCCACCTCCCCCAAAGCCTCGGGATTAATTCCAACGCCCGGAACACGTCCCGGAGTGCCCGAGAAGCCCGAAAAATTTATCTTTTCGGTTTCGAAGCCCGACCCTCGCAGAGCCCGGTTTCTCAATAAAACTCCCGGTTTTATTAGAAACGATCGTTTTAGGAAACGAAGTGCTGCCCGATTATCGTTAAATCAAGTGAGTGTATAGTCACTTTCATCTTACACATAGATATGAAGTATTTTATATAAAATACGTGCTATGTGAATATATATTGCTTAGTTATTTGAGATGAATGATTTATACAGGTTTTTAAACTGTATATGTACTTTTATCTACAAATATGTTGGGTAAAACATGGGTAGATGAATTAGATGATGTGTGATGAAATAAAAATTGATGAGAGGTATCGATGTTTAAGATGATCTAGTCATCTAGCAGAGTATAGACAACGACCACAGACTACTCTAGATAGTCCAGTGGAACGTTAGCAGACTCGTAATCGGTAGGTATGTTTGAACTATATGTTCATAAGGTGTTCTCGAACTATATGTTCATTAGGTGTTTTTGAACCATGTGTTCATCCGATAGTTCTTCTTTTTGACACTACTACGTGTCGGGGTACGGGAGCGTACGGGAGTACTTTATTAGTATTTTCCATATCCTTTTTATTTTGAAGAGCTTTGGAGTCTTCGTTTCTTTTATGAAGTGATCGGACGAGATTCATGAGTCAGCGTTTCCATTCTCGATGCCGAATAGGGTAAGTCTGGGGGTAAAATACCTCACGATTTTAGACCACTGCCTAGGCATGAGTCAGCGTTTCCATTCTCGATGCCGGATAGGGTGAGTCTGGGGGTAAAATACCTCACGATATTCAGACCACAGCCTAGGCAAAGTTCGATGTTGGATAGGGTGCGTCTGGGGGTTACATACCTCACGATATTCAGACCACTACCTAGGCAAAGTTCGATGCTGGATAGGGTGAGTCTGGGGGTAAATTACCTCACGATATTCGGACCACGGCTAGGCATTGATAACTACCCCTGACTTAATTGTCTTGTGGTTCTTTCTTTTACGAACGAAGGTTCGTGGTTAAACTTATTCCATTCATTTGATGTCTTTATCGATCCTTGTTTGCTGCTACGGAATTTCCGAAGCAGTTTCGTTAGTTGGTTGTTCATATCGATCCTTTAGGCTAGATCTAGTAAGATCACTGTATAGGATCAGTATGTGGGGATCGACGTTTGTTAGTGCTTGTAGTATAAACTTTGGGCAACGATGGATTTCGTGCCTATTCCTTAGGATGAATCCTTAGGAATGAGTGATAGTTGATTCTTAGGGTAAATCCTTAAGAAATAAATAAGATACTGGGGATTGGGTAATTGGGTTGATTGTTTGATGTTTAAGCATAATAAATTTATTTATTGTGGGTTGAAAACCCTATATGCTCACCAGGCTCCCAAGCCTGACCCACTCAGTTTATTTGTATCACAGGTATCGATACGAAGTTGCTTTACACTGAGAGATTAAAAGAGAAGTAGATCACTGGTGTAAATGAATGTAAGTTTTGTTTATGCTTATGTTTTTGTATTGACGATGACATCCCAATGGTTTAAATGAATAAAATACATTTCTTCGGAAATGATTTGATAACATATTTATCTTGTTTTTCTGGGAACAAATTCCGCAACACTTTTAATCAAATGATTACTCTGAAATTATTTTAAAAGCATAAATTAAACCGGTCTTTTCTGGCCGTGAATTTGGGGATGTAACAAATCACTAGAACCACACTAGGATGTGATGATTCTTCATGTTGACCTTAAATTCATAAACCAAAACATAGAACCATGATTATAAACAATAAATACTCCTTATAACACCATCAATCACCATCAAGGTTCATAACTCATACTTGTCCCCAAATCTCATAATCTAAACAAAGGATTCTACCATTTTTTGAATTTTGCTCTTTTAAGAAGGATTTGCAATCATACATTCCTTAATGGTCATGAAATCATATAAGGGTTAGATTATCACATTATCATTATCATTGGAAAATCTAGAGTTTGTGGAGATTTAGAAATTCCAACATCAAATCTACCATGGGATGATGGATTTGAGTTAGAAACCCTCATAATCATCTTAACTTGCTTAGAACACAAAACCCTAGTCCTCAATTGAGATGAAAATCAAATTCAAAACTTACAAACAACATGTGAAACTCGAATTTGTACATAAAGGGAGGAAGATTTAATATTATTTATTCCAAAGTCATTAAATATCCACATGAATGTTCCAAGTGCATAACATCATGCTAAAACACATTCTAAGGATTCTAGAAACTTAGTGTAATTATGGAATTACCAAATCCATTCCATATTTTCCCAAATTGCCCTTATGGCCAAACAATCACTAGAACCACTTATAGATCAAGAGACTATTCATGTTTTACATCTAATTTACTCATAAATGTATCTATTCATGAATATGAACATCCTTTACATCAATATATTCCATCAAACTAAAAGGAAATCAATGATCCACTAATAAATCCCAAATTCGATGTATCAAAACTTGATTCTTTCATTTATTTTAGTGTGTGCATCCTTAAAGGATTGATTGCAACAAAGCTACAACAATGGTCATTAAATCATCTAGGATATAACTTGACAACTCCATAAACATTATATGAGTTTTCTAGGGTTTTGTTTTGATAGATTTCCCCCAAATCATCAAACCCTTTAAATGCATCGTGGATTTGAGCTTAGTATCATGAAAAACATCTAAAGAGGGTTAGAAATTGAAACCATAGTTATCATTTCAACATAAAATCGGTTTTAGATTATACTTCAAACATGAAACCTGAAGTCAATGTATAAAGGGGTAGAGTTATACCTTAGAATCATAGTTTTCTTCACACTTGATGTCAAATGAACCCTAGTAAACATGGAATCGAATCTAGGAGGTGATCTTCATGAAAATCGCAATTTCCTCCTTGTTCTCCCTCTCCAATCGATCAAAGTTCTGAAATGAGAAGAGATTGTGTTCTTATTTTCTAATTTTACAACTCCTACCCATTAATTTTTCATTTTGGCAAAAATAGCCCAATAGTCCAATATGTGTGACTTTACTTTAAGAATAGACATCCTAATTCCATATCCATCCTACATGTGACTTAAGAAGTCTAAATCATCCAAGTGGATTAAAAAACCTTGGCCAAACCCAACTTTATCGGTTTGACACTTTTAACCATGTCTTTCTAATGTATCACCTAACGACTCTAAGTCTTCAAAATCTTATTTATATTAATCCAATGTGCTAACCTTTATTGTTTTAAATTATTTTATTTAGTAAATTATTATTGATATTTTATTACTCATGTTGCTCTAACTTATTACATTACTTACTTATTTATTATTATTAATTTATTTACATAAAAAATTAAATTTACCTTAAATTTCTAGCGCCGAAAATCGGGTATTACATTCCTAGTAATTCTCATATCTCTATTGAAGTAGCAAAAGTAGAGTAGATATAATATAAGGAATCATCCAAGGCATTCAAAATATAATTTCTGCAATTATATTAATTCAATTTCCAAGATGCAACATTCCTTTGATGTTTAGTCATTTGGGCAGCAATGTTTGGATTTTGTCCTTCACCAATGGGATATGGTAGATTTTCATTAGTAAAAACATCCGCAACATGAAGAGTTCTTAGATAAAACAACATCTTCTTAAATTTGAACCTTTGAATTTCTTAGGTTTTTCCACATTGATGGATTGTTGATCTATTCTTGAGCTCTTTGATTTGTCTAAGAATGTTATGAAAGAAGTATATAATCAAGAAATGTATAATTAAAACAATAAAAAAAATAGATAACTAATATAAATTTTCAACAAATCGATCAGTAAACGTACTTGAATATGATGCTTACACAATAAAATAAGTTTATACTGAGGCATGCGAATGCATTGTCCTAAGACGAAAAAAATATTTGTGTACGGATATCTCTAGATGATACAATAATCCAATCAATAGGTGTTCAAAGGAATTAAATTTTGTTAAGTTCAAACAAATTAGTTTTCCAGCTGCTACATAATTTGAAATGATCATTCTTAATTTCCCTCAAGATTTCCCACTCTCCACAATGATTTCCAAACACATCTTCCACATATTACTCAAATACATAACATTCAAAAGTTGATCATTACTAAACGGTTGACATGCCATATGCACCCATTAGCATACACTCTCAGAGGATTAATTCCAACCATAATGGATAAAAAATCCTCCAACTATAGAATGTGCCAATACGTCCTCATATGTGCCCATTTTGCGATCAAACCTCTCAGCTTCATTTTACGTTGGTTGTAGCTTTTGATTTTGTTATTCATAAAAGTTCATTGATGTATAGATCTTTGTGTGGGAGATGTTGGCTTCCCGTAAAGCTTGAGGGGGGAAATGGGGTTATACGTTGATGATTAACAAAAAAATATTTTGTTTGGATTTAAAGTGTCAAACAAAGCTAGAAAAAACTTCACCAATTTTCAAATTGATTAAGGTTAATCATCATGCTATAAATCCTTGATTCAATTGGGATTTTTTTTATTCATGTCCATTTTGTTTCAATTCATTAGGATCCTCGATTTAAGGGATGGGTTGGGTGGGGATGGCTCACGAAAAAGGATGGGAATGGGAGTGGTGAGGATGCCTCACTACAGAGGATGGGATAGGAGATTGTAGAGGCTATCGAAGTTGTGAAGATTGTTGAAGTGCTAATTGTATATCCAAAGTCTACTTATCTGTTGAAGAGAAGTTTGAAGGAGTAAGAGAGTGTTCTCTAAATCGAAGTGTCAACTCTTCGATATATATTTTTATCATACATGGAATTATTTGTATACGTCATCGTTTAGTTCATGTATCTTTTTGTGATCAGTTGATAGCACTTTATCTGTGTCTATATATAGTGACGTATATTTGGTTAGTTTGGATCGTTCTTTCACACGTTCATAACACAATGTTACCTATCGTAACCAACATACATTCCTGATCAATATTAAGCTTAAACATAATTATTTACATCTTTTTCATGAATTGATTCACGAGTTAAACACACATCAGAGATGGTGTATTTAATCTTCACATTGGATGAGGCCATGAAAGGAGTTGGTGGTGCTAGTGATTTTCATGACAACAGTGGTATGTATCATAAACAAAGATGCATGGGTGGAAGAAGGTTTGGTGATTAGTATTTGATGATACCAGAAACAATCAATCCATTAATATGAGCTTTTAAGGTCAAATAAGTTCAAGTAAATTAAACAAGCTATAGAGGAGCTTTTTCATTTTATAAGTTTTTTTCAAAAAGTTTGGGTAGTTACAAATTCTTACCAAAAGCTTTTTGATTCTTTTACCTATTTTTTTATTTTTAATTTTCGAAAAGAATTAACCAAAAAGTTTTATTATTATAGAGATATTTTGAGTTTATATTTTGTTGAGACGACATGAAAAAAACTTAACCAAAAACTTTTGTTTTTGTGGATAATACAATGCATATAAACCTACCACCGGTATCCATCACAAAACATGTTATTGATTGAATCTCTAAAAGTTAACGCCTCGTATATCTTGATTTACACACGAGTAAACCTGTCGTCCCCACTTGTCTTAATTGTCCAAGTTGCCCTCGTGCTTCTTGTTATCTTGTAATCTTAGATAATATCCTTGGATAGAGAGTGAATGAGATTGACAAATTGGGACTTAATTGTCACCTTAATGACATAAAAAGTCAAACTAGGCACTAATAATGTGGAATGGAGGAAGTGATTTCCAACTGCCCTCACACCTTGACATTGACATATATGTTTTTCCGACTAGATACGATTATATGTTGGATTTTAATTGGTTTAAATGTATTGGTAAATTGTTTAAAAATATGTGAATGAAAAAAAAAATGCCCTCTTATTACGTAGATGGATTGACAACTTATATGGCATGTTAAGCGAATATGTTGTTGAAGTTAATCAATTTATTGTTATTAACTATCAAAAAATTAATTTTTATTTTAAATTAAAATATTTATTATTTTAACTAAGATATTATATAAAAAAAATTATTTTAAATTAAAATATTTATTATTTTAACTAAGATATTATATAACCTAAGTGATGGGCCCGTGTAAATATTAACCTTACAAATAAGATATTATATAAAGTATGTGTGATGGCCGTGTAAATATTGACCTTCCAAATAAGTTTTTAAAAGTTGAGTTTCATAGATTATTCAAAACAAAGAAACTAAATTTGAACTTGACAACCTATATTTGCTAAAAAAAATGAGTTTCATAGATTATTTAAAACAAAGAAACTAAGTTTTACTTGACAACCTACATTTGCTAAAAAAAATTAAAAAATATTATTATTATTATTATAAAATAACCAGTTAGGTCAAACAAAATAGTTGCCAACTTGTCATGTAGTGCATAAAATTTCCTAGTACACACAGTTTATTGAATTGATATCTAACTAATAATCATATTATACAAAAGAAAAACAACATAGATACATGAAAACAAACAACTATAAAACAAATAACCACTGTCCCCATAGCATAGTGAATCAATCATGCAGGCGTTGAAAAAAAGCTATTCGTTCTTTCTTTGATACTATGATCAACATAGGTGATAACATCTTACACACTCACCATATCGAGAACATATTTGTTTGTTAGCTCACAAGAAAGAAGGTTTGCTACATCCGCTTGATTTTATTTTCGTCAAGTATAAGTCAAAAAATTTATGTTGAAAAAACATCATAAATGGTCCTTGTGGTTACCCAAAATCTGAAGTTTAGTCATCGTGGTTTAAAAACCTCATAGATGGTCCCTGTGTTTTCAAAACTTTTGATGTTTGGTCCTTTTTGCTAACTCCGTTAAGTTTGTCCGTAAACTGAAGGGTATTTTCGTCATTTCACCACCACAGAGACCATTTATGATGTTTTCTCGTATTTTTTAAAAAAAGAAAAATTTAAACATAATTAAATATATAAAAGCTCTCTCTCTCTCTCTCTCTCTCTCTCTCTCTCTCTCTCTCTCTCTCTCTCTCAACAAACACATACATACACTAGATCCCCACTATTCTTCCCCAGCCTAACCATTCACCTTCATCGATCCTTGCTTCCCAATCTAATCATCCATCTCAATCTGGTGAACCAAACCTCCCACCATTTTCGTTTCCGATTCCCACCTCCTCCGATAACTCCATCGCCTCCAATGTCCAGTGGCCCCGTCTGAAAGCTTCACCGCTTCCCCATCATTGCTCGCCGGATATCAGAGCATCATCAGAAATCTCTCTTCATCCTCACCGAATTTCAAGTCGGAAGCCTCTCTTCATCCCACTAGATTTCAATCTGGAAACCACTTAAACTCTCTTCATCCCCACCGGAAAAACCTCCCAAGATACCAATGTTTTTGTGGCGGTTGTTCTGTTTGGTGGTGTTGTGAATCTGATGGCTAATGGTATCGGTGGTGGAGGGTTTATGGTTGTTCGATCTGTGTATATGTTGGAAACCCTAGCATTTGATTTCAGGGAAACTACTTCGGCGGCTTCCAAACAAGTTTAATCGATTTCATTCAATGGGGGGTTTTGCCTAATTTTGTTTTCGACTCGTTGAAGCACTGATCTCCGATTTCTTACATTTTTTGCATCTGATAATTTTGAAGGTCTATGTTCTAGTGTAGTTGATGGACTGTGATTGGTTTAATGAATGGGATGGTTGTTTTTGCTCATTATTGATTGGGTATTCACATGGGAGAAAAAATGAACAATTTCAATGAAGAAGATGAAGAATACGATATTAGTAAAGATAATGGCGGTGGTGAAGGTTATGTGGTGGTTTGGCAGGTGGAAGTTAACGATGACGATGGTGTTTTGTAGTGCTGGAATGGAGAAATAAGGGTGGTGATTTTGGTCTAATGATAGCAGTGGTGATGGTGGATGGTGGTGGCGATGGTGGTGTACGAGAGAGAGA
Source organism: Lactuca virosa (assembly GCF_052849685.1). Classification (NCBI taxonomy): domain Eukaryota; kingdom Viridiplantae; phylum Streptophyta; class Magnoliopsida; order Asterales; family Asteraceae; genus Lactuca; species Lactuca virosa. The sequence goes on along the minus strand of NC_136429.1, from coordinate 463,219,433 downwards.
GAGAGAGAGAGAGAGAGAGAGAGAGAGAGAGAGAGAGAGAGACCTTGGATATTAAATTTAATTTTTTAAAAATAAATAAATAAAAGAAGGGAAAACCTCATAAAAGGTCCCTGGATAGGTAAATGACGGAAATACCCTTCATTTAACGGTGGAAAGTTAACAGAGTTAGCAAAAAGGACCAAACATCAAAAGTATTGAAAGCACAGGGACCATCTATGACGTTTTTAAACCACAGGGATTAAACTTCAGATTTTGGGAAACCACAGGGACCATTTATGATGTTTTTTCTTTTATGTTATGTGTAAACAGCCATGTCCTTTAAATTAACCAAAACAATTTGTATAAAAAATTGTTTACAAATAATGCTTAATTTTCAATAATACCAATTGTGTTCAGTGCACTAGACACCACATATGTTCAGCGCACAGGGCATAGCATATGTTCAAATATGTTCAGTGTACAACGCTTACAATATGTTCGGTGTAAAGGGCTTTTAATATATGTTCGCAGTTCGGAGAATATACAGGGGGTGTTTGGGAGTGCTTTTTGAACTCTAAAAGTGATTTTAGATAAAAATGTTTATTGATTTATGGTAGTAAAATGAGTTTTTTAAAAAATGTTTGAATTAACTTTTATAGTATAAAAAATCAATAAATTAAAAAATATTTGGCTTAAAAAATGCTTTTTGAAGTTATTTTGGTTAAAAAGCTATAAACAGTTTCAAAAAATCAAGTTTTACATACTTATTAAAAAGTGTTTTTTGAAGCTTATGGAAAAGCTATTTTGAAAAATGCTTTTGAGTTTGCCAAACACTTTTTTTGACTTATTAGCTTTTCAAAATGTCAATAAGTCAATAAGCTATTCTGAAAAACAATCCCAAACATCCCCATATTATGTGTCACAGAGATACGAAAAGAAAAATAAACAAAGAAGATTAATATGAAGATTTGTATATATTATGTTGCAAAAACAAAGAAGATTAATATGAATACTTAATATATATTATATTGCAAAGGAGATACGAAAAGAAAAATAAATATAGAAGATGAAATAAACTTTGGCTTCTGGTCTTTTCTGATACTACAGTACAGTCTTTAAAAAGACCTGTCTGTCTCAGTCTTAGTCTCAGAATGGTCTGGTCTTTAAACCGAACTCAAGCGAGTCTAAAGGTTACATGTATAGATCCAAATATTGTTTTGCAAATAGATTCATACGACTAAAAAATAGTAACTTAGAAAGTAGAAACCATGAAACATGTTTAATCCAAAATACATAACCAATCAATAGTGTATTAAATTAAAATATCAACAAAAAGTAACCATGGATTGATTGCATTTGCATATCTTAGACAAGTGGGGGATACAGCTTTGCTTGCTGGCGAACTCTTTTCTTGTACTCCACAGCATCCTGCACATAATTCATACATTCATCATTTGTATGAAACTACTAATAATAATATGTATAACTGTGACAAAAAGTGTCAAACTAGAAAATGAAATATTAATTCCATTTTTGCAATAAAAAAAATACCTGAATAAAGAGATGATATCCATCAGTTTGAGCAGGATCAGCAGGGTTGGGGGAATCCAACAAATCCTGGATACCAACAAGGATTTGTTTCACTGTTATTGCTGGTCTCCAACCCTATAAAAAGAATAAACAACAAATACACATCAAATATCATTATTAAGATTGAGTAAATTACATTTTTGGTCCCTGAGTATAGTTAATTTTTGCAACTTTGGTCCCAATAAGTTTTCTCTTGCAATTTTGGTACTTATTTGAGGTTTTTGTAATTTTTAATGTCCATGTTCCAAGTATAATGACTACTTTTGGTCCATGAGGCCTGAGTATAGCTGATTTTTGCAATTTTAGTCCTAAAAAATATAGTCATAGAGTAATTTACATTTTTGGTCCCTAAGTATAGCTGAGTTTTGCAATTTTAGTCCCAAGAATATAATCATAGAGTAAATTACATTTTTGGTCCATAACTATAGCTGATTTTTGCAATTTTGGTTGCAAAAAAGTTTCCTTTTGCATTTTTAATCCCTATATGAGGTTCTTAAAATGTTTTTGTCCCTATTCCAAGTAAAAAAAAATGAGCATTTTTGGTCCCTCGGTATACTTGATTTTTGCAAAGTTTGTCCCAAATAGTCATTTTACTTGAAACGGAGACCAAAAACATTACGAAAACCTCAAATAATAATTCAAAATTGCAAGAGAACTTTTTGAGACACAAATTGTGAAAATCAGCTATACATAGGTCTTAGGGACCAAAACTGTAATTTGTTCATAGTCATATTACTTGAAACATGGAGCAAAATGTTACAAATTTACAATAACCTCAAAATAAGGACCACAAATTGAAAGAGAAAACTTTTTGGGAACAAAACTGAAGAATCAACTATACTAAAGGACCAAACATGTAATTTACTCATGGTCATATTACTTGAAACAGGGACCAAAAACGTTACAAAAACCTCGAATAAGGATCAAATTGGAAAAACAAACTATACTCAAGAACCAAACATGCAATTCATCCAGTCATATTACTTGAAACAGAAATCAAAAACATCGCAAAAACCTCAAACAAGGACCAATAATTGCAAGTGAAAACTTTATGGGACCAAAATTGCAACAAGCAACTATACTCAAGGACTAATAATGTAATTTACTGAAAAAGATTTAACCTTCTGTATAATAATTAATAAGGATTGGAAGCTCTTACACTGTCTTCATTAAGAATTGAAAGACAAACAGTTCCAGAAGGGTAAACATTTGGGTGGAAGAATCCTTGAGGGAATTTACACTTTGGTGGCTTGCTTGGATAATCTTCTGTGAAATGAAGAGCAAGGGGGTAATACCCTCCCTCCCAGTCAGTCTGAAGAAAAAAAATCAAGATTTTTATTATAGTGTCAAATTACTGAAACGCCCATCATTTGTTTAAGGGTGATTTTAATTGTTGGGGAAGGAAGTTATTCAATCAAATATATGTTGCTTGATTTTAGTTGTGCTTAGTTTGAACATTTTTTTGTTTAGTTTTGCAGCAGGAAAATGGGCAACTCGATGAATAGGATGCAATTGTTTTCATCAAATTGACTCTTGAATTGAAAGGAATATGTTTGTTCCTTCTATTAGAGAAGTAACTATACAATTATACAGAAACGATATCATATCAGAAGTTTAATTGTCATATGTTTTGTAGCATCAATTTATGACATGCAAATTGTGGAACCTACCCAATAATAAACTTTCTTTCAGTTGAAAATGCCAAAAGTTATATCATAGATAAAATCCAGTTTAGAAAAATGAAGAAAAAGAAGACTTCTCTCACCAAATTCTTAATAAATGCAGCATGAGAACTACAAATTACTGTATAACCCTAGACCTACTTGATTAAGATTTAAGATCACATTAATTGTGTAAACAATGTTGTATTCGACCCTATATTCTAAACCACAACAAAGATTAAGAGACACGAAATAGCTTTCTGGCTTCTGCAAAATGGTACCAAACACAACCTTAAAGAGAATTTCAGAAACAAGGGTTTCAAGTCTATTAGAAAGATAACGAGTAATTACGGAAGCCTGTTAGCAATTACAACAAATTAGTAACAAAAAAGTGAGAGATCGTGATAACTTACCCCAACCTTACCAGGAATCGTACACTGCCAAACCATCAAATTAACTGTACCATCGGGAAGAGATTCTGGCTTCGCAACAAAGCCCTAGTTCATTAAACCAAATGAAATCAAATCAATGAAACGAAATCTGCAAGGTGCGTGTGTAAATGATTAGTGTAATGTAGATTAGGGTTAGGAATAGAACGAACATGAGGATGATTCTTTCGCCATGCTTTTCGTTCCTCGGTGAGACGACCACGAGCTATTCCACCCGACATGATTTACAGCTTCGATCGATTTCTGTAGAATTTATGGAGTGCGAAAGATTTGCAGCCTCTCGACTCCTGCAGCTGGGTGAAGAAGACGGAATGGGTTTTTGGTTTTTGAGAGAGTAGTCATTATTATATATATATATATATATATATATATATATATATATATATATATATATATATATATATATATATATTAAAGTTGTGGAAGAAAGGAATAGTAAACTTGGAATAGTTTGTCAAGTTTGGTCCCTTGATTTACATATTCGGTCCATGTACTTCTTTAATTAATTTATTCATGTCCTTTTGTTTGTGTTCCATTCAACTTCCCATTTTTTTGGCAGAATTGGTCCATGTATTATTGTTGGAAGTTAGGAATACTAAATTTGGATGTTTTTTGGCAACTTTGGTCATTATTCTTTACCCATTTTGACACTTTTGGTCCTTGCAATCAATATTTTTACATTTTTTTGGAACCTTTTAATATTTAAAGTTTGGCCACAAAACTTTAACGGTTTGACAACTTTGATCCCTTTTCTAAAAAGTTGTTAATTCCTACCCCTTTAATTCTTTAGCCATTTTCACACTTCTTGTCCTTGCAGTCAAAACTTTTACATTTTTTGTCCGGGGCAAAGCCCGGACTTTTCATCCTTGCACTTTCTATGTTTGTCATATTTATCAATTCGGAAACAACATTGAAAGCTTCTGGCCCCCGCGTAGCGGGGGTAACCTTTCTAGTATATATATTAAAGTTGTGGAAGAAAGGAATAGTAAAGTTGGCATACCTTGTCCATGTTTGGTCCCTTGATTTATATATCTGGTCCCTGTACTTCTTTAATTAATTTATTCATGTCCTTTTGTTTGTGTTCTATTCAACTTCCCATTTATATGTAAAGTTTTTAATTATATAAATGAATCAAATTAGTTAAGTTGAGACAAAAAAAAATAACAATAATAAATGAAATAACGAAAAGTTGATAATGTAGTTAAACAATTTATTGTTTGATAAATAACTATGTAATTCAAAATTCTGCACAACAGCAATATATTAGAATTTTGAATTTTGAATTTTGAATGTAATTCAAAATTCTAAGATGTTTAATGACTAATCAGAATATCCATGGAATATCCAATATACAAAAATACTAGATTATAACCTGCGTTAAACGCGGGGAGCATATAAAAAAAACATAGAATTGTAAACATATATTACATCATAGGAAGCATGACAATTAAAAGTAGATTACCATAGCTATTTTAAATTCATTAACATACATTACAATAGCTATTTTAATTTCATAACAATTAAAAGAATAAATAAAAAAAAGTAATAAATCATAGAATAATATAAAATATTAAAATAGTTCATTAAAAAAAACAACTATGTTCGAATGCAAATTAAAATATATATAATCACTACTATCTACTTGGCATAGTCACTGTATCAAAATCAGAACGGATTGAAAAAACTTGTTGAGAATGATGTGCCGGAACCACATACTCAATCGTATTTCCTTTAAAGAAATATAGGGTATTGTTTCTATAATCTTACCATTCATGTGCACTTTCATTGTAAGTACTAACATCTACTTTAACCCACCGATTGTGAATGAAAATCCAAATAGCCCACGAACTATCTCCACTTATAGAGAGATATCCCAATTTTCCGTGAAACTTGATTAGTCTCGATGCATACGATTTTAATTCATTAATAGTAGAAGGTGCAAATATGAGTATATGTTCTTCTGAATAAATATCAAATCGCAATATGGTATCATTAGATAATAAGAAGTATACGACACCGCCACTTGTAACTGCCTCATCAGAAACAGGATAAACAGATGATGGTAACCGGATATTTTGAAACTCCCTCCATTGCCATGTAGTAGATGAAAACAATTATATGTTGTAGTAATCATAGTCCACTTTTTCCTTAGGCATATCACTAACATATAAGTAAATCATAAAGTAAATTAATAACATAAAATGTACTACATATAAACTCTTACGATGGCTTTGTGTATGACAATCGAATGACCTTGAAATGTAACGGGTTCGAACTGATAACTACCAAAGCAAACTTTGTTGCAGTGTATTCAGAGGTCGGAAAAGGTATCCATTTGGCATCTGAAGTCGTTGGTTTGATAACAAATAAAATCTTTGAAACGTATTCATCTGGATCATAGGATTCAACAAGAAGGAGTCCACACAATGATGATGCTAAAATAGTACAAGTATCTGGTAGCCAATTAATGTCATGATTGTTGCTACCAGAAGACGGAAGAAACTGACGCTCTATATTTCTCCATGGTTTTTTTTTGTTGAACGATAATTCCACAAACCACATTATTTCTACGGTTGTAGTTATGAAGAACATAGTTGTTGTATGTTAGATTTCCATAATATGTATTTGTACAACGTACAGTAGCAAATGTTTGTAATGATGTTCGTGAAAGAATTTCAATAATTAGTTCAGAAGTCAATAACGATAACTGCAAAAGAAAGAAATAATAAGATAATAATATTAGAAAAACTTAAAATTTAATATTTGATGACATACGATTTTAATTGATAATAAGTATATTGTTTGTAGCATTGAGGGTAAAGAATTTTACCCGATCCATTTTCAATATTTTTTCCAATTCATCAATGATTGTATTGTTAGACGTGATCCTTGAGATAGCATAACCTTCTGTTTTGTTATTCAAATTGTCATGTGTAATTTGAATTTTGAACGCCATCTTTTTTTCCAATAGTATATTTAGAGCAGATGGATAAATTTCATTATTACCAACCTAAAAAAAAAGAATGTTTATAAAAATAGATATACAAAATAATAATTTTGTTTTATGTAAATGAAGTTAATATGTATAACCTTATAGAAGTCATGAACCAACTCTTGTGCGTTTTTTCTTATAAGCTTCTTTGTGTCAGAATCATATAAAGTAAGTGACACCGAACCGGTAATATCTTCCACTATAATGGTGATTTTAAAACTGAAAGCATTGATGTAAACATATTTAGTAATATAAATTTATATAATTTAACAGAACAATATAATAATATTTATAAAATAAGTTTCAAAACCTGGGAACAACAGAAATGACTTTGTTTATGCAGCTTGAAGTGTTACAATAAAAAACTTCTTTATCTTGAGACTGATCATGATGGATTAAAATTTGTTTCACGACTTTTGTGTTGACATCTAATACAAGTATAACAGTACCATTCCCCTTCAGCACATACTTGCTTAATCGTATCGACAACAATTAAAGTTTTTTCCTAAAAAATGTTAATGGAAGTTTAAATTTTAGTATAAAATAATAATAATCAAGGAATAAGATATAAATAATACAAAACCAATTTCTCATAATTTATATATTGTAAATGAAAGTGATTTATATATACCTGATGTACTTGTTGGAGATCAGCAATACTATTGAAATCAAAATTATGAAGGAAATCTTCATTTTCGGAGTAGATGATCGATGACGAAGAGTTGCTACAATTAGCAATTGTGGTTTGAGCCATTTATCTGGACAAAAAACAAATATTGTTTGAAGTTATATATATATATATATATATATATATATATATATATATATATATATATATATATATATATATATATATATATATATATATATATATATATATATATATATAACCCGAACCTAAGATTGCAAAAAATATATGAAGAAATATAGAAAATGAATTACCCTCCATGCAGGCTACGTAATATTAGTTTGAAAATGAGTCAAAAGCATTAATTGTGAATGTAAAATGATGGTAAATATTAAATAAACGATGCATTTTTTTTAAATTTTTTTATTTGATTTAAAGTTTTGTTAAATATAAAAATGATGAGACCTCCACATCTTTAAAATCGGATAACCGAACTTTTTTAATAGTAGACTTTTCATTTCAGATATACAAAAAAATTAATACAAAGTTACAAACACAAGTTCCTACAATTTAAAAAAAATACAATTCAAACACGTCAATTTAAAATTTAAAAACAAACAACATATATAAATATTTATATTTAATATGATATTAATGAATTAAAATTAAAAACGAAAATAACTTGTTTTTCATACGAATACATTATTAACCCTAGATATTTTAGGAACATTCACATATGTTTGTTATTTATCACTTAAAACTTACAACCTGATTCAATAATCAATAATACAGTGTATAAAGTGAAGACGATGAAGACAGAGTTTTCAAAAGAAAAAAACGTACCTGATCTTGAAGATCTAATTTTGAAGAGAAAAGAAGACGTGGAGAATAACAGAAAACAGTGAAATTGGCGAAGATGACGGCAACAATGGAGGACGGAGGTTCGGAGAGTAGTATGAACGGGTGCCAGTCAGGGACTCAGTGAGTCAGCAACAGGTGCAAGGCTAAGAAGATGGTGAAATCGGATACTTGGGAATGACAACTGAGAGGGATTGGTGAGGTATGTTCTAAAAGATCAAAATAATGAGTTTTTGTCCCTAATTTCCTAGATATTTATAATTGATTCGTGATATATTTTTTCCTGATTTTCATAGTTTTTGTGAGATTTCTTTCCAATTTTTATAAAAAAAATTCTCCCTAATCTTGTACATTTTTATATTTGTTTATGATCTGTATGCATGATAGCACTAAAAATCAGCATCGTATCTTCAATTTTTTGAAGAATAAATCTCGATTTTGTACTCGAGTATGATCACGATCGCAACATTTTCCCTCAAAATCCCTGAGTAATTTCCAATCAAATCGCTATAAAATCGTTTTCATGTGACAAATTACATAATCCATCAGCAAAAGCTTCAACGCAAGTTTGGATTTTGACCAGGGGCATCATAATAAGAATTTCTTGACATCTATCTTTGTGTGATAATGCATTTGCATCACTTATTTGCTTATTTTAAAATCCTTTAACAGTAATCATATCATCTTTATTAACCCTTATGAACTAATTCTATCAAAATATAAAAGAGCTTTGACTTACTTAAACAAAAAAAATCTTTTTCTGCCAATTTTAATCCAAGTTTTTGACTATTATCTCGAGATGTATGCTTCCAACACTGCAATTTGACATCCAATGGGAAATCCGTGAGTGATCCATGATATGTACAAGAGCCATTATACATAAAATGGAAAAATGGGATTGTCTCAGTGGCTGCAGATACCAATGTATGCTTGTTAGGGAAGAAGAAAGAGATACAGTTGGCGATACACCTGTCAAATATCATGGAAAATGGGCACTTAGACGTATGATGTTCGGTGGAAATAAAGTAGGTTGTTATGTATCCAACATTTTTTTGGGGTTGTTTCTTTATAAAGTATGATGTACTTACAGGGGTAGATTGGTCATTTTACAAATTTCATATTATAATGTGGCTAAGTTTTGTTTATTAACTTTAGGTGTTCAAACCAAGGGCACTTGTTGATCTTGCTGCAGCAGTGTCGTCTGCATTGTTAATGAATGAGCCTCAATGGGTGGGTATAATTGTCAAACCAATAAATTATTCCCTAAAAGGAGCTGCTTTACATATTGATACTGGTCCTGGATTGAGGATAGAAGAGTCATTTCCCATTGAAATGGAGAAATACGGATTAGAGGATAAAAAGAACGATAATGATTCTGTTAAGGAAATTACGAAATTAACCTTGAAGAATGGTAGCATAGAGTTGCCTGATTGGGCAAGTAATATAGAGAGTGTTTTATGGGTTCCAGTTCGTGCCATTAATGAAGGACTTGCAAGAGGAACATCTGCAGGTTCAGTTATTACTATTATTAGAATAAGTTACATTTCTGTTCCCTGTGTAAATGAGGAAGAACATCAATAAATGGAAGCTACGAAAGAGAAGAATAATAAATATTTTTGTAAAAAATGACAATGTAGCATAAAGTTACATTTCCATCCTTATACATGTTTCTTTCTCACCCTTTTGGCTTATACTACTGGAACCCATTGTCTCACGAGTTTGTTTTCATGTATGGTATATAATAGGGAGGACCAACCAGAAAAAAAGCTATGGTTAATTTAATTTGACATTCCAATCATTTCAGTTTTCAAGGGTGCTTGACATAGGTGTGGTTTTGCTTCAACCTAATTAAGTATTAATTAAATTCAATTATGTATTCTAATTAGATATATCTTTGTTTAGCTTCAAAGATCCTGTTTTTTTAAAAAGAATTACTAACATGTTGAAGTCTGATTATGTTGAAATTTAGAGCTAAAATTTGTGCCTTCATTAAATGACAACCATTGCACATAGAATTGTAGAAGTTCGGGCAATAGTTGAATCGGTGCATGATAAATCAGGGTTTGTGAAAGTTTTGTGTATTGTATGTTTCTTGATTCACTGTATTTTCTACATATTTCAATAATACCAATAATCCTGATTTTTTATAATTATTCTTCAATATTTATATACATTTGTATTTTATTTATGCGCTCCCCTGCGTTACCAATAATATGAATTTTAAATGTACGTTACCAATAATATGAATTTATTTACTTATAAGAAACAAAGGAAAATAATTGTTTATTCAATAAACAAAAAGCTGTCTTTTACAGGTTTTAGACTTTGGACTGTTTCATATGTTTATTAAATTAACACATTTGATTTAAGGGTGTAAAACATATAAAGAAAACACAATCAAGGACCCCGATTATTTAAGATGATATCATAAAAAACGTACACAATAAAATTAAATATGATAAAGTAACATAAAGACACGTCGTTTTATTGATTATATTGATATGTCTAAATAAATAAAAAGAAATGTATGATTATCTATAATCGTTGAAGGACCTCCTTGTACACAACATTTTTTGTTTTATTGGTTTGACGACCTTCCTCATCACATATGAGTACCTTCAAGCCTTTTTTACTTGTCACGCGAGATACAGCTACATATAACTGACCATGAGTAAAGACGGGTCTACGTAAATACAATCCAACAGTTGATAATGACTGCCCTTGACTCTTGTTAATGGTCATGGCAAAACAAACAGCTATGGGAAATTGTCTCCGCTGAAAACGGAAGGGGATTCTTTTATCAGACGGAGTTAACTTCATGCGAGGTATATAAGTAGTCTCATTGAAGAATCTACCAGCTATAATGCGTGCCTCAATGACATGTTTTCCAAGCCTAACTATTTGTAACCTTGTACCATTGCATAGACCTTTGGTTTGGTCAATATTACGAAGCAACATGACCGGAACACCTGTTTTTAATGTGAGTTTATGGTTGGGAATTCCAGATGCCTTAAAAGCATTCAGTACATCCGGAGAGTAAACTGATTCCTCAAAACAATCTGCTGACTCTGTCTCACATAAAGAATCTGAACTCAGATAAGTTTTCCCTTCGTCTTTCATCAATCCTAACATGTAGTCATTGATAGCATCAACTTCTTCATTTGTAGGAACCAAAATAGCCTTATCTTGAAAATATGATGGGTCATCAAGATGGTTTTCAAAAGAAGGATAAATGGTCGATACAATTGAATGAATATGGTCACCTGTAGAGCGAATGATAACATCTTTTGGAAATTCAACTTCAGCTTCACCATCATTAGGACCACCAATATTACCTTCACCAATTTTAAGAATCCATTCTGCAAATGCTTTTGTCTCATCCAAATCATTAGTTCGACAACCAACCTGAAGCCTCATGTTTACCGTTAAACGTAAAACTGTACATTCACTCCATAATCTTGATGAATGTAACGATGCCTGCACAATATCCGAACGATTACCTCTTTGTATTACTGGAAGAATTTGTCTAAAGTCACCTCCAAATACAATGGTCTTGCCGCCAAACGCTTTATTCCTGTCAGATGAACGGATAATGTCTCTAAGTGTCCTATCAAATGCTTCAAAACAATGATGGTGCATCATCGGAGCTTCATCCCAAATGATAAGTCTCGCTTTGTTCAGTAGTGCAGCAAGATCACTGTCTGGCGCGATAGAACAAAATGAATTCTCGGTCAAGTTAATTGGGATAATAAATCTTGAATGCGATGTCCTACCACCAGGGAGCAATAGTGCTGCAATTCCACTTGAAGCAACGTTGAGAACAATTTCACCTTTGGATCTAATAGCAGCAGACAAGGTCTTCCAAACAAATGTTTTTCCGGTTCCTCCGTAACCATAAAGGAAAAAGACACCACCTTGTTTGTTGTTAACCGCATTCATAATGGTGTGATAAACATTTTTTTGGTCGACATTTAATTTGGAATACAAATCTTGATGCTCAACTTCAATAATAGCAGGATCATAGTTAAGCTCATCTTGAATTAACATATTGCATGACTCTTGAATGTATCTATGATCAGGAAATGGCATATTTGGTATTTGCTTCAAACTCAATCCACAGCTCAATAATGATTTCTCGATGTATGACAACGTAAGGTTGAAAATTGCATCCTCTTTTAACTTCAGGCCTGAAAAAAAAATAAACAACGAAATTAAATATAGTTATAGCTATGTAAATGGCTTATGTTAAGACCTTTATAACGACTATAAATGATGTAATCGCGAGTTGCTTTTTTGTCAGTTTTACATGCATAATGTATAAATGATGGAAAACGAACAATTTTTTGTGAAAATGGCAAAAATAATTGTTGATTATGTTTTATGTCAAATTTTTTCATAAAGGTCATTTTTAAGCAATATAGTTCCGTCCAAGGACCATTTGTATATGAACAATAATTGGGTTGTTTTGGAATCAAATTAAAATGTAGGGGAAAACGAAATTTTAGGGCAATTAATACAAATGCAATTCCTGACCATTTAAATATGACCTTTTGTTAATTAGTTTTTATCCGTTTTATTTAAAGTTGAAATTAATTGATTTTCTTTTCAAGAAGAAATTAATTAGTTTAAATAAAAAATAACTATAAATTAGTGTATTTACCTCTGAAGCCGATTTCTTATTCACGAACGTGAATGACATCATCAGAAAGACATTGATATGTCTCTTCAAAAACATGAGCAGGACTTGACAAACTATCTGATGTAATCAACATAACAAAGAGAGACCGGCAGAAAGAAGCTGTGGCCCAATGATGTGTTTCGTTTATTGACGAAATGTACTCTCTATCATCATCTAATAGACCAAGAGCATAGCAAGCATCTTTGTAAGAGTCATGTACAATTCCGTTAATTGTCTTGATATCTTCATAGCATGTAGGACCCTTGATTTTGTTCAACAAAATCCGTAGGTAGTAAATGTCACCAGCCTTGGGAGAAACGTGGTTTAATCGACCGAGTGCCTTGGACTTGGTTTTTCTTTTTGTCAATATCTTATCTGATTTATTCCAAACATATTTAGTTGGGAATTCAACGTATGACAACTTCCGTGCATCTTCATCATGCTTGTTACATTCCATCCAAGCTAAAAATTGAGAAGCAGCGACAGTCGGTTTAGAAACAACCTGATTAAGATGTTGGTTTGGTTTAAAAACAACAGGTTGTTTGTGTTCGAGGTGAAATGACAACTTTTCGACAGACGGTGTTCGATAATGAATATCATACCCAAAAAGCCTCCAACATGCCTCACATGCGGAAATATAACGACAGTTATAGAACTCACCAATTTCGTCATGGTCGTTATTTTCTATCTGTTGTTTTTTCTTTTTTGTTGGATCAACAATAGATGTTGTTATCCTATCCGGTCCTTTGTTAATATACTTAAAAAGATACTTTATCGATCCAACTTGGTTACACCACTCTAGATTCATGTGAGCTTGATATTGTTTCAGAAGGATCTTATTATATGGAACAACATTTCTGAAAAATCAAGAAAAATGTCATAAACAACATTAAATGATAATTTGAGGTTAACATAGGAAGAACATAAGAAAACATATATAATGAGTAATATGTTTTTATAGATTACATTATCCGTTTAAAAAATAAAATATTAGTACCATTTTAATTTAAGTTGTTTATTGATATTTATGTATTTAAACATATAATAATATATTTCATAAAAACAAAACAAATTTAAGGAATTAAAATTTAGTAAATCATTGAAAAGGATTTGTGTATACCTGTTGTCTAAAGAAACACCGTTTTTAAGGACATTATTTTCATCGTTACGTCTCCGGTAAATAGGATAACCATCTTCATCAATATATGTATGATCGGTATATTCCCTTGGAAATCGTTTTGAACATTTGCCTTTTTTCATACACGGCATAAATGGTTGATCGTTGCCACAAGGTCCGTGTATCATGTTATCACAAACAATCTGATACAAATCGGGTTCACTATCCTTGTCTGGCAATTCAGCACATATAACACGGTCTATGTCTTCAGGATTTGGAATTTTAGAATTTTTTTCCAAAAACAGACATACATGACAATGTGGCAGGCCCCTCTTTTGAAACTCAATCGTATATACAACTGTGTGAGCAAAGAAACCAACCAGGGTTAAAAGATAAAATTATCGAAAAGTTATAATGTTAATGAGTAAAAAATATATAAGATTGATACCTCCAGCGACTTCACCCAAATTTTTTTCATCCTTCAATTGACTGATTAATGAATCAAGTTTAATTTTGAAAATTCGTGTCAGAATATCTGGCCTGTCTTCCGGTTTAAGATTCTCGGCTTCAACAAATCTAATGACTTCTGGCCATTTAGGATTACATGTAAGGGTTAAAAAAAGATCTGGATAACCAAACCACTTAACCAGAGTCATCGCATCTAAGTAGTTTTGTTGCATGTAACGGCTGCCGCCAGTAAAAGAAGATGGTATAATAATACGGTTTCCCATCAAAGAAGCATCTTCAATGCCATCTTCAGCTGCCTGGGCCAAGTTGCGATAAGGTGTCACGCGTAATGTTGGCTGGTTAAACCTAATATAACTAAGTCGTTCATTTTCAACCATTGTATACGAATCAACCAAAAACTGTTGGAATAGTTTTCTTGAACGTAATATCAATGATATTTCATCGGTTCTCTGTTGTATACGATAAGCAAAAAACTCTCGCATGGTCAACCTTATTCGTCCATCAAATTCTGGATCTTCAACACCACGATGTAGTATATCGACTCGAAATCCATCTTCGGCATAAGGGAATAATAAAGGATATTGAAGTGCAAGATACTGAGGATGCAACTCATTAATACGTTGAAGTTGTCGACTTTGCGTTTCCAATACGATATCCCTTGAATCATACCCATCAATGTCACCTATAATGAGGGCAGCTACCTCATTTGTGGTAGGAAGATTATACTGCCTACCATCATTTTCTCTTGACCCAATCAATTTCAACCTAATACGCTCTGTTGGATTTGAACCAAAGCGATCACGTGCCATTCTAAATTGTTTAACCAGTGGATTAATGAAATCCAATAAGCCCATCAACTCGTGAATAGTCCAGAACTCAAGAGAAAACGGATTTGCCATGGACTCATTAGATGTGGTCTTTTTCTTCTTATTAGACCTACAATAACATAATAAAAAAATAATGGATATAAATTTTTTGTAGTAATATATATATATATATATATATATATATATATATATATATATATATATATATATATATATATATAATGGAGTTATAATATAGGGTATTCACACACTCGCATGATTTGAATCTGTTTTGAACCTCATGATCTGTATCATATATGTACAACTGGCAAAATCTTGGTGATTCACCCTCTTCGGGAAGTAAGCTGCCTGCAATATGATAATTTTGGCCATGCATTCGATAAACATAAGGACCACCTCCTGAGTTAACGGTGTGATCAATCTTTCCAGCCATAGATGTGAATGCGAACATCATATTGTATCGACGTATATTCTGTATAAAGTTTTGACTTTTTTCCGAAAGACCGCTATATAAATCAAGCAACAACTGAGGTGGGTGAATCAGACTGGGTAGTTCAACTTTTCCATTGTAACAACAAATGGAATAACATGTTTTCTTTAAATCCTTATTTCCTCGAATTGCTTCTCCCTGCCACACCTTAGCTTTACATACTGAGCAAACATATACAGCATCTCCAGAATCCAAATAATCTATAAATAAATAAACAAATTTACGAAATTATATTTGTGGTATGCTTTAAATGTAATAGGGTAACGACATTTTATTTGTCATGACAAATAATTTGTGGTGTGGATATAATACCTTTGCTTATTCCGATATATTTACTATGATTGTTACCGGTTACATCATTCTGAGCATTTGAAGTAGAAGGAATACATATTTGTGTCTTCTTTTTTGTAGAAATTGGTCTGCCTCTTTTTTTCTTTTCTTTATAGTTAACGCTGGTACCAACTGAAAAATGTGTAACTGTATGTATGAATAAAATATATAATAACACAACTGAATGATGAAGTTGATCATTATTAATAGATAAACGATCAAGTTGAACAATATGGGTACCTGAAGGTTCATCGAAATCTTCATTCAACTCAAAAAATGGAATATCTTGTGTATTAAATTGTTTCCGTTTCGTTGTTGTTGAATGAGTTGTGTTGTGCTGAATTGTATCTTGGTTGTTGGAAAAGTCTGGTGGTAATTCGGTAAACTTTTGAGCAACTCGACAATTAGGGGGTATGAAGAAACTATTTTCTGAAAAATGAAAATTTGTATGATAATTTAGCGAAATATCTAAATAAAATATATGAATTTAATACACATAAGCAAATAAAAAAACAAAAAATGCAATACAAAAGAGACATAACATATAACAAAATGTACCTTTGTGAGAATTTCTTTGTATTGTCTGAGATGATGGTGTTTTCAAAGCATTCGATGAAGAGGGTGAATGAACTAAAGAGGAAAAGTATATATAAAACATTAAATTAAATAAGATATTAAAGGAAAAAGATAGTTACCCAAATTAGATATTATAGACCTATATGTATTAAAAAAGATAGTTATACAAATTAGATATTATAGACATATATGTATTAAAAATTAAATGTTAAAAGTTTATATATTGGGAAGTTAAAATTGACGTTATATGATTTAAGAAGTGGATGTAAATATAATATAAAAGAAATTAAGAATACTTTACCTTGATTGGTTAGCTGTGAAAGTGGCGATCTTGAGGAAATAAATGTGGATTGAACATTCGGTTGTATGATGTTATGAGACGGGGTAGCCTTAGGTAATTCGGAAAGGTTTCGAGCTACTCGACAATTAGGTGGTATGAAAAAATTATTTTCTGAAATGAAGATTCGTATCATAAACGGAGGAGAAATATTAAAAAATATTAATAGTACAATAGATAAGCAAATATAAAAACGAAAGTGTAATATGAAAGATGCATAACATATAAGAAAATGTACCTTTGTGGGATATTGTTTGTAATGTTGAATGTGATGATGTTTTTAGAGCATTGGATGAAGATGATGCATTCACTAAGGAACAATGGTATGTATATCAAAAACTCAAAGGAAATATAAATAGAAATGAGTTATACAAATTGAACATTATAAACATTTAAGCACTTCAAATATAAACAAAATGCTTAAATATGAATCTTACCATTTGTGATGTCAGACAGTGGTGTTGTTGGGGAAGTGTTGTTGGGTGAAACATTAGTAACAAACCTTGTAGGTTTTTTCTTTCCCGAAGCATTTGAAATGTCACTCATTTCAATACGTTTGATAATTTTTACGTTCTTGGTCATATCTCTGTATATATATATAGTGATGATGATGATTTCTAACACTTTAAATAAGGGAACTGGATATTTGAAGGGTTTAAATTTGGTAAAAAATAAATATTGCATATAATTAAATAAAGTAATGAAATATTAGTTGGGTTTAACTTAGGTAATAAATAAAGTCTTCATATAATTATGGAGTAAATAAATGCAGTATAGAAAAATTGATTTTGATTACATATTCCATGATTTTATTCTGTTACCATATGAAAACGATGCATATTTATGCAAATTAAAATTAAAATTTGACTTTAACAAATAAAAGTAGGTGAAATATCATATATAATAAAAATATAAATTTCCATGTGTATATATATATATATATATATATATATATATATATATTTAAATTAGGTAACTGAATATTAGAAGGATTTAAATTAGGTAAAAAGTAAAGCATGCATATAATTATGGTAGGAATAAATAAAATATAGAAAAATACATTTTGAATACTTACACTATGATTTTATTTTGTTACCATATGTAAACGATGTATATTTATGCAAATAAAATTTAAATTCCATTTAGACAAATAAAAGTAGGTGAATTAGCATATATAAAAAAAAATATTAATTTTCGTGTGTGTGTCTGTGTGTGTGTGTATATATATATATATATATATATATATATATAATAAATTTATAAAATCAAATGATGAACGAAAGAAAAAAGAAAGAAAATATGCATTAAATCAAAAGAGTTCAATAACTTGAAATTGTCATAACCTCCAATTCTATCATCGTGTACACACCAAATAAAAACTCAATAAAATTTTAAAAACAACCAAAAGATCAATAAACAGACAATTTAAAATGCGACACACAAAAGATTAAAAAGAAAATGTCTATAAACATATCGAAGATGATATGTAAAATTTTGATGGGCGGCTTCATATTAGTCCAACTTTTCCAACTTTGGGATCTTCAAGGTATCCCGTACAGCACGAGTTTTTGAAGAAGACCACTCCAAAGAGTCAGTGTTGGCATCAATCTCAATAGGGCGCTTCCCCGTACTCGATGATGGTGTTACAGCTTCAAGGTCAACAACATCAAGATTGTCATCATGCACAGAATTAGTATTTTCCTGCAGAAAACAGAAAATAATAAATATCGATCAAGAAAAATATAAAACAAAACATAACATATTTGCACAAAGTCATGAAAAATGAAAGAAAAATATATTGAAGAGAGGGCACATGGTTTGACTTTGGAAATATATGAGACAGTTACCAACCTTATTTGGCTTGTTAATAGGAGTACCATTATCATTTATATTATGATGTTGATGATTTGGTGACCGTTTTGTCACCTCAGCAAGAACCCTTTCATCATCAGTTAACTTATGCACAGTGTAAGCACGATAGTTGTTCTGCAGATTGAACATGGATATCTGAACTTTGAAGACAAACTTCTTATTTAGAAGAATTTTGAACTCATCAGGTATCTGTTGTCGCCCTTGATCCTAATTTACATTATAAAATGGTTGGAAAAGTTAAAGAAGAAAAATCATATATGTCAATCATTTAAATAACAGAGATATTTTATCAAACCTTAGCTATTTTTTCCATCAACCATTGGTTTCCACGATGAATAAGATCTTTTACATGACGCTCAAACAATACAAACGAAGAAGACCCACTTTCATCTTGCACACGAACTACTATCCTAATCCTAAAAATTATAACATAATACTTATATTTAGCTTGACATACAAAATGAAATATATGAAAAAAGTAAAATACATGTATAGTCAAAGAGATAATAATTACTTACTTTCCAAATATATCCGAGACAAATCCACAACCATCACAGTGAAAAGGGCCAGCATCAACATCATCATCATTTTTAGTAACTTTTTTAGAACAAACACGGCAATAAAATGAATACCAACCATCATCCATATCAAAACCAATGATAGTAGCGATAATGGTTAAACCAACTTCATGTTTCATATATAGGAAAAAAAAGGAATCATATTAAAATATTATTTCATATCAATTGTACATATAAAATCAAAACAATAATAGAATGCGGAAACTGTTATATAAAAATGTTAAGTAAACCTCATTAAAATCAGGAATTTCATCAATGTTTTTTATCTGAAAACGGAGGTAGTAATCCTCTGGATTAGCCACAACAGTATCTGAGTTGAGCTGGGATGTACGGCTAGAAGACTCAACATTCGTATCCAAAGCATTAAGACTACATATACAAAAAAGTGAGGTTATTCAACAAAAGTAATGATTTAGTAAGATAAATGTGTTAACTATGGTAAATAACATACTTTGATTTGAACTCCAAAATCTGAGGCATATCATCATTTATATGCAATCTAGACCCAAACAAACAATTACCAACTTGAGGCTGACCTGCAACAAAAAAGTAAAATAATATTGTCAGTAATTACTTTGAAGTTGAAATGATAATTTGTTGTAAAAAATACTTACCACCCCAAATTTTGAGTTTGGCCAAACGTAGCAGGATAATAACAGGAGCAGTCTCATTATTATGTTGTGAAATGTAAGTATTCAGCTTCATTGCAAAACTGCCCCACAAAGCGACTGCAATTCTCGTACCACTAAATATGCATGGTGGTTATTAATGAAAGATAAATATAAACGGGGGAATGTGTAATAATAATACGAATGTGTACCTTAAATCCTGAGCAACCAGATTCATTAACCTTTTCTCTCTTCCATACTCAACAATGACTCGCATGGGATCAGTTGACACAACTTCACCTAGAAAATATATGTGAAAAAATGTAATAAATTAGTAATAATAATCCAAATGTGTATTACATTAAAAATTGAAGTATAGAAATAAGTTAAACTAACAACATAACATACCAAATGCAACACGAGTGTCAAAGGTCCTGGCTAGTAAATCTGGGAAAGATATAAAATGATAAGGATCTACTGTATCAACAAAATCAGTGGATACACGAACTTTTGTGGTTTTGTAGAAATTGATTTTATGTTTATGAGGAACAAGCATGTATTCGCTTTCATTGCTAGCCATAGCGAAGTTACTGATCTCCCGGACAGCTCCTTCATCGAATAGGGATTCAAATACAGGAATAAGATTTTTTTATTGTTGCTTGAATTCTACTTCCCTGTAGGTGACAATGAAAGATAAAAAAGTGTAAAAAAAAGTATTAAAAAAAAGGAACAATAAGAGATTTTATTACATAAACTAAAGTTTATTATTAAAAATAATAAAGTTGATTATTAAAATTGTATGAATAGAAGTAAAAAAGCATAACAAAAATCGAATTTAAATTTTTTTGAATAGAAATAACATAAGAATTTGATAATCTAAAAAATAAAGTGTGTAAAAACAGTACCTCCTGGTCAATTAAAATCATGTCCAGGCTTGCGACCATATTAGGATTGTTTATATAGGTCGGCTTCCAAAGCATGACGACTTTAACACGTATGTTCCAAGACTCTTTAGATGCGTTGATTTCAGCAACCTTATCAAAGACGACCTGATCTGCATTGTTAGCTGCCATGGAATACTATTATCTGCAATGGAAGGGGATAATTAGTTAGAGAGAATTTTGATTTGTAATGAAAAATCGTAGACAGTATATTTATAGGGAAAAATAAATTTGGTTAATGCTGATATCACATAAAGATTTTGGAATGTAATATCATTTCAATACTTAAGATATGTTTTATATATGATATGATATCCAAAATAATATCAATATACCATGTCAAATATAAGTACAAAAATAGATAAAATCATACCATATTTAAGATAATAATTACCATATAAAAAACTGTAAATTTGAAAAGCTTGTAGAATAAGGAAATTATATAATAAATATATAATATTTTCATAAATATGTTATGATATCGAAAATAATATCAATATACCATGTCTAATATATTTACAAAATATAGGGAAATATAAATTTGGTTAATGCTGATATGACATAAAGATTCTGGAATGTAATATCATTTCCATACTTAAAAGATGTTTTATATATGGTATGATATCCAAAATAATATCAGTATACCATGTCAAATATAAGTACACAAATAGATAAAATCATACCATATTTAAGTTAATAATTACCATATAAAAAACTGTAAATTTGAAAAGCTTGTAGAATAAGGAAAAAATATAATAAATATATAATATTTTCATAAATATGGTATGATATCGAAAATAATATCAATATACCATGTGTAATATATTTACAAAATGCCCCTTGTCATAGTTTGTAATTTTAAACTGAAACTTCGACAAAATTACTAAAATGCCCCTCATCGATTTTGGTGATATCAGACCGAAACTTTGCCAGGATTACTAAAACGCCCCTAATCGTATTTGGTGATTTCAGACTGAAACTTTACCAAAGTTAATAAAATTCCCCTAATCACCTTTTGTAGGCTCCATGTTATTTTTATAGCACAATTTTGACCTGATGCCAAAATTGCCGCATTTTTGTCAATTTGACCTTTCCAAAAACTATCTCATTTTGACCAAAATGTGCTCGCTTTAGTCTATTTTACTTGATATACAAATGTCCATTTAACGGAAATACGTTGCTATAAATTGCTCTGAAAATGCTCTTTTCTGCACAATATTTACGTAATGCCAAAAGTTGCTATAAATTGCTCTTAAAACTATATCATTATGTATATGTGTTTTTGTATGGGTCTTTGTTAGTATTCATAATAATGCCCCTCATCGAATTTGGTGATTTCAGACTGAATGAATGATTATTTACCTGTAAAAGAAGATCATACAACCTCACAAGTTCTCAGGTTTTGTAACTTTTTCATTTTTTTCATCACATGGTGAGAAACGTCATTCATTTAATGGTGACCTCGTGGTGAGAAACGTCATTATTAAGAGTTGACCTAAGCCAACAATTTTGTATATACTTAAGATGACATTTTATTAAAACGTACTGTCAAGTACAAACTATAGAGTCATGGCACGCCATGACAAATTTTTTAGAACCTTGGTTTATGATGATTAGAGCGGCTTGATTAGTTTTGAAATCGTGAGATATTTAGGGAGGATGTTTATTAACCAAAAAAACTAAAATTTTATTTTCTATTTATTGAGCATGTTTATTTTTAGAATTTTGAGTTGATATTACATTATTACTTATTAGGATCTAGGAATTGCAAATTTTAGTTTTCAATTGCCATATTTAGTAGGGATTACCTGTTTCAGTTAACAATTGACAAATTTAATATTATTTGAGGTAAATAGCTAAATGTTATGTTATTGTTTATTTATTTATTAGGAAATTCCTATTTCCGTTATCTTATTATTATTTGTCATGAAATATGTAACTGTATAATAAGAAACTATTTAACTTATTAATATTTCCTCTTTTAAGTTTCAAGATTAAAGTAATCAAGGTCCAATTAAATAAAACTATAGGCAATTAGGCATGATGTCAAAAGGTTGGCCGAATCAAATAAATCAACTACACCTAAGGTCAATTAAGTAGTTACAGCATCTTAAATTGTCCTATTGAATAGAATAAATTAAGCTATAGCAACAATAATAGTATAGCTTTATAATCATATTTAATACATTACGTATTTATAAATTTAAAAAAATGGGTGGTAAAGTGTTGACAGACCATACATAACAGTTATCAATATTGAGACTCTTTGACATGTGTAATCTAATTTATCTTTTACTCTTTGAAATACTAACAAACAGTTGGTTGCGTTCAACGGTACGTTGCCCTAATACAGCACCTATAGCTGAAAGGGTAAATCGGGAAATCGAAGAATTAGACATACCCTCGGAAGCACTAAAGACTGATAAATGATAACTAACCTTTCAAAATGGAAACACGAGTTTTGGCATTTGATATTGGAAATTTATGCCCTAGCCAATGAAATTCAGTCATGGATGCAGCTTGTTCAGATCTTGCTTCATCTATAACAACCTGTATTTATAAAAAAAATGAAAAGAATGGAAGAAATAAGATTTGTGTGAAGTTAAAAAGGTATTCAAATTAATAGCATTACCTAGAATTTAGCTTTAAAAAGGTCAAGTGCAGGTCCAATCTTACTAAGATGTGGGATCATGTCCACGCCAAACATAGTCTGTAATTGCCATGCCTTATGCAGCTGCACCTTTTCTGACAGCATCCACAACAACAACAAGTGAAGCACCTATAATAAAAGTAAAAGGTTTTCTTGTTTCTTTAAATTAATTTATCAAGTAGCATGAAAATGTTTCTGTAAATTCTTTAAATTCACAACAGCTGAAAAATAAAGGACGAATGATTCAAGCATATAATCATTAGTACATGAGACAATTTAGAAATTAAATGCAGGAATATTATTGATCAGCTCCTTGAAATACCTGCACTTATATTCTCAAATGCAGGACTACTATTGATTGGTTCTCCTCTTGTCTGACTCATGGTACACCTGTAGTAAAGGAAAGATGGAAAAAATCTATCAGAATGGTTACTTCAAATGCCAACAGAGGAAGGCAGACAATCTGCAGGCTTAAAGGTGGAGGCTTAGTAACTGCATAAAACAAAATTAGTATGGAATCAGAACCGATATACATGGTATTATTTTCTAAACAGTTAATATAATAATATCATATGTTGTCATACCATGGCTATTTTCAAGATAGATGCAAAGAAGCAGTTCAAATGCAATAAGCAAAGGTGTGGCAACAACTGCATGACATGGTTCCCACTGCATAAAAGATAAAGAAAAAGTATTCCCTGATGCATAATGTAAGATATGGAAATGACACAGTTCATAAGGTTTATACAGATTGTTCATACTTATAGTCTTACATATTAAAGTGAATGAAAAATGATGATGAAAAGGAAGAAAAAGAAAGAGATAATACATCACGGACATGGGGAACTGATGGTGCAGGTAATGAGAATCTTCCTCTGGCAACAACAACATGAAATAGGAAAAGTGGGAAGAAAATGACCCTGCATACAACAATAAATCATAATCCACTATGCTTTCATTCTGCAATTCATGCATAAAGGATTGAAAAACCTTCGGCTTTAAGACACAAAACTCTCTCTTTCAATCTAAAGTCGCATAAGAACTTTGGGTAAACATGTTTAGAGGGGATAATCTAGATAAAAAAGGAGCCAAATCTCGAAGCAAACATAAGTACACAAAAACCCCAATAAGCCTTAATGATATGAATTCAGATACGTGAACAGAAAGTTCAGTAATCAGTACAAAGCTACAATCGGAGCTGATTTCTTAACTAAAGAGATACAATTTGAAGATAGGATTTTCACTTTACATGTCTGATTCATTACAAACGTCCATGAAATCACGCCATTATTATAAGTTTATAAGCATCCATTGTTGAAATCGATAGGGTTTGGGGGTTGATTTTGTTACAGATATGGGACACAGCTGGACAGGAAAGATTCCAAAGCCTTGGTGTGGCATTTTATCGTGGTGCAGATTGTTGTGTTCTTGTGCATGATGTGAATGTGATGAAGTCATTTGAGAGTCTTAATAATTGGAAGGAAGACTTTCTTATTCAAGCTAGTCCTTCTGATCCAGAAAACTTTCCATTTGTTGTTTTGGGAAACAAGATCGATGTTGATGGGTGCAATAACAGAGTGGTAATATGGTCTTTTTGTCATTTTAAATTTAAATTCATCAAGATTCAACTTCCAATACACAAGTAACAAATGGAATGCGAAAACACATTTGTTTAATCTACTTTCTTGTTTTCAGGTGTCGGAGAAGAAAGCAAAAAGCATGGTGTGCTTCAAAAGGAAATATTACTTACTTTGAAACATCTGCTAAAGAAGGGTTTAATGTTGAAGCTGCTAAAGAAGGGTTCAAAATGGAAACGCGGTTAGGGTTTTCAAAATCTTACCTGCATAAAGAACTCGATCTCCTAATCGAGCTTCAACATATTTCATCTGCATCTGAAGTAGAACACACAGGATCGAAAATCGTTGATGGTAGACGCGGTGCCCCTCAAGGCTTCCTGGGGTTACGCATAGGATCGATTCCATATCAGCAGAAGTAGAACGCATAGGATCGATTCCATGTATATATGAAATCAATGGGGTTACGCATATCGGCAGAAGGAAGGGGTTAGGGTTCGTATCTTTTGAGTTTCATGGGGAGCTGATTGTGTTGATTGTGTGGACAGAAAACATAAGAATGAAATTAGGAATGAATCGTAAGAAGGAAGTTTTATTCGGGAGGCGCGTGTATTTTTTTGGGTCAGGATGATGTCAGCAAAATGATCCTAAGGTGTATAGTAAAGGAGGGAAATGCAATCAAGGGCCCTTGTTTCTTCATTGAAGAATTTAAGGTTTTATTTTAGTAATATTTAGAGATATGTCACAAGCTACACAAATTAATTACAATTACTTGAAATATATATTCGGTTACAATTTAAACTAAGAATAATTATAAAAATAACAACATATATTTATATAATTATAGGAAACTAGGTATGAGACCTATGTGTCACATTGGTTTATTTAAAAAAAAAACTAAATATAAAATTCTAAACATTTGAAAATTTTGAATTTATAAGAAAAATGAGAAAAAATATTGAATTATAAAAATTAAAGTGTTTTTTTTTCTCTAAATTTAAACAAATAATTTAGATAAATAAATAAATGAAATTAATGAAGCTTTAATTTAGTAATTTTGAAATTAAAAGGAAAGTTCATTAATGAAATTAATATGCATTTATTATTGCATTTAAACACTATGTGGAATTTAATAAAATAAAATAAAACCCATAAAATGACATGTGGAATAATAATTAATTCAAAATACCCACATGACATTTGGTAAATTGAATGAAAGTGTGACAAGTGGCAAAAATAACCTTCATTTATTAGAGCAGAAGAGAAGATAAACTATTTTGATTATGTGATAAATATTTAAAATAAATTAGCAAAAGATAAATTGAGTTTTATGCAAGTTTTGTCCCTTAACTATTTTTAGATCTACAGCTGTAGTCCAGACAATTTCATTTGTTTCATGTTAATCCCATATAGTTAATTATTTATTCGGTTTAAATCAGATGGTTAACTTAATCAGCTTATGAGCTTTTTGTCTTCTCACCAACCTTATCTTAATTTTTTATTATTTTTGTATTTGAATCAAAATTAGTCGTATTGAACTTAATAAATCTTAACAAACCATAAAAAATCAAAACCCTGCGAATTATCAACGTCAAAACCCTGATGTTTATTAATGTTTGTTTTAGTAAGATGGTTTTCATTTTTAAGAGTAAATTACAATTCTGTTTCACTTTTTGATATAGTAAAAATTAGATAGTCCAAGTTTTGGTTTTGTTGCAAATTTGTTTTTGTGGTTTCATTTGTTACGACGGCTATGACTTCGATGTTTAAGCTCGCCACATAGGGGTGGGAACTATTTGGTCCAGAACCGAAAAACTCGAAAGCCAAATCGAACCGAAATCGATTTCAGACTAAACCATATTCAAATTCGGTTTTTGGTTTGGTTTGAGACCAAACCGAATTGTGAATTTGGTTTTTGGTTTGAGTTTCGGTCTCATGAAGTTAAAACCAAACCGAACCGAAAAACCGAATTTCATAAATCAATTAATTAAAATATATATTTTATATTTTATATTAAATAAAAATATTAATTATAAAGTAAAATTCATTTTAACCCATTTACTCTTTGGATCATTTTGTATGAAACTTTAGATTTTTCTGTTTACAATCTTAGGTTTCTATGTTAAAAACATTTTAATTTATGTTTTAAATTTTTTTAAGTTAATATTTGGTTTCTTCGGTTTTCAAACCGAACCAAACCGAATTAGAATTCGGTTTTCGGTTTGGTCTAGAGAATTTGAATTCGATTTGGTTTGGTTTTCGAATTGGACAAAAAAAGTTTTCAAACCGAGGAAACCGAAAAAACCAAAAAACCGAACTGATTCCCACCCCTATCGGCACATGCTTCACACATGATGGCACGATAGTCAAATAGTCAATTTCCTCACTCCCTCTTCTACCTCAATGATTTGACAAAGCTCGAATAATCTCATATTTCTCCAATCGTGTTTCTTTTGTTAATATGATTTTTCTTATATTGTTAAACGTGAGACGTAGCATGGCTACAAAGTCAAGTCCTGAGTTTTACGAGTGATAATGTTTTTCAAAGCGTGACTTTAGGCCACTATTTCATGAATATAAAAAAATATAAATCACATAATTATAGATTTATATAAAATATATTAAGTTTTTAGAATAGTTATATCAACCCCTAATATCATGCTCAGTCTAAAAATATGTGTACCGAAAAAACTCACGCCTTTGACCCGCCTTGGCATGAGTCATGCCTAACATCAAGGTTTCCGAGACGGTGTAGCTGCACCCGCAGTCTAGGGGTGAGCATGGTGCGGTTTTTGAAATCTAGAAACCGTTGGGTGCGGTTTTTCAATGGTTCGGTTTTGCGATTTTTGAGTGCAGTTTCGGTTTGTACCTGTTCGGTGTCGGTTTTAAACCGAGTCAAACATATGGTGCGGTTTTTTATGTTCACCGGTACGATTTTTTTAACTGTGGTGTTCATGTGAAGATTTATGATTGTATGACATGGTGTCATTTCGTTTCCTCACATTTAGAAGCTGTAATTTTGAGTTTTTATGTTGTTTACTTGATCACTTCCTTTGCAACCCATATTCCCAAGCTCATTTTTTTATTCAATTTGTGCTTAGAAGTTACAATCTTGCAATTTGTAGCCCACATAGTGTTTACACTTTACACATAATCATTAAGTCACAAACAAAATGGACAAACTCACATATTAAACCTAATACCTAATTACTAATTACCTTCAAGTTCAATATATAATATATGTATAAATTAGAATTTATTAGTTTTTTAAATAATATGTATAATTGTATAATATAAATTAGTGATTTATTTTATTGTTAATAAGCTTGCGGTGTGGTTCGGTTTTGGTGGTCCGGTTTCTAGATAAAAACCGTACTGCATCAATAAATTCGGTATTTCAAAAAAATAAATTGTAACGCTTGGTTCAAGTATTGGTCAGTTTTCAACATTTTTAGGGTTTTGTGCATGGAATCGGCGGGTTGGGGAGCTCTAACTCGTCGAGTAGAGACTATTATGAGGACGCGGGATTTGGATTCTACTCGACGAGTCGGAAGGCCCCGACTCGACGAGTAGGCGTTGTAGAGAGAAACCCTAATTTTCAGGGGTTTGTACCCTATTTAAAGGACTTATGGATCATTTGTAGCCTCCCTCATTGTCCTTACAGTCCAGAAAGAAACCCTAGCCGCGTATTTGAGCTTCCTTGAGTGTGTGTGAGCCTTAGAGAGTGAAATTTGTGCCTTTGAAGATGGAAACTTGAAGGTTGGGGATCTTGAAGAGAGGAGAAGGCTTGGGATCCAGCATCTACTGGTTGTGAGCATCCATTTAGAGGTAAAAAGTTACCACCTTGATCTCTATTTGCTTAGATCTCATTTCATGAAAGGTTATGATCACTTTTGGGTGCTAAATGGGGTCAAACTCGAATCTGGACTTATCATAAGGATATGGTTCCAGATCTGGACCTCTCTAGGTCCCCAATGACATAAAGTTGCTCTCTTTATCCAGCTTAGGCCCTTTCCATGCACTAAAACCTTGTAGAAAGCCTAGTTTTGATGTTATAGCCTTGGAGGACCTTGCATGCACGTAAAGTTTGCAACTTTGCGTGGTATCTACACTAGGGGAGGTTAGATCTGAAGTTTGGGACCTTAGATCCCACTGAAAAGGGTTGAACATAAAAGGGATTGAAGGAACTCGTCGAGTCCCTTAGTTGACTCGACGAGTCGAGGTAGGGTTTGCTCGTTTTTGAGTTCTGACTAAGTGCAATAAAGGATTAGGGTTTGGTCTGAATGAACTTTTGGTATTATGGATAGTTGATGAACTCGACGAGTCACTACGATGACTCGGCGAATTGACTCGGATTCAGTGGAATGGACTCGGGAGGAGCTCGATGAGTTATATAGGTAACTCGGCGAGTTGAAGGGTTATTCAGTTAACTCGACGAGTTGTTGGATACACTCGACGAGTTGAGGTCAACATGGACTGTTGACTTTTGACTTTGACCAAGGAGTTGACTAGGGTTGACCATTCAGTATTCAAGGCCTTTTTGGTATTGGGCCTTCGCGGATTAGGTCCATTGATGGATTTATGGACATTATAGTGTTGGGCTTTCGTTTGGGCTTGGGCCTCAGTCTTGGATCAAACTGGGCCAAGGGTAGAATGGTCATCTTACCCCATATATGGATTAGGGATTATAGTATGGAACCCAATTTGCTAATTGGGTGTACTGATTGGTATTGATAGCTCGGAAAGTCGACAGGGCAGCAGCTAAGGATGTCATTCGGGAAGCTTCTGTATTCGAGGTGAGTCTTCTCACCATACCAATGGGTCTAAGGCACCAAGGCTAGCCCATTTTGTGATATGTGGTATACTTGTTGTGTAGAGATATGTGTTATGATAGTTAGATATTCTTAGTGTTATGCTAACTATATATGTGATACTTGGAGGGAAGACCATGGGGGGATCCCATGGCACCTGGATGTAAGACCATGTGGGGGAGCCCATGGCTTTTCAAGTAAAGACCATGGGAGGAGCCCATGGCACTTGGATGTAAGACCATGTGGGGGAGCCCATGGCTTTTCAAGTAAAAACCATGGGAGGAGCCCATGACACTTGGATGTAAGACCATGTGGGGGAGCCCATGGCTTTCCAGCTAAAGACCATGGGGGAGCCCATGGCACTTAGGTGTAAGACCATGTGGGGAGCCCATGGCATCCTGCAGTAAGACCTTGGGAGGAGCCCATGGCATCCTTATATGTTGTATGCATGACTTATGTAATATATGTAGCTTTTATAGCTAATATGATATGTGTTATGTGGATTGTGTGTGGGGTATGCTCTAGGGGACTCACTAAGCTTCGTGCTTACGATTTACAGTTTTGGTTTCAGGTATCATCGATTTGGAAAGGAAGGGAACGACTTGATCGCAGCGCACACACCCATGTTTTCCGCATTTACTAATTTTGGGATGAACTCTGATAAATGTTTTTAACTAACGATGTCTTGGATGTTTGGATTAAAGGATATTTATGTTTTGACTATATTAAAAACGAAATTTTTACCCTTGATTTTTGGGTCGTTACATAAAATCCGCACCATCGGTTTTTGCGTCGGTTTTGGTTTTTCGGTGGCGGTTTATTGCGGTTTTTGCGATTTTTTCTTTAATCGATTCGGTTTTTGCTCACCCCTAACCCGCACCATGGCGCGCCTTTTAGAACAATGACTAACAAGTATAAATGAGATCTTTAGTAAAAATAGCTATTTTTTGTTTTTTCAAAATAACTATGTTCTTCGAAACATCGTATTCCAGAGTCCAGAAGTTGTCATTTATACATTGTTTTTGTTAGAAACAAATGTTGTTAGGATCTAAACAGATATAAATAGAATCTTTATATAGAGATAAGTGAGATATCTAATGATTTTGAGTGGTATGTGAGAAATTATAGTTAGATGGGGTTTTTGTGTGATAATAAAGTGGTAGATGACAATAAAATGGTAGGTGGAAGTTTGGTAGTTATGTTAAGTCAAATTACATGAATGGTCCCTGTGGTTTGGGCTAATTGGTTGGCCCAACTTTATTTTTTACTTAGAAGGTCCCTATAGTTTGACTTTGTTTCGAAGTTCGTCCCTCCTCGATATAAAATGACTAATTTGCCCTTACTGATTTCTTTTACCCTTTTTATTATTAATTAATTAAAAAATATTAATTAAATGTACTAAAAAGTATTAAATAAATTAAGACGAAACTTCATAAATGGTCCCTATAATTTCACAAAATATGGGATATAGTCCCTAACTTTAAAAAACTTCATAAATAGTCCTTATGGTTTAAAAACTTTTGATATATAGTATCCATGCGGCCTATATAAAACGTACGCACCATCTCCTCTTTTGATCACGTATTATATGGGCATATATATATATATATATATATATATATATATATATATATATATATATATATATATGTATATATATATATATATATATATATATATGTGTGTGTGTGTGTGTGTTTGTGCTAGGAAGTAAAACGGATAACTAGCAAAACTATAAGCACACAAGACACAGTATTTACGTGGTTCGGTCAATGTGACCTATTTCCACGGGCAGGAGGGGTATTCTTTTATTTTAGAGCTCTCAAACAGAGGTTACATGTAACATCCCAAAATTCAAGACCAAAAATTTCTTTTTTAATTAAGTTATTATATAAAATCATCAGTATAAAAACATTCATAATAATATCTCATGTCAAAACCATAGTGTCGATAATCAAAACATATTATCATAAAACCATATCAGAGTGTAATCCCAAAGATCTCATGTGCAGAAAACATAGTGTGATGCGCTACGATCAAGCCGGCCCCTTTCCTTTGAAAACGAAGTACCTGAAACCAAAACTGTAAACCGTAAGCACGAAGCTTAGTGAGTTCCCCCATCATACCACATACCATACCAATCACATACTGTCGGGCATATCTGGGTGCCCGGCCTACCCTGTCAGGCATGTCTGGATGCCCGACCTACCCTGCTGAGCATACCGAGGTGCTCAACCTACCCCACTGTCAGGCATATCTGGGTGCCCGACCTACCCTCCGGTGTATCTCAACTGGTTACTGGGACTATTTCACCCCCTACCACTACCACATAATAACATAACATAACATAAACATACTGTCTAGCATAGCTAGGTACTAGACTACCCCTTCGGCCCTATCGACCGGTAACCGGGGACTATTCCCCCTACTACCACTATCACATAACATCATATCACGAACATACTGTCAGGCATATCTGGGGTGCTAGACCTACCCTTCGGTCCTAACGACCGTAATACAGGGACTATTCCCCCTACTGCTACTATCACATAACATCATATCAGGCTAACACATAAAACACATCAGGTAGTAGCAAACCTAGATAATTATCACAAAGACAATTATCTAACATACAACTCCTACTAGTGGGCCGGCATTGTGGCCGTGCACCCACCACTACTAGAAGGTAACTCACCTCACATTGCTGAAGTCCCATAGACACAATCCCAGCTGCTGGTTGGCAGATTCTTGAACTGTCAATATCAAACATCACCCAATTAATAATTGGGTCCCAACACATAACCATAAGTTATTGGAGTAACAGGCTACATTACCCCATCTTGGCTTGATTCAAGCCCAAGGCCCAAACCAAAGGCCCAAAAGTCCAACTATGGCTCAA
Organism: Lactuca virosa; assembly: GCF_052849685.1. NCBI lineage: Eukaryota > Viridiplantae > Streptophyta > Magnoliopsida > Asterales > Asteraceae > Lactuca > Lactuca virosa. The sequence goes on along the minus strand of NC_136429.1, from coordinate 463,186,520 downwards.
AGCCCAACATATGGCCCAATTTTCCAAATTGGGCCCAAACCTTCACATGGTCTCATTCTAAGGCCCAACCATTTATTCCAGTCCAACAATTGACATTCTAATGGCCCAATATCATATAACCATTAAGGCCCAAACTATAGCCCAAATTTCCAAATTGGCCCCAACCCCTCATATAGGCCTTACCCTAGAGCCCATCCAATTATTCTAGTCCATTGATTGTTCTTGGATGGCCCATTATTGGACCAATCACCAAAGCCCAATAGGAAGGCCCAAGTGAAATTAGGGTGTTCACATAAAATGACGATTAGGGTTAAGTGTTTCTCACTTAACCCATTAAGGACTTAATCCATTAAGTCCAACACTCTACTAGATAAGTCATATGGTGTGATTGGGTGTAGTTCACAGTTTCATTCCAATGGCCCAAATGTGGGTCCCGATAAGTCCAAGACCCATATATCCACAATTAGGGTTTTCTAAACCCTAATTAGGGTTTCCAACCTACTCCCAACCCAATAGGCCCAATAGCTAAATCCCTAGATCCATTAGGGTTTCATTAGCCCATTAGGGTTTCACTAGTCGGGCACCACCCACTACCACCTCGGGTAGTGGTGGTCAACGACGGCTCACGGCGGTGTCCACCACCTCACGGTGGTGGTTGGGGTTTCTAGTCCATTTTGTCCAAGCATCCAAAAAGCAACCACACGCAAGCAAAAGCACACCGCCACCCAACATGGCGGTTGGTGGCGGCAGCCACCACCTCACGGTGGTGGTTATAGTTTTCTATTATTATTTTAGGCATCATTTACAATTTACAACTCGATAACACACACACACACTCACTAATATAAACATACACACACAGCCACCCTTGTGGTGGCCGGTGGTGGTACAAGGCGGCAGAAAAAAAATGGTGGCAGCCACCATGGTCGGCTGCCATGGTGGCTCTCATCAACGTCCAACCAGCCAACAAACGCACACACACACACGCGTGAAGCACGATCACCCACCACACAGCAACACCTCGGACATGGAGGAGGAGGTCGGCGATGGAGGAACCAGCTTCAGCGGATTCGTCGGTGACTGCCGGGCAGGAGGTGGAGAAGATCGATCGGAGTAGCGTCGGTGACGGACATCGTTCATTTGTAGAAGACAACAGCGGCAGAGGAAAGGAGATGGCGGAGGAGCGGCGGCAACAGCAATGCAACAGTGGCGGATGGATGGTGCGGCATCAGAAACTGAAGAGATGGGAATGGCGGTCGTAGCTTCCCGGCGAACAGCAGCGGCGATCCACATCAGCACCCTCCGACGGCCTTGCATACCTCCGACGTAGTAGGGTTTACTCCGGCGGCTGGAAGGGAGCGGGAGGTATAAGGATGGGGAGATGATGGCTGATATGGTTCCCTAGGGTTAGGGTTTTGTATGCTTTAAATACCCGAAACCTCCCAAACTTATTGCCATAATGACACAAATGGCCCCTCCCTTCAGAATTATTTTCGAAACTAACCCCTAATTTACCCTTTCAGCCCTCGGCCTTAAATTCATTACAAATTAAGTATAATACTTACCAAACAGCCCCTCTTTTCAAGATCTTTTTCAATTTACACCTAGAAATTACCTTTTTAACCCCAAACTCTCAATTATGTCATGTTTAGTCCTTCCTCCTCTTTTTCTTTCAAATTACATCCAAGTTTACCCAAATAGCCCTTAGTCTTCAAAATCCTTTCAAGTTAAGTCCCAATAATTTACCAAGTAGTCCCTACCTTCATAAATATTTACAAAACCAATCCGAAACTTACACTTTTAACCCCCAACTTCTAAAATTATGACAATTAGCTCCTCGAGACCAACACCCTGCTATATAATTATTGATTTTAGGATTACTATACATTTATTTATTTATTTATTAAATAAACGGGGTATTACATTACAAGTACAATTACACAGAGATTCGCATATCACTCTAGAATTCAAGATACAAAATGACCTAGCATGCATCCCTATATATACTTGAGGGATAAGACCTAAAACCCTAATGGGCGAAGCCCATTTTATGAAAGGTGTCAACCAATCACAATCCGCCATGCAGCATCTTCTGGAACATTCTTCCATGTCATACAACCCATTAGCATCAACAACACACATGATGGAGCACCTTCTGCCATAGTGGAGCATCATGATGTACAAGTGGCACATCATGAACACTAATGGCCCGATTGATGGGTTTTGAGCATAACAACATTCCTATGGTGTACATGCAACTCTAATTGCTTTGGATCTAGGTTTTTCTCTATTAAACATACAACTATAAACTCCAAAGCATAAACCCTAATGACTAGCATATAATTTCGAAAATCACATATGATTAGGGTTAGAAACTTTACCTTACTTGTTATGTAGCAATAACAAGAACAATCTACAAAGTTCTTGACTCTTGAAAGCTTAGTGCCCCAAGTTTTGCACCTCTAATGGAGTCACAAACACTCTTGCAAAGGAAGACTTGGGAGAGATGATAAAATCGGCCCTCTAGGGTTTCTTAAAGCATAGATTCGATTTTCACAAGGCAAGGGGTCTATTTATACTTGTGGCTGCTAGGGTTTTAGGTGGAAACCCTAATATGACTGCTCAGGCCTTAAGCAGTCCATGGAACCCTTCTAGAAGGCCCCTTGGACGAAATCTATATGGGCTTCCCATAGATTTCGCCCATCCCTTCTATTAGGAGTCCATAGCCCAATTTTGCAACTAACAATTAATTGCAATATTAGTCCCCTTTATTTAATCAGTCTCTTTTGATCACCAAATTAATTTATGATCAATATTAATTAAATAATATGATTTCCAAATAATATATTAATAAAATCATTCTGAGTACCAATTTATTATTCTTATAATAAATCCTACTCTCTCTCTCTCTCTTTCTCTCTATTTGTCATCATATCAAGTTGCATGAGTGAAGGAAACCGAAAAGGACCATGCTCATAATCAAATCAAGCACATACCAAAAATAGTTATGGACTTAGACACCTAATCCAACAGTCTCCCACTTGGATAAGTCTAATAACTATTATTGCAAGTACGACTTCAGAATTTGATTAGCAATTGTAGCTTTCAAAAGCCGTTGTCGAACTCTAATCTTATCAGTAACGCGTCCTTTAGATAATGGATCATATATTCCTCCATTCTATAAGATATAATATGGACATGAGACATGGATTATAATCATTCTCTCTGTCCATGTGTTGTTTCCCGATTTCCGATTTATGATGACTACCAATAGACTACAATTGAACACATCAACTTAGTCCAGGCTTGGCCAAGCGCTTAGGGTGTCATCACTAAATCATCGAGGGGCCCACATATATCACTTTTATCCCCTTAAGGTAAAATGAACGGATAAACTTCGACTCATATGTTTGTAATATTTACTCATCAAATCACACACAACAATATGTTTTATAACATCAAGTTACTGATGCATTTACGTATTTTCAATGCACAACCGACTTGTAAACAACAACTCATATCTCTCCGTTTAAAAAATATAAGATATTATCGTCTCACAATCACTCGTGATAAAATCCATGAAGTGATTCATGTGAGCGTGAGTTTAATCCAATACTCAAATCTTATTTCAGGAGCACTCATGAACACTGCAACAAACTTTTGCTATGTCTAAACACTTTAGACAATTTACAGTCGGATTCATGACAGTCTTGCCTCAATTCCTGCTTCCAAAGTATGATCGACTGTAGATAGTTTGAATAATATTATTATTCGGGAAGTCAAAACATGCAAAGTGAAACACAAGAATAATCGAATCCAATATGATCTTAAAACTTTTGAGTATAAATAAAACACTTATTATTTAATCACCATATTGATTACACATATTCATCGTATAATGTTTCGACTAATCAACTTAATACTCGAATTAAAACAATAGTCATCCCATGCTCCAAGCATGCACACTATGTTTACCTATGGTCCTTACTTTATGAAATAGATCAATTGAACACATTTCCAATGATGTTCATTTCACAATTCCAAATTCTTATCATAAGTGCGAGAATTCCAAATTCTTGTCACTTGTAGAATGTGTTTAGAGTCTAAACTTAAATGCAATGATTCTTTTGTAAAGTCAATGCACCAAAGTCACAGAGACGTGGACAATGATATTACAAAATATTCCACTGGAGATTCGTTACTAAACAACTCCATGGAAACGAAGTCTCATATTTAAAGTACATTCCTTTGAACATCCTTCTTGCACAAAAGTTCCTACACATAGATTCTTAATATCCAACTCCCATTATGGAAACCTTTCCATATTTTCCATATGACAATTTATTCTTAATAGAATCATGTCTATTCATAATAATGTTAATATGGTCCATCCATTACAATACTTCCAACTGTCCACAAGCGACCAATCCTCAGCGAACCTTAGATCGTCTTTGACAGTTGTTTAACTACTTTAGTCATATCTGGTTCTAGTCCTTTTTCCCTCTTATTGCGCTAGGCATTTGGAAAATTAGAACACATGAATATTATAGCATATGCAATCGATCCTATACCCGAAGCATATGGGATACGATTCAAAATAAAGATATGATACTTTACCAATCTATTGCTATAATATTTCCATATATAATTTTCAATGTTGAAACATTTCAACATGGTATTCATATATACTCATGACTAAGTTTGATTAATACTTCTATCTAAACTTTTAGATTCGAAATAAAGTAGTGTATCCTCTCCCTTAAAACTTACTATAGTGAAACAATTTCCAAAATATGAAGCTTTGCAAATTTAAAACTTTGTTTCCTATAATTAGCATTGATAACTTGCAACACTTAACGTAATAATCGTGCTCCCACTAGCATAATAATTACATACTTATTAGCATAACACTTATGCTCCCACTAGCTTCGACATGTATTCAGAAATCAGTTGGACTTCTAGAAATCAATACTTTATTGACTTTCTTACCAAAGTTCATATTTTCGATGCGAGATGCTTCGATAAGCCTTTATCTTAGCTTATACACCTTTTATAATAAAGCTCATATGTGTGTTTAAACTATTTCAGAACTTACAACAATAAGTTCCGAATGTTCAGACTATTTTCCATTTCTCACAAATCGAACTATGAAGAGGGATGTCGTAATCATAATCGAATTTGAGAACGCAATTAACACAACTGCTATCTTCTCAAAATCTATTTAGTGAAAGTGTTTCCTCATAATCATTTTCATGAAATGGAGAGAAACCTTTGTCACTTAGATTTTGTGGTGTATGTGTTCCTATCCATGTGAATTTGTCATTCCAACCACTATCATAAGACAAGGTCTATGCCAAATTCAAACTCATATGGACCGAACTTGCTTAATCTTAACTTCTTGCCACTTGGTAGCACAAGGGCCTACCATGTCTTCCAAGTTGTTGAGCAGATCACCCTTACTGATCAATGAACTTTCACTGATCAAGGTGCTTTACCTAATGCAAACAATTGAGAACTCATAGATTTCACATGCATAGTCAAATTTAACTGGAATGGGCACAGAAATAAGAATATGTCAACACGATAGGTTACAAATCTCAAGTCATGTGCTAGTGATAACAGTAGGTTTACTCTTGATTAGTTCTTGAGGCTATTCAATATCATTAAGACTCCCACTAACTTCTTGACATATAAGATTCATTTGTCAAGGAACATTACTTGACAACCAAATATTCAAGAGTTAGTGACGATTCTTATCAAGACAAACACTGCGCACAATTGGTCTTAGTTGGTCTTTTTCTTATTCAAGACATCACAACTTACCAATTTCAAATGTGCAAGATTAAGAAACATTTCTACTCCACATTTAATGAGTGTTATAAACCTTCTTTAGATATGTCACTCAATGCACAATCTTGGAGTATTACTCTAAGATTTGATTTTGAAACGAAGTATGATTCACCTTGTTGATTTAACCATTTCAACAATTCCCGATTCCTCTTATTAGCCATACAAGTGTACTAAGGTGTCTTTAGAGGATGAATTGTGATATGGTTTCATAATCATTAAGATGATCATAAAACACGATACTAAAGTATTCTCCTTTCCTTTCAGATTGGAGAAAACTTTATGTAACATCTGGATTTTCAGGGACATTATTGTGTATGTTAAGCTTGAGATTGAATGAGAGACTCGACGAGTTGAGGGACCAACTCGACGAGTCGAGTCGAGTTGCTCGCGTGGATTTAATGAGTGGACTCGACGAGTCAGAGGAGGGACTCTCCGAGTAGGTGTTGGGTAGAGAAACCCTAATTGTCCGGGTTTGTGACCTATTTAAAGGCCCTTATGGCTTTCATTTGCGGCCACACTTTCCCTTGAGAGACCCTAATCGATCCAGAGAGCATAGAGAGAAAGAGGGAGCTAATTTTCATCATCTTGGTGCATTCTTGCAAGGAAGAAGGAGAGGGTTCAAGCTAAGCTGACTTGAGGGGCTCAGATCTTCTGCTATTTCATTCAAGGCTGTTGTTTAAGGTATGAATCCATACTTGTTGTCGTATGAATAGTAGATTTCATGAATTTAGGATTTGTTTACCCTCTTTTAAGTTGAGTTATGGAATATGTGAAGTCCCTTTGAGGCTTAGACATCGGATCTGGACCTTGAGAGGTCCAGAGAGTCCCAAGAACCCATCTTTATGCAGCCACATAAGAGTATTGAGCCTAAGACACCATTATGGAGGTCATTTTATCAAATAGAGCTAGATGTGTGAGGCATGAACATAAAGATCGAACCTTGACGTGATTAATGGGTAGGAATGGCAACGGGGCGGGTTCGGGGCGGGGCATGGTTTCCCAAACCCGCCCCGATATCTTTCGGGTACCTTATCGGGGCGCCCCATTGGGTTTCGGGTTTTCCTGTCGGGTTTCGGGTATCTTATCGGGTTTACAACAATTCATAATGAAATCTTTATTCCGTTTTAGGGTGCCCCGATGTCTTATAAAAAATATATGTTCTAGCGTCCCTTTTAAATTAAAAATATGATGTATCACTTTAATAAAATAATTTGGACGTCATATTAAAAATTATTTGATTTAAGTTTAGCGTAATACATCAAAACATAAAAAAAAAATGATCATTCACACCGGTTTGTTAATAACTAAAAAGATTGTCCACAATAAGTATGTTATATTTGAATGCGTGCAATTAACATCAAAAGATTTCAAACATTATATATATATATATATATATATATATATATATATATATATATATATATATATATATATATATATATATATATATATATATATATATATATATATATATAATCGGGTCGGGGCGGGTCAGGGCAATGATAACTCACTCCCTGCCCCGAACCCGATAAAAAACCAGATAACGACCCGTTATCCGACCCGAAATGATCGGGTTTCGGGTTTCCCCGTCGGGTTCGGGCTTTTTTGCCATCCCTATTAATGGGCCTTGTGATCATAGATCTGAAGTTTGGGAAAGTATCTTGCACTAAAATGGTCTGAATGCAAAAGAGTCTGAATAGACTCGCCGAGTTGAGCCGCTGACTCGGCGAGTAGCCAGGGTTTTGTCCCGATGAACTGAGTCAGGTGGTGACTCGACGAGTTAGGGGTTAGCTCGTCGAGTTGGAGCTTGCTGGGGTTGCCACGAATTGACTGGACTCGACGAGTCTCCCGAGTGCACTCGACGAGTCTGGTCAAAGCTGGAGTTGACTTTTGTTGACCTTAGGGTTTGGTGAGGATGAGTGAAAGAGGTCAGGAAGGGTAGAATGGTCTTTTACCCATCTGAGAGAGAGAGCATGGGAAGGGAATAGTCTAGCCTTTGAGAGCCATTGTTAATTAGAGGAAATTTCTGTATGTGATTAGGCGGAGGCTAGATCAGTGTTTCAAGTTCGAGATCATCCAAGTTTACCCGAGGTGAGTCTTCTCACTATACTTTACCTTGAGTGGTAGTTATGTGTGACCGGAAGGTCTTATGTGCTTACATTGAGTATTATGTTATCCTGCCTTATGTTTTATGCTGTGCATTATTTCTTTGTGATTTATGCCATGCGGAACTTTACAGACCGGATCAGAGGGTCCAACGATTTATGAGGCCAGAGGGTCCTCAACCAGACCGGACCGGAGGGTCCAACGAGCTAGACCAGACCAGAGGGTCCAACGAGCTATGGGACTGGAGGGTCCCGCTAAGACACATTGACCGGAGGGTCTTACAGAGTATAGCCTCGAGTGGCGAATTTATTGTATGTGGTATCTTGGGGAACTCACTAAGCTTCGTGCTTACCGTGTTATGTGTTATGTGTTTTAGGTATCTCAGAGGATCGCGGGAAGGCACCGGCTTGATTGTACACACACCAGTGAAAGAGCTACGTTTTGAGGATCCTGGATTTTAACCGAGCAATTATGGAATTTAGAATTGCAAATTTAATAAATGAGATTTTTGTAAGATACATTATGAGAGTTATGTGATTTTAAAATGAAAAATTTGTTTTGAAAATTTACGTCGTTACAAGTTGGTATCAGAGCCTTGGTTTGAGGGATTCGGATGCACCTCCGGGTGTGTTTGAACTCAAACTGAGGAATTGAGAAAGATTTTCAAAAGAGATAAATTTTTCTAAAAATGAGAAAGAGTTTAAGAGAAAACGAGTTGGAGCAGTGTGTACAATCAGCCAAAGCCCGAACGGTGATTTCCCAAAATACCCTTACTTTTGTGTTATGAGATATTTTATGAGATATTATGCATGCTAGAGATAGGCTAGGTATTACATATTTTTGGACTAGAGTCGCCTGATTTGTGATGCCTTAGCCTAGGAGTTGTTGTTATCTGTGATGTGCTCTTGAGTATGTGCTGAGTAGAGTAGTTAGATACCTTGAGAGATAGGATTACCTGAGTCGGCAATGTCTTTTGAGTTGGGAATAGAGCAAGAGGAAGTATATGCCAGAGTGGCTTTATGTGTTAGTAGGGGTCATTCGATGCCCGAATGCTGCTTGCTTCGTGCTTTGTGGAACTCTTGATGATGGGAGGTAACTACTAAGCGAATATGACGATGTTCAGGAGGTAGATGCCTGGCATCATGAGGAGTTCTTCAGCAGCTGATGGCAGAGAAGTGTGAGAACCTAGGAAGAGCCTAGGGAGTGGACTTAGTCAGATAAGTACGCTGGAGGAGGAGAGTATTCGCTGGAGGGAGAACTTGCGTATCGAGAATGGTGATCAAGAAGGTTGAACAACTACTTAGGAAATCTAGGACGATCTGTGTGGAAAGTATGGGTAGATATGGCAGGTAGTATGGGCCCGTACTACTGAAAGCAGAGGACCCATACTCGAAACAGGGAGAATTCCAGAAGTTCTAAGTAACGGATTGAGAAGAGGGAACATGGTTCGAGTACCATGATTCATAGCAGATCGAGAGGTGGCCACATGGTTCGAGTACCATGACTCGTGGCGGTTAGTGCTTCTGGTTTACCAGTTATTCTGTTGTAATTGTTTAGACTGAGATCATGTGACAACCGTCAATTTCTGGTCAAGTCAAAGTCAAATAAAGTCAACAAGTCAAACCGGTCAACTCAATTAACCCTTGTATATTAGGGTTTACCTTATGTTTACTATTGTACAACGCACCATCGTAATACAAAGCATCGCTTAGAAGTTTCACGTGTTCAGAAAATCTACACCCAAATTAGGGTAAGTGATGGATCTACTCGATAAAACATTAGTACATACCCTTCGGGGGCGTATAACATTCATAACAAGGCTTAACGGGGTTTACACACCTTGCGTAGCAAAGCTAAACATCCAAAAAGGTCTCAAACGAAGTCTCTCTCAAATCTCTCTCGCTCTATCTCTCGCTACCAGAAATCTCTCCCAAATCTCTCCAAGTATGTGAAATCTCTCCCAAATCTCTCTCTGTATGAGAAATCTCTCCAAGTATGTGAAATCTCTCCCAAATCTCTCTCTGCATGAGAAATCTCTCCAAGTATGTGAAATCTCTCCCAAATCTCTCTCGAAATCTCTCTCAACTGTTTATAATCACTCGGGGCATCCCGACCCTCGAATTAGACGAAAACAGCTCGAAAACGGAAGTCTACGCGAAAAACAGCCTTAAGGAGCCGAAACCTCTTAAGGAGCCGAACCCTCTTAAGGAGCCGAAACCTCTTAAGGAGCCGAAACCTCTTAAGGAGTCGAACCCTCTTAATGAGGCGGAACCTCTTAAGGAGCCGAACCCTCTTAAGGAGCCGAAACCTCTTAAGGAGCCGAACCCTCTTAAGGAGCCGAAACCTCTTAAGGAGCCGAACCTCTTAGGAACCGAACTTTTCAGAAGCGAAGATGTTAGAAGCGAACCTACACCCTCTCTGTAGCACCTGGTTCCTGGTATGTATTTTATTTAAGTAATTTTGCATTTTTGGCCTGGGACTCGGCGAGTTGAAGGCCCAACTCGCCGAGTAGAAGCGGGATGAGATGCGGGATTTAAGTATGGGACTCGTCGAGTCGGGTCCTGGACTCGACGAGTAGGCTCTGTCTGGACAAAACCCTAATCTGAGGGTTTGCACCCTATTTAAACAATCTTATACAGCCTCCATCGCCCCTTTATGCTCCCAGAAACCCTCCATAGCAAACCCTAAGTGTTTTGGTGCAAGATCTAAGGCTTTTGAGTGATTTTGTGGGTTTTGATCACAAGGAAGAAGGAAGAGCATAGAAGGATCAAGAGGAGGCTGAAGGATTCGAGTTTGGTGCATCATTTGCAGTGTTTGAAAGGTATAAAGTATGTACCTTGCTTGCTTATTCGTTTGATCCCTTTTTGGGGAGATTTAGGGCTTTTATAAGCCATTCTTGGTAACCAACCATGATTGCAAGCATGGTTGGGGGTTGAGGCTTCGGATCTAGGCCCATGGAAGAGTTACAAGGCAGAAAAGGGCTGCTTTTGCACCCATGGAAGCCCCCATGCAACTTAAGAGCCTCTTTTAGAGCCTTTTTGGCTCAAAGTCCCATGCATGTACGTAAAGTTCGTAACTTTACGTGCTAGATCGAGTTTAGGGGCCTAGATCTATCATTTGGACAAGAGTTGTACACCAGAAATCGAAGGAATAGACTTGGGACTGTATCGACTCGGCGAGTCATCCTTGGGACTCGGCGAGTCCGAGGCTTGACTTCCTTTTTTTCTGTTATGGTCCAAGAGACCCAGTTGAGTGAGAGAAGGGTTTAAGAGGGTCCAGGACAGTGACCCAAATGTATCGGGATAAGCCATAGTCCTGGAGTTCATAGGACTCGGCGAGTGCATGAGTCGACTCGGCGAGTCCAAGGCAATCTCCCAACTCTTGAAGATGAACTCGACGAGTTGTTCATACAACTCAGCGAGTCGAGGTCAGGACGTGTTCATAGGATGAAGATGGACTCGACGAGTTGTTCATACAACTCGGCGAGTCGGATGAAAGTTCATCCGGGGTGGTGTTAGAAGGAGAACTCGTCGAGTCGTTGCAAAACTCGACGAGTAGAGTCGTGGATGAGGTCAGTTGAAGAGATAGGGACTCGACGAGTTGGCGGCCCAACTCGACGAATAGAGACGTGAATGAGGACAGTGGAAGAGATAGGGACTCGACGAGTTGGCGGCCCAACTCGGCGAGTCGGGTCAACTGGAAGTTGACTTTGACTTTGATTTGGACTTGGTCAGGGGTAAAATGGTCATTTTACCCTAAGAATAGATATCAGACTTTGATTAAGTGTTTTGTGGGGATTATAGCCGGAGGATTTCTGGAGCAGCAGCAGACAGAGATTTTCCCGCACAGATTATCAGCAGCTACTCGTTCGAGGTGAGTTACCTTCCAGTAGCGGTGGGTCTACGGCCACAATGTCGGCCCACCAGTAGGAGTTGTATGATTGGATGATTGTCTTTGTGATGTTCATCTAGGTTTGCTACTACCTGATATGTTATATGCTAGCATGATATGTATATGTGACAGTAGTAGAGTCCGATTGTTAGGACCGGAGGGTAAGTCAGACACCCCAGATATGTCTGACAGTATGTGATGATATGATTATATGCTGGCATGATATGTTATATGTGATAGTGGTAGTAGGGAGGGAATAGTCCCCAAGTTTGGTTTTTAGGACCGAAGGGTAGGTCGGACACCCCAGAAACGTCTGACAGTATGTTTACGTTATGATATATGTGATAGTAGCAGTAGGGGGTGGAATAGTCCCCGAGGTTCGGTTGATAGGACCGAAGGGTAGGTCAGCACCCCAGAATGGCTTGACATGGGTAGGTCAGCACCCCAGAATGGCTTGACACGGGTAGGTCGGCACCCCAGAATGGTCGTACTGGGTAGGTCGGGCACCCCAGAATTGCCCGGCAGTATGAATGCGATATGTCTGTATGGTATGTGGTATGATGGGGGAACTCACTAAGCTTTGTTCTTACAGTTTTAGTTTTGGTTTCAGGTACCTCTTCGTCTAAGGGGAAGGAGCCGACAGTGTAGCCGCGCATCACACCCACACATGATTTCTGCATGGAGTTTTCTGGGATTGTACTCTGATTGATTTTACTTTGACATTATGATTTCAGACACATTGTTATAGTTTTGTTTGCAAATGATATGGCATGGGAAATGTTTTGGTAAACTATGTTGAGAATTACTTAATTTTAAAAAAAAATTTGGGCTTGGAAATTGGGATGTTACACTCTCGGACCGAAGCTCAGCAGACCGAACCGTGACCTCGGACCTTCGGTCCCTCCCCCTCGCACCTTCGGTCCCCTCCTCTTCTCTCGGTTCCTTCCTTCCCTTCTCTCGGTTCTCACTCCCTTAGAGCCGAACCTCGCAGGTTCGGTCCATATTGCCGGTTTTTGACCCAAACTTCGTTTTAAGCTCGTTTTTTGTGATTTTAACGCGGGATTTTCACCCAAGCTCGTATTTTAACATAATAAACCCTAAATATCCATATTTTAATTATACTTTGGGGAAAATCCTTGCCTAAGAATAAAATCTAGTAGGTAAGATTTATGGGTGGAGTGTTGACTTACCCTTTGGGCAAAGACACAAGTTACCTCCCATACCCACTCCTTGACTATTCCCAGTCACTATTCACCCATACCTAGTTAATCATTGTCCTTTCACCACCCTCTCCAGCAAGATTCAATACTCAAAAGCTGAAAATCTCCTCTCTCCTCCCACTTTATTCACTCTTCTCAAGAAGAACAAACACATCTCTTTCACTTTCTCTCTCTAAAATTCGAGATTCAAAGGCTGGTCTTGCGTTTTTCCTCCACATTTGGTAAGTATCTTCCTCCTACACTTAGATATTCTGCTATCCTTCATCCAAATCATGAATTGCTTACACAAATATCGTCATAATTATTGTTAGATCTTCAAATCTTCAAGCATCTCCCAAGTGTTCTTGAGTTGAACACTTCTTTTCTTCCTCATCCATCTACTGAAATCACTCAAGGTGAGTTCATACCCCTATCTTTCATGTTTTTCTTAAGTTTTAAGGTGGGGGGGGGGTAATATAAGTTAAAACACCAACAACTTGACTAAACTCAAACAAGAACTTTCATCAGAAAAGTTGAGTCCTATTCACGGACTGTTTTGACCAACTTAGACTTAATATCTTTCAAAACTGTTTAATATGAAATTAGTTCAGGTTCATACCTTTAAAATGACTACTTGCACATATCCATACGATTTTTCTACAATTTATGGCGATTTTCACAAAACTGCCTATCACTGTAGCAACGAAATCGGACCAGTCAGTGAATATGAACGTTTTCACACTAGTTAGAGACTTCTAAAAATCATAATAAAAATTATGAACAAACTAGACACATTTTTTAAACCCTCAGAATTTACGGAATCAGTTTTTGACTCCGTATGATTTTTCTATAATTATTCCAAGAACAGGAACATAAAAGATAAAACTAGAAAATTGTCAGTAACTCATTTACACCTTGTAACTTGCTGAGCAAGGTGTGTATTATCATATATAAGTACATGTTGGTTATATTACATGTCTTTTACCTCATTATAAGGGTTTACATCATATACAAAGAGGATTTCTACCACTACAAAATGTTTTGATAAGCTATAATAGGTATAGTTTATGATTCCATTAACACAACAAACACAGTTCGGAAGGTTTTATTCCCACAGAAAAAGGTTTTACACACACACACCACACGTAAACTTGTTAACGTAAATTGTGAGACATTCCTCTTAGTACTCCTAGAGTACGGGTTAAAATTCCTGGTAGTTATAACCAGAGTCTCTTGTAGGGAGAACGTGATAGTTGTGTATAGATCTATATTGGGTTTGACAAACCACACCTGAGCTGCATGCAACAGCTAGACTGGCAGGTCTGAGGTGACAAGTGTCATTATCTTTTTCGACGCCTGAGAAACGTCATGGCAGGTTCATTAGTCATAGTATGGTTATAGCGACTCACATAGAGAGTTAACAACACATAAAGTTTACGGGGATTTTTCTCAAATCAAAAAGGGTTTTATGTCAATTTAAAATCACTTTTTATATCAATAAGTATGGATAGTACTGTACACTTTCGGTCTTGGAATTAAAGACAACACATCACTTTGCAAGGAAAATATTGGATTTTTCTTGATATCACACAATTTATAACAAAGATCGGTTTCCAAACTCTTCATCTAGAAAGCTTATGAACTCACCAACTTAATTGTTGACATTTTTTCAAACTACTTGTATTCTCAGGGAATCAACGAAACCAGGTAATCACAAGCTTTTGAGGATGGAACGCTACGGCGTTGAACAACTATTTTTATATCATGTTGTAATCAATCATTGAAATATGTAACACTTGAAACCATGTAATTCTTTTCCTTTATATTTATGATTGGTTGTATTGCTTTGATCACCGTTATACACGTTGTTATGATACTATACATGAAGTCCGCCACCCCCGGACGTTTCCGCCATCCTTGGTTTGGGGGTGTGACAGATCAGATGTGATAGAGTGTGGGGCCAGAGGGCCGTGTTGAACAAGTTTCAGTAGGACCTACCTTGAGAAGGAACTTGAGTTAGTTTTGAGAAATTTTACTGGTGAGGTGCCAGTTGGAGTCGCAAGACTCAGAGATGAGGCTTTATGGAGGACTGCGGTCTGAGTTGAGCAGTCAGCCGGTAGATGAGGTGTCACATTCTGTGACAAGAGTTGCGCTTTTTCCGTTTCCTGTTAGAAACGAAGGAGATAACGAACTTTTGGTTTCCGAGTTGGAGGTAAGCCCTGCGGAGTCTCCTGTTTCTATGATGATCCACGCGACGGGACGTTGGAGGAAGGATTGGAGACGAGAAGTGTGATATTGCATTATTTCCAGATTGAGAGACGGGACTAACTCGGGACAGTTAGGATATCCGGCGGTGTGTTGGTCTGAGATTTCGAGATGGCTGGAGACAGTCTCGTGAGGAGTTTTATGGGATTCGTGGATTTTGGGATAATTGGAGTTATGTGGTTATTATCCGGAAGATCATTGAGCGCGGTGTGGTATATTCCATAAGGCGGAATTGGTGCCTCTGGCAAGCCATTCTGTGGAGTAGATTGTGGTATACCAAATGGGGATGGTTCGAACCCTGAGTGGGGGAGAACTGGATTATTTACTGAGAGAATCAAATAATTTTTCTAGTGCGGTTAGAGAACTGGATATGGAGACCTGCGGTGTGGATACATGAATTCCTTTAATTGAATACGTACCAGGAATCGGGTGCTACAAATCTCCCCCACTTATTTTAGACTTCGTCCTCGAAGTCTGCTGCTGATTCTGGAAAAAGCTCGGGGTAGTGCTCCCTCATCTCATCCTCCGGCTCCCAAGTCCATTCCGATCCCTTACGGTGCTGCCATTGCACCTTCACCAGCTCCAATATCTTGTTCCTCAGGTCCTTCGACTTCCTGTCGAGGATCGCTACTGGCCGCTCGATGTAATTCAGGCTGTCATCCACCTGAATATCCTCCAAGGGTACAACTGCCGAGTCGTCCACCAGACACTTCCGTAACTAGGAGACGTGAAACGTACTATGAATCTGGCTGAGTTCGGCTGACAGGTCCAGCCTATATGCCACCTTGCCCACCCGGGCTACAACCTGGAAAGGCCCAATGTATATGGGGCCCAACTTGCCCCGCTTCCTGAACTGGATGACGCCTTTCCAAGGCGACACCTTCAGAAGGAACATATCCCCGACCTGGAACTCCAAGTCTGATCGGCGCTTGTCGGCGTAACTTTTCTGCCGACTCTGAGCAGTATGAAGTCTGCTCCTAACCTGTTGAATTCTCTCTGTCGTCTTGAGCACCACTTCGGTGCTCCCCATGACCCTCTGTCCGACTTCGCCCCAACATATCGGGGTCCGACACTTCCTCCCGTACAACAACTCGAAGGGAGGACGATCGATACTGACGTGATAGCTGTTGTTGTAGGAGAACTCAGCTAATGGAAGGTAGGTATCCCAGCTACCCCCGAAGTCTAGAACGCATGCCCGCAGCATATCCTCCAAGGTCTGGATAGTCCGCTCACTCTGACCATCTGTCTGCGGGTGGAATGTCGTGCTGAAGTACAGACGAGTACCCAACTCGTCGTGAAACCTCTTCCAGAACCTGGAAGTAAACCGCACGTCTCGGTCCGAAATCACCGAAACTGGCACTCCGTGCCGAGCTACTGCCTCTCGGATGTAAATACCAGCCAATTTCTCGGCCGAGATGCTATCCAGAATCGGTATGAAGTGGGCACTCTTGGTCAACCGATCCACGGTGACCCAAATCGAATCCACTCCCTGTGCAGTCCTGGGAAGCTTGGTGATGAAATCGATAGTAATATCTTCCCATTTCCACATGGGAATGTCTAACGGCTGCATCTTGTTGTGTGGCCTCTGGTGCTCGGCCTTGACCTTCCTGCAGGTCAAGCACCGCTCTACGTACCAGGTGACGTCCCGCTTCATGCAGGGCCACCAGTAATCAGGTCGAAGATCCCTGTACATCTTCGTCGCCCCGGGATGAATCGAGAATCGGGATTTGTGCGCTTCCTCCATCAGAACCTGGCGCACACCCCCATGATAGGGAACCCACACCCTGCGGTGTAGCGTCAATAACCCACGGCTATCATAGTCGAAGGAGGAAATCTGTCCCACGATACACTCGCTCTTCCGATGTTCCTCCTTCATAGCCTCCTGTTGGGCCTCTCGGATCTTCTCCAAAAGAGGAGTCACCATCGTCATCCTCATGCAGATGTCTCTGATCGGCGCTGCCTTGCGGCTAAGCGCATCGGCCACGACATTGGCCTTCTCCGGGTGGTAAAGGATCTCGCAATCATAATCCTTTACCACGTCTACCCACCGACGCTGCCCATGTTCAGATTCGGCTGATCCATGAGGTACCTCAAACTCTTGTGGTCCGTGTAGATGGTACAACGGACCCTATAGAGGTAGTGTCGCCAAATCTTGAGGGCGAAGACGACTGCCCCCAACTCCAAATCATGCGTCGGGTAGTTCGCCTCGTGAGGCTTCAGCTGCCTCGAGGCGTAGGCGATGACATGCCCTCTTTGCATCAAGACTGCACCCAAACCTGAAATGGACGCATCATAGTACACCACAAAATCCTCTACACCTTCGGGCAGGGCGAGAATCAGCGCCTCGCATAGTCTCTGTCTCAACATCTTAAATGTTGGCTGCTGCTCAGGCCCCCAGCGAAAAACAACGGCTTTCTTCGTCAGTCAGGTCAAGGGTACGACTATCTTGGAGAAGTCCTGAATGAATCTCCGATAATAGCCTGCCAGTCCTAGGAAACTCCGAATCTCAGATGGATACTTCAGAACCTCCCATCTCATCACAGCCTCCACTTTGGCCGGGTCAACTAATATCCCGTTCTGGTTGACAAGGTGTCCAAGAAACTGCACCTCGCGCAACCAGAACTCGCACTTGGAGAACTTGGCATACAAGCCCTCCCTCCTCAGGGTATCCAAAACCTCTCGCAGATGCTCCTCATGCTGATCCTACGTCTTGGAGTAAACCAAGATGTCATCAATGAAAACTATCACAGACCGATCTAGCATCGGTCTGCACATGCGGTTCATGAGGTCCATGAATGCGGCAGGAGCGTTGGTGAGCCCGAAGGGCATCACCACAAACTCATAGTGACCATAGCGAGTCCGGAAAGCAGTCTTCTGTACATCCTCCTCTCTGACCCTCATCTGGTGGTATCCTGACCGCAAGTCTATATTGGAAAACCAAGGCGCTACCTGAAGCTGGTCGAATAAATCATCTATCCTCGGAAGTGGGTAACGGTTCTTCACCGTTACCTTGTTCAGCTCCCGGTAATCTATGCACATACGATGCAACCCGTCCTTCTTCTTGACGAACACGATCGGGGCTCCCCAAGGCGAACTACTCGGCCTGATAAATCCCTTGTCTAACAGCTCCTGCAGCTGTGTAGATAACTCCTGCATCTCAGGAGGAGCCAACCGATATGGTGCCTTGGCTATCGGAGCCGCACCAGGAACTAGGTTGATCCTGAACTCCACCTGTCGCTCCGGAGGTATCCCGGCAGCTCCTCTGGGAATACATCCACGTAATCTCGCACCACGGGTACATCGCTCACCGACGCCTTGCCCGCCTCTCGGGTATCCATAACATAGGCGACATACCCAACACAACCCTGCTGAAGATAGCGCCTAGCCCTCGCTGCTGAACATAGTGTTGGGCCGCGCTGTGGCCTCTCGCCCTGAATCACTAGCTCTCCCCCACTCGGGGTCCTGATCCGAACCAACTGTTGCGCGCAGTCGATCACCGCCCCGTTGGGGCTCAACCAATCCATGCCTATAATCACCTTGTTCCGACACAACGGAATGGGAACCAAGTCTACCAGATAGCGCTCCTCGAACAATCTCAAAACACAGTCCCTGAAGACCTCTGATGCTCGCACTAACCGGTCGTCCGCGATCTCGACCTCTAGAGGGCAATCCAACCTGCCCGAAGACTCAAGGAACCTCTTGCTAAGTGCAAGAGAGACAAATGATCGGGTAGCACCTGAATCAAATAACACCTGAACTGGGATACCGTTCACATAGAACGATCCTAAACGAGACATACCATAACATATCAATATCATAAGCAACATAAGATAAAAGCTAGGGAGAAGAAATCATACCCGTCACCACATCGGGTGCGGCGCATGCCTCCTCGGTAGTCAACTGGAAGGCCCGACTCCTCACCACCGGAGTCTCCAACTTGTAACATCCCAATTTTCAAGGCTAAAAATTTCATTTTTTTTAATTAAGTAATCGTAGGAAATCATTTATCAAACATTGCTAATATTATATTAATTCCTAAAACCATTACGTCGTGTCTCAAAACATATCATCAGATAATAGTAAATATCATAGTACAATCCCAGAAAACTCAATGTGGAAATCATGCGTGTGTGTAATGTGTCGCTACCGCGCCGGCTCCTTCCCCTTTGCTGAAGAGGTACCTGAAACAAAACTGAAAACTGTAAGCACGAAGCTTAGTGAGTTCCCCCATCATACCACATACCATACAATCATATAACATACATACTGTCAGGCATATCTGGGTGCCCGACCTACCCCTTCAGCATCTTTCAGCCGGTGACCACCTAGGATATCTGGGTGCTGGCCTCCCCTTCGGTCTCTTTCAACCGGTAACCTTGCCTAGCATATCTGGGTGCTGGCCTACCCCTTCGGTCCTCTCGACCGGTGACCTTGCTTAGCATATCTGGGTGCTGGCCTACCCCTTCGGCCCTCTCGACCGGTCTATCACATACAGTCACGTAATCATAATCTAACATAGTTGGGTACTAGTCTACCCCTTTGGCCCTATCGCCCGGTAACTTGGGGACTATCTCCCCCTACTACTACCATCATCACGTAACATCATATCATGCTAGCACATAAAACATAACAGGCAGTAGCAAACCTAGATGAATATCACAAAGACAATCATCTAACATACAACTCCTACTGGTGGACCGGCATTGTACCCGTAGACCCACCACTACTGGAAGTAACTCACCTCGATGTCGTGTAGTGTCTGAAATGTCCTCGGTATGAAAGTCGACTCCCTTCGACTCCTCAATCCCTACACGAAAACCCTTCTAAGTTATCAATTCGAACATGCAACCCAAACCAGGGTCAACTCAATTCCTTCAAAGTCAGCATCCAGTTGACCTGACTTGCCGAGTTGGTCTACCAACTCGTCGAGTCCATACTCTTCTAACTCGAACCAATCCCCGTCTCTACTCGTCGAGTCTAGCAAGAACTCGACGGGTTCTTCTTCAATCATACCATTGGGGCCATCTTCATCCGACTCGCCGAGTTCGACCTTGAACTCGTCGAGTTCATCTCCCTCATAAGAAGGTGTCCAGTCTATGACTCGCCGAGTTGTATGAACAACTCGTCGAGTCCATCTTCAAAGATTAGGAGATTGCCTTGGACTCGCCGAGTCTGTTCATACACTCACTGAGTCCTATGATTCCCAAGTCCCTTTACGCGTCTAAACAACTAAGGGACTTCCTCCCTAATAACTGGTCCATCCACAGAAAGGATTTGGTGGTCAATACACTGCGACTCGCCGAGTTCCAAGAACAACTCGTCGAGTCCATCCTTGACCAACACTGTACAGTCGATTTAAATGGGTCTTAACACATCAAAACCATAGATCTGGCCTCCTAATGTCCATTTACACGTAAAGTTCCAAACTTGGTACACATGCAAGGGGTCTTTGGGCCAAAAAGCCATAAAAGATGGCCTCCAAAGTGCATGGGGTGTTTATGGCAACAACATGGGCACCTTTGTGCCATAAAACCCCCCAATAGACCTGGATCTAAAGCATACACCGCCTTCCAACACTAAATCCCGAATACAACCTCTCTAGGGCTTAGAAAGATGAAGGAAAGGCCTAAAAATCAAGATCTATAGACAAAGGTTCAGCTTCATACCTCCAATAAGCTGAAAATGAGCTTCAAACTCTGGATCTTCTTGTTTCCCCTTGGTCTCAGAGGTTCCTTCCCTCTTCTCAAGCTTCACAACCCACCAAAAGCACCAAAATGGCCTTAGAACACACAAAAACGGCTAGGGTTTCGATATGATGTCTTCTGGGAGTACAAGGGACGATGGAGGCTGAGATAAGGTGTTTAAATAGGGTGCAAACCCTCAATTTTAGGGTTTCACTCAAACAGCGCCTACTCGCCGAGTCGGTCTCCCGACTCGTCGAGTAGGTCATTTAAACTCCCGCGGATCACGACTCTACTCGACGAGTTGGGCCACCAACTCGTCGAGTCCCAGAGAAAACACATGAATTCTTTTAATTAAATACGTACCAGGAATCGGGTGCTATATATATATATATATATATATATATATATATATATATATATATATATATATATATATATATATGGTGATTATCCTTACCAAAATAAAAGATAATTATCATTTAATTAGATAATTATTGCCTTATGTGATAAACTTTAATTATTTGAATTATTTGATTGAATTCTCTTGCATGAAATTGAATTAGGTCAAATCTAGATAATCACTAATTAATTGTTTAATTAAATTATTTGTAATTCGATCTAGAAAGTTTTGAAAAGTTTCAAAAACTTGCCCTCAAGTTTTGGAATTTAAATTTTTTGATTAAAAGTTTAATTTTAAAATATTTAAATTCTAAACCCTAGAATTTTACAAGTTTAAAATTGAACCCTTATACTATTATAGTATTACAAGATTAATAATATATATGTATAAGATTAAGCTAGTCTTACCGTTAGTAGGCCTCATTCACGAAGCCGATCTATAAGGGAAGTATAAGGAAATTGCCTATAAAATGGCGATTGAATGGGTGTCCACTCTCACCCACCGCTTCCTTGATTGGTGGAGGGTCGTTAGTCGAACGGGTAGGATAGGGAAACTAATTCCTCATTATAAGTATAATGAATATATCAAGTAACTAAATGTTTTTATAAAATTCCCAATCTTAGTTACTTTAGGAAAAATGTGAAAATGACGCTATTCCATGAAATTACACTTTGTACCCTTGCCAAGACGTTAGTGGAGCGTGTGTGGTTAACCGGCACACTATTTTGGGTCTAGCAAAGGTGGCAAAGGGTGACTCGATGTTTGTCATAGATCAATAGAGCGTGTGTGGCTAACCGGCACATTGATTAGGTGACTGTAACATTGAGGGCACCAAGTACATTTGCATGGTTATTCACACCTTGTTTGTGATCCTCGGTATCCCAGTCACAAACTTGAAGGGCATATCGAGATTTATACATGCCATTGAAAAGTTCAATGAATCTCAAAAGATCTAGTAGTTTCAATACATTTAAAACTTAATCTTCGTTTTTGTTTTTCATGGTGGAAATTAGTGAATCGTCATTCACTTACCTTCAAATTATTTGCGATTTAGATTACGGCATCCCTCTTCTAAATTGTGAATAATGTTGTTGGGTCCTAGCCCTAATTTCTCATTTGGGTGTTTAATTGGGGATTCTTATCTAATCAAACTTTGTCTCTTTTATTTTTCAGATGTCTACTCCAAACAACAACAACGCTTCGGGGACTAATGCTTATGGCTCCTTCTCTCTCATGAACCTTTGTGGGAGAGTGATCTTCAATGGCACCAATTTCAATGACTGGATTCGTAACATACGAATGGTGACCAGATACGAGGACAAAGAATATGTCCTCGACAAGGAGCTCAAGGAGATTAACCCCAATACTGCTACTCCTGAAGATATCGTTGCGTATAATGCCCATGAAAGGGACGTTACTAAGGTCCATTGCATCATGCTTGCGACTATGAATGCCGAACTCCAGAAGTCCTATGAGGACTACTATCCCTATGAGATGCACCACGACTTGATGGAGAGGTACCATCAAAGTGTCAGACAAGAAAGGTATGAGATCATCGTCTCAATGATCACTACCAAGATGAAGGATGGAGAGTCCATCACGGCCCACCTGAAAAAGATGCAGAGGTATGTGGACCGCTTGTTGAAGTTGAATGTTAACTTCGACGAGGAGCTGGCGATTGACATCATTCTCCACTCCTTACCTCCTTGCTACAACCAGTTTTGTATGACTTATCACATGAATAAGGAGGAGGTTACACTAAGCAAGCTTCAAGGTCTCTTGCGAACTGCTGAGAGCAATCTCAAGGACAAAACTGTTGCATCAACTCCTACTGTGGCTACCCCTGTCCTGGCTATTGGGCAAGGCAAAGGAAAGAAGATGAAGGCTCCTCACAAGAGCTTCAAGGGCAAGACCCATGATGGATCCTCTTCTAGTGGAACCAAAGCTGTTTCTGCTACTCCCTCTGCCAACCCTAAAGTAGCAGAGTGCTACTACTGCCACGAGAAAGGGCATTGGAAGCGGAGCTGCCCGAAATATCTGTAGGATATCAAGGATGGGAAGATCATGTTGGATTTAGTGTCTAATCCCATAACTATAATTGGTATGTACTTGACCTGAGAGTAGCATCGTCCATTTGGGTTGCATGGCACCGGAGCAATCTGAAGGATGGACTTTTGAGAAGAGAACTTTTGAAGTGGTAATGATTGTGCTTATCCAATTTCAAAGATAATTGTTAAAGTTTCAAGTTTTATATTAGTTTATATGATTCTTGAAAATTGTTGATGTGAATTATTCATGCTTATGAGTTTTGCTAGATCATAGATGTTGTTTAACATTACTTGTTAAGTTTAATTATTGATCTAAATGCCTTTTAATGGACTCCATAACTTGTCCTCAAGTTATGGAATTCCAAAAGTATTTTCCCTAAAAGTCATTAGAACTCATAAGTTATATAAATGAAAGGTTTTGAATAGTTTCAAAACTTGCCCTCAAGTTTTGGAATTTGTAAAGTCACTTTAGAATACTTTAATTCCAAACCCTAGAATTTTAAAAGTTTAAAATTCAACCCTTATACTTTATAGTATTATAAGTTAATAATATATATATATATATATATATATATATATGTGTGTGTGTGTATAAGATCAAGTCAGTCTTACCGTTAGTAGGCCTCATTCACGAAGCTGGTCTATAAGGGGGGTATAAGGTTACTGCCTATAAAATGACAGTTTAATGGGTGTCTACTCTTACCCACCGCTTCCTTGACTGGTGGAGGGTCGTTAGCCGAACGGGTAGGATAGGACTATAATTCTCATTAAGTATCATGATAATAAAGTAACTAAACTTTTTATTAATCTTAGTTACTTTAGGAAAATGTGAAATTCATGCTAATCCATGAAAATTGCACTTTGCACATTACCAAGTCGCTGATGGAGCGTGTGTGGTTAACCGACACATTAACTTGGACTAGTAAGGGTGGAAAAGGGTGGCTCGATGTTTATCATAAGATCAATGGAGCGTGTGTGGTTAACCGGCACATTGAGTGGGTGATAAAGTCGAGAGTACCAAGCACATTTTGCATGGTTATTCACACCTTATTTGTGATCCTCGGTATCCCAGTCACAAACTTGAAGGGCATAATCGAGATTTAAACATGCCATTGAATTGTTCAATGAATCTCAAAGGATCTAGAATTTCAATCCAATTAAAACTTAATAACTATTTCGTTTTTCATGGTGGAAATTGGTAAATCGTCATATACCTACCTTCAGATATTTTGCAAGTTGGATTACGGCATCCTTCTTCCAATTTGTAAAATATTGTGTTGGGTCCTAGCCTTAATATTTCATTTGGGTGTTTTATTAAGGACTCCTTATCTAATCTAAACTTGTCTTTCTTTCTTTTCAGATGTCTTCCAACACTGCTTCTGGCTCAAACCCTACTGGCTCCTTCTCTCTCTTGAACCTTTGTGGGAGAGTCATCTTTGATGGTTCCAACTTTAATGACTGGATGAGGAACATCAGGATGGTCACTATTTATGAGGACAAGGAATATGTCCTAGACAAGGAGCTTAAGGAAATCGATGAGTCTTCTGCTACTCTAGAGGAGATCGCTGAGTTTAGGACTCATGAGAAGGATGCCACCAAGGTGTCTTGTATCATGTTAGCCACCATGACAGTTGAACTCCAAAAGTCCTATGATGACTTGTACCCTTTTGATATGCACCAGGACCTGATGGAAAGATACCATCAGAGTGCTCGTCAAGAGAGGTATGAAATCATCTCTTCCATGATAACAACTAGGATGAAGGATGCTGAACCCATCACGGGCCACTTGTAGAAAATGCAAAGGTTTGTGGACCAATTGCTAAAGCTGAATGTGAACTTTCCTGAGGAGCTGGCTATAGATATCATTCTACACTCCTTACCTCCATGTTATGATCAGTTCCGCATGACCTATCATATGAACAAGGAGGAGGTCACACTTAGCAAACTTCAAGGGCTTTTGAGGATTGCCGAAAGTGGTCTCAAAGGTAAATCGGTTGTTTCTACTCCTACCGCAAATGCCCCTGTTCTGGAAATTGGAC
This sequence comes from Lactuca virosa, assembly GCF_052849685.1. Taxonomy (NCBI): domain Eukaryota; kingdom Viridiplantae; phylum Streptophyta; class Magnoliopsida; order Asterales; family Asteraceae; genus Lactuca; species Lactuca virosa. Next base: position 463,161,038 of record NC_136429.1, on the reverse strand, counting down.
AAGGAAAAGGGAAAAAGAGGAAGGCTCCCTCAAAGAGCCGCAAGGGAAAGTCTCTTAATGGATCCTCTTCAAGTGGGACCAAGGCTGGTTCTGCTACTCCCTCTTCCATTCCTAAGGAAGCAGAGTGTTTCTATTGTTACGAAAAAGGGCAGTGGAAGCGAAGCTGCCCCAAATACTTGCAGGATGTTAAAGATGGGAAGGTTAAGGCCACCCATGCAGGTATTTATACTATTCTATCTAAAAACTCATCACATTCTAACTCTTAGGTTCTTGACACAGGTTGTGGAATTCACATTTGTTCTGATGTGCAGGGCCTAAAAAGAAGTAAGGATGTGGAGCACGGGAATATAAACTTGATCATGGGGAATAGGAAGGTTTCACCTGTCACCGAGATTGGAGTTTACTCTTTATTGCTTAGTAGTGGGTTAGAAATATATTTGAATAATTGTTGCTACTCATCTGAAATGGCGAGAAATGTTATTTCCTTTCATGGTTTGTACAAACAAGGGTTTAGTTTTTCATTTGATAATGAATGTGGTGCTATTAATGCTTATTATAATGGTGTTTTTTATTTTAAAGCATTACCTTGTAATGGTGTATATGAAACTATGATTGTTGTAGACAACTTAGGAAATAATGTGTTGTACATTGATTCTTCTGATGAATTGGATAAAGCATGATTGTGGCATTGTCGTCTTGGACATGTCAGCAAGAAGCGCATAGGGCAAATCCAAAAGGCTAGAGTTTTGGAGTCATTAGAATTAAGGTTAGATGACACTTGCAAATCTTGCTTACTTGGAAAGATGACCAAGTCACCCTTCACTGGTACTTGTGAAAGGGTGAAGGTTTGTTAGATCTCATACACACCGATGTGTGTGGGCCCTTCAGAACCACCACAAGGGATGCTAACCACTTCTATGCGACTTTTACTGATGATTACAGCAGATATGGCTATATCTACTTAATCAAGCATAAGTCAGAAACCTTTGAGAAATTCAAAGAGTTTAAACAAGAAGTGGAGAATCAGCTGGGCAGGAAGATAAAGATGCTCCAATCCGATCGGGGTGGTGAGTATCTTAGTATCGAGTTCCTAGACTATCTTAAGGAATGTGGGATTCTTTCACAGTTGATGCCACCTAGGACACCACAACTTAATGGTGTGGCTGAGAGGCGCAATCGAACCTTGTTGGACATGGTTCGTTCCATGATGAGTCGAGCTTCAATACCAATCTCATTCTGGGGGTATGCCTTAGAGACTGCCGCCTATATCCTTAATCTAGTCCCTACCAAGAAGGTTGCCAAAACACCTCACGAGATGTGGACTGGGAAGGATCCCACATTAGACCACATCAAGGTTTGGGTTTGCGAGGCTTTCGTGAGACCCGAGACTCACGACAAACTCGAACCTCGGAGTGAGCGGTGTACTTTCATCGGCTACCCACATAAATATTTTGGTTATCTCTTCTACAGACCGAGTGACAATGTTGTCTTCATTGTGAGGAGAGGAGTCTTTCGCGAGAGAGAGCTCATAGGCCAAGGAGACAGTGGGAGGCAAATTGACCTTGAAGAAATTCAAGAGTCAAGCGGTGAAGGAACCTCAAACACTAACGATCAACCTGAGGAGGAAACTCATGTCGATCCGAATGACGAGTCCGTACCTCTAAGGCGTTCCAGTAGACTTAGTGTTCCACCTGTGTTATATGGTTTTCATATAACATCTGAGGGTGATACATTTATCAGTGATAGCACACTGATAAATTTGGATGAACCTAACAACTACAAGGAAGCCATGGCAGGCCCCGAATCTGCTAAATGGAAGGAGGCAATGGACAGTGAGATTCAGTCTATGTATGACAATCAAGTTTGGAACTTGGTTGACAATGTACCGGTTCGTAAGATAGTCGGGTGCAAATGGATCTTCAAGAAGAAGAACGACATGGATGGGAAAGTACACACTTATAAGGCACGACTGGTTGCGAAGGGCTTTACTCAAACTTCAGGAGTTGACTATGATGAGACCTTCTCACAAGTAGCGAAGATTAAGTCTTTAGGGTTATGCTAGTCATTGTTGCATTTCATGATTATGAAATATGGCAAATGGATGTCAAAACCGCTTTCCTTAATGGAAAGTTGGCTGAGGATGTTTACATGAGTCAGCCAGAGGGTTTTGGCGATGCAAAGTACCCTAATAGAGTGTGTAAGCTTGAGAAAACCATTTATGGATTGAAACAAGCATCTCGTAGATGGAATCTTTGTTTCGATGAGAAAGTCAAAGAGTTTGGATTTTCGAGAAGCGAGGATGAGTCTTGTGTATATGTCAAAGCTAGTGGGAGTATAGTTAACTTTTTGGTACTGTATATGGATGACATACTACTCATAGAAAATGGCATCCCAACCTTGCAGGAGGTTAAGTCCTGGCTTGGGAAGTGTTTCGCTATGACGGACCTCGGAGAAGCTGTCTATATTCTTGGGATAAGGATATTGAGAGACAGGAGTAAAAGACTAATTGGACTTAGTCAGAGTACCTACTTGGATAAGGTGCTGAAAAGATTTAGCATGTAGGATTCCAAGAAAGGTGATTTACTGATCCATAGCAACGCCAAGCTGAGTAAAACTCAGAGTCCGAGTACAGAGGCTGAGATAGCTGAGATGAGTCGAATACCATATGCTTCCGCTGTTGGCTCGATCATATATGATATGACTTGTACTCGCCCTGATGTGGCCTTTGCTTTGAGCATGGTCAGCATGTATCAAGGGAACCTGGTAAGGCTCACTAGGTTGCGGTTAAGAACATTCTCAAGTACCCGCGGAGGACTAAGGACCGGGTCCTTACCCTCGGTGGGAGTGATGACTTGAGAGTGGTGGGGTATAGCGACGCTAGCTTTCAGACCGACAGAGATAATTTCCGATCTCAGTCGGGCTGGGTCTTTACCCTGAATAGAGGAGCAATAACTTGGAAAAGTTCCAAGCAGGAGGCAATAGCCGATTCAACTTGCGAATCAGAGTACATAGCAGCAAGCGAGGCGGCGAAGGAGGCAATATGGATGAAGAACTTCATTGGAGACTTTGGAGTTGTACCAGCTATAAAGGAGCCTATGGAGATTTTCTGTGACAGCGAGAGTGCAGTTGCCTTAGCCAAGGAACCAAGGGATCACGGCAGATCCAGGCACATCGACAGAAAACACCACTTCATTAGACATTGAATAGAAGAAGGACTCCTCGTGGCAAACAGGGTATCATCAGATGAGAACCCAACAGATCCCCTCACGAAGGGACTGAGTAGGGTTAAGCATTTACAGCATGCGAGGCGCATTGGGCTGAAAGATGATATTAGTTTTAATGATTAGATAGCTTTCGAAACTTTTAATAGTTGAAATGTAATTGACATTTGATGATTAAATAAAAGGTGATTTTTATTTACTAGTATGGTACTGTCTTGTGTCAATCATTTACTATTGTTTCACTTTGCATGTTTTGACTTCCAGAATAATTATATTATTCGAACTATCCACAGTCGATCATACGTTGGAAGTAGGTATTGAATCAAGACTGTCATGAATTTGGCTTGTAGATTTGTCTTAATTGTATTAGACATAACAAAGTTTGCTGCAACATTCATCAGTGCTCATAAGGTCTGAGTATTGGATTCAACCCCCGCTCACTTGTATCACTTCATGGAATTTATCTCGAGTGATCGTGAGACGATAATATCATATAAGTCTTCAAACTTAGATATATGAGTTGTTGACTATGAATTGGTTGTACATTGATAGTACGAAAACGCATTGGTAACTCGATGTTATAAAACGTGTTGTTGTGTATGATTCAATGAATAGTTAGTACAAGCATATACTGTCAAAGTTTATATGTTCCTTTTAGTACTTGGAGGATTAAAAGCGATATCTTGGGCCCCTCGATGATTTTGTTTTGACTTATGTGTTGGGTCCGGTCAGAACAAAATTGATGTGTTTGATTAAGTTCTATGTCAAACAAATCGGAAATCGGGAAACAAACTATTGTACAATAAGTATGACGTTGTTCCATGTATTTGTCCGGCTGATATCTTGAGAACAGAGGATTATATGATCACTTATCTAAAATGGAGCGTCTCATTTCGACAGAGGCTTTTAAGAACTACGATTACTAGTCGGTGTTTTAAGTCGTACTTGCAGTTATAGTTATTAGACTTATCCAAGTGGGAGACTGTTGGATTTAGCGTCTAAGCCCATAACTATAATTGGTATGTACTTGACCCGAGAGTAGCATGGTCCATGTGGGTTTTATGGCACCGAAACAATCTGAAGGATGGACTTTTGAGAAGAGGATATTTATGATTTATTAATATATTATAAGTTCTAATATATTAATATGAAATCATATTATTTAATTAGTATTGATCAAGAATTAGTTTGGAATTAATTTTGTGATCAAAAGAGACTAATTAAATAAATGGGGATTGATTGTGTAAATCATTCATTCTTATATAGTGGGCTTATGATCCATAATCCTTTATGTTGGGCTAAACCCATGTGGTGAGCCATGGATACTCCATGGAGGTTAAAACCCATGGAGCATGAAGAATGTGGAAAGTCATGCACATTAGGGTTTGCATGTTGTAACCCTAGTTGTGTCACACTATATAAAGGACCCCATAGCTACCAAAATCGGCACCTAAGAAAAAGAAAAGAGGGCTAGCTGATTTTGAGTGCAAGTATACTTCTCTCAAGTTCTTCCAATTGTTGGTGGTGTTGTGTGAAGCATTTGAGGCATCACACTTGGGGTGCTAGGCTCTTAAAGGCTTAAGGAATCAAGCTACAAGAAAATGTATGTCATTCTACTAGATTTTTGTATTATATATACTTCATGGTATGCTAGTTAGGATGAAACCTTGAAAAAATGAAAGTTTGCATGTATAATAGAGAAAACATAGATCCAAGGTTTCTAGGGTTGCATGCACACCTTAGGAGTGTTAGAATGCTCAAAACCCATCAGATCAAACCCTCCTTCGCAGATATTTATACTATTCAATATAACAACTCATCACATGTTATTTCTTGGGTTCTTGATACAGGATGTGGTTTTCACATTTGTTCTAACTTGCAGGGCCTAAAAAGAAGTAGGGATGTGGAGCATGGGAAGATGAACCTGATCATGGGGAACAGAAGAGCGTCTCCTGTGACCAAGATTGGAGTTTACTCTTTAATGCTTAGTAGTGGGTTAGGATTAGATTTGGATAATTGTTGCTACTCGTATGAGATGGCGACAAACATTATTTCTTTTCATGGTTTATATAGACAAGGATTTAGATTTTCATTCAATAATGAAATTGGTTCTATTAATGCTTATTTGAATGGTGTTTTCTATTTTGAAGCATTGCCTTGTAATGGAATATATGAAACTGTGATGATTGTTGATAACTTAGGAAATAATGTATTGCAAATCGATTCGTCCAATGGTTTGGACAAAACATGCTTGTGGCATTGTCGTATTGGACATGTCAACAAGAAGTGCATAGGCCAACTCCAAAAGGATGGAGTGTTGGAGTTGTTTGATCTAAAATCAGACGACACTTGCGAGTCTTGTTTACTTGGAAAGATGACCAAGTCACCCTTCACTGGTACTTGTGAAAGGGGTGAGGGTTTGTTGGATCTCATACATACTGATGTATGTGGGCCTTTCAGATCCACCACAAGGGATGCTTGTCGCTTCTATGTGACTTTTACTGATGATTATAGTAGGTATAGGTATATCTACTCAATCAATCATAAGTCAGAAACCTTTGACAAGTTCAAAGAGTTTAAACATGAAGTGGAGAATCAGCTGGGGAGAAAGATAAAGATGTTACGATCCGATCGGGGAGGAGAGTACCTTAGTATCGAGTATCTAAAGGAATGTAAAATAGTTTCACAATTGACGCCACCTAGGACACCACAACTTAATGGTGTGGCTGAGAGGCGCAATCGGACCTTGTTGGACATGGTTCGTTCCATGATGAGTTGTGCTTTGCTACCTATCTCATTCTGGGGGTATGCCTTAGAGACTGCCACCCATATCCTTAACCTAGTCCATACTAAGAAGGTTGCCAAAACACCTCACGAGATGTGGACAGGGAAAGCTCCCTCGTTGGCACATATCAAGGTTTGGGGTTGCGAGGTTTCGTAAGATGAGAGACTCACGACAAGCTCGAACCTCGTAGTGAGCGGTGTATTTTCATCGGTTACCCACAGAAGTCCTTTGGATATCTCTTATGTAGACCGAGTGACAATGTTATCTCCGTTGCGAGAAGAGGAGTCTTTCGCGAGAGAGAGCTCATATGCCAAGAGGACAGTGGGAGGCAAATTGATCTTGAAGAGCTTCAAGAGTCAAGTGATGAAGGAACCTCCAACACTAGCGATCAACCTGAGGAGGAAACTCCTGTTGAACCTGTTGACGAGTCCTTACCTCTTAGACGTTCCAGTAGAGTTAGCCATCCTCCTGAGTTTTATGGATTCCATATTACTACTGAGGGGGATACGTTTATTAGTGATAGTACACTAGTAAATTTGGACGAGCCTAACAACTACAAAGAAGCCATGGAAGGCCCGGAGTCTGCAAAATGGAAAGAGGCAATGGACAGCGAGATTCCATGTATGACAATCAAGTTTGGAACTTGGTTGACAATGTACCAGGTTGTAAGAGGGTCGGGTGCAAGTGGATATTCAAGAAGAAGACATGCATGGATGGGAAAGTGCACACTTACAAGGCTCGATTGGTTGTGAAAGGGCTTTACTCAAACTCCTGAAGTTGACTATGATGAGACCTTCTCACCAGTTGCGAAGATAAAGTCTATTAGGGGGATGCTAGCCATAGCTGCTTTTCATAACTACTAAATATGGCAGATGGATGTAAAAAACGCTTTCCTTAATGTGAAGTTAGCTGAGGATGTTTACATGAGTCAGCCAGAAGGTTTTGTCGATGCAAAGCATCCTAAATAGAGTGTGCAAGCTTGAGAAATCCATTTATGGATTGAAACAAGCATCTCGCAGATGGAATATTTGTTTCGATGAGAAAGTCAAAGAGTTTGACTTTGCGAGGAGCGAGGATGAGTCCTGCGTATATGTCAAAGCTAGTGGGAGTATAGTTAGTTTTCTCGTACTGTATGTGGACGACATACTACTCATAGGAAACGACGTCCCAACCTTGTAGGAAGTTAAGTCCTAGCTTGGGAAGTGCTTCGCTATGAAGGACCTTGGAGAAGCTGCCTATATCCTAGGGATAAGGATAATGAGAAACAGGAGTAAGAGACTAATAGGACTTAGTCAAAGTACTTACTTGGATAAAGTGCTGAAACGTTTTTGCATGGAGAATTCCAAGAAGGGGGGGGGGGCTACCAATCCAAAGAAATACCAAACTGAGTAAGACTCAGAGCCCGAGTACAGAGGATGAGATAGCAAAGATGAGCCGAGTTTTTTACGCTTCCGCAGTCGGCTCAATCATGTATACTATGAATTGTACTCGCCCTGATGTGGCCTTCGCTTTGAGCATGGTCAGCAGATATCAAGGGAACCCTGGTAGAGCCCATTAGACCGCAGTCAAGAATATTCTTAAGTACCTATGAAGGACCAATGAATGGTTCCTAGTCCTCGGTGGGAGTGATGACTTGAGAGTACGAGGATACAGTGACGGCAGTTTTCAGACAGACAGAGATAACTATCGATCTCAGTCAGGCTGGGTCTTTACCCTAAATGGAGGAGCAGTGACTTGGAAAAGTTCCAAGCAGGAAACTGTGGCTGATTCAGGGTGTGAATCAGAGTACATAGCAGCGAGTGAAGCGTCAAAGGAGACAATATGGATAAAGAACTTCATCGGAGACCTTGGAGTTGTACCTTCCATAAAGGAGCCTATGGAGATTTTCTGCGATAACGACGGTGCGGTTGCCTTGACCAAGGAACCGAGGGATCATGGCAGATCCAGGCATATCGACAGGAAATATCATTTTATTAGACATCGCGTAGAAGAGGGACTCCTCGTTGTGAAGAGAGTAGAGTCAGAGGATAACCCAACAGATCCCCTTGCGAAGGGACTGAGTAGGGTTAAGCACTTGTAGCACGCTAGGAGCATTGGGCTGAAGGACGATATTAGTTTTTGTGATTAGATAGATTTAGAAACTTGTAATAGATAAATTGTAATTAACATTTGATGATTAAATAAAAGGTGTCTTTATTTATAAGTAAAGTTACCGTCTTATGTTAATTATTTACTATTGTTTCACTTTGCATGTTTTGACTTCCTGAATAATAAGATTATTCGAACCATCCACAGTCGATCATACATCGGAAGTAGGTATGAAAGAAGACTATCATGAATTGGCTTGTAGACTGTCTAAGGTGTTTTAGGCATAGCAAAAGTTTGTTGCAACGTTCATGAGTACTTATGAAATAAGATTTGAGTATTGGATTAAACCCTTGCTTACCTGAATCACTTCATGGAATTAATCACGAGTGATTGTAAGACGATAATATCATATAGTTTTTAAGCCTAGAGATATGAGTTGTTGTTTGCGAGTTGGTTGTGCATTGATAATGCGTAAACGCATCAGTAGCTTGATGTTATAAAACGTATTGTTGTGTACGATTTGATGAGCAAATAGTACAAGCATATGAGTCGAAGTTTATCTGTTCCTTTTGTCTCACAAGGACAAAAGCGATATCTTGGGCCCCTCGATGATTTGGTTTGACTTATGTGCCGGGCCCGGTCAGGACTAAATTGATGTGTTCAGTTAAGTTCTATGTCGAACAAGTCTGAGATCGAGAAACAAACTGTTGGACAATAAGTATAACTATGTTCCATGTGATTGTCCACACGATATCTTGAGAACGGAGGACTATACGATCCGTTATCTAAAGGATATGTCATTTGACTAGGTCAGAGTTAACAGAGGCTTTTTGAGAGCTATGATTGCTAATCGGATCCTGAAGTCATACTTGCAATTATAGTTATTAGACTTATCCAAGTGGGAGACTGTTGGATTAGTTGTCTAAGCCCATAACTATATTTGGTATGTACTTGACCCAGTAGTAGCATGGTCCTTTTGGGTTGCCTTCACTAGAGCAACTTGACTGGATAATTAGTGGAGAGAGAGGATAATATGGTTTATTATTATATTATAAGAATAATATATTAAAAGAGAAATCATATTAGTTAAATTAATATTGGTCAAGAATTAATTAAGAATTAATTTTGTGGTCAAAATATATTAATTAAACCTAGGGGACTTGTATTGCAATTATAAGATAATTGAATTATGGGCTGTGGATCTCATGGACTATAGGTTGGACGAAATTAGGGTGGAAGCCCACTTGAAATCGTCCAAGGCCTTGTTCTGGAAGGTTCTGTTGGTCTGCTTAAGGCCTAAGCTATCCAATTAGGGTTTTGACTGAAACCCTAGCAGCACACATATTTAAAGGACCCTCGGGCACCTAAAATCGGCTACCACTTGTTCCAAGAGTCCTAGAGCCGAATTTTAGAGCCTCCATTCTCTTTCTTCAAGATTATCCTTATTGCCTTGGTGTTTGTGAGCCATAAGAGGTATTACATTTGTGATACTAAGCTCTTGAAGTTGAAGATTCTTGCTGCTTGTGAAAGGTAATAATCTAAACTTGTTCTTAGTTGTAGATCTCGAATTTCATATGCTAGAATTAGGGTTTTATAGCTTTGGATGATTTGCATCTACAATAGAGAAACCTAGATCCAAAGCTTTAGGGTTTTGCATGTGCACATAGGAATGTTCTTTTGCTCAAAAGCCATCAAAACTTATAATAGTTTTGTTATTTTCTATGTGAGTCGTTATAACCATACTAATATGACGGAGTGTCTGTCATGACGTTCTTCAGGCGTCAGTTTCTAAAAAGACATTTGTTACCCTAGACTGGCCTGTCTAGCAGTAGCGAGCAGCTTTAGTGTGGGGTGTCAACCCCGTATAGATCTATACACAAATTCTCGTTCTCCCTCCAGGAGACTCTGGTTATAACAACAGGGCTTACGGTGTACACTAAGGTAGGTACGATGAAGGTGCGTCTCACAAGTGCCTTAACGAAATTTATGCGAATTGTGTGTTTCATTATTTTAGCGTTAAAATAATGTTACGAGTGTCTATTTTTTAGTATAACTCATAAATAGTAAAAATGTAATCATTTTTATCTAGAGTGTCAGAATAGTTTGTTGTTTCATCGTTGTTATCAAAATAGTCGATTGTTAACGATATGTTCACGAGAGGTCCAATTTACATAAAATTTACACTAAGGCCCAATTAACATAAAAGATGTCATATAAGGCCTAATTAGGATAGAATTGGTCATATAAGGCCCATTTTGACTTAAGTATTCAAGAATGGCCCGTATTTGTTATAAATAACCATTTTGGCCCAAAAATACCGAAAATGACATAGAAGCTCATTTTTATAAAAAATGACACTTTTGGCCCAATAAAACCGTGAATGTCAAATAAAGCCCATTTTTAATCAAAAATGACACTTTTGGCCCAATAAAACCATGAATGTCAAATAAAGCCCATTTTTAATCAAAAATGTCACTTTTGGCCCAATAAAACCGTGAATGTCAAATAAAGTTCATTTTTATCAAAAATGACACTTTTGGCCCAATAAAACCGTGAATGTCAAATAAAGCTCATTTTTATCAAAAATGACACTTTTGGCCCAATAAAACCGTGAATGTCAAATAAAGCTGATTTTTATAAAAAATGACACTTTTGGCCCAATAAAACCATGAATGTCAAATAAAACCCATTTTTAATCAAAAATGATACTTTTGGCCCAATAAAACCGTGAATGTCAAATAAAGCTCATTTTTTATCTTTATTGTCAAGTATGGCCCCTTTGTATACTTTCTTTGGTTTTCTAGTAACTTTTAACATGTTTAATCTTTCCAAGCATCATAGTCAGTTACATAAAGTAACTTGTTTCCTAATATCTTCAAAACTTGGAAGATATTTCGAGTTTATGAGTGTTTAACATAGTTTTATAACATATCACACAACATATCAAGAAAATATACACATGCATGCATAAATACTAAGATTCTACACAAAACTAGATTGTATTCTCCCCCAAAAGATAGTAAATCACGAAAACAAGGGGTATGAAGCTCACCTTGGGCTTGATCGGTTTTGAAGAGAAAGAGGAAGGAAGGTTTTCGGCCTAGATAGCTTCCTTGAGGAGAGTTTTGAAGTTGGGATGGTTCTAAGAAGCTTGAACACGAAATGAAGTTGTATAAGGAAGAGTTCTTAGTGTAACATGGAATTAAATACTTGAAAGTTATGTAACTTACCAAAGATATAAAGCTTGAAGTGAACTTCTTGTTGCATACACCCAAAACCCATGGTTTTTGGAGCAAGAAGTGAAGAGAGCACTTGGAGGTTAGAGAGGAAGGAAGATGTGTGTGTGAAGTTTGAAATGAATGGGAGGGTGAATGAGAGAGGATCGAGCGAGATAAGGAGGAGAGGGAAAGAGATTAGTGGACAGTACTTAATGGCTAATACAATATGCTTGGATACATGGGAGGTAAATTGCATGTGTACATGCAATATAATGGTGAGTTGTCACAAGATTATCCCATGTTATCCATTTTCCTTTTTTTAACAATGGCCGATCGGCCCAATAGGAGAGTGAAGAAAGAAAAATCGTTTGGGCTTGGAGGATAGCCAAGAACACTTGGCCCATTTATGTTTTGGGCGATTTTGGGCTTGGTTCGGGCCCAAGGACGATCTCGGTCCACTATTAGGCCCAAAAGAATTGGACTCGACCAGAATGAGGTCACATTGATGAGTTTTTGGCCCAACTAGGGCCCAATTGTGGTTGTTTGGCCCAAAAGAGCGTATGTGAGGGGTTACCGGCCCATTAGGCCCAATAAGAGAGTTTTGGTCCGTTAAGAGGTTTTAACCGAGAAATCAAGGTCAAAACCCCAAAGTGGAGTGAATACAACTTATTGAATTTGGTTTAGAGCTTTCACAAGGAAGTTTCGACGGGAGACAAATTTCTGGATGTATATACTGATATAACATTGAAGTTTGATTCACATTTAAACATAGTGTTACACAGTTACACCAATGACTATCTTGTACATGAATAGGAGAATCCTAGCCCTAAAATGCTAGTTGTGACACAATATCTCATAATCATAAAGGCCCAATTATGGCCCATCTATGGCCTAATTTTCCAAATTGGGGCCAAACCTCACATATGGGACTTACCCTAAAGCCCATCTAGAAATTCTAGTCCATATGATTATTGTTGGATGGCCGACCAATAACCCAATCATCAAGGCCCAATAGAAAGGCCCAACTCATGGCCCAAGTGAAATTAGGGTTTTTACATAAAATGACGATTAGGGTTAAGTGTTTCTCACTTAACCCATTAAGGACTTAATCCATTAAGTCCATCATTCTACTAGACAAATCATATGGTGTGGTCGGGCTTAATACATAATCCAATTCCAATGGCCCAAAATGCGGGTCCCGATAAGTCCAAGCCCATAATTCCAAAATTAGGGTTTTCTAAACCCTAATTAGGGTTTCCAACCCAATCACAACTCAATAGGCCCAACAGCTAAGTCCTTAGATTCATTAGGGTTTCATTAGGCCCGTTAGGGTTTCACTAGGCCCATTAGGGTTTCACTAGGCCCATTAGGGTTTCGCTAGTTGGGCACCACCCACTACCACCTCGGGTAGTGGTGGTCAACGACGACTCACGGCGGCGGCCACCACCTCACGGTGGTGGTTATGGTTCTAGTCCAATCGAGTCCAAGCATCCCAAAAGTAATCCAAACACATGCAAAGCACACCACCACCCAACACGGCGGCCGATGGCGGCAGCCACCAACTCACGATGGTGGTTATGAGTTTCTTTTCATTATACTAGCCACTAATTACAATTTACAATGATTTAACCCAAAATAACACACACACTAAGATAAACACACACACACACATCCACCCTTATGGTGGCCGGCTGTGGCACATGGTGGCAGCCACTACCTCACCACTACCTCATGGTGGTGGTGGTGGTGGCTTTTCCGGCCAAATAAACACCCACACACAACACCCTCTCATTACATAAATAAACGCAAACGCACCAAAGCACACTCACAACCACCTTTCACGGTGGCTAGTGGCGGCAGGTTAGGGTAACATGGCGGCAGCGGCAACACAAGTGGCACAACGATGGCAGTGGTCCGGTGACAACACAACAACAGAAGAACGGATGAAGCGAACGGCAGTAGCGGCGGTTACGATGACAGCCTAATTTATAGCCCTTCCGGCTTCTCCCAAAGACCACAGCGGTCCTTCCCATCGGTCCTCATCTTCGTCAGCAGTGGATGCGACATCGGCTCTGGAGAGTCATGAATGACGGCGCCGGAAGTTGAAGAAGGAAGAGAAGAAGAATGGTGGAGGTGTGGCAGTAATGACGGATGGGCTTCGACGGTTCACGACAGCAACCATTCCTCCGACTGTCGTGCTCTCTTTCTGATGTAGAAAGGGGTTGGCTTTGGCGGTCTCCGTCTTCAATGGTGGCTAGGAGGTAGCGGCTGAAGGATAGAGAGTGTAAGTGGCGGTTGTTGCTTCATACTAGGGTTAGGGTTAGTATGGTGAAGCAAAGTGATGGGTTTAATACTTGATCATATAAACTTTTGTCCAATGTACACCTTTGGTCCCTCCTTCCCAATTTCTTTTCAAACTAAGTCTATAATTTACCTTTTTAACCCCAGCCATCCAAAAACCCTTCAAATTAAGTCCCAATAATTTACCAAGTAGTCCATGCCTTCATAAATATTTACGAAACCAATCCGAAACTTACACTTTTAACCCCCAATCTCTAAAATTGTGACAGTTAACTCCTCGAGACCAACACCTTGCTATATAATTATGGATTTTAGGGCTACTATTCATTAATTAATTTATTTATTTATTTATTTAATAAATGGGGTGTTACAATAACCATATTTACTAAAAATTTAGTAAATCATGACGAATAGTCTTATCGTTCTTTGTGGTGGACTTGACTAGTGCACAACAATATGTACTAGATCTCCTAGTCCTTCACTTGACTCACATCTACATGTGATGTAACATCCCAATTTTCATGACCAAAGATTTCATTTTTGATTAAGTAACTTATAAAATGGTTTACCGAAAACATTACCAATGTCAAATCAATTTATAAAACTGTAACAACGTGTCTCAAAACCATATCATCCATGGTCAAAGTCAAATTTAGTCAAAGTCAACATCTGGTTGACTCGACTCGCCGAGTTGGCCCGCCAACTCGTCGAGTCCCCATAACCACAAAATGTCATAACCCCACTCCTACCCATCGAGTCTAGCAAGAGCTCGATGTGTTCGCCTTCAACAACACATCGGGCAATATTCAAACGACTCGCCGAGTTCGTTCTTGAACTCGCCGAGTTCATATTCATTCATAAGAAGATGTTCAGTCTATGACTCGCCGAGTTCCTCTTGAACTCGCCGAGTCCGTCTTCATAAGTTGGGAGATTGCCTTGGACTCGCGAGTCTGTTCATACACTCGTCGAGTCCTATGATTTCCAGGTTCAAAACAAACCCCTAGCAGGCTGAGTGTTCCTTCCACTCAACCAAAACCATTTCCAAAAGACGTTTTGGGGGGATAAGAGTCCCGACTCACCGAGTCACCCAAGTGACTCGCCGAGTCCCTTTTTGTCCAAAACTATACAGTCGATTTCAGTGGGTCTTAATGCATCCCAATCATAGATCTGACTTCCTAGGGTCCCTTTTATATGTAAAGCTACGAACTTGATGTCCATGCATGAGGTTTTTGGCTGAAAAGGCTATAAAATGGGGTTTATATGATGCATGGGCTTCCCATGGCCATAAAGTTGGCACCTTTATGCCATGGGAACCCCCAATGGTTCCAGATCTGAAGCACAACCCACATATACAAGCAAAACTGAACATAGCTTCTCAAAAGCTTAGAAAAAGTGGAGAAATAGCCCCAAAACAAGATCTAGGAAATAGATGGTCAAGTTTCAAGCTTTTTACCTTGAATGGAATGAGAATGAAGCAAAACCTCGGGATCTACTAGCTTCCTCTTGATCTCCTAAGCTCTCTTCTTCTCCTTCAACTTCAAACACACACAAAAGGCACAAAAGAGCTCAAAATCACTCAAAAATGGTTTAGGGTTTCAATCTAGGGTTTCTCTGAGTTGGGAGGGTGATGGAGGCTGGGTTGGGACGAGATAAAATGTTTAAATAGGGTGCAAACCCTAAATATTAGGGTTTTGTCCAAACAGCTCCTACTCGTCGAGTCGGTCTTCCGACTCGTCGAGTAGGTCACTTAATCCCCCGATCGCCAGACGAGTCTACTCGACGAGTTGGGCCTTCAACTCGCCGAGTCCCAGAGTAAATTGCAACATTTCATGAAATTAAATACATACCAGGAACCGGGTGCTACATGTGAACAAGGAATTAGTATTAATTTCCCAAATACGAAGGTTCTCATTCATCACACAATACAAGTTGCATGGTTCCAAGTTTCTGTCCAATTGAAACTTGGGTGATGAGAATCTTTCCTTATTTGGTAAATTTCTGACACTCCCACAAATGAAGGAATCAAATCCATTCATAACATTTCTAATAATATATAAACACCAAATTTTCACAAATGCTATTGCAAGGAGACATAAATTAAGATAAAATCAAAAATTTTCTTTATTTATAAAATACGGAAAAACTTGTCCTTACAATGCAATTACAAATGAAAACTATGTTTCTAAATATTCCTAAGCAATCTACCATAACTCTAAAGCAGCAGCTCAAAAATCCGATCACCGAACTGTTGGGTTTTGAGCATTCTAACACTCCTAAGTGTACATGCAACCCTAGAAAACCTTGGATCTATGTTTGTCTAAAATACATGCAAAATACTTTTTCCAAGGTTCATAATCCTATCTAGCATACATGAGGAACATTAAACATAAAAGATGGCTAGAATTACATACCCTGTAATTGATTTGATTCCTTGAAAACCTTGAGAGCCTAGCACCCCAAGTGTGATGCCTCGAATGTCTCACACAACACCAAATGCACTTGGAATAAACTTTGAGAGAGAATGTCACACTTAGAAATCGGCTTGCCCTCAAACTTGCTTCTAGTGCCGATTTTGGTGAGCTTCATATCCTTTATATAGTGTGTTACAATTAGGGTTACACCATGTAAACCCTAATGTAACATGGCTCTTCATTTCCATGACCCATGGGTTTGTAACTCCCATGGAGAATCCATGGAGCATCCTATGGACCTTAGCCCAACTTGATAATCCATGGAGCCTTTAGCCCACTATATAAGTTATGGATGATTTACATAATCAACCCATATATTTAATTAGTCATCTTTTGATCACTTAATTAATCCTAGATTAATTTTTGATCAATACTAATTAAATAATATTATTAATATATTAGAACTTATAATATATTAATAAACCATAAGTGTTATTTCTCTCATTTTAGTTTATCCAAATGCATGATGTCATGCAACCCAAATGGACCATGCCGGGTCTGGTCAAGTACAACCCATAAATAGTTATGAACTTAGACACCTAATCCAACAGTCTCCCACTTGGATAAGTCTAATAACTATAACTGCAAGTATGACTTCAGGAACCGATCAGCAATCGTAGCTCTTTTCAAGGTCTCGTGGAACTGAGATGATGATGATACTCCATTTAACATAAGTGATCATATAATCCTCTGTTCTAGATATTAGCCGGACAAATACATGGAACAATGCCTTACTTATTGTCCAACAGTTTGTTTCCCGATTTCCGATTTGTTTGACATAGAACTTAAGTGAACAAATCAACTTAGTTCTGACCGGGCCCGGTACATAGGTCAAAACAAAATCATCGAGGGGCCCAGATATCGCTTCTAATCCAAGAAGGAGCAGATAAACTTCGACTCATATGCTTGTTCTACTACTTGTTGAATCATACACAAAGGCACGTTTTATAACATCGAGTTACCAATGCGGTTTCGTACGATCAATATATAACCAATTCATAGGCAACAAGTCATATCTCTAGGTTTGAAGACTTATATGATATTACCGTCTCATGATCACTCGAGATAAAATTCCATGAAGTGATACCAGTGAGCGTGGGTTGAATCCAATACTCAGAACTTATGAGCACTCATGAGTGTTGTAGCACCACTTTGTCCAACATCTTAGACCTCTACAATCCAACCCATGACAGTCTTGATTCATATCTACTTCCAACATATGACTGACTGTGGATGGTTTGAATAACTTAGTCATTCAGGAAGAGCGACTTAGTTATTCTGGAAGTCAAAACATGCAAAGTGAAACACAAGAATAATCGAATCAACTATGGTCTTAGAACTTATGAATATAAATAAAAAACCCCTCTTATTTATCACCATATTGATTGCACATTATTAATTGTATACTGTTTCAAACTATCAACTTTATACTTGAATTAAAACAATAATTGTCCCATGCTCCGAGCATGTACACTATGTTTTCTAAACACTAGTCATGCCATACACCAAGTATGCACACTATGTTTGTCTAAACATTAGTCATGCCATACACCAAGTATGAACACTAAGTTTGTCTATGATCTTTACTCTGTGAAATAGATCGATTGAACATACTTCCAATTATTCCCATTTCACAATCCCAAATCCATACTGCAAATGCATGAATCCCATATTCCTGGCATTTACTTAAATCTGTTAGATTCTAAACTTATATGCGGTGGTCCTCTTGTAATGATTATGCCACAAAGTCACAAAGACTTGTCAACAGACATTACAAAGTATTCCAATGGAGATCAATTCCATGGAAATGAAGTCTCATATTCAAAGTTCATTGCTTTGAACATTCTTCTTGCATTAACTTTCCTAATCTTACACAGATTTAATGAATAGCTTCCACCTATGGGAACATTTCCATATTCCCTTTTGACTATTACTCTTGAACAAGAGTTGCCTCTTTTCAGAATATGTCAATATGGTCCTTCCATAATTAACACTATACTTTCAACTGTCCCTGAGCAAACAATCTTTGGTAAACCTTAGATTGTCCTCAACAATTGCTTAATCAAGTTAGTCATATCTAGTTCTAGTACTTTTCCCTTCTTAATGCTCTGGGCATTTGGAAAAATTTAGAACAGATGAATATTATAGCACATGCAATCGATCCTATATCTGAAGCATATGGGACACGATTCATAAAGACATGATACTAGACCAGTCTTTTGCTATAATATTTCTATTTCTATTTGCCAAGTTCTCATCATTCAGATTATGAAGAGGGATGTCGTAATCATAATTGAATTTTAGAACGCAAGTAATGGACCCATATATAGAATTTCCTTATGTCGAGCCATTCCAACATGAAATTCATATATATATATATATATATATATATATATATATATATATATATATATATCCTTGACTAAATATGATTAAAACCTCAATCTAAGCTTTTAGAATTGAAGTGAAGTATAATTTTCTCTCCCTTAATTATAGCAAAACAACTTTTTCCCACTTGAAATCTTTTTGTTTTCTATAATTAACATTGCTAATTTGCAACACTTATCATAATTATCATGCTCCCACTTGCATGATGATTATTAGCATAATACTTATGCTCCCACTAGCTTCGACATGTACTCAGAAATCAGCTGGACTTCTAGAAATCAATACTTTATTGACCTTCTTACCAAGGTTCACATTTCTGATACGGGATGCTTTTGATAAAACTTTATCAAAATCATACACCTTTCCTTAGGAAGCACATATGTGTGTCTAAACACTTTCAGAACTATGAAAAGGGATGTCGTAATCATAGTCTCAATTGTTTAGACCTTTGCCATTTCTCACAAGTCCATGTTAGTGTATCGGTTAACCACACACGCTCCACTAACGACTTTGAGAATGCAAATATCACAACTGTTATCTACTTAAAATCTACTTAGTGAAACTGTTTCCTCACCATCATTTTCATGAATCGGAGAGAAACCTTATGACACTTAGATTTTATGGTGTATGTGTTCTCATCTATGTAAATTTGTCAAAACCATAATCACAAGACCAGGTTAGTGACAAATCCAAACTCTTATGGATTGAACTTGTGCAGTCTTAACTTCTTGCCACCTGGCAACTCAAGGGCCTGCCATTGCTTCCAAGTTGTTATGCAACCAATTGAGAACTCTCAGAACTCATATGCAAAGCCAACTTCTACTGGAATGGGAACATAAGTAGGAATATGTCAACACGATAGGTTATAAACCTCAAGTTGTGTGCTAGTGATAAACTATAGGTTTTTCTTCTTGATTAGATCTAAAGGCTTTTCCAAGATCTTTAAAACTCTCACTGTCCTCTTGACATATAAGACTCACTTGCTAAATATTCAAGAGATAGTGCGGATTCTTTATCAAGAGAAACACTTCGCACAATTGGCCTTAGTTGGTCTTTGTTTTATCCAAAATATCACAACTTACCAATTTCAAATGTACATGAGTTACATTTGACAAGTGTTATAGACCTTTCTTTAAGATATGTCACTCAACTTACAGTCTTGGAGTATGACTCTAAGACTTGTTTTGGAACGAAGTATGACTCATCTTGTTGATTCAACCATTTCAGCAATTCTTGATTCCTCTTCTTAGCCATAGGAATGCACTAAGATGTCCTTAGAGGATCAATTGTGATATGGTTTCTTAATCATTAAGATGATCACAAAACATGATACTAAAGTACTCTCCCATCTTTCCAGATTTGAGAAACTTTTTTTTATCCTTCTGCCTAATTTGATTCTTCTCATCCGTTCTGCCATACATCGAAGTTTTTTCAATGTTTCAGAATTATACTTAACTTGTAAGTATAACCATATTTACTAAACCTTTGTAAATCATGATGAATTGTCTTATCAATCTTTTGTGGTGGACTTGACTAGTGCACAAGAATGTGTACTCGATCCCTTAGTCCTTCACTTGACTCACATATACATGTGAACAAGGAATTAGTCTTAATTTTTCCAAAGCTGAAAGTTCTCACTCATCATACTATACGACTTGCATGATTCCAAGTTTCAGTCCTATTGAGACTTGGGTGATGAGAATCTTTCCTTATTTGGTAAATTTAGACACTACCACAAATGAAAAATCAAATTCACATTTCCATTATTGCTAGAACCATACAAACATCAATTTTCCATAAATGCCATTGCAAGGAGATATAAAATAAAGCAAAATTTTATTTATTTATCAAATGCGGAAAAAAACTTTCCTTACAATGCAACTTTAAATGGAAACTATGCTATTACATATTTCCTATCAATCTATCATAACTCTCTAATTAGTAGCTCAAGAATCCGATCTTCAAACCATGCGATTGAAATCCATCTTCACAATCAGATTCAGCATACCTTTCCTTTGCTTGATCCTGCCAAACACAAAAAAATGTAACCGAGTCACATTTTGTATTAAGAATCATCACTAAGGAACTTAACAGAGTTAGATAGTGGACTTACCTGAAGTAGAGTCAAATCTTCTTGATTTTTTTCCTTCTCTCTTAGATCTTTCAGGTAGTTAGGGCAGTTTCGCAACCAATGCCCCTTCTCTTGACAATGAAAACATATGGACTCTTTGGGGATGGTACATGGGACTATCACAGACTTAGCTTTTCCCTTTACCTTTTGGTCAACCGGGTTGACCAAGGCCGATCCCTTTCCATTGGGAAGAGAAAGCTTTTTTGGACTTCCAATGTTACCATTATCAATGTCCATGGAAGTTTGAGAAATAGACCTTCAATCCATATTTGCTTGACTTTTGCGCCAAATCATTGCTGATTCAGCAGCAACAAGCAAATAAGAAAGATCTATTAGGATCATGTCGTGATCTGTCATACAGTAGTCTTTAATAAACTCACTATACGACTCAGGAAGTGACTGAAGAACCCAGTCAATAGCAAACTTCCTTGAAACAACAGCACCCAACATTCTCAACCTGTCAATGTGTGACTTCATTCTTAAGACATGAGTGCACACAGGTCTTCCATCTTTATGTTTCATTTCTAGTAGGGCTTGAGTGACCTAACCTTTCAAGTCTTCGGGCTTGTGGGTCAGGGAGAATAAATGGAGGAGGTGGAGGTAGAGAAATATGATTTCCATGAGATTTGGGAAGATCACAGTTGTCTAAACCAGACATCTGCAATGGGAGATATTCAAGTTAGTTGATTTAAGTCCTTAATATAACACTCAATATGAAATATTAAGGCTAGGACCCAACACAATATTTTATAACTTGGAAGAGGCATGCCGTAATCCAAGCTATAAAATATTTGAAGGTAGGTGAATGATAATTCACCAATTTCCACCATGAAAAACAAAATAAATTATTAGGTTTTAATTGGATTTGAAACTCCTAGATCTTTTGAGATTCATTGAACTTTCAATGGCATTTTTCAATCTCGAGTGTGCCCTTCATGTTTTTGTGACTGGGATACCGAGGATCACAAACAAGGTGTGAAGTAACCATGCAAATTACTTGGTACCCTTAATGTTTTTCACTTAATTGATGTGCCGGTTAACCACACGCGCTCCACCGACCTATGAAAAACCTTAAGTCACCCTTTGCCTACCTTGTTAAGTCCAAGTTAGTGTGCCGGTTAACCACACGCGCTCCACTAACCGACTTAAGCAAAGTGCAAAGTGTAATTTCATGGGTTAGCACCTTATTCACATTTTTCCTAAAGTAACTAAGATTGGGAATTATAAAACATTTAGTTACTTTATATTCATCATTAATACTTTTAATGAGGGGATAATTCTAGTCCTTGTCCTACCCGTTCGGCTAACGACCCTCCACCGATCAAGGAAGCGGTGGGTGAGAGTGGACACCCATTAAGCTGCCATTTTATAGGCAACAGCCTTATACCCCCCTTATAGACCGGCTTCGTGAATGAGGCCTACTAACGGTAAAACGACTTTGATCTTATACATATATATATATATATATATATATATATATATATATATATATATATATATATATATATATATATATATATATATATATATTATTAACTTATAATATTATAAAGTATAAGGGTTGAATTTTAACTTTTAAAATTATAGGGGTTGGAACTAAAGTTTACCAGATGACTTTACATGTTCCAAAACTTGAGGGCAAGTTTTGTAACTTTCAAAACTTTTCATATTTCATAACTTATGAGTTATTAAAATGAAGACTCTTCATTTTTGTAACTTATGTGTTCTTTTAATGGATTTAATACAAAGTGACTTTTGGTTATCCATAACTTGAGGACAAGTTATGGACTCCATTAAAACACATAAAGATCATGAATTAAGCATTAAACAAGTAATTCCTATGATCTATCAAGAACTCATAAGAACAAGAATAGTCATATCAGAATTTCAAGAACATATGAACACATATAATCATGTAATTTTGATATTAGCCATTGTAAATGGATTAGAACAACCATTACCCCCATCAAAAACAAGTTTTAAAACACCAAAACAGTTTAGGGTAATGTTTTTAGTCCATTTCCAGCAGCAAAGGTCGAAAATCTGCACTCAAGAGCTCCTACTCGTCGAGTGCAAGAACCTACTCGACGAGTAGGATGTGTTTATGTTTGGACTCGTCGAGTCCCCCCATGGACTTGGGTGATGAGAATCTTTCCTTATTTGGTAAATTTCTGACACTCCCACAAATGAAGGAATCAAATCCATTCATAACATTTCTAATAATATATAAACACCAAATTTTCACAAATGCTATTGCAAGGAGACATAAATTAAGATAAAATCAAAAATTTTCTTTGTTTATAAAATGCGGAAAAACTTTTCCTTACAATGCAATTACAAATGAAAACTATGTTTCTAAATATTCCTAAGCAATCTACCATAACTCTAAAGCAGCAGCTCAAAAATCCGATCACCGAACTGTTGGGTTTTGAGCATTCTAACACTCCTAAGTGTACATGCAACCCTAGAAAACCTTGGATCTATGTTTGTCTAAAATACATGCAAAATACTTTTTCCAAGGTTCATAATCCTATCTAGCATACATGGGGAACATTAAACATAAAAGATGGCTAGAATTACATACCCTGTAATTGATTTGATTCCTTGAAAACCTTGAGAGCCTAGCACCCCAAGTGTGATGCCTCAAATGTCTCACACAACACCAAATGCACTTGGAATAAACTTTGAGAGAGAATGTCACACTTAGAAATCGGCTTGCCCCCAAACTTGCTTCTAGTGCCGATTTTGGTGAGCTTCATATCCTTTATATAGTGTGTTACAATTAGGGTTACACCATGTAAACCCTAATGTAACATGGCTCTTCATTTCCATGACCCATGGGTTTGTAACTCCCATGGAGAATCCATGGAGCATCCTATGGACCTTAGCCCAACTTGATAATCCATGGAGCCTTTAGCCCACTATATAAGTTATGGATGATTTACATAATTAACCCATATATTTAATTAGTCATCTTTTGATCACTTAATTAATCCTAGATTAATTCTTGATTAATACTAATTAAATAATATTATTAATATATTAGAACTTATAATATATTAATAAACCATAAGTGTTATTTCTCTCATTTTAGTTTATCCAAATGCATGATGCCATGCAACCCAAATGGACCATGCCGGGTCGGGTCAAGTACAACCCATAAATAGTTATGAACTTAGACACATAATCCAACACGAACCATGCGATCGAAATCCATTTCTTCGCGATCAGACTCAGCTCACTCTTCTTTTAAACTTCCTTTCTTTTCTTCGATCCTACAAAACATCAAAATGTAATCTTATCACATCATGTATTAAGAATCTACAAATAAGAACTTAATAGAGTTAGATAGTGGACTTACCAGAAGTAGAGTCATACATTTTGACTTTACCATCCTTGCGATCTTTCAGGTAAATATGGCAGCTTCGCATCCAATGCCCCTTCTCTTGGAAATAGAAACAAACAAAATCTTTTGGAATGGTACATGGGACAATCTCAAACTTAGCCTTTCTCTTTACCATCCGGTCAAACTGTTTGACCTCGGCGGATCCCTTTCCATTGGGAAGAGAAAACTTTTCTGGACTTCTAATGTAGCCATTGTCAATGTCCATGGAAGTTTGGGAAGTAGACCGCTCATTCAAATTTGCTTTACCAATGCGCCAAATCATTGTTGATTCAGCAGCAATTAGCAAATATGTAAGATCGATAAGGGTCACGTCGAGGTCTGTCATATAGTAATCTTTAATGAACTCACTATATGATTCAGGAAGCGATTGGAGAAGCAAGTCAACAACCAGCTTCCTCGAGACATCGACACCCAACATTCCCAACTTGTCAATATGCAACTTCATCTCCAAGACCTGAGCGCATATAGATTTTCCATCTTCGTGTTTGCTTGCCAATAGGGCTTGAGTGACCTTGAACTTTTCAAGTCGACGAACACGTGGGTCAGGGAGAACTATTGGAGGAGGTGGAGGAAGAGAAGAATGATTTGCATTTCCATGATCCAATCGTGGAACATCATCTTCATGTGGAAAGCTTTTTCCAAAAGATTCGGGAAGACTATAGTTGTTAGAATTAGACATCTACAAAAGGGAGAAATTCAAGTGAGTTGATTCAATCCTTAATATACCACCCAAATGAAATATTAAGGCTAGGACCCAACACAATATTCTACAATTCGGAAGAGGGATACCGTAATCCAATTGCAAAATATTTGAAGGTAGGTAAATGACGATTTACCAACTTCTACCATGAAAAACGAAAATGAACATTAGGTTTTAAATGAATTGAAATTCCTAGATTCTTTGAGATTCATTGAACTTTTCAATAGCATGTTTAATCTCGATTATGCCCTTCAAGTTTGTGACTGGGATACTGAGGATCACAAACAAGGTTTGAATAACCATGCAAATTAGCTTGGTACTCTCGATGTCAATTACTACCCAATCAATGTGCCGGTTAATCACACACGCTCCATTTAATCAAAATAATCCTATATTATCCATATTTAACCAAATACATCAATTTTGATAAGGATATCTCATACCAATCATAAAAATCGAATTTAGGCAATAAAAAACGAGTTATGGTGTTTATCCAAATCAAAATCTGGCCAAAAAATCGAAAATCCCGGCTGTAACACCCGCAGATTCGGGCTAGTCAATTTAGAGACAATAAACATCAAAAATGAGTTATTGATGGAATATTATTTAGAAGGAGTAGTCTTAACCAAGTGGTAGTATATGTTACAAGGGTTCCGTACATATAAAGATCGCCGAAATCCGAGTTATAACGAAGAAGTTATGGCTCGTCGAAGTTTTACGGCAAAACCGGCACGGCACCGAGAGACGTAAATAGTGAATTTACGATAGAGGACTTTTTGGCCTTAGTTATCTAAAAAAAAGTTGTAGTATACGTTAAACCGAGAGCGTGCATAAAAAGAACGCCCAAATCTGACTTCGTATGAGGAAGTTATGAATTTTCTAAGATTTGGCATGACAGTGCACGACCCGAAACTCGAATTTTAGATCGAGCGGTTTTTGGCCTACGTGACCTAAATGAGAGTTGAAGATCTCATTAATAGGAATTCAACGATAAAAATACAGACGAAAACAGAGTCCGTATGAAAGAGTTACGAATTTTTCGCGGTCATTTAACAGTATAATCTCCTCCTACTGTTAAATTTAAGATCGGTCTAGAATTAGCCGACGGAGTCAAAATGAAAGTTGTAGATCTTATTTTTACCTACACGTGGATATAAAGAACGTCAAAAACGGAGCTCGTATGCGAAAGTTACGGATTTTAGAAGCCACCAGATGGTGACATGTGGCACCAAGTTCAGCCATATTTCACCCTATAAATAGAACTTCTCCCACCCTCATTTTCTTCACACCTTTCCCATTCTTTCTTCTCTCTACACTCTCTCTAAACCTCCCAAAACTCCCCTAGCACTAGAAGAAAGCCCCGAAGCGCTCGACGGCTCCGAAAAGAAGAGCTTTCGGCTCGGAAGTTCTGCCCCTGCAGAGCCCGGCTTCTAGCCAAATCCCCTCGTAGGTAAGATACGCCTACCTAATTTTTAATATAACTTTTATTTAAATATAGTAACGTTATTAGGACCTTATAATAATTATTTGAGCTATTAGTATGGGTTATATAAGTGTCGTTATAATATCTTTTTAACCACTCGCGGTACGGGGAATCCGGTTTGAAGGACCGCCTGGGTTGTTGGATTTCAGAAGTGCTATATGCCAAAATGATCTTGCCCTCCGGTGTTTCATGTCTGGCCCCTGTCTGTACATAGTGGGTGAAGAGTATTGTTTAACGCTTATATAATAGTAATAATAGCTAGACTATTAATTAGTCTCGTTGAACATTAGACTAAACTCTAGCGGAAATGATACCAAGTTTTGTCAACGGAAATTTGTTTTAAAGTAAACGAAGTGACGTCCGAGTACCGAGTCACCACATTTGCAGGTGAGTGCATAGTCCCTTTCATGAACATGATTTTAATTGAAGTATTAATTATATGTTTATGTGCGAGTTAATTGATGTTGCCTGAAATACGTGTTAAAGAACATACCTGATTATATATGATGATTTAGGATAAAGAGTAAACCTAAATTAATTATGAGGAATATTTGGTAGTATTTTCTTACGAGTACGAGTGAGTTATACTCAGAGAATAGAACTTTAGTATATGTCATTGATCCGGGAGCATGGATTAGACATAGTCATTGTCCCTAGTCCGAGAGTATGGATTGGACATAGTCAATTGTCATTAATCCGGGAGTATGGATTAAGACATAGTCAGTTGTCCTTAGTCCGGGAGTATGGATTAAGACATAGTCAGTCGTCCTCAGTCCGGGAGTATGGATAGGACATAGTCATTCGTCGTTAATCCGGGAGAATGGATTTACACATAGACACTTGTCCCTAATCCGAGAGTATGGAATGGGCACAATTATTGATCAGAGAGCATGAATTAGATCCGAGAGTATGGGTTAAGTAACAGGTAAAATTTAAGGTCCGAGAGTATGGATAGTCTCGTTGTAAGGATTAACGGGGTGGGGTAAGAGTTGCGTATATATATATATATATATATATGATGAAATTGTATATTTTGTGGGTTCTAAATTATATATATGATATAACATTGTGGGATTGAAATCCCTGTATACTCACCAGGTTTCCCAACCTGACCCACTCAAGCTTATTTGTATCACAGGTTACATTACACTGAGAGATTAAAGAGATGTAGATCACTAGTGTAAATGAATGTAAGTTCTGTTTATGCTTATGTTTCTGTATTGACGATGAAATCCCAAATGTTTTAAAATGAATAAAAATACATTTCTTCGGAAATGTTTTGATAACGTATTTATCATGTTTTACTGGGAACAAATTCCGCAACATTTTCACTAAAAGAGGTACTCTGATTTTTATAAAGCATAAACAAAATCGGTCTTTTCTGGCCGTGAAAATGAGGATGTCACACCAGCAGCAGATCAGTAAACTCGTCGAGTCCACTATGGAACTCGTCGAGTTCATGCACCTCGTCGAGTTCATACATGGACTCGTCGAGTCAGCCTGTCAGACAACAAAATTTTCGATTTCTTGATCTTTTGGCAGTTCACTTTTGCATATATTTATTTGAAAAATGACCTAGGCTCTGATACCACTGATGGGTTTTGAGCATAACAACATTCATATGATGTACATGCAACCCTAATTGCTTTGGATTTAGGTTTTTCTCTATTAAACATACAACTATGAACTCCAAAGCATAAACCCTAATGACTAGCATATAATTTCGAAAATCACATATAATTAGGGTTAGAAACTTTACCTTACTTGTTATGTAGCAATAACAAGAACAATCCACAAAGTCCTTGACTCTTGAAAGCTTAGTGCCCCAAGTGTTGCACCTCTAATGGAGTCACAAACACTCTTGCAAAGGAAGACTTGGGAGAGATGATAAAATCGGCTCTCTAGGGTTTCTTAAAGCATAGATCCGATTTTCACAAGGCAAGGGGTCTATTTATACTTGTGGTTGCTAGGGTTTTAGGTGGAAACCCTAATATGACTGCTTAGGCCTTAAGCAGTCCATGGAACCCTTCTAGAAGGCCCCTTGGATGAAATCTATATGGGCTTCACATAGATTTCGTCCATCCCTTCTATTAGGAGTCCACAACCCAATCTTGCAACTAACAGTTAATTGCAATATCAGTCCCCGTTATTTAATCAGTCTCTTTTGATCACCAAATTAATTCCAAATTAATTTATGATCAATACTAATTAAATAATATGATTTCCAAATAATATTTTAATATTGTAATACATTAATAAAATCATTCTGAGTACCAATTTATTATTCTTATAATAAATCCTACTCTATCTCTCTCCACTTGTCATCCTATCAATTTGCATGAGTGAAGGCAACCCAAAAGAACAATGCTTATAATCAAATCAAGCACATATCAAAAATAGTTATGAACATAGGGGTTGTTTGTTTTTTTTTTGTGAAGATCTGCGCAACCACTTTTGTCTGCGCCGTGCAGACATATGCCCTCGCAGAGTGTTTGTTTTTTAGAAGTGCGCAGATCAAAAAACGTCTGCGCGAAGTCTTCATGGCGCAGACATGGGTCACTGTCTTCAAAGGTCTTCAGACCTCATTTTAACCTAAACCAAAAAAAAAAACATGGGCCACCGTGCATTTTTTTTTGCTGAAAATGCATTTTTAATGTTTATGACATGAAATTAAGTTTGAAAAATCAATTTATTTCAACAGCTGCAGACGTTAAAAAAAACAGTCTTCTTATTGCAGATTGCAGACATTTGGTCAACCTCTTCTGCCGTAGAGGCTTGCAGATGTGGTCCGCAAACTGTAGACATTTTTGCTTCAAAAAAACAAACAACACCTTAGACACCGAATCCAACACTGACATCCATCATGGGGGCACAACATGGTGTAATCCTTGAGCAATACCAACTTCCGAGCATCCTTGAATGATCTTGAGCATCAGAGAAGACTTCATAGCATACTTGGCTCATCAGGGACCAAGATGGTCCAACTTACGCCATGATGGCGCAACAGGAATATGGATGGCGCAAGAGGCATCAAGTGTGGCACAAGAACTTCTAGGTTGGAGCAACAAGACCATGCTTGGCGCAACAACAAACTACATGGCGCAACAGAAGTACCACATGGCACAAGAGGGATACCCCATGTCGTAAGAGGGATCCTCATGACGCAAGAGGGAGTAGCTTGGTCCAAGAAGGAGTACCCTTGGCGCAACAACATCCTTCTTGGCCCAACCCTTCAACAAATGGCGCAACAAGGTCCCCTTGTTGCTCCATATCACTCCCAAGTGCTCCAAACCTCTTCCATGTGCTCCAAACCCCCTTCTGTATTATCCATTCATTTGGCACTTGATCCGTTCCTTTGTCAGACGATCCGTTCATTTCTCAGATGATCCGTTCCTTTCATATTAGAGACTGTTGAAAACATATTCACATACAATTTTAATAGATATCTCTTTTATATATGATTCAAAATTCTAGTCCTACAATATAAGATTGTTTTCCTCTTTAAGTCGGGAATTCAAATCTCATCTGGAACATATGTGAAATTATAAATAGTTTAGGAATACATTAGATTTAGTAAATTTAGTTGTTTAAAAAATGTTTTATGGTTATTTAATTTAATATGTTTAAAAGATATAATTAAATTTAACCATTTATGTTTCTTAATATTTTTACTAAAATTTATTTTTGCAACATTGACAGGGTCATTCAAGCGGCATGTGCATCGGAAGTTCCCCTTTGGAAAGTTACAATGGAAAAGTTAACGCAATAGCTGATCAGATGGCACCGCAACAAAGAAGAGCTCGCATAATGAAAAATTACTCATCTACCCTTTTCACATACCTTTCTTCTACCCCCATTAAACAATACCCATAACGAACACCCGCCAAAATCATCAAAGGAAATTCCTTTTTCATTTGATTCAATTTCTCCATAATGGAGAACTCATCGGAGAATTGCAACGTCAAGGTCGCATTGCATATCCGCCCTCTCAGCCGCCTGGAGCGGCAAAACGGCGGTAAAGAATGTCTAGACGTCGTTCCGGGGACAGCTAAGGTACACACACATAATCACGACGATTCCTTGTTTATATGTAGCACAAAATTGGAACTATCGATTCAATACATATCTACAAATCAATGTCGCTGATCTCCAGCTTTTAATTAGGTTTTCGTAAATCGAATAACCATATGCGCTCAATACATGTAATCGTCTAATTGAGATTGCTTTTTTTGGTTATTCCATACATATTATTGAGGAACGTATGATCTTATTCGAGTGATTTGCGTACGATTTATGTAATCTATTGAATGAAAATGTGCTTCGTATAACGCTGGATATCAATCATTTCAACATAATTCGTTTTTTTTTTTTTTGCCATTTTCATAACTAATTGCCGGATTCTAGGAAGATAGGTAGATATGCTCTGTTAGATTCAAGGCGACCTTACAATCTATGTTACCACTTTAACGATTTTTGTTAACAATTAATGTAATCAATAGAAAAGTCCCTTTTTTAACACAAAAACAAATTTTCACATAAGAATTGATACATACCACTGAAAAGGTTTAAAAGCTTGGTTTTACAAGTGCAGGTGTTAATCGATAAAAACTCGTTCATATTTGATCATATTTATGGAGGAGGAGGTTCTCCATCAATCAATATGTTTGAAGAGTGTGTCATGCCTCTCTTAGATGCTTTGTTCCAAGGATACAATAGTACAGTTATTGCATATGGTCAGGTACTTTTTAAACTTTTTGTTAAGAAGAGAAACATTTTTTTTTTTAAATCTTTTGTTAGAACTTAGAAGTTCATATACCAATTGTTTGCAGACAGGTTCAGGCAAGACATACACAATGGGCACCAATCCAAAAGAAACTTCCCACAAAGGACTTATTTTTCAAATCATGCAAACAATATTCAACAAAATGGAGACACTGAAAAACGAAAGTGAATTCCAATTGCATGTTTCCTTCATTGAGGTATTACTAATTGTCTAATTTACTATTCCTTCAAATGTTGATGTTAATTACAATTGATTTTAACAAAAGGGCGTGTTTGAATTTTAAGATTCTAAAAGAAGAAGTGAGGGACTTATTGGATTCAGCTGTTATTGAAAGAATAGAAACAAGTGATGGAAATCCTGAGAATGTACTTCCTGGAAAGCCACCTGTACAAGTTCGTAAAGCAGCAGATGGAGCTCAGAGCCTAAATGGATCAACTGAAGTTAGTGTTAGCACACAGAAGGAAATGACAGCTTGCTTAGAGCAAGGATGTTTGAAGAGATCAGTTGCTTCAACAGATATGAACACTCAATCAAGGTATAACTATTTTGAATTTTCTTACCAAATTTCTCTCCATTGATGTTGTGATTTGTGAAAGTGAATTTATGCATGTGAACTTAAATCTTTTGAATCATAGTCTGACATGTAGATTGGAACTTAATGCCACATTGAATAAAAACCATTACATTTTTGTGCAGTTTTGCAGTTTAACAATTAAACATTTTGACAAGGTTTTCACCAATAATTTTCCAAATTAATCATTATGACTTGTTATACCATGTCAAAATGCATGGTTATTTATTGTTGAGTAAATTACACGAATGGTCCCTATGGTTTATGGTAATTTACATGTTTGGTCCCTAACTTATTTTTTAACTCTCTACTGTTTGTTTTTGTTGCATGTTTGGTCCCTGTCTTACCTAAAAAAGACTATTTTGCCTTTGATTTTTTAATTTATTTAAATAAACACCCCCAACCCCACTTCCACTTCACCTTACTTTACCTTACCTACCCCATCTTATTTAAATAAATTAAAAAAATCAAAGGCAAAATAGTCTTTTTAGGTATGACAGGGACCAAGCGCGCAACAAAAACAAACTGTAGGGACCTTCCGAGTTAAAAAAATAAGTTAAGGACCAAACGTTCAAATTACCCAAACCATAGGGACCATTCTTGTAGTTTACTCTTTATGGTTTGATCGGAAAAAGTAGAGTATAATGAAAATGTTAGAAAAGCATAACCTATATTATAGGCATCTTATTGAAAAAAAAAATTCTATATTAACTTCTTCATTGTTTAGAGTAAATTACACGAATGGTCCTTATGGTTTAGTGTAATTTGCACATTTGGTTCCTAACTTCTTTTTTTAACTTGGAAGGTCCCCATTGTTTGTTTTTGTTATGCGTTTGGCTCCTGTCTTACCTAAAAGGACTATTTTGGCCTTGATTTTTTAATTTATATTAAATAAACACACCCCTAGACCCACCCCCTCACCTTACCTTACCTACCTATCATTTTTTCCTATTTAAATAATATTCTTTTTAGGTAAGACAGGGACCAAGCGCGTAACAAAAAAACAGTAGGGACCAAGAGCGTAACAAAAACAAACAATAGGGACCTTCCGAGTTAAAAAAATAAGTTAGGGACCAAACACGCAAATTACCCCAGACCATAGGGACTATTCGTGTAATTTACTCCATTGTTTAATACCTCCCATTATTTCAATCCATACAAAAAAAAAAAAACATATATCGAATGTTTTGGAATTTTAAAGATAAACTCAATTCTGAAGTACTGATGTATTATAGTTTATTAGTAGTTATGATAGATGATAGATAACATATAAACTACTTTTCTTTTTATGAATTTTACAAATTTTACATTTGGTATATTTGCAACAGTCGTTCCCACGCAATCTTCACCATAATTTTAGAACAAAAGGATAAAAATAAAGGTGAAGAAAATCCAATCGATTGCATGGGTGAAGAGTATCGATGTGCAAAGTTACATTTGGTGGATCTTGCTGGATCTGAAAGAGCTAAGAAATCAGCAACTGAAGGAGTTCGATTCAAAGAAGGTTAGTGATAATATACAATTAATCGAGTATTTGATTGATGATTATAGCAGTTGTTTCTCTCTCTTGGTTTATTGGAATAGGTGTTCATATCAATAAGGGGCTTTTTGCACTTGGGAATGTTATTAGTGCCCTAGGAGATGATAAAAAGCGGAAAGAGGCACAACATATCCCTTATCGAGATAGTAAACTTACTCGGTTGTTACAGGTTTGTGGCAATTTGGTAATTAAAACTTGAGTAAATTACACGAATGGTCCTTATGGTTTGGGGTAATTTGTATGTTTGCTCCCTAACTTATTTTTCTAACTCGGAAGGTCTATATTGTTTGTTTTTGTTGCGCGTTTAGTCCCTGTGTTACCTAAAAAATCTAATTTGCCCTTGATTTTTTAATTTATTTAAATAAAGATCCTACTTCTACCTCACATTACCTTACCTACCACACATTATCTAAATAAATTTAAAAAATCAAGGACAAAATAGTCTTTTTAGGTAAGTCAGGGACCAAACGCGCAAAAAAAACAAACTGTAGGGACCTTCCGAGTTAAAAAAATAAGTTAGGGACCAAACATGCAAAGTACCCCAAACCATAGGGACCATTCGTGTAATTTACTCTTAAAACTTTAAATTTATTTTTTTGCCTGAAAAGGACCTTGTATTTTGTATTTTTTTCCGAAAAAAGCCCTCAAATTTGTATTTTGTATTTTTTTCCGAAAAAAGCCTCAACCTTCTAAATGCTTCCAAATAAAACATCAACTTTTTTAGTTTTTCTCGAAAAAAACCTCGCATTTTACATTTTTTTTGGAAAAAAAAATGACTAAAAGAGTCAGATTGGAAAATAATAAAAAAATACAAGGTTTTTTTCAGACAAAAAATAATTTGAGGTTTAATCTGGAAAAAACATAAAATATAAGGTCTTTTATGAGATTAACTCTATTATAAACATGGGGATAATTGTAAGAAAAACACAAAATATAAGGTCTATAAACATTAGAGATGTTGTATAGAATAATTAAATTCAACTCATATATGCTAGTAAAAACTTGGTTAAGCTATATTTATGTATCCTGTTGTACTACTTTATAAAGTGAATTGAATTGATATATGCATTTAACAGGCTTCACTTGGTGGGAATTGCAAAACTGTTATGATAGGTATCTTTATCTACCTAACTTTATAAATCTGTTATCTTGTGATTTTATAATTTATATTACTGAGCGTTGTTTATTTTTAGCTTGTGTCAGCCCTGCTGATTTTAATTTTGAGGAAACTCTTAATACTCTCAAGTACGCTAATCGTGCTCGCAATATTCAGAATAAAGCTTCTGTACGTTTAAAAAAAATATTTTTTTTCTTCACTTAATTTTTGTTTGACATGCATACTTTTATTTTTTTACTTAAATGAAATATTTTTGTCATGTTCTTCAGGTTCAAACAGAAGTATTTCCTGTTGACACGCACAAGTTGAGGCAACAATACAGGTTGTTGCAGGAGGAACTTGCTCACATGAGGGAAGCTGAAATTGTTGAAGTCCAGGTATATATTATTCTATAGAGTAAATTACATCTTTGGTCCCCGAGAATATAGCTTTTTTTTTTCAATTTGGTCCTTATTTGAGGTTTTCATAACGATTTTTCTTTGTTCCAAGTAAAATGACTATTTTTTGGACCAAAGTTCATACTCAAGGAACAAAAAAAAAAAACGTTACAAGAACCAAAATTGCAAGAAAAAAACCTTCTAGGACCAAAATTGCGAAAGCGGCTATACTTAGGGACCAAAAATGTAATTAACTCTATTTATACGGTCTCTTGTGCTACTTGCTTGTAGGATCTTAAGAGAAAAATTGATTGGCTAGAGACTACCAATACGGAACTTCTCGAAAAGATTATTGAAATGAAGGTATTGTTTCATATTCTGGGGATACTGTTGAAGTCCCACATCAGCTAGACAAAGTCTCATCCACCTCAATATGTGTTAAAGTTTACCCTCTCTCATAAAAGGCTAGTTTTGAGAGAAAATCTAGGACTCCAAATATCTCATAGTTACCATATTATATAACACATGTTATTAGAAATTAAAAAAGGTTTATGATAAGTTGCATATTGTCTCTTGTGCTAATTACTTGTAGGATCTTAAGAGAAAAATTGAAAAGCTAGAGGCTACCAACTCAGATCTTCTCCAAAAGATTAATGAATACCGCAATAAATGTGCTGTTGTGGGCCATTCTGAGACAGATTCTCGAGTATGTTAATTTACACTTTCAATGTGTATAATAAATTAATAATGGTTAGATTTTTGTTTATATATAATATCATGTTATTTTACTATTTGATTCTATCTCAGGAAGATAAAAGAGGCTCACAATACGCGAAATCTCCAGAGGCAATCACTGAACCTGTTACAAGTAAGTTTTTAGTAACAGTCTACATGGAATCTCTTTGGTTTACCAATTTTGATTTTTTTTTTTTTTTTGGAATTTAAGGTGATGATATTTCAGGCAAAAATTTGAAAGAACCTGATAAAAAAACAATAGAACCCGAGCATGAGATTCAACAGAATATGATGCACCAAGAGTTGAATAATTTGGACAAACGTTTGGAACAGAAAGAGGTGCCTTGTCTTATGCATTTCCTTTCTTTTCTGCATTGAACTTGTTCAGCCAATTTATCTTCCTCCTACTATAATTGAGAACTTGTGCATTAAATTCACATAGTTTTCATTTTTTCCAATGATAATTAATTCCTTGTGCCAATTTGAACTCACTAACTTTATGAATGTAAAAGACGTTCTCCAAATGAGATCTGTTATTAGAAAATTGTATGGCTTTCAGAGATTCCCAACGACCCGTTTAATGAAAAATAATAAAGCAAATTGAACGCAAGAATCTACGTGAAAATCTACAAAACTGAAGAAAAACCATGGACTTCCAGACAAAATAATTCATTGTACAACAAATTATTACAATCACATAGACTAATATCTCAAGCCACCCCTAATTACACCCACACAAATTAAACTCACATCTATACACTCCAAAGCACGAGATAAAAAGAAATATGAAATTAAATACTTGCAAATGTATTTGATTGTGTTCAAATTTCATATTATTGATGTTCAACGGTTGTTGGGGATCTTTGAGGCCATTTTACAACAATACTTTTACTCTGTAATCGTGTAGTTTGATTGTCATTTTTGTGGTAAATTGTTTGTTTTCATGTTAATCATACTGATCCTGTCTCCTTATCATTCAGTAGATCCCGACTTGTTTGCAGTCTGAGATGAAACTTGGATCTGATGACATGGAAGAACTCGAACAACGATTTGGGAAGAAAATCACAGCCCTCGAGGAAGAAAAAAGATTATTGCAGGTTTGATTTCTTCACCTTTCCATCTGTGATCCCTATCAGTTTCATCTCCATAGTTTTTCTGTAAATGCAGCTAGAAAGAGATGATTTGCAAGCTGAAATTACGCATCTTGAAACTATGAGTGAGCCAACATCAAATGAGCAAACAATGAATACAGAGAAACTTGAAGCAATGGAGGAGAAGGTGATTGTGATTGTGAATTTGTGATCCACATTATTGTGCTTCAATGGACCTCTTTTTAGCCAACTGCTAAATTGTTTTATTAAAACTATATACAGATTTCAGAATTGGAAAGAAAACACGAAGCACAGGTTGATGTTTTAAGGCAAAAAAGTCATGATGCAATGAAACGACTACAAGATGAGATAAGTCTTATTAAGAAGCAAAAGGTAATTTAATTCCTCACTTGCGTTCTCATAAAGTTCCCAGAATGTTTAATTTATTTATTTATTTTCATTACAGGTTCAACTACAGCAAAAAGTGAAAGAAGAGGAGGAGCAGTTTCGGAAATGGAAGGCTTCTCAAGAGAAACAAATGATGCAGGTAATATCATTAATCTAATGACAAACTATTAAGAAAATTCAAAGTAGTTATATTGTATCACTTAAATCAGATAAAAAAGGAGAGCAGGAAGACTGAAATCGAAAGGCATAAATTGCAAGCTCTATATCAACGCCAAACACAGGTAACGATTTAACTTTATTTATTTATTTATTTATTTTATTTTTTTGTGATTGTCACCTAAAATTTAATATAAGATGCAACACCTGGTATTTGTATAAAGGTCTGATTTTAGACCAAGTTTTGCAAATGACTAGAAAAATTTTATTATTATAATTTATTTGGGTTTTAATGAGCTTTTATTATGTTTAACTTTTAACTCTATAGTTATAATTAAATAATAATAAAAAAAATGTTAAAATATACCTTGTATTTACATATAACGTAATAATCATGGGGTAAGGGGGAGTCAACCAAACATGATCATGGAATGTAATCACTCATTCCATTACCTTTTTTATTTTATTCCAAACCCTTTGTCATTCCATTCACTCCAACAAGACAAACTTGTAGAACTTATGAAATCAAATAACCATAATCTTTCATTGTAGGTTCTTCAAAGGAAAACAGAAGAAGCTGCAAGAGCTACCAAAAAACTAAAAGAGTTGCTTGAATTGCGCAAGGCTGCAAGGCGAAGCGAAACTGCAGGTAAATATCTTGATCCAACTTTTCTCCACCATTTCTTTCAATTTTCACTAACTTCGTATT
The DNA here is from genome assembly GCF_052849685.1 of Lactuca virosa. Classification (NCBI taxonomy): domain Eukaryota; kingdom Viridiplantae; phylum Streptophyta; class Magnoliopsida; order Asterales; family Asteraceae; genus Lactuca; species Lactuca virosa. Next base: position 463,123,359 of record NC_136429.1, on the reverse strand, counting down.
TCCTCTCTCTCTCTCTCTCTCTCTCTCTCTCTCTCTCTAGCCTCCAAACCAAGTGGACAAAATCGATCTGGACAGGTGATTAATTTTATAAACATTCTAGTCAAAATCCACTTAACATTTTATACATATGTTTTCTTGCTTTTCGAGCACTATTGGATGTGTCGTATTTTATTCAATCTAGGGTGTTTTAAAAGATCTGTTATTATATATCATTTTGTAGATCAAAGCTTTAAAGAAATGGCTTCACCTTGAACTTGACAAGGTGATGAAAGTGTATAAACTACGTATCGATCATGAAAAGAAAACTCAAAGGTAATCTGCCCTACAGTCTATATATGTTGAAGTCTCCCCTCTGTCCTTAAAAATGTCCTTAAAAATCTCTTATAGGGAGAAAGTTAAGGACACTGTATATTTAACATGGTATCAGAGCCACATAACGATTTCTCTTTTTACATATCTAGCAATGCAAAACTTAAAGAGGAGTTATCGTTACTTAAACAAATGGATAAACCTTCTTCTCATGTACCCAAGCCTTCAGCTTCCGCAGAGGAGACCAAACCCGCTAGGTATATATGAAATTGTTATCGATTATTTTAATTTTCTTTTTCTCTTCTTTTTAGAGATTGTTAGTGCTGCCTCTATATATTTTGGAGTCTACCTTCTCTCCCTAAGGGCTCTTTTAGAGAGAAAATCTATGATTCCACATCTCCAACTAACATGATATTAGTAAAATATCGAGCTTTCGGCTCTAGAAGTGTGTTGGTGTCCTACATCAACTAGACACGGTCTCATTTGTCCATATATATGTTGAGGTCTACCCTCTCTAGTCTCTAATCTAACATGGTATCAGAGCCTACGTCTAGACCTGCATGGGGGAATGTTGTGTCCCACATCGACTAGACACGGTCCTATCTGCATCTATATGTGTTGAAGTCTACACTGTCTGTCTCTTTAAGGGCTCTTTTGGAGAGAAAATCCAAAACTCTACATATCTACTAACTAACACAGATAACAACAAGTAGTATTGAATATTGTAGAGGGCGTTCCTTGTCACCAAATGCAAAAGCAGCTAGAGGGCGTTCCTTGTCGCCAAATGCAAAAGCAGCTAGAATTGTTTCACTTGAAAGCAGGGTGAAATCCTGTACGGCTTCCCTTGCTATCATAACTTCAAAGATTCAAGAGGCTGGGCGAGGACATGACGTTGCCTCTCCGGGACGTTGGAAAGGGTTAGTCTCGTTAGGAGATGCTAAGGATTTGCTTCAGTACTTATTCAGTATTGTTATTGATGCAAGGTAAAATATCAAAACCAGACCTTCTTTATCTCATATATATATATATATATATATATATATATATATATATATATATATATATATAATTGATTCATCTTACAGACGGCAGTTGTGGGAGAAGGAAATTGATCTAAAGGAGACGAAAAGCCAATTTGAGGAGCTTTTATCGCAACAAAATAATAATAAATGTGATCCTTCTTCACAAACAAACGCTATCCAACCTGCAAAATTAAGCTCACTAACTAAAAAATGGAAAGAAATGGAAGAACAAGCTGTGCAAAATACTCCTGTACAAAATACAAGGGACAAAACACCTACAAGGAAATCGAGAGAAACAGAGAAGCAACCTGCAACTAGTGCCTCGCTTCCTCCATTAAAGGTAATAAGATTACTTGTTCATTTAGCTAAAAAGGCGATTATGATTTTTTTTTTTTTTTGCATAAAAGCCATTGATATATATATATATATATTTTCATTTCATTCATTACCGACTGACAAAACCAGTTATCGTATTTGATTCGCTTACATGGAGAATTTTTAGTGAGGTGGTATTTGATGTGGCAAGGGAAATATCCATATAAGTGTGTTAAAGTGTAAAAAAAAGTTGTTGTTTCTTAGTGTGTTAAAGTGTCACAAAAGTGTCCATCGGTATAATACATGCTTATGTGGACATTTCCTTTGCTACATCATATGTCAGCTCATTAAAATTGTCAATGTAAGCAAATTGATGGCAACTGGTTTTTGTAGGTCAATAATGGCTGAAATGGAAGACAAAAAAAGTTAAATATTAATGGTTATGCAAAAAAAAAAAAAAAAGTTAGTAGTAGTGGTTTTTTAGGTAAAAAGATGATAATGCAACGGTTTTTCTGTAATTTGACCTTCAATTTTGTGTATTTGAGTTGAGTTTTAATTATTTGATGGTTATAACAGGGAAAGGCTCCAACTACGTTGGATATATTTGCAGATATGGGTATTGGACCTCCATTGCCATTTCCTGAATCAAAGGAAAGCGACTCTAATGCTGGAATCTGCAATCGGCCAGTCAAAGTCCTTTTTAAACAAACTGAAAAGGTGAACCGTCCACTTGCAGAATTTGTCAGCCTGATTTACATCTCACTTGATGCTCCTGGGTTAAAACATTGCAGAAATGCTTATAAAAAACTGAATGAGTAAATTATATTTTTGGTCCCCAAGTATAGTTGATTTTCACAATTTTAGTCCCAATTAGTTTTCTCTAGCAGTTGTGGTCCTTTTTAACGTTTTTATTCCATATTCCAAGTAAAATGACTACTTTTTGTCCCAAACAGTCATACTTAGATATCAAAAATGTCACAAATACTTCATTTAAGGATAAAAATTGCAAGAGAACTTTTTTTGACCAAAATTGCATACTAAATCCTTATCTTAATTTTGTGGGGCCCGTCCCAATCGATTCTCATGCCATCCAAATGGTCCCACAAAATAAAACAGGAGCTAATGACATGATAACTAATAGTTCATTTGCTATTATGACAAATATGCTCCATTAAGCGTCTCATTCAAAAAAAAAAAAAAAAAAAAAAGCGTATGTATCCCCTTTAACTTTCTTTGTTTTTTTTTTTCGTTTAATCTAGCATTTTGCTAGGTTATTCTGTTAATATATGTTCTGATGCCGCTGTTCAAAAAAAAAAGCTTCTCATTCAAAAAAAATTGCTCCATTAAGCTTTTTCTAATGGCATGAGTATTACTAATTGTTGATTCAGATGATACCAATTGCACACACGTCGATGAAAAAAGCACCACTTGAAGAACAGAAGGGGAAAGTATCGAGGTGGAGGCGAGGGCATGATGAATGGCTGATACAGTTTAAGTGGAAGTGGCAAAAACCATGGAAGCTTGGGGAATTGTTTGGAAGCACTGATCAGATTAGAAACAGTGATGAGACATTAAAAGGTCAAGATCTATCTACAAGACTTGGTCAAACCACATGATCGTTGACCTTCATTTGATGAGTTCAAATCCAGTTAGAACATCCCAAGAGAGAAAGTAATTGCGACCTTCAAAGGAGTTAGAATGTAAATTTTGTACGTATTAGCTTTTGGCCCATTAACCCATGGGCCAGTAGGATTTCTTATAATTAGGGTTACTATTTCGTTTTGTACATTTTTCATGTAAAGACAAACAAACACTGAGGTATTTTCACACGGTCAATCTCTTTCTAGTTGACAAAAGGTTACATTTCTTCTTTTGTGTTTCTCATTTCCCATTCACAAATCTCAATTATGAAATAAAAATACATGATAAAACAACTTGTCACGTGTTGGATGGATAAAAAATTACAGTTTATGTCTCATTGGCATCTTTCTTGGATGGAAACGTATGTGAAATTTACTCTATCTCAACAATGACTCTTTTGAAGAGTAAACTAGGACTCCGCTTATATGTTACATGATATCAGAGCTAACATCTAGTTCCTATGTGGTTTTAATGCCTCCTATACGAGCTCTATCTCCATAAAGGTTTTTTTTTAAGAGTAAACGAAAAACTTCATTTATATCTTATATATGATATTTGAGCCCTATCTCCATAAAGGTTTTTTTTAAGAGTAAACGAAAAACTTCATTTATATCTTATATATGATATTTGAGCGATGCATATGTGGCTTAATACCTCCTATTCTAAGGCCCTCTCTCAATAAAAGTTTTTCGGAGAGAATCATGATCTCCTCTTACATCTTACATTGTATCAGTGCCAAAATCTAGCTCCTATGCGGCTTACGCCTCCCAATCTAGAAGACCTCTCTACATAAACTCTTTTGGAGAGTGAACTAAGGACTCCTCATATATCTCACAAATTTATCCGAAAATTACACTTAATTATCAAGACAAGTTCAATTTTATTCGGGCCATATCCATAAAATCAACAAGCGATGATGGTTTTACCAATGAGATCACTTAGGGCATTCAACATTATTGAAGGTTTTTATAGCTAGCGAAGAGGTGCAAACAAAGAAAAAGTCAAAACAGAACCAGAAAAAAGTATGACTGATTAAGTGATTCATCAATTTTTTCTGTTAGAAACAATCTTTTGTATATAACAACAAACTGTAGGATCCGATCTCTTACTTCAAATTTCAGTACTTAATCTTTACAAACATTTCATATGAATAAATTCATGTAACCAGTAATCAACACCACATTGTACATCAAAAAACATGAAGCTCCTACCTCTCAAATTTCCTTCATGCTATGAGTATCCCTTGTAAGTGTCATTACCATTATCAATACTACCACTCTCTTTAATCTCCTGTAACATTTTCAACACTTGTCTCATAACGGGCCTTTGTTCCGGTGAAGTCAAGCTACAAACACCCGCCACCTCAACAAGCATCCCGAGCCTATCATCACCCACCACGTCATCATTCTCCCTCATGGCTCTCACCCATTCCGCCATGTCATCCGGAACAAGGTGTGGATGTTGGGACGGCGGCCTACCGGATAAAAGCTCCAACAAGAGGACTCCAAACGCGTAGACGTCGGATTTCGTTGTGGCTCGGTGGAATGACTTTCTCAATTCCGGAGCTTTGTAGCCCGTGGGAATGGAATCGTCGATTGAAGTGGGGTCCGCGAGGACTAGGAGGCAATAGTCGGTTAGACAGGCTTCGAAATCGGAACCGAGTAAGACGTTTGAGGATTTTAGGTTGTTGTGGATGAGACGCGAGGCTTGGTGGATGTATGCGAGACCTAAAGCTATGTCTTCCGCGATTTTTAAGCAAGATGTCCAATGAAGTGGTTTTGCCCTTGTTGATCTTGATCCTGTTTTTTCACATGCCAATTAATTAGTTTTGAGATTTGATATATTATAATTTAGGGCGATATACATAAAAACCACAATATTTTATTTTGGTTAATGAAAAACACTATGACCACTATTTTCGGTTTAGCACGTGTTAGAACCGACATGACTTCTCATTAACCTACATGACATCACATGTACTTTCAAAATAATGAAATTTATTTTCATTTACCTACATGGTATGTGCAATTATAACCTAGTAAACCAACAAATGAGAAGTCATGTTAGTTTTAACACATGCTAAACCGAAAATAGGGGGCGTAGAGGAAAATTCTTTCAAAAATGGGTGGCTTTTATTGACCAAAAACAAATTACGATGGATAAATTGGAAAAAAATTCGAAGTATAGTGGTTTTTATGTGTATTGCCTATAATTTATGGATGCGAAAAAAAAAAGGTATGTTTTGAGGTTTGAGGGCATGTAACAAGTAACTTCAAAAACTTGAATTATATACGAATAATGATCCTAATATATTTGAAATTAATTCAAAAAATTGTTTTTTTCATTTCAATGTAAATGAAACTGTACTAAATAGGAAAATACCAAACACTACCTAGAGATAACTATTTGGCAGAATTGCATCACCATGATGACTTCACGCTTACTAAACATATTTCAGTGATTAGTCATAGTCAAACCATGCGTCTCCTTTTTCAATAAAGTACACACGCTCCGGTTTAACCGAGTCAAACCCAGTGAGTCACAAAACACCGAGTTCACAACAACAGAGAAAGAAAAACTCACCATGGATGAGGTTGTAGAGGCTCCCATTCGGTTGATAATCGTAGATGACAAGCCTCTCTTGTTTCGCCTGAAAATAAGCTCTCACCGGAACCAAATTAGGATGCCGGAGTCCTCCAACCGCCTCCAAATGCCTCTCGAAAGCTTCACCGGACGTTGTCGCCGTCTTCCCGGCGTCGAGTCTCTTCACTGTTACGATCAGCTGATTATCCATGACTGCCTTGTACGTTGTTCCGATCACTCCTCTCCCTAGCAGCTCCGCCGATGCTGACATGAGTTGTTCCAGACTGTACATCGCCGACTCGCCTTCGCAGAATATCAAATTGCCGCTTTTCTCTCGGTGTTGTTGAGGTAATTCCAGTTTCTTCTCTTTGATTTCGGCTTCCTTGCTAACGATTCGCACTTCGCTTGCTGTGTTGGTTGAAATCGCATGAAATGTGCTAACGTTTCGGTTGTCGATTTCGTTTTCAGTTTCGTTTTCTTCATCTGAGCTGTAGTCAACTGATTTCGTTTGATGTTGATGATTCCTTCGTTTATTCACAATAGTGACAAGCAAAAGAACAATCGCTATAAGGATTAGGAGTCCGATTATAAACCCTAGGATTATGCCGATTCTCCTGTGCCTCCGCGTAGACGGCGGAGAAGCAAGCAGACCTTGAGACCCTACGTTTTGAAGTAGCGGCGCGGGAGCTGAAACGCCTGGAGGAGTGTCGTCGAAGAACGGAGACTTTGAGTCGCAGATTTTGTTAAGGATCTTCCCGCATAGGCCAGGGTTTAACAAGTACGATGAAATATCGAATCTCGAGAGAGCAGGCGTGACTGGAATCGATCCGGTGAGGTTATTCCCGGTGACGTTAAACACTTCGAGTGTGGTTATGTTGAGCGGCGGAAGAGAACCGTTGAACCGGTTCCATTCTAGCCGGAGGTAGGTGAGCCGGTCTAAAGAGTTCAGTTCAATAGGTAGTGGTCCGGCGAGGCTATTCCGAGCAAGATCAAGTGACCGGAGACGGTGAAGCGAGACCAATGGCAGCGGAAACGTCCCGGAGAAAGCATTGTGGTCAAGGAAGAGTGTTTTGAGGTTGGTGAGAGGAGACAAATCCGGTATAACGCCGGAGAGAGAATTGTTCCGGAGGCTGAGCACCCGGAGCTGGTCTAGTCGAGTCAAGGTATTGTCGGCAAAGATACCACTCAGACCGCAGCCTTGAAGTACGAAACGAACCACTCGACCTTGAACACATTTCGCGCCTTGCCATTGACAGTAATCAAATCGCTCGTTGAGATTGTAGAGGAGCTTGTTTCCGATGTCGGCTTTTAGCTTGAACTTGAGTAGAGCTACGGCGTCAGATGGTAGTAACGCTTCCACTGGTTTTGGGTCGACGGCGGAGGCGGAGGCGGTGGCGGTGAGGAGGAGAAAGAAAGACAATAGATAGTGGTGGTGGCGTTGGCGGTGGCGGTGGTGGTGGTGGAAGGGTTTTGGTAGGGCGCACATCGTTTGAGGAGTGGACTAGGGAAGAGGACTAGAGGAGAGTAGAGAAGTGAGTTGTCTCTTTTTGTTTGCTTCGTTTCTTTTTCTTTGTGGAGTTGAATTTTCCATCAAACAGGGGAAAATGCACAACGGGAATCAAGGTCAAGAAAATGACAAAACATACTTATGCTTTAACTAGTATAATATTGCTTAATGAAAAGAAAACTAATGTTAAAATAGCAAATTTTAGTTTTATGAACACATCTAGTTTAGTTAAGGTTGTCTCAAAAATAACTAATGAAAAGCTCATATAGAAAATTGAAATGACATGTTTATACTAAGAAAGATATCATTATCATAATCATAATAAATAATAAATGTATGTGAAATACCTTATGTTTTTATAGGAGAAATAAAAATAAATGCCAAATTTTGGGAAATTTTTTACAACAAAATTGACATTTTTTTTACTAACCATTAATCTCGCATTGATCCCGCTGTGCCTTGACAACGCAATTTTGTCCTCTCCTATTTAAGATGTCTTTTTAGTAAAAAAAATAATAATAAAAAAATTCATACACCTTTTTTAAAATACCTCTCAACCTAATGCTTCTTGAGGATTGGAAAATAAGGTGAAAAAAAAGAATTCAATAAAAATAAAAAGTTATAAACTCCACATTAATATGAACAATTTTTCATTGAATAATTTTTATTTTAAATAAATAAATTATGTTTTGTTGGTGAGGCAACTAGTCCAATTTCGTATTAAACGATTTTTTAATTTTTATGATGAACAGTGTTTTATAGTATGCTTATTGAGAAATTGGTGATTATATGGTGTAAAAAATAATCAAAAGATAACTATCTTTGTAAATTGTTGTTTTGTGATATTTTGTGGTGTTTTGAAAGGATACTTTTTGAGTGACTGGTACAGTAAACAAAGAGCGCATACATCTGATCTAGTGCTGCCTTAAAAAAGGGGCTACTTTTGACACTGTTACAAGTTACAACATGGTATTTTTGTTTGATGCTCTTTTTAATATAAAGTATAAAATAAGACAGTAGTTGGTATAAATTAATAAATAACCACAGTTTCAGTAGTAAATACTAAATAGCAGTAGCACTTGAAAAATTAATCATATTGCAGCATGACATAAAGATTGTAGTTAAAAGTCATATATATTTACATGTGAGTCAGAGGCATAAGTGAGGGGAAGGGGGTCCCTTATTCGGAAGTATTAGCGGGAAATGAATGGAGTGTGGAGCCATCTCTCTTTGGGAAAGTAGGAATGCAAAAAAAAAAAAAAAAAAAAAAAAAAAGCAATAGGATGTGAACATGACTAAGGTTACTTCACTCGGCTGTTTTGCGTTATGTTGCCTTTTTGATATTTTACAAAATTTTTCATTTAATAATAAAAATGATAAGATATTAATCTTATTATTTTAAAGTATAGAGAGCGAGGTGGATGTACCAAGAGTTTTTTAGAACAGTTAATTGATGTTTATATAAAAATTTTAATATAAATATCTTGTTTTTAACGAGATTTAACCCTCAAATTTTGTGTGAGGATAAAACTTATAAATTATAAAAATATAAAAGTAAAATTCTATATTTTCATCAAGTCAAAATAATGTGTGCGTTGCATTGATTACCTACCATAAAAGCCACTTGTGTTGCTCATTTGGATCTTTTGTTGTTATTGCTTTGAATGTGGAGTAAACTAACACCCACACTCTTGGTGCAGAAAGAACAATCATACATTTTATCCGGGCATTAAACAAATAGATTACTTTACAAGAAGCAATCTCAAACCAACATGCATTAGTAAAACAAATCATAAATCAGTTCAGATCAAAGGTGTAGAACAGAGAAGTTTTATAACAAATAGCACTTGTAAGTGCATTAATACACGTTCTATCCATTTCCATCTGATTTGTTTAAATCTAAATATGCTACTTCTAATACAACGTAAGTTAGATTTTGGAGTTCATACTAGAGTTAGATGAGTTACGTGATGCACCAATGAAGAGGATCATGATACCACGAACAAACAACATCCATGCAAATCATTTACCCTTTTCATCTCTGAGAATATAACTTTATCCCCAATCATAATACTCAACAAATTCGACAAAAATCATTGCCTAAACGGTGCTGCTAGATTTTGAAGGCTAGTTTTTTATCAAGAAGACAAGAACCGACTCCCAAAATTATGAGGAAGACAAGACCGTTATAAATGACGTGGGCTGACAAATCGGTGATATCATTGGTTTTTATATTCACATGTTTCATCATTGATAATAGAATTGTTTTCAAGACTTCAAATTCTTACTTCCCCTGTCGGTTTGGTGTTTTGTTTCCCAATTGATTAACCTAAAAAAGTATTTGGACTAAATGAGTTACATGCAGATAAAAAAGTGGAGGGGGCGCAAAGGCACCTTCTGAACTCCCCTGTGTCCAACCTTGAAAGATATCAATCCAACAACACTTAATACCACTAAAAACCTTTTGGTGAGCTGGTCAATACTAAAAACCTTCTGAACTCCCCTCGGCTAAAAACCTTCTGAACTCCCCTCTGGCCGATCCTGACAGATATCAATCAAAAAACACTTAATACCACTAAAAACCTTTTGTTGAGCCGGTCAAATAAGACACTTAAATGTTAAAAAGATTTTGGTCATGTTGATTTGAATTGACTCATAAATATATTTTTTTTGGATAAAATCATTATATATTGGATTCATATACAACTAAGCAATTGTTTTTTTCTTAAAACTAGAAATTGCCCCATCTCTACTTCGTGGGGACGCATGCGAGGTTTCGCGGGTGGGCATAAATTGCATAACTATGAAAGTGTAGGGACCAAACCTGCAAATATACAAAATTCATGTGGCAAAAGTGAGAAAAAAAGTATAGGGACGAAACATGACAAAATATTGCCCCAGGGGGGTGCAGGGGGTGGGGGGAGTAATCTGCAAAATTTCTATTAGGTACAAACTATTTTTGTAGCTTTTTTAAACATATAACTGTTTCTGTAAAAAAAATTCACAAGGACTTTTTCTGTAATAGCAGGGACAATTTTGTAATTTATTTTCTACAAATTGGCCAAACGTGATAACATGCGTGAATTTTAAACATAGTGATTGTTCCTGTAAAAAAAATAAAAAAATAAAAATAATAAAAAAAAAACTCACAGAGACCTTTTCGTAAATTATAAAATTATAGGGACTAACTCTGTCATCAAAAACTTTAAGCCAAAACTCCAAAAGAAAAAAGTCTAGGGATAAAAGTCCAAAACTCTAAAAGAATATTGTTCAAAACAACTTTCAAATTAATATATAGTATAAGGGATATATAAATATTTTCAACGATTTGACAATAAAGTCCTAAACTTTATTTTTTTTACAGTAAAGTCCTAATTCACGATTTGACAAGAAAATCCTAAACTTTATATTTTTGACAAAAAAAAATCCTAATTACCGGCTAACCGGAAAAAAAGGGTAAAGTGTCAAAAACTGCCGGTAATTAGGAATTTACCGTCAAAAAAATAAAGTTTAAGACTTTCTTGTCAAATCGATGAAAATATTGAGACTTTAGTGTATATATCCCTAAAGTATAATAACAAGAAACTTACTCAAGTTCACGAAACTAGGATTTTAGCTGGTAAAAAAGTAATCACCCGATCAGAATATTTTTAAAACAAACAATAGCTTTTTCAAAAAAAAACTTATTAAAATTTTAGGATTTTCAAAGAAAAAAAAAGACAAATCTAACCAAATTCATTAATTACTTTCCAAAAAAATTAAGAAATGACTCATCTAACCATTAAAATGGCAGATATGCCTTAATGGGTTGTGATTGTTTTTAATGGACTGCATTCCAAGGATATAGGTTGCGATTTAGTCTTGTGTCGATCCTGTAAGTCAAAGGTATCTAAGGCTTGAAAAACAATTATACTTGTGAGGTAATCACATATGGACTTAGAGGAAATCGCGGATGGCTAGATGTCATCTGTGATTTTATAAAGCCAAAAATGAAGAGATTCAAATTTTGTATATATATTTTCATGAAATCGTAGGCCAAAATCATGAAATCGTAGACAAATCTTGTTAAATTGTAGCCCATTAGGCTTATCTGTGATTTCAGTAGTTAGATTATCCATTTCTTAATTTTTTTGGTTTTTTTTAAAAAAAAATAATAATAAGTGAATTTTGCTAGATTTGTCTTTGCTCTTTCTATAAACGATTATTTTTATATTTTATTTTAGGGTTAATATCACTCTAGCCCAACCAACTTTTGTCTTTGGGTTTAAATGGCTACTGGAGTTTTTTTTGTATATCATTTTTTTGGGGTGGGGGGGGGGATGTTAGACCTAAAAACCGATTTAAAAATATGTGCATCGATTCAATAAGAAGGGAGAAATATTTTTCGATTTTCAGGGACTTACTTGCAGTTGAATTCAAATTAAGGAGGAGGGTTCTCTTGATTTGATTTAGAGGAGGGCTCTCTCTCTCTCTCTCAATTTGTTGAGGCTTCAACTTAGGGTGTTAAAGAATTATAGAAGGGATGAGAAGTGGGCTCTCTCTTAAGAGCTCCACGTTAAGATTCCACTCAATAGTATGTTAACGGTGATAGTGCCACAAATACACGATCGAAAGTTTATCTATCGCCACGAATTTGGTATCTTCGAGTTCATATAATAAAAGATCCATAATTGCATATTACTAATCGGAGTTCATTCTGAAAGGTGCAGTCGTGCAACGTCCCAAAAACCATAGTAAAATTTTTTCATTTTCAAAAGACATTTCCATAAAAATCATAAGGTATTCAATTCATTGTTTCAAAACATAACCATAAAATCATAGTATCAATAACATCTCTCAAATATAAATCACTATGATGATGTGTACGATCACGCATTCGCCTTCCTCCGATCCTATGAAGTACCTGAAATATTTAAATCTATAATTGTAAGGCAAAGCTTAGTGAGTTTCCCCAAAATACCCCACACAACAATACACATACAATCCATGCACACATGAGACTATATTCTGATTGGACCGCCTCGCAAGGCCTACATTACACTTGGACCGCTCTCCTTGGGCCTATAGTCTGACTGGACCGCCTCTCAAGGCCTATAATATACCTGGACCACCCGGTTATCTTGGTTTAAATCACAAAGTAGGACCGCCTCAACCCAACCACAGTATGTCGACATATGAAAACAAATAAACAATAACCAGCAGACACATGTAATCATAACAAAACTACTAATCTAACATATCACTACATCATACCAACATCCTATACACAAGGATACATATTGCAGTACAAAGTATAGTGAGAAAACTCACCTTATAGTCTAGCAGATAAACAGTATAGCTCACACGAATCCAAGAGCTGGTACTACGAGTCACATATACAACAAACATGGGTCCAACGACTCATGAGGCCAGAGGGTCCTCGATCAGACCGGACCGGAGGGTCCAACGATTTAGACCGGACCGGAGGGTCCAACGAGCTACGGGACTGGAGGGTTCCGTTGAGACACATTGACCGGAGGGTCATACCGAGTTATAGCCTCGAGTGGCTTATGTGCTTTATGTGGTATTTTGGGGAACTCACTAAGCTTTGTGCTTACCGTGTTATGTGCTATGTGTCTCAGGTTTCTCAGGATCGCGGGACGACACCGGCTTGATTGTACACACCAGAGAAACAGTTATGTTTTGAGGATCCTGGATTATTAATGGAGTTGGGTTTTGTAATTTGAATAAACGAGATTTTTATACAAAACGTTATGAAAGGTATGCGTTTTTAAAATGAAAAATTCGTTTGAAAATTTACGGTGTTACAAGTTGGTATCAAAGCCTTGGTTTGAGGGATTCGGATGCACCTTCGGGTAAATATGGACTCAAACTGAGGATTTGAGAAAGTTTTCAAAGAAATGATTTTCCTAGAGTGAACAAGAGTTTCTAAGAGAAAACGAGGAAGAGCAGTGTGTACAATCAGCCAGAGCCCGAACGGTGATTTCCCAAAATACCCTTACTTTTGTATTATGAGATATGTTATGAGGTATTATGCATGCTAGAGATAGGCTAGGTATTTCATATTTTAGGACTAGAGTGGCCTGATTTGTGATGCCTTAGCCTAGGAGTTGTTGTTATCTGTGATGAGCTTTCGAGTATGTGCTGAGTAAGAGTATCCAGCAGGAATCGGATTTGAGTAGAGGAGTAATCTAGGAGAGATACCTAGATGAGCATTTGTGGAACCTACTGAGAGAGTAGTTAGCTACCCGCGAGGGGTAGAGTTGCTGAGTTCGGTGATATATTTTGAGTATGAGTAGAGCAAGTGGAGTTATCACCTAGAGTGGGTTTTACGTGTTTATTCGATGCCCGAATGCTGCTTACTTCGTGCTTTGTGGAACTCCCGATGATGGGAGTCAGCTACCAAGTGAATGTGACGATATTCAGGAGGTAGATGACTGGCACCATAAGGAGTTTCTCAGCAGCTGATGGCGGAGAAGTGTGAGAACCTAGAAAGAGCCTAGGAAGTGACCCTAGTCAGATGAGTAAGCTGACAGAGTAGAGCATTTCGCTCGGAAGCGAGCACGCTTGTCGGGATTGGTGATTGCGAAGGTTGAACAGCTACTTAGGGACTCTGGGATGGTCCGTGTAGAGAGTATGGGTAGATGTGGCAGGTAGTATGGACCCGTACTACTGAAAGCAGAGGACCCATACTCGATGCAGGGAGTATTCCGGAGGATCTAAGTAGCAGATCGAGAGGTGATGTTATGGTTTGAGTACCATGATTTGTAGCAGATCGAGAGGTGATGTCATGGTTCGAGTACCATGATTCGTAGCAGATCGAGAGGTGATGCCATGGTTTGGGTACCATGATTTGTATCAGATCGAGAGGTGATGTCATGGTTCGAGTACCATGATTTGAGGCGGATTGAGAAGAGAGAACATGGTTCGAGTACCATGTTTCGTAGCAGATTAAGAGGAGGTAACATGGTTCGGGTACCATGATTCATAGCAGATCGAGAGGTGGTCACATGGTTTGAGTACCAGGACACGTGGCGGTTAGTGCTTCTGGTTTTACCGGTTATTCTGTGGTGATTGTCTAGACTGAGAGCAGATGTGAAAGAGTATGGGGCCAGAGGGCCATGATGAATGAGTTTTAGTGGAGCATCCCTTGAAAGGGAAATCGAGTTAGCTCCGAGGGATTGTTGGTGTGATGCCAGTTGGAGTCGCAAGACTCAGGGATGAGTAGGGATGGTGCGTTATGGGAGAATACGGTCTGGGCTGAGCGACCGGCCGATAGTGGAGATGTCATTTTCTGTGACCTGAGCGGTACTATTTCTGTTCATGTGGGAAACATGAGAGGTATTGAGATTTTCGGTTTCCGAGGTTGGGGGTGAGCCCTGTGGGGTAGCTTTGGTTACGATCTTTCATCAGAGTATCTGGGCAGTACGTCTGCCGCGAGGTAAGGATATAGCATGAGCAGGTTGTGCAGTGGGGACTGAGATGGTCAAGGACCAGGATGCACCCTATATGAGCATAGTAGGGCATGTGTTAGCTATAGCAACGGACGATCAAGAGGAGTATATCAAAGCGGTGGCTCTTATTGTCTATGATGGGTATTGAGTGTGGAAATGAGGTCTCTGCTCTTTTGATAATTCACGTGATGGGACGTTGGTTGAGGAGTCGAGGATGAGGAGTATGTTAGTTCATTATTTTCAGACTGAGAGTCAGGGTTACTACGGGACAGTTGAGATGTCCGGTAGTGGGATGGTACGAGATTCTGAATGACTAGAGGCAGTCATGATGAGAAGTTTCTGAGGATTTCATCTGAGATTCGGGGTATTTGGAGTTGCTTGATCTCCATCGGGGAGATCATCGAGCATTGTGTATCACCTTCCAAGAGTAGGTGCGATGTTACTGGTAAAAAATAGTATGTGGGATAGATTGTTGGTGAATCAATTGGTGATGGTTCGAACCCTGAGTGGGGGAGAACCGGGTACTTTTTGAGGAGATCAGAGATTTGTTCAAGAGCGGTTAGAGAACTGGATATAGAGACCTGCGGTGCGGATTCCTGAGACCAGGGTTATTGGTGGTCAAGGCGAGGTGCAGAGCGAGATAGTGCATATGGTACGTGTTTGAGAAAGGATGAGTGTCTCCACGGCAAGTGGCCGTTGGTCGGAGACCTTGTGGTGGTTAGGAATCCTTCAAGGTTATAATGGTGAATTCGAGGTGGTTGGCTTGTAAGGTTAGTTCGGCGGTTGAGAATTTCTGGTTCAAGGTATGGGCTATTATATGCAGTGTGGGAAGGGAAGAAGCTGATTGGGCAACCAACTTCAGGGTCGTTATGAGTATTCTTGTATGAGTTTTGAGCAATAGAGGAGGAAGTTTCATATTGTCGTCTACGTGTTCTGAGTCGCTGACGTCTCCTCTGTGATTCAATTGAGAGTTGGGATATTTCGGAGTAACGAGTGGTGCGAGAGGAAGATCAGTTGCGAGACTTTGAAAGGATGCTTTGCGGTGTCAGGGTATGATACAGTATACAGGAGATCGGTGGGTGAGGAAAGACTTCGTAAGGTTCGGTGATGGTGTACCGAGGTATCCGAGCATGATGCCCTGATTATCGGGTTATTTTGAGGCTTGAATTACGAGATAGTAAGTGGAGTATCAAGTATCTATGATTCCAGTGGGAGCCCTTCGGCTAGTGACAGCAAGTGAGATTATTTAAGAAGGTGGATTGCAGCAAGAAAAGGTGTGGTGATACTACGGGGAGCCATAGTACTCACCAGTCGGTGAGAGAGGGCGTGGTGATACTTCGGGGAGTCGTAGTACTCACTAGTCAGTGAGAAGGTGTTGTGATACTGCGGGGAGTCGTAGTACTCACCAGTCAGTGAGAGAGGGTGTGGTGATACTGCGGGGAGCCGTAGTACTCACTAGTCAGTGAGAAGGTGTTGTGATACTGCGGGGAGCCATAGTATTCACTAATCAGAGAGGGTGTTGTGATACTGCGGGGAGCCGTAGTACTCACTAGTCCGAGAGGGTGTTGTGATACTGCGGGGAGCTGTAGTACTCACTAGCCGGTGAGAGGGTGTCGTGGTGCTGCGAGGAACCGCGTTATTCGTTAGTCAGAGCATGACTCGGGAGAGTTCTTAGGCTTGAGTAGCCTTACTGCATTGAGTAGGCTTGAGTAGCCTTATTGCATTGAGTATACGAGAGCCTGGTGGCCAGATCAAGAAAGAGACGGAGGTCTCCATAATGGTCGGGAATCATTATATCCTGAGTTAGGCTGTGGAGACCGTAATGGGAAGGGATCAGAGAAGTGATGTACGAGTGGGTTGCGAGTCATGAGTCATGAGTTGGGTGCTTTATTGGGACGGGTGGTTCCAATTTCACGTCGGGCCAGACTCTCGAGTTGAGTTTAATTCTAGTGGTGTATCGAGTAAATGGATTGAGATTCCGGATTTAGAGATGGATTTCTTTTTGGAAGGGGTATTGTTTTCATCTGGTGTCTCGGAACTGGGTGGGTCGGTTCGTTGGTGTGGGAAAGACCGCGAGACGCATGAGACTAATGGGTAGTTGTCGACAGAGGTCGAGGGTGAGACGATTTTAGTTGGGATTATAGTAATCGCTTGGGGTAAAGCGAGCGTCGTGTCTGGTGTGTGGCAATGGGCCGAGATAGTTGTTATGAGAAGGAAGTCAGTGAGACGCTTTGGGGCATATGATTTTAGATGTCAGAGGACACTTCTGAGCGAGCTTGATTATTTTCTTGTGTCTGAGGATAGGGTGTTGAGGGTTTAATGTTCGGACGGATTCTGACAGCAGTCCAGTGGATGGGTCTCTGGTAGCATGTGACCCTTTCTTCTATGGAAGTGTGTTTGGGATCGTTTGGTATGTCTGGCATGGGTGATCGGTAGCCGATTGTTGGGCTTATCTTGTGAGAATCAGAGGGGCAGTGAGTTATCGGGGTCTGTTATTCGAGGAGCGAATAACGTGATCATATCTGGAGTGGACGGTCTGGCGGCGGACCAGACCACTAGAGTTCCAGATTTGAAAAGACAGAAGGGGTATCTTAGCGGCAGAGGGGTCGGTTTTGTTCCGAATTTAGGAGTTCCTGTTTGGGTTCAGGTATCCATGAAGTAAGATATCGTTTTGGTGTGAGATCCTTTCAGTGGTGCTTTTCGGGTGTTTGGTTTCTATCTATGTGGTTGAGGAGCGATTTCGAGGGCAAAATCTAATTCAAGTGGGGGAGAATTGTAACATCCGGATTTCCAGGGATAATATTTTGAGTATTCATTTCGAGATATGAGGAGTGACTCGACGAGTTGGTGCCTTAACTCGTCGAGTAGAGTCGCGTTTTGGTGACGTGTTTAATGAATGGACTCGACGAGTCGGGTATCTGACTCGCCGAGTCAGCGCTGCTGAGGAAAACCCTAATTGTTCGGGTTTGTGACCTATTTAAAGGCCCTTATGGCCTTCATCTGCGGCTACACTTCCCTTGAGAGACCCTAATTGATCCAAAGAGCATAGAGAGAAAGAGGGAGCTAATTTTCATCAATTTGGGTGCATTCTTGCAAGGAAGAAGGAGAGTGTTCAAGCTAAATTGTTGGAGGGGCTCAGATATACTTCTATTCCATTCAAAGCTGATGTTTAAGGTATAAATCTCTACCTGTTTTCGTATGGTTAGTAGATCTCATGAATCTAGGGTTTCTTTACCCCTTCTTTAGTTGGAATATGGAGCATATGGAGTCCCATTGAGGAATAGACATTAGATCTGGACCTTGAGAGGTCCAGAGAGTCCCAATCACTCAGCTTTATGCAGTCCCATAAGAGTTTTGAGTCTAGGTTACCATTTTAAGAGTTATTTCATCAAATAGAGCCATATGTGTGATGCATGAGCATAAAGATGGGACCTTTACATGACTTTTGGGTGAGAGAAGGTCAGATCTATAAGTTAGAGAAACAGATCTGACCTCAGAAGGTCGATTGAGCATTGCCATGGATGAAACTCGCCGAGTCCATGAGAGGACTCGACGAGTCGGATCGGGTTGCTCCACGATTCGTGATCAGTGGTAACCCGTCGAGTGAAAGGTTAACTCGACGAGTCGAGTAAGGCCTTAGGAGGATTCAGAGGACACGCATGGACTCGCCGAGTCACCCGAGTGCACTCAACGAGTCTGGTCAAAGTTGGACCGTTGACTGGAGTTGACTTCCGCTGACCTTAGGGTTTTGGTCTAACTGATTCAAGAGAGGCCATGGAGGGGTGGAATGGTCTTCTACCCATTCTTTTGAAATGAGAACATAAAGAGAGTATTGATGAGAGATATTATCATTTTGATAGGAGGAGGCTAGATCGGGGATATCGAGAACGAGCGTATACTAGACATCATGCGAGGTGAGTCTTCTCACTATACATTACCTAGAGTGGTATCTATGTGCAGACCGGAGGGTCTTATGTGTATGCATATGTTTGAGATTTATGTGCATTGTGTTATATGTATAATATGTGTTATATAGACCGAACCAGATGGTCCAACGACTCATGAGGCCAGAGGGTCCTCGATCAGACCGGACCGGAGGGTCCAACGATTTAGACCGGACCGGAGGGTCCAACGAGCTACGGGACTGGAGGGTTCCGTTGAGACACATTGACCGGAGGGTCATACCGAGTTATAGCCTCGAGTGGCTTATGTGCTTTATGTGGTATTTTGGGGAACTCACTAAGCTTTGTGCTTACCGTGTTATGTGCTATGTGTCTCAGGTTTCTCAGGATCGCGGGACGACACCGACTTGATTGTACACACCAGAGAAACAGTTATGTTTTGAGGATCCTGGATTATTAATGGAGTTGTGTTTTGTAATTTGAATAAACGAGATTTTTATACAAAACGTTATGAAAGGTATGCGTTTTTAAAATGAAAAATTCGTTTGAAAATTTACGGTGTTACAAGTTGGTATCAAAGCCTTGGTTTGAGGGATTCGGATGCACCTTCGGGTAAATCTGGACTCAAACTGAGGATTTGAGAAAATTTTCAAAGAAATGATTTTCCTAGAGTGAACAAGAGTTTCTAAGAGAAAACGAGGAAGAGCAGTGTGTACAATCAGCCAGAGCCCGAACGGTGATTTCCTAAAATACCCTTACTTTTGTATTATGAGATATGTTATGAGGTATTATGCATGCTAGAGATAGGCTAGGTATTTCATATTTTAGGACTAGAGTGGCCTGATTTGTGATGCCTTAGCCTAGGAGTTATTGTTATCTGTGATGAGCTTTCGAGTATTTGCTGAGTAAGAGTATCCAGCAGGAATCAGATTTGAGTAGAGGAGTAATCTAGGAGAGATACCTAGATGAGCATTTGTGGAACCTACTGAGAGAGTAGTTAGCTACCCGCGAGGGGTAGAGTTGCTGAGTTCGGTGATATATTTTGAGTATGAGTAGAGCAAGTGGAGTTATCACCTAGAGTGGGTTTTGCGTGTTTATTCGATGTCCGAATGCTGCTTGCTTCGTGCTTTGTGGAACTCCCGATGATGGGAGTCAGCTACCAAGTGAATGTGACGATATTCAGGAGTTAGATGACTGGCACCATAAGGTGTTTCTCAGCAGCTGATGGCGGAGAAGTGTGAGAACCTAGAAAGAGCCTAGGAAATGACCCTAGTCAGATGAGTACGCTGACAGAGTAGAGCATTTCGCTGGGAAGCGAGCACGCTTGTCGGGATTGGTGATTGCGAAGGTTGAACAACTACTTAGGGACTCTGGGATGGTCCGTGTAGAGGGTATGGGTAGATGTGGCAGGTAGTATGGGCCCGTACTACTGAAAGCAGAGGACCCATACTCGATGCATGGAGTATTTCGGAGGATCTAAGTAGCATATCGAGAGGTGATGTCATGGTTCGAGTACCATGATTTGTAGCAGATCGAGAGGTGATGTCATGGTTCGAGTACCATGATTTGTAGCAGATCGAGAGGTGATGCCATGGTTCGGGTACCATGATTTGTAGCAGATCGAGAGGTGATGTCATGGTTCGAGTACCATGATTTGAGGCGGATTGAGAAGAGAGAACATGGTTCGAGTACCATGTTTCATAGCAGATTAAGAGGAGGTAACATGGTTCGGGTACCATGATTCATAGCAGATCGAGAGGTGGTCACATGGTTTGAGTACCAGGACACGTGGCGGTTAGTGCTTCTGGTTTTACCGGTTATTCTGTGGTGATTGTCTAGACTGAGAGCAGATGTGAAAGAGTATGGGGCCAGAGGGCCATGATGAACGAGTTTTAGTGGAGCATCCCTTGAAAGGGAAATCTAGTTAGCTCCGAGGGATTGTTGGTGTGATGCCAGTTGGAGTCGCAAGACTCAGGGATGAGTAGGGATGGTGCGTTATGGGAGAATACGGTCTGGGCTGAGCGACCGGTCGATAGTGGAGATGTCATTTTCTGTGACCTGAGCGGTACTATTTCTGTTTCTGTGGGAAACAGGAGAGATATTGAGATTTTCGGTTTCCATCATTGGTGTCTTCGACCCATTAGTATGGTAAGGAAACTCACCTTAATGTTGCACGGAAGCTGACTAGGTCGGGATTCTAATATCCGCTCTACACAACCCTAAAACAGAAACAATTTCCTTAATTGCAACTCAAAATGTCCCAAAACCCCTAAAGGTCTAACTTGGTCAAGGACCAAGGTCAAAGGTCAAAGTCAACGTCCTGAGTTGACCCCAACTCGCCGAGTTGTCTCTTCAACTCGTCGAGTTTCCCTATTGTCTAATCAGATCGCGAAAAATCCCGTCAACTCGTCGAGTTCACCAATGAACTTGCTGAGTTGGCCAGGAATCCAACCTTTTAATGCATTAAGCTGTTTCCAACGGATCCAAGGGCCCCAAACCTCAGATGTCATCCAAAATGATGTCTAAAAGGTTAAAGTTTCCAGTTTTACCCTCAAGAACCATCCAAAAGGCGTCAAACTCAAACCCTAGGTTCTTTCAAGAGGGTCTTGACCCATTAAGCCCTAAAATTCCCCTAACAACGCCCCAAAACACAGATCTGATGTACCAAGGTTAGCAAACCACGTAAAGTTTCCAACGTTACGTACATGCATACTAGAACACACTCTAAGGCTCATTAATAACTTAATAAGGGTCTTATTGCATAAATGGGACATAGGGACCAATAAAGTTTGCAACTTTAAGCCAAGAGAGATCATGAAGGGGTCAGATCTAACTTGTCAACCCCTGTAATCCTCATCTTCTTGGACAACTCAACCAAAACCCCATAATCATGCTTAAACGTCAAATAAGGAGATCTAGATGAATACATGACAAGGTGACGACTTTATACCTCAAAAATGCTACCCTTGAAGAAGAGTTTTTGGATCTAAGGTCCTTCCTCCAAGCTAGATGCTTCCCACTTCCAAGCTCCTTTCAAGAATCACCAAAAACATCTCTCTTAGCTCACCACACACAAGCTTGCAAGATGAAACACGAATCTAGGGTTTTCTGGACATGGAGGCTGGTAAGGAGGCTAGCCAACAGGGTTTAAGTCCTTTATATAGGGTGCAACACCCTAAAATTAGGGTTTCATCTTTAGCCGCCAACTCGTCGAGTTGGATCCTTCAAATCTGCGGCCAAAAAGATTTCTACATGACGAGTTGAAGCTCCCCAACTCGTCGAGTTCTAGCACAAAACCTTAAAATATTGAGAAATGAATAATACATGGACCAAGCGTTACAATCAAACATCAGATCTGGAACATATAACCACAAAAAGGACCTCAAGGATCCATAAAGCTGCCATCTTTATGGAATCCGTCCACTCAAACTCTCCCAAACACGGAGAAAAATGTGTACAAGCCTATATCTGGAAGCGTAGCACACAAATATCAGATCTTGAGGACTTACAAGAGTCCATATATAATCTGTGCACCAAGGACACCTTCTTCTTCTTCTTCTTCTTCAAGACACCAAGAACACCACCAAAAGCTCATAAATGTCAAAAATGGAGGCTAGGGTTACTCTAGGTTGAAAGGGAGGTGATGGAGGCTGAGGGTGTGGAAATCCTAGTCATTACATCCGTTAAATAAGACCCAAATACCATAAAATTAAGGTTTTGCACCCTGGCGGCCACCACGTCATGGCCAAACTCTTGCCACGTCGTGGTGCGCATAAATGATGTGCATTTACCCCGGCTATGACCACATCGTGGTGCATCCTTCACCACGTCGTGGTCTCCACAAAATCCATAATTTAGGTCTTTAATTGTCATAAACTCAAGGGAATTATTTACTTGGAACTGGTGTTACAAGTCGTGACCATGGTTTTGAGAAATAAAAGTCTCCAAAGACCATCATGGAATGAGGATTTGATATTCGTAGTAGCCGAACCATTCGACAAACATCTAGTTTTAAGCGTGAAGGAGTAGATAGGAATCAAAGACAAAGTTCTCGAAAGGTGGGTAGCATGTTATGGTCTCTCCAGGCTCTCCAAGCATTGGGATTCACGATCTGGGATTCAAACCCAAAATCGATGAAAGTGTGAAGAAAACATGAGGATGATAATGATGAAATCGTTGTTCCATTTCCTATACATAAGGCTGATTTTGATTTTTTTTTCAGTTTAAAAACGAAAACTAAATGAATAAAAAATAAATGTAGGACTCCATGTGGGTAATATTGTCTATTAGACAAGTTTCTATCCTAAATCACATGTATACTACTAGTTAAACCAGGAGAAAAAAAATTACATTACTTTTTTTAGTAGGCCATTTACAAGTTTAAAGAGCTACAATGTATAAAAAAATCTTCACTGGGCTAAAGTGACATTAACATTTTATTTTTATTTTAACATAGTATTAGCTTATTACCTTGTTCCATGTCTAAACAAAATAATTTCATTGTAATCGTACTTTTTTTTGTCTGTTCAATTAGGATCAAGACAAATGGTAGTATATTATTCATATATGACATAGTGTACTATCTTATTGTATTTTACTATAATTTTATTGTATTTTTGTTGTCTTACATGAATTATTATTTTTACTGTAAGATGACTACATTCTTTATGTCTGACGAAGAGTATTATCTTAATACAATCTTATTGTATTCTTTCCTACTGACAAAATGTATTATTTTATTGTAATTTATTTTATTATGCATGTCTGACAAATGATATTATCTTATTGTAATTTTATTTGTTGTTTCTGCCTCACAGAGAATATTATATTAGGGTAATCTTATTATATTTATTTTATCTGACATATTATCGTATTGTAAAATTAAAGTAAAAGAATATAAATAATAATAATAATAATATATGTAAACATGGACAAAAAATTAATCTGAAATGTTATAGATATGTATTTTACAATATACAAGATACAACAATGTATATATAGAGGTGAACTCTACTAGGCGCATAGACTAATGAAAAACTCCGATAAGCTAATATATGCATTCTAATACTCTCCTCAACCTTAAGTAGAGGAGCAAATCAAATCGATTTTTTTAGAACATGTTTTTTGAGAATCGGTTAGTTAAAACTAAATCGCCGGTTAGGAATAAGTTTTTATTAAAAAAAACTGAAAATGGTTTTTTAACCGAAAATAAAAAGGTTTAAAGGCAATTTAGCTTCCAAAAAAATCGAAAAAATCAAAACCGGGTTTAAAGAAAACGAAACCGATTTAAAACCCATATGTATGCACCTCTAACCTCGAGTTTTGGAGCATAGGTTTTGATCACACCCAACTTGTTATACACGTAATGTAATGTTTTTGTGAACACATCAGATAGTTGACCTTTTTTGATATGGGAAGTTAAGAAGCTTCACAATCTCTTATGTTAGGAAACCAAATATATCAAATATGAATGTTAAATTAGAAAGAATATTACAAGTTAATGCTAGCCTACTTGGCTAAAAATATGTTTCTAATAAAGAGATCACGAGTTCAATCTCATATATTCGTAACTTGACGTTCTAAAATAAAAAGAATATTCATTTGATATGACTTAATAAAACCGTTTAATTGTTGATGAAATGTTTGAAGTACACCTGCGTATAATTAAAATAAAAAATGAAGTAAAAAATAAAATAAAACCACGGATCATTATTTTTGATTGATTAGAATATGTACAAGAGAATTTTCGGAAATCGAATTATGAGTTGCATTCCACCACTTGAGTCATTACAGTCCCACCACACGCAGTGTGTCACGTGGGATGGGTTTTCTTTAACAATAATATAAAATTTTACCCTAAAATTCAAGTGATTATTACTTAGTGATACTTCTTTCTTTTGTTTATATTTATCTGTAGTAAATCAAATTAAGCAAAAAAAATCTAATAAATAAAATACAAGTAATAAATCAGTTAACTTGAAAATTTCTTAGTGTGTCCAATTTCCAAATACTTAAAATATTTTAAATTACTTTTACTTCAAAATTTATATTTTTAATAATCTGGTTTGTGTAATTGTATTTGATATATTAATTATTATTATTATTAATGATAAAAACATATATCGACATGTAGACTTGGCCCACACCTATTAGTTCGTAACTATTAAAACATTCCTTCTGTCTATTTTACCATAAAAAAAAGCTTACATAACTCATACTAAAATCAAATTAATAACCTTTTACTTTACGAAGAATAAATGATTTGAGCAATTAGGAAATGTTTTATGTGTTCACGTGAAGACTTTTGTTTCTCTTATGCCTTCTCTCTCCTACAATGTATTGCTTAATTTACGGTCATTCGGTCACGGGATAAGGCCCTCGTTGTTGGAAGAAATAATAATTTAAACAACGGTGTACTACTACTAGTAAGTAATTAAGCTTAATACTTTATTTTTATAATGAAACATATGAATAATGATCATGAGCTTGTTCTTTGTTATTTTATACAAGTCTTGCTTTTGTCCTTAAGTTGAACTTTGGATCTCATCTCATGGGTGCACATTTGTATAGTTCGGTTAATGGGCCCAGAACCGGTCCATAGGTTTTCATAATCATAGCCCGGTTTGTTATTTTATACCAAAGTCGTAAACTATAAAATAAATAAAAATGCAACAATTTTTTTTTCATTTATTATTTTGAACACATGATGGTTGTGGTCAAGGAACATGTTTAATGTCTTTACCAATTAACAAATAAAATTTATAGAATAAGGGGTCGTTTGATAGTTACTGACTGGGTTAGAAGTTGACTGGGTTAGAAGTTCTGACTGAGTTAACTTCTGACTGGAACTTGTTATTTGATTTTGTATCTGACTGACTGTGCCAAATGACTATATTACCCTCAAACAATATTTTTATAACATTCTTTTGCCTCCTGTTTTCTTTTACTTCACCTGCTCCACAAACATGATTTTTATTTTGTTAAAAAAGTAATATACATGAATAAATTCAAATATTCAATCCCTGAATGTATAGTGCTTGACTTTTTCTAGTTCATGAGAGGTTTGGCAATCTTAAAACCAAATTATTAAGCTTATTATACACCAAATTATCAAACTTTTAGTAGAAAACAAAGTGCACAACAGCAGCAAAGCAACAATCCTTACGATTTAACCCTTTTGTTTGACCCAGAAAATGTCAAAATTGACATTGAAAGTTAAGGATAATGTCAAAATTGATCCAAACAAAGTATTATGTTCTTTTCCCTAATACAAATACATAAGCTGTCAATACAAAATAGCTTGATATGATTATGTGAATGAGAATTGAATTCAATAACAGGTAAATCTCTTTGATACATTACCTCAAACACACAAATACAAATACATTACCAATAAAGGTTGCTTCTCTTAGGCCAAACAAAATATTATGTTCTTTTCCCTAATGGCTTTCATAAGCTGTCAAATACATTCTCTTGAAGACTAGGCTACGAAATAGTCAAACCTTATAAAGGTTGAATGAAAAATACCAAACAATGTCTTTCTTCTGTCAATTTTGACCAATTTGCTTCTCTTAGGCCTTTCATCAAACGGTTTATGGGCATACATTCACACTGAATTAACACGACATCGACTATCTACAATTCCAAAATCATAGTTATCAGGAGATGAAATAAAGAAAACTGTAACGAATATGTGAATTATAAACTAAACTAAATAATTCTCACCTTCATAATTTAACAATACAATTGATCACTAACAGGAAAAACTTGAAATAGAACTCAATTGAAATATTCCTGGATGAAATCATTCAATGGTGTAAGCAAGAAGGGGAGAAAAGAAAGGATTTTTCCTACCGCTGGAAGGAGGCCGGATCTCAGGCGAAGGGCCGCCAAATGGAGGCGACCCAAGGCGTAGATCGGAGGTGGTAGGAGTCGGCGCACATGTCGTTGTTGGGTCAATAGAGAAGAAGCATTGTTGGAGCCTGGAGGTGTGATGATTGAGGGAGAAGAGAAAGCATCAGTGTAAACTAAACGAGGGGCAATCAAGGAGAAGACCCAGTCAGCTAATTTTTTTTTCAGGACCGGGTAAGTGATGGGTAAGAGATGAGATGACCGAGTAAGTGGTTTATATGTGGTTACCAAACGCCTGACCGGACCGAGTAAGTCAAAATCCTCTGACCGGACCGGGTCAGCACTAAATCAAACAGCCGCTAACTCTTGAGCCAAAATAGATAAAGTTTTAAATAAGTTTTGTTTCAAATTTATGCATATGAACACATGTTTTTGCATGTATTAAATAATTTCCAGAGATAAAAAATTTAAAGTAAGCATTTGATGTGCAGTTATAAGTATTAAACCAAATTATATATATATATATATATATATATATATATATATATATATATATATATATATATATATGTGTGTGTGTGTGTGTGTGTGTGTGTCTTGTACAAATGTAGGGGTAGCAACCCATGAGTCATAGCGCGCCACAATAAAAATACACGACACAAATAAAATTAGGATGAAATTAAAGTTCAAATTTTTGTTCATGTCAAGAGTAAAAAACATAAGGGAAAATGACTTATGAAGGTAACTAACTATTTCGATTGTCCACATATAGGTAATGTTCTTTTTTTGTTCTTATTAATGAAACCAACTTGTTATTTATGTTCATATTTAGGTAATATGACCGGCTATTACCTGTTTTTGCCCGTTTTAACCGGTTGCATCAATTTTACTCAGTTAAAGCTAATTACATGGATTCTTACGTGGCCATTACTCCCATTTCTCATTTAATTAGGGTTCGATACGTTCAATTTCACCATAATCACCTCCCGATTTTAGATTCGATTCACCAAATTGAAGATTATAGTTTGGAGTTGAAGTTATGTGTTGAAGTCGACTGTAAGATGGCGTCCCAATCATCTACAGGTAAGTATTTAACTGTAGATGTTCATTACAGTGGAGTATTTGCCCGAAATCCATTGAAATACTTAGACCTCGAAAAGATAACAGTGCGTGATGTCGATTTTGGAGGATTTACGTACAAAGAGTTTCTTTTGTGGCTTAGGAATTTAACCAATGGAAGTTGTGATAATGTGTACTACTGTAGTAGAAAGGAAACCTTGGGTGAGGGTATTATAAGAATCGATAGTGATGCTGATTATTGGGAGTTTGTTGAAGCTAATTATACTCCTGAAGCTGAGTTGGATGTCTACATTGACCACCAAAATGATCCAATCCTTGATTGGGATGAAAATGAGGTGTTATAAGATGGTAATTGGTATGACTTGGATGACAACGAAGAAGAGGATGACAATGAAGAAGAGGATCACAAGGAAGAAGAGGATGGCAGTGATGAAGATGATAACTTGGATGATATTATGGCATATGAGCATGAAGTTGATGAAGAAGTCCATACCTTTAACAAAACTGTTGGTGACGATTTTTTAAACAAACTTTCAGGTAAGCTTAGTGATGATGATCAACCTAATGATGGAAAAGATGATAAGGTTGTATTCCCTGTCCATGATGAGAATCAAGAATGGGATAAGATGGTGCCAATTCTAGGTATGAAGTTTGCAAACCCAATGCAATTGAAGCTATGTCTAACCAATTATGCAGTGAAGAATGGGTATGATTTGTGGTATGAAAAAAGTGATCATAACAGGTTACTGGTGAAGTGTTGTAAAGGTAAGAAGAACAAGAAGAATAAAGGTTGTCCCTTTAGGTTGTGGGCAACCTGGATGAGCAATGAAAGGTCATTCCAGATTAAATCTTTAATTGATAACCACAATTGCTCAAGAGTCTTCAATTTTGGGTCCATTGTTACCTATAAATGGATAGGGAATCATTTCATGAATGAGATACTCCAGAAACCAAAGATGAGTGTGAGGAAATTGAAGGCTAAAGTTAGCAAGACATTTAATTTGATTTCAAGTGTGGGACAGTGCAGAAATGCAAGGAGGTATGCATTTAAGGAGATAGAGGGTACTTTAAAGGAACACTATGCTAAAACTTGGAGCTATGGAGAAGAGCTAAGAAGGACTAACCCTGGATCAACAGTGAAGATGGATGTAGATGCCATGCCTGATGGAGCCACTTACTTCTCAAAGTTCTATGTATGTTTAAAGGGTGTTAAGGATGGATGGATTAAAGGTTGTAGAAGGGTAATTGGACTAGATGGCTGCTTCTTAAAAGGTGTTTGCAGAGGTCAGTTGCTTGCTGCTGTAGGTAGGGATGCAAACAACCATATCTACCCTCTTGCTTGGGCTGTGGTTGCAGTTGAGAGTAAGGAAACATGGAAGTGGTTTGTTGACCTTAACCTTGATGACATTGGAATGGGAAATGGACATGGGTTGACATTAATATCAGACCAACACAAAGTAATGATTTTATATGCTCTCTTTATTTAATACTTAATTTATATGAAGTTTATGTTTTGTTTGTAATGCTGACAGGGATTACTTGAGGCTGTCAAGGAAAGGGTACATGCAGCAGAGCATATACAATGTGCCATACACATATGTGCTAACTTCATGAAAAAATTCAAGGGTCAACAGTTCAGTACACTTTTCTGGTATGCTGCTGCTTCTACTACCCAGGCTAAATTTGAGCAACATATGAATGAAATCAAGAAGATAGAACCACTTGCATATGATCATCTAATGGAGAGGGACCCTAAAACTTGGAGTAAAGCATTCTTTCATACTGATAGGGCATGTGATGCATATGAGAATGGTGTTTCTGAGAGTTTTAACTCAATCATTGGAGCTGCCAGGAAGAGACCTCTAATCACTATGTTAGAGGAAATTAGAATTTATGTGATGGAGAGACTTTGTAGACAAAAAAGTAAGGGAAGTTCTTGGGGAGACTTAAATATATGTTCTGCCATTAGACTGAAATTGTCCAAGATTAAGCAACTTCAAAGGTTAGTGGTTGAATACCTTTTATATATATGTCTGACATTCAATTGTGTATACTTACATTTAAGTGTGTGTGGACAGATTTTGGAGAGTTGTACCATCTGGTTATCAACAATTTGAAGTGAGACTTTTACAAGATGCATATGCTGTAGACCTTGGTAAGAAAACATGTGGATGTAGAGGCTGGCAATTAACTGGTTACCCTTGTGTACATGAATATGCTGTAATTTCAAACCTCAATAGGGATCCAGAGGACTATATATCACCATGGCTGACCACAACAATGTTTTGTGATGCCTACATGTAGGGGTGGTCAAAAATATCCGCATCCGAAAATCCGATCCGAAAAATCCGAAAATCCGATCCGAAAATACCCGAAAAATCGGATATCCGAAAATTCGGATACCCGAAATTTGGATATCCGGTTTTTCGGATTCGGATACGGATATAAAATGTGAAAATTTTGGATATTTCGGATATCCGAAATCCGAAATATATAATATAAAAAATTATTAAAAATAGTTTTAATGCATTGAGTTTTTTCATTTGAAATTCAAAAAGACAAATTATTAACATTTTTACTTGGTACGCAAAGTGAGGATGGTATAAATGTTACCTTTTTTATGTTGATTTTAGTAATTTGAGTTTGATTTCTCAAGATCTTCAGGTATCATGAGGTCACTTGCATTTAACCGGACCAAATGAAGTCTTATTATACCTAACAAATGCACGGAAACGTTCTTGTTCTTAGAGGGTTTATTTTCTTTATTTAAAACTAATGAAATTCGGATATCCGGTTTAATATCCGAATCCGTATCCGAAATTTCGGATACGGATTCGAATATCAAAAATCAACTATCCGAATTTTCGGATATCCGAAATTCAGATATCTGAATTTTCGGATATCCGGTTTTGAACACCCCTACCTACATGTACACCATTAAGCCACTAAATGGTAGTGATAT
The DNA here is from genome assembly GCF_052849685.1 of Lactuca virosa. Lineage (NCBI taxonomy): Eukaryota > Viridiplantae > Streptophyta > Magnoliopsida > Asterales > Asteraceae > Lactuca > Lactuca virosa. Next base: position 463,092,733 of record NC_136429.1, on the reverse strand, counting down.
GTGGCCTGATGTGGATTACATCAAGCCATTGCCTCCCAAAAAGAGAAGGATGCCAGGAAGACCATCAACAAAAAGGAAAAGGGATCAGATTGAGAGTGAACTAAAGGGCAATAAGCATACAGTCTCAAAAAGGGGAATTGTTATGAGATGCAGCATATGCAGAGAATCAGGGCATAATAAAGCAAAATGTCCTCAAAAACCAATTGGGGAATCATCTAATCCAAAGCCAAAGTCAAAAAATAAAAAAGCCAACAAAAAATGTATTTCTCCTCCTTTACCTTTTGATTACAATATAACAGCTTCTAATTCTAACATTTGAATTATTTCATAACAGGTAAAGTGAAGGTTGAATTGAATCAAGACGTTGATGTGGAAAGTGATAGTGACAGTGAAGTTCAAAGGGAGTCTGACAGTGAGGTGGAGTCTTATGAAGTTGATTTTGAAGAGGATAATCATACATATGAAGATGTAGACCAACCTGAGGTTGAAGCTGAAGAACAGGTTGAAGTTGGAGGGGTTGAAGAACAGGTTGAAGCACTTGTTGAAGTTGAAGTTGAAGTTGAAGAAGGTGAATACCAGGCTGCAGTTGTAGATCAAGTAGAAGTTGAAGCTGAAGGACAGGGTGATGGTCAAGAAGGTGAAGAACTTGAACTTGAAGTTCAAGATCCAGTTGGACAAGATGACCAAGGACAGGCTGCAGTTCAAGATCCAGTGGAAGATGAGCATTTGATGGAAGTACCAGCATTTCAAGTTCTACAGGGAAAGAGAAGAAGGAAACCTTCAGAAAGAATCACAAAAATTCAAATAAGAAAGAAGTGGGAGGGGAAACAGGGGAGTAGTGGTGAAAATCCAATTGAATTGGAATAGAAATTGACAATTGGTTATTTTTTGGCATCGACTGGGAATCTTTTGTCTAGTAATATTTGTAACTTTTGGACTTGTGTCTAGTCATATGTGTTACTTTTGGAATCTTGTGTGTACCTTTTGGCAGTAATGCATGTGTAACTGTGTTAAATTCCAATGTTTTGTAAACAATGTTTCCTGGGAATCCAATGTTACATTCCCATGTTAGATTATATTACATCCCAATGTTTCAATGTATACCATTCCAATGTTTAATTATTTTTCATTCTAAAAATGTAACAAAAACATCAGAAGCAAAAACATGTAACAAAAGTTCCATCCATTCATTACATACATAAGCATACACAATAACAGGTGGACTACATCCATCCATTACCAATCAAGTTTCAATCATGAACTACATCATTCAACCCTAATACATCATGAACTACAATCAAATCAACATTTTCACATACAATACAAATAACAAAATCAGTGCCAATTTGTGAGTAAACAACTTCCACTTGACTTTGTCCAATTCCTGTCTATTAACCAAATTGATGTTGTTTTCTTGTTCGATCTTCATCCTACATATGCTGATTTCATTCTCCAAAGTGCAAATTTTCAAGATTAAATTACAGCTTTCTTCTGGTTTCCTCCAGTAAGGCTTTCTTCCATCTGTCCTCCCTTCATCCTCATCCAGCCATTGCCACAATTTATAGCTTGGACTTTTTCCATTCTTGAAGAAAAATTTAAAAATGTTAAATTAAAGGATGAAGAAGAAGAAAGGGTATTCAACAAGATGAAGAAGAAGAAAGTTGCAACGTATTCAACAATACTGATTACCATCGAGTTTTGACAAACTCTAAATTTTCTTCCAGGGTTGTCAGGGGTTCTTGAAGTCTTCACACGAGATGGTAAGTTGCAATCACATGGATGATCAGCTTGAAATTCATCTTGTCGTTTTGAAGAATAAGATGAGGAAGAAGAAGCCATCGTCGATCTAGGGTTCAAAATCAGGGGTGTAATTGAATGACTTCTTATACTGTAAACGAAGAGAATATATGCACAATGCCACGTAGGTGCAACGTATTCAAGTCACGTGCTAGATGGCTGCCACATAAGCAAAAACAGGTAATAGCCGGTCATATTACCTAAATATGAACATAAATAACAAGTTGGTTTCATTAATGAGAACAAAAAAAAGAACATTACCTATATGTGGACAATCGAAATAATTGGTTACCTTCATAAGTTATTTTCCCAAAAACATAATGTCATGTTGTGTTCGTGTTTAAAATTTAACATGAAATTAATAAGATATTAACATGTGTTTATCGTGTTTTTTATGATTAATTATGATACAAATAAACTAAATGATTATTTTATTATATATTTTTCGTGCTGGTCGAGTTGATCGTTTTTATCATGTTTTAACTAAGTCATTTTCCTATTAGTAAAGCAAAACACGACATCTCTTCGTGTTCGTGTTATTATATAAATAATTTGTCGTGTTACTTAAAAAAACTATTCAACTATCCAATTTGACATCGTTGTTTTAATGTTCCATGTAAATGTTCCAAGAGTATTAATAAATAAAGAGTAAATTACATAAATAGCCCTCTATGGTTTAAGTTGATAGGTTAGGTCCATGTTTCAACTAATTACACCATTGGTCCCTTTTAGCTACCATTCTCATGACCTACTGTTAAATCAGTGTAAACATACCAACTTACGTTTTCCTTTTGTCTATTTTTATTTGTTATTTATAGGTATAAAGGGACCCAAACTACTATGCACAACCACAATATTCACAGTATAAGTTTAAAATGAAAACCGATCCAAGTAATTAACATAAAAAAATACAAGAACCGGGAATTAAGAACCCAAGCAACCAAGAATTCTCAAGCAACCCTGATGATTTAGAGATAAAGATTAAAACCCCACACATCCATACAACCTCCTTCCTTAATCAATCGACCAAATTAGAAACCCACATCCACAGTCTAAACGAACATATTCATGTAACCGTTGAATAAAAAATTCACAAGAAATGCTCATTTGCTTATGTTGTTTAACGATCCAAGATATGGTTGCTATAAGGAAAATTTTGTATTAATGTTAAATGGAACCAAATTGCAACATGTCATGGTTGCAATCCAAAATCTTGTACTGCTTACAGGGGCAGAACACAAGCACTACAGCTAGGGGGGGGGGGGCGGGATTAAGACTTCATAATTAAACTATATAAACAAGTTTTATTTAATTCAAAATTATGACATATCAAAAGTTTAAACAAGAAAACTAATATAAAGATTGTTAAATCCTTTATCAAAGTGGAACACGACGATCTTTTGCTTTTTTAAAATCTTCTACAATTGTTTCTAAACTAATCTTTTGAGCAAGTTCTCTTTCGAAGTGCAAAACCAATGAGTCATTCAGAAACTCGTCTTCCATTTTATTTCGTAACCTTGTTTTAATGAGGTTCATTGCTGAAAATGATTTCTCTGTTGTAGCAGTAGAAACCGGAAGAGTAAGTATGAGACTAACTACTCGATAAATAAGATGAAAGTTCGCTACTCTTCTAGTCTTTATCAATCATTGACACAATTCGGACATAGAAGTCGATATTTTATAATTTGCATGTTGAACATCAATCTCATAATGTTGAAGTTGTATCTTCAAAACTGTTTTCTCTTGTTCATTGAAATCTTCGGGATATCACCACTTTGAAAAGGCTCATCAACACTTTTAGGATCTAAAGTTGTTGAAAGTCGAAGCAACTCTGTTGAGCTATCGTTGAATCGATGATTTAGTTTCATATCATAACAATATATATATATATATATATATATATATATATATATATATATATATATATATATATATATATATATATATATATATACACCACAGTTCATCAAAATTATATGCAAATTCAACTAATAAGTATAATAAATATAGGTAATATATATATATATATATATATATATATATATATATCCTAATTCATAAGTTATATACGAATCTATGCAAACAAGTCAATAGTTACTTTAGAATTAATAATAAACTAATAAATATAAAGTAATGTATATAAATACTTTTACATATATTATTTTAATATATACCATGTCATAAAGGTGAGTAGTCATAACTCATTATAAAGGCTCTGCAAAATTACAACTTACAATTTCTACTTTACTGTTGCCCAGAAACTTACTCCACTAGTGAGAGAAAATCAATTAATAGATATATAAAGACAAACAAATACAGAGAGCTATGTACCTTATAATGAGAAACGAGAATGAAGACCACCAGCGGAGTAGCTGAGAGCACCCAAACGCACAACAGTCGGCGGACGGTGGAGGCCAAGTTTCAACAGGCTCCGACGACAAGCGAAGAGGAGAAAGGGCGTACGATACCAACAGATTGAACAATCTGGCGACCGGAAAAGAGTACAAAACAACAATGGTCTTAATGGACAACGATGTTCTTCCGGTGAGTTGTGAGAAAAAGTATTCTGGTGGCCGGAATAAACTTTTGATTTAGGTTTAAACTTTTCAGTTTTCTTAACTCAAACTTAGGTTAAATTGTTGTAATCTTGATTAGATCGTGGGTTTTTATAGATTTTAATACATATTAAGTTTCCTTATTTTATAGAATACTAAATAAACAAAGTTGGTTTTGATTTCCTTTGTGATCTTTCGAAAATTTTGTTACCGGGCATTGCTATCTATATTATATATATTCACATGATTTGGAAACCGAGGGGGCAAAGATGGCATTCTATTATTTTTTTAACTTCCCCTGGCCCCTAAGACGGTCCGCCACTGACTGCCTACAACTTTTTACATGATTCATACTCGAATCTGTGGTTGTTGGGGTAGTTCTTTCAGGAGGCGCATGAATGAAAGAAAAAGGAGAGGGAGGGATGTTTACTAGTTATGTCGGTTCTAGATAAACCGATGAGAGAAAGAGAGAGGCAGATGTAAACGATAATTAATTCTAACTTCAAAGTGTATCAAAATTTGATTCGGTATGTATAATATACTTATTGATTTATTATTCAATACACACATGTGATTATCAATATATATATATATATATATATATATATATATATATATATATATATATATATCTTAAACTTTCAGTAATTATTCACGAAGTGAAATGATTATGCGTTTTTCAGTTTTTATGTATTCACATGTATCTAATTTTGTTATATATTTCAATCAACTTATGATTTTGACATATATAATTTCTCTAAAAATATTTCTACATGAATTACCGAATCCGAGTACTCCCCGAGTACTCTCGGGTACTCCCGAGTACTCGGTAGTTGGCCGAACAGATACCGGATAACGAGTTCTATAACCTTGGATAAAATGTCATATATAAAAATCTAACGGTTGACTAGTTAAATTTAATGATCAGAGGACCGTTAGTGTAATTTCTCCAAAGTACAATGAAAGTATCTATCAATTTTTCAAAAATTGGATCAAACTATAAAATGGACCAAACCAAAAGGACCATTTCTGTAATTTACTCATGAATAAATAAAAGAGTGAAAGTGATGTTAGGATTGCAATTAGTTAAGAAGTCGCTTCAAATGTTGCCAAACGGCTCCCTCCCAACGACCCTATGCAGTATGCAGCTCCTCAAGACACGAACCACCCAAATCTATCTATTCACATTCTTTATTCTCAATCCATATTTACATTAATAATATCACATGGATTTACGATTACATGTGAATCAAAAAAGAATTCTGTTTGCATAAAAGAACCTACTCTCTCCCTCTCTCCCTCTTGTTTATAATTCTACATGTGTATTCGGGCAATGTGACTTTAGAAGCTTTTAGCTTTTTAAGAAAAAATTCGAATTAAAGAAAAAAATTTGTTTGAAAGCATTAACTTAAAGTTTTTATTTTAAACAAAAAAACGCATAACCTAAAAATTATTTCAAGTAGGTTTCTTGAACTTTTAATTTTTTTTTTCTTTTTTTTTTAATGTAATTTTACATTTTTAAAATCTACGAACTGATTTGACGAACATTTTTACAAAAATAAAAGCTATAGCTTTCGGTTTATAGATAATTTTGATAAACACGTCTACAACCATTTTCTAATTAATGTTTACTTTTGCTTTAACAATCAAATCTATATTTGTCCATTTTTTGAACTAGAGTTAATCAATATTCTCTTTTGAAAAAAAATCAAAAAAAATATATCAGAGGTGATAATATTGATCAATTTACAGATACAGACTGGGAGTTTAACACTAGAAAATTTAGTTAAAATGAAACCACATCAAATAGATTTATAGCCATAATAAAATTGGTCACATAAAAGATCCAAACTGATTGATCCAAGTATTATCATTATTAAGTTATAACATTTTTATAACCATGTTTAATACTATAATTATTATTTATAAGACGCAAAAACAATTTGTGTACGGATTCAGAACCTTTTTTCACACTAATGTAATCATTTTTTCAACTATTTTCCCTAAGTATTACTTTAAAATACATTGTTTACATATGTACTTAAATCCAATATACTATAAAAAGTATCAATCCTTGCATATACATGTAATTAATTTTTATATAATTCATTTTATATGTTTCACCGTTGTTGCTTCCATTATAGGTACAAATATATCAATGAATTCACAATGATCACCAATACTTATGTAAGATATAAGTAAATACTTATAATCGAAATATTATACAATAAATACTTTTAAAATTATAATATATATATATATATATATATATATATATATATATATATATATATATTTATTGATTTGAGTAGCTTGAAATGTCAACATACTTAAGCAAACATTAGGTGTCCAAATGCAGCTACTATCTCACTATCACAGATTGGTGCCGTTTTATTGTCATCACCTATCCCTATATTTTAACTATTTCTCAATATTTAAATGATAAGTCTAAAAAACCAATCATATTTATATAGATACTTTCAACCTATATTTAGATATATGTTAATTAAAAATTATTTTAAAATATTTAAATTATTAGTTTGTTCTCTCAAAATCCTTCCTTAAAAACCTTTCATTCCATCATATTTTCACACACACACACATAATGAAAAACATCATTAACAATGGCAACACAAAGCTCATTCTTCTTCATCCTTACATCCAAAAACAAACAAATCCAAATCGCCTCTGGCTAATCGCTCTCGTCTCGGTGTTCACCATAGCCTCCCTGCTAACCCTAGTCTACACCCGTGAATCCTTCCACACAACCACCACCACCACCACGACCATCACCGCCACCGCCACCAACCACCACCACCACCACGAACCACTTCCCAAATCGGTGATCAAAGCCCTCATCCACTATGCTGCCACCGCCAACACCACAAATCACATGTCACAAACTGACATCAAACAAATCTCCGATGTCTTAAAACAATGCACCACCCCGTGTAACCTCCTTGTATTCGGGCTAACGCCAGAGACCCTCCTCTGGAACGCCTTGAACCACCACGGACGGACGGTGTTCATTGACGAAAACCGCTACTATGCCGCCTACGTGGAGGAGAAGTTCCCGGAGATTGAAGCTTATGATGTTCAATACACCACAAAAATAAGTGAACTTAAAGAACTTATCACTTCCGTTCGAGAACAAACACGTAACGAATGTCGACCGGTGCAAAATCTTTTATTTTCTGATTGTAAAATTGGATTAAATGATCTTCCTAATCAATTATATGAATTGGATTGGGATGTGATTTTAGTGGATGGTCCACGTGGATATTGGCCGGAGGGCCCAGGGAGTATATCAGCCATCTTCACCGCCGGTGTACTTGCCCGGAGCAAAAAAGGTGGCAACCATAAAACACATGTTTTTGTGCATGATTACAATAGAGAAGTTGAAAGAGTGTCTAGTGAAGAGTTTTTATGTAAAGAGAATTTGATCAAGTCTTCTAATGATTTGTTGGCTCATTTTGTGGTGGAGAGAGTGGTGGACCAAGGCGGCAGAAACCAGTTTTGTAACAGCCATCCGGCGGCATCCTAGGCGGCAGATGGCAGACCACCGCTCTGGCTCGAACATTTTATTTGACATAAAGAGGCGTAAAAATTTGATTAATCGTGTCATTTTCTCATAATGCATCAAAGGGCTCTCCATAAAATGCGGTTCTACCCTTTGTAATCAAGAAACATTTGTAGTACATAGATCTTTCATCATTTACAACAAATTTGATAATCAGTAAAACACGAAATAACAATCTTTTATCCGATACCAAAAAACATAATATAACATAAATACTAGTTCTCATTGTATTATCGCAGATTAGACAAGTTTTCTAGGGTTATTTTGAACGTCCCACATTGTTTCATATTTTTTAGTGGGGACAAAGAATACAACTTTTGTCCTATTGACATGAGTCGCAGTTCTAGTTTAAATGTTTAGTGCACACCAAACACAGTACAAGTACAAAAACACAGTACAAGACTATCACGTTCTGTCTAGACTGTCTAGTCTAGGCAGTGTCCTTGACATAAAGTGGCCTCGAAACACCAAGTTCTCGAAGCCGATCAACCATACCATAAAGAAACTCAAAGCTAAGAATCGATTGAGCATTAAAATCGGCTCTCACATGCGGATGAACCCTAAACCATTCTCCTAACATCTTATGAACATGAGCCCTAATCATCCTCCATGGCACCGGGTATTTCTCACATAACTTCAAATACTCAACAACCAAATCCGCTTGATCTAACTTCGCGTCACGAATCCCATCTCCACCGTCGGATACCCAATCAAAGGTCCTAAACCCTGCAAACAACGCAGGGTTTTCTAGTAGGGTTTCAGCTGAAAGCACCCCATCAACACCCGTCTCTTCCAAACAACGTGTCACATCGTCCATGTGGCGGATATTTCCGTTTGCGAGAACAGGTATTCGAAGCGCGTTTTTAACCGCCCGAATCGCGTCCCAATTTGCGCGGATTTTTTTCCCGTCTTTTTCGTCACGGGTGCGTCCGTGTACTGCTAAAAGGGCACATCCGGCATTTTCCAACATTTTTGCGTAGTTTAAAGTGTCTTGTAAGTTTGGGAAGAGTCGGATTTTGCAAGATACGGGGACATTTAGGTTAAGAGCTAATTTTTCAACTAAGGATTTCACGAGAGGGAGTTTTTCCATTAGGAATGCTCCGTAGTTTCCTCGTTTGGCAATACGTTGTGGGCACCTGAATTTCGAAGAAATGTGTGTATCAAGGAAACATACTGAAAAGGAGTCTCGGTCTAATACAGTACAAATGCAGTACAACATGTTCAGTTTCATGGATATGTATTAGCTTTTGTGCAGGAGTTTTAATAAATAAGTGAGTTTGCTAGAATATTATTCAGATCTAATAGACCTAGTGCCACAAATTAACATCTTATCTTTACAAAAAAAAAAATCTAATGTGTGGTTGTAAACCTTTTTGCAGAATCCAGATGCATAAACATATGCTAATAAAGCAGAATAAGAAATCAAGCATAAGAGTTATTACTTATTACTTGTTTACTATAATACTACAACCATTTCTGGATCATCTTCTTGATTGATATTATTTGATGTCTTATTAGTATTGTTGCATTTGATGTTACATGGTAAATTAGTCAAACACGTACCCTAAATTGCTGTGATTAAGTTATGAAAGTTCAGATTTGATGAAATATTTAAAGAGAATTCGAAAAGCTTACCCCAAATTAATGTCAACGTAATCACAATAAGGCTCCACCTTTCGTGCTGCTTCCAGTAAAGTGTCTGGATCATTCGCACAAAATTGAACAAACAATGGCCGATCTTCCTGCGTATTTCAGCGAACAGGAACCATAATTAGTATATTACATAACAAGCATCTTAATTTCTTAGAATTACAGTTGCAATCAGATGTTAATAAAGAAGAAGGTTAAATATGAGTGTATGTGCAGATTGTTCTTACCTTGCAGGTAGTGAATTCCTGAGATCGATACTTCTCGTTCTCACTGAAGATACGAGAGTGAAGCATAGGAGTGTAAGCAGCTTCAGCGCCGTATTTCCGACATAATAATCGGAAAGGAAGCTCCGAGTTATCGACCATCGGTGCTACAATTAGCTTGGGTTCACCGAGCTTCTTCCAATGTGCCCACGCTCTCTCGATTCTGGCATCTGTTGTCATGTAGCCATTCGGATTATCCAACAATGAAGATTCGTGATTCGCTACTGACTCTGGAGAAAAGGGGTTTGTTGTTTCGGAGCAGATGTGGTCGTCAGGGTTGTCGGCTGGGGATTCTGAGGTGTGTTGGCATGGGTCTAGGGTTTGAGTGACGGAACTAAACGCCATGACTGGATTGTTGATTGGTAAGCTAATGAAGACGATGGCTTTTTCCGGGGAAAGGTTCGGATATCATGAGAAGGCGGCGATGGGAAAAGCAACGCCGTCCAGGATACAGTTAGCCTGGTAGGTCTCTTTGGTGTATTTCATATTCACCTGTCAAATCGGGTGGACCGGGTTCGGTTAGATCATATTATTCAAACTTTATGTTCTCTTACAAATACACCTAAGTTTTTTTGTTTTTGTTTTTTTTTAATGATATTATTAAACTAACTATTTTATTTATTTATTTATAAATTGTAACAAAAAACTATTATTTTCATAATTTAAAAACTAACCAATGTGTTCTGAATATGAAATTCCTGAGCCATTAAAAACGGATCAAACCCATTTATGTGGCCCATTCTATATAAATAAGGGCGACAATTGATAGCACGACACGATAAAAATACACGACACGACACGGAATTTGGATGAAATAGAAATTTAAATACGTGTCAGGTGTCAAGTATAAAAAACACGATGTTGAAACGTCCCAAAAATAATGACATAAAATTTTCGTTTTTAAATAAATAAATTGTTAACACATATCATTTTCATAAAACCATGGTAATCTAGATTTAGCAAAACACCATCCATCACAGAATGCGGAAACATATGGTGTATGCCCTGCAACCATCCCGAGCACTTTCATTTGAAAACCGAAGTACCTGAAACATAAAATGAAAACCATAAGCACAAAGCTTAGTGAGTTCCCCAAAATATCACATACCATACATATAATATAACGGGCCCCGCCCATACTCGGATAATAGTGAGATATGGGCCCCACCCACATCGAATAACGGGCCCCGCCCAATGAGATACAGGCCCCACCCACACTCGAATAGTAATGAGATACGGGCCCCGCCCACTCTCGAATAATGATGAGATACGAGCCCCGCCCACACTCGAATAATGATGAGATACAGGCCCTACCCACACTTGAATAATGATGAGATATGAGCCCTACCCACACTCACATAACGGTCCCCACCCAATAAACATAAATACACGCACATACAAGTATCACATAGACAATAAGTATAATAAACATAACCAAACGAGGGTCGGCCTTGGTGCCTTAGACCTGCTAAACCCAGTGAGGAAACTCACCTCGCACTGCTAAATCCCACGGATAAATCTCTGGCTGCTGGCTGACCGATTCCCGAACTATCAAGAATCAAAACAACACCCAATCAACATTAGGGTCCCAATCTATATTCATAAATCCATTACTAGGGTAAATGACCAATTTACCCCTCACCTAGTTTGGACCAAGGCTTAGGCCCAAACCATAAAATCCACAATGCCCAAATACCAGAACCACTCATGGCCTAATCCATGGCTCAATTTTCCAAATTGGGCCCAAACCCAATACATGGGCCTTACCTTAAGGCCCAACCAATTTTCCTAGTCCAAAATACTTGTACTCAGATGACCCAAGGAGAACCCAAACACCCAAGCCCAAAAAGGAAAGCCCAACATGAAGCCCAAAAGCCAAAATCCTCCTGACTGAGTACGCGGGGCGTACTCAGCTATACGCTAAGCTTACATGCAATTTGGATTGTATGTTGCGCGTATAGACTTGTACGCCCAACGTACTCCTCCATTAAGCCGCAAATTCCATTAAGCACTTAATGTTCAAGATCAGGAGTCCAAACCACAGATCTACTTCTTAAATAACGTCTAGACCCATAAAGTCATTGAATTGACCACTTTGCATGCCTCAAAAGGACCCAACATCGACTTAAAGCATTAAACTTTCACCAAATGGACACCATCTCACACATGGGGGATTCCAAACCCTAAAGAGGCAACTTTATGCATTTAGAACCTCAGAAACACCGATAGTGGCAACTCATAGCTCTTGGAGTGGTACCAAACCACTAGATCTCATTCTTGGGACCAAAATAAACCAAAAACTCATACCACATAGATCTAAGCTAACAATGAACAAGGTCAAAGCTTTTTACCTTAAACAAGCTGGAAATGAAGCACCTAATCCAGATCTACAAGCTCTTCCTTTGATCCACAACCTTGCACTAAACTCCATCTTCGTGGAAATGACCCAAAAACACCAAAATACACACTATGAGCTCAAAATCACAACCATGTAGGATTAGAAACGATTTCTAGGGTTTTGGGGACTTGGAGGCTGATAAAGGATCCAACCAAACAGACTTAATGAGATTATATAGGGTTCACATCCAAAAATTAGGGTTTTCCTTTATCCCTCGTACGCCCCGTACTCCTCGTACGCCCAACGTACGAGGTCCCGCAACCCTGATCTGACCCTCGCAGTACGCTAAGCGTATACAATATTACGCCCATCGTAACACCCCTTGCATCAGTACATTGCGCGTACTCCCTAGGTACGCCCCACGTACTAGGGTTTCCTCTTAAACCCTTAATCACTCTAAAGGCCATAACTTCTTCGTTATAAACCCGATTACGACGATCCTTATATCCATGAAAAGGTAAGGAAAAGCTCTACACTCTAATCAACTTGTACATGCCTTACCTTTTTCTGAACAAACCTCCAATTTCCAATAAAGCATGAGCTGACAAATTACCAAAGTACCCTCTTGACTCCAATCTCAAACCGAATACCCGAATCATCCAAAATACATTATCCAACCCCAGATGAGTCCAAATCTCAATTATTCAAGGGTCCAAATTTTGATCATACCAAATCCTTGATCACCACTCCGAAATGGGAAACGATTTGAAATAGGGAGTTACAACTCCTCCCCACTTAAATTAGATTTCGTCCTCGAAATCATTCCTTACCATTCCCAACATGCCAAGCAACCCGAGCAACACGAACACAACCCCGAGCATACCCCAACCTTCCCCAAGACAACTGAAACCATCCCTCGTAAGGCTCTCCTACCCGCAAATGAACGAATCCATTTACCATCCGATAAAATCCCCCGTGAATTAACTACAACTACTCAAACTGAAACCTGAAGACTCGTGCTGGCCTGACTCCCTGACAGACCGCCCATACTAGACCATTGCTGAATCCATCCTACTAATTTCCCAACTGACTACTCAACTTCTGATATTTGAAATTTCCATTAGAAACATAATCACAAACCAATTATCCCTGTAGAACACTTACACTTGACAGAGTCTTAGATAATCTTTCGAGTAGAGACTCATCCCTGCAACGGTTAGACTCAGACGAGAGCTGCGCAACAGGATCAAATCATCTGCTATGAGATTATCCGATACCAACTGTAAGTGGCCTAACATCTCCTATGAATAACAAGCTACTCCACACATAAATTCTAAATCAATAATACTGCCTTGACTTATCTTGATGCCCTTCCCAAATAGAACCAATCCAAGACACAATCACAAGAACTGATCTACTAACAAAACTGAATCCATTCATTACCCTTGAACATTTCGATCGATGACCTCGGCATATAGATACCCCGATTCTTATCCCATGGAAACAAAATCCTGCACAAAACACTCGTGATACTAGACTCGACATCTTACCCAAAACCAACATGATACTCAACCCATAACCCGAGACCCACATATCTGCATTTGCATTTCACCCAAGACCTTCTGATAACGACAAACCCTTTGTAGACCGCGATATGAAGGTTCCCAACCATCGCTGAGACTACCAGTCTCATACCTGGTCCAAACACCAGGTTCCCAAGAGTCCAATAACAAGGCTACCCAGCCGATAAACCCCTCTGTGTCACATACTGACCACCCAATTAATCTTGTCACTCAAGATCCAATACCTTGACCCAACGATCGCTACCAGGTCCCACCTGTATTGCTATAATCGTACAGGCCTTGCCCGCGGGTCCCACCCGAGTATACCACGGAGCGGCCTCGCCCACGGGTCCTACCCATCAAGAGCTACACTAGCCCGACTCCGCCTCAGACCCCAATGGTCCTTAACCCATAACAAAAAGAAATACTCCTTGACAATCCTGACCAACGTGCCTACGACACGAACAGATTCCCCCCCAATACGCTCATGACCACCTCCAACGGTAGTCTACCTTGAACTGGTGAATGCTACGATCCCATCGCAGTCTTAAAACACTCCTAACCAACCATGGTTACCACACCCTAACCATCATAACCACGCGCCTCCTGAACCAAAACCTGCATCTGATCAGGTGTTTGGGTCACACTTCGAATTCTGAAGCCCTCAACCTGAACTCGACCACAACCCTGCTAGGCATAACAAGGAAGGCGCCGACCAACGGTTTCGAAGTTTCCTGAACTCCCAATTACACCACCACAATATAAACGACCACTTGAGCCGTCTCCCCTCCCGATCAAAATGTGAAACTTTCCCCAATTCACACCCTTCCTGTCAGACAAAAATACGATACCATTGCACGATTTTCTAACCCCTATATATAAATGAGATTCATAGTTCTTATTTTTTAAAATTTTCCAACTTAAGCTTTGAAGATTTTTTATTTTGTTTTTTCTGAAGAAAAAATGTATTTTATGAACCATCTTAGTTTCATATGTTTATTTACTTAGATTTTATATCACAATGTGTAAAGTACAGTCCACTATACGAATAACATATTCAGAATATGAAAAACAAGTCTGTAATATATTTTCGGAATATGAAAAACAGGTGTTGAATGTAGATCCAAAATACTAAGAACATATTTTATAATAATTATTTTTTAGAACTATATCATTGTTTTTTTAAGAGAACTTCCTTAATGATGGTTTCGGATCCACTTTCGCACACCGACTAATCAGCTTCTGCAAACATGACGTTATGTCTCATGTCTTGGAGTCACTAAAGACAAACCTCTATGGCCACAGAGGCGGAGTGGTACCAGGATTTAATCATGGGTCAATAGTTTGTCCTCCGTTAAAGAGTGGTACCAGGATTTGAACATGAGTCAATAGTTTGTCCTTCGTATCTTTCACATGCCTTATCAAGTCATTGCATATGAACCATATCTTTGTTTTTAAAGAACTATATGTAAGCAATACACGTTGAGGTTACACAAATGAGGTCTTGTTAATAGGAATGCATTATAAATGATTTCATGATTTGCACTGTTGAAAGAGCAATTGTTAGAAATGCAAATTTATTACAACCTTTAGAAGCTAATAACCATAGAAGGTTAGCGTTTTATAATATGAAAATATTTGTGATTACAATGCCTAAAGATATACAAAAGTTTCTCAATTCTATGGAAAGAATCCAAGAAGCGCCTGGGACAATGCAACACATGAGAAACAAGTTGAAACGGTTGATACCGTGTTCTGCTTAATTGAAAGCTACATGTAATTGAAGTTCACATAGACATTGTTTATTTGCATCACATGCAATATAACACCCATAAATCGGGGTTCGAACTTTTCATGTTAATTGGTAATTTAAAATATTTTATTTTTGACATTAAATAATCAGGAAACGAGTTTAATAAATAGTAAGGATGATTAAATATTTAAAAATAGTTCTTATGGGTTAATAATTAAATTAGATAAATAAAAATGGTTATATATTTATTAAAAGTACTAAAGGATTAAAATATAAATTGAAAATGAATATAAAGCAAAAATGAAGCATTTAGATATATGTAAGGAATTTAGGAACGATAGACTCTAAAATGAAAACATCATAAGAAGATTTAGATCATCGATAAGAACGCCAGAAGGTAAATAAGATCTTATTTGTATTAATGGGTAAGAGAACAATTCGTTACAAAGAGTGCAAAACTATTCTATCCAAAAGATACCCATTCTATTAACTAATGCTCCTATATAGAGGCGTCAGAGAAGCACTAGAAGGGAACCTTAAGTCGACAATTCGCAATGCAAACCTAAAAATACATAACTCCGAATTTGGAACAACACATTTCGGAACAGGTAAAGACTTTATACATGATAAACAGATTGCAAACAGACGCATACAAATTTGACACAACATAAATTTCGAATCCTAACAATCTCCCCCTTTGTGTCAAGTTGTTGTTGTAGTCTTTACCTTTTATTTCTCAGCCACTTCAAAAACTTTAAGAATAGTATTCAACAAGGTCCTCTGAACAACTATCCACCAATTAAGCATATCAGAAACACATTTCACATCTGCTACACTATTTGACTTGTATGCCTCAGCTCTTGTAAGAATTTGATTTAATGAAGCAATAGAGTACAAATGTTTATCTCGCAAGAACAACATGCAATTTTCACTGTCTCATCCTCCTTTGTCTTGTATACCACTCCCAACAATCTCTTTCAATAAAGCCAACATTAAAATTCCTCAAATCGTCCGGTGGTTGAAAGGGCTTCAAAATTGGCTTTCTTTTGAGAACAGCAACAATATCCACATCCATCTTTGCGACTTCAAGAATATATGCTCATATTATCCTTCTCAAATGATTGTAAATTGTTCGTATTTCATAGTGTCCTTGGCAACAATATTGAGCAAAGTAATCCAATCGTATGAATTCATAAAAGGAATATCTACCAAGGTAAATTCATGGACTTCGTGATTATGACCTATGAAGGCTTTAAAATTGATGTATACAAAAGCATCAACAACTGTAGGATTTGTAACCTTTAGTCCTACAATCCTCTTCAAATTCCAGGATTCATACTGTGTCATTGAGTATTTCACATAGAATTTGACCAAGTTCTTGTTTGTGGAAGCATTTGTGATTGGAGCTTTCATAATAATTTCAAATTATCGGAATTAAAATACTTTTTCAGTAATCAGAAGGTCCAGTTGACACTCTAAGTCATTCGTAACAGAAAAAGAAGTTTGAGGCTCTAACCAATACAAATTTGGATTGTTAATAGCTTTTTCTTGAATCTAATCAATAGTCAATTTTGGAAACATGACCTTGTTAGAAGCAAGAATTTCTTCAAATTTTTTCTCTGCAGCTTCTTCAGCATCGAACTTTGCTTTTAAAGCATTCAAAGCATCAAGCTCCTCATCACGCTTAGCTTGTTCCTTCAATTCTTTTTCAGATAAATTTGGATCAAGATCATCATCTTCTTCCGAAACAATATTGACTTTTCCTTTTCATTATCCGAAAGTTACATTACCCTTTCGTCGATACTTCTTTTCTTTAAGGTTTTTCAACTTAGCTTCCATAGTTTTCTTTTCCAGGACAATCTTTTCAGCATTTTTCGTCTTAGCCATATTTCCAGTTTGGTAAGGATTATTCAGATTGACCTTTGGAACTTCATCTTTATTCACTTATTCATCTCCCTCTTGTTGTGTAGTAGCCTTGCTACTCATAACATTCAAAATATCATTAGGTTTTGAGAGAACGGGGATCAATTTTGCATCCATAAACTGCAAAATGTAATCATCATAGGGAGCATCTTTGTTTTCAACAATTGGAATAAGATGCTGATTGATTGCAAAATTTCGTCCCTTCACCAAAATAAGTTCTTCATTCATCTTCCCAACCAATTAAGATATCGAAATCAAAACTAGAAGTTATAAAATCACACGGATTTTAGTTCAAGAGCGTGCCAAAGAAAACGAATTAAACAAATAAAATTGTGAGGGATTTGCGATATCAAAAATATTTGATATGAAAGCAGAATGATCATATGCACAAATTCTCTTCCTTCATAGTCAAGAGAGACTAAGAAGTGCTTGTGAGGTTTCCCGTTGAGTTACGATTGATAACTTGTTAAGAAGTTACAAAAGGCATCTTTTAATAAGTTAAATGGGTATGCTCATTTCCAATCATAGATGCAACTTAAAATAAGTACAGAGATACAAAAATAAAACCTTGAATGACCAGTGTAGCCAAATCAAGTAAGCAAAAAGCTTTGGCTTGGGAGTAGTAACACCGAGATAATAAAAAAAATGTTTAGACTGAAATCTTATACTGTAAAAAATAAACGTTAGATCTATTGGGAAGAAATGAACTAGAGTCAATCAATTTCATTAAGATCACGCAAAAGAAAATTATGAGATTTTAAACACAGATGAAATATTGTCAATTCATTAGTTAAAATCTAGAACAACAATGTAACATCCCGATATTCAGGTACTTCTAAATTCATCCCTATAATTATATTTCATGTCATTTTGGTCCCTAAGCCCAAGAAGTTATGCTTTGAAGCCCTAGTGGCAATTTCGTAATTATGGAAGGAGAAGTACGCAATGCATAAATATGTGTACGCTGAGCATACTACGCTGGGCGTATACCTATGTATGTGGGGCGTACTAGCTTCAGGAGGAAACCCTAATTTTTAGGGTTTGGGTGGTATTTAAGCAACATTATGTCTCATTTCTTCTCACCTTTTAAGCCTCCACATCCTTTGAGAAATTTTTGCAAACCCTAGCCTTCATAGTGTGTGTGTGTGTGTTTTGAGCTCAAGAGAGTGTTTGTGGTGTGTTGAAGGAAGAGGAAGTTGCATCAAGGATCCTTGAAGTGGAAGCAAGCTTGTAGATCTGGAATCTTTGCCTTCTTGAGAAGCTCCAGAAGGTATAAGGTCTATACCTTGACATCTTGGTTGTTAGATCCCATTTTTGGGTGTTTTATATTGCTTTTCTTGTCCCAAAGGTCCCATCTTGTGCATGGTTGTTCTGGACATTTTAAGTTGTCCTTTCAGACCCTAGGAAGGGTCCTTAGCCATAAAAATGAAGTCCCTTTGGTTAGATTTTCTCCATGCATCTTATATAAGGTCTTAATGGATTAAGACCTTGTGTTAAGCTCTTATTAGGCGTGTAAGGTCATAAATTTGGAAACTTTATGAATCTAGGTTGGTTTTATTCATGGATCTGAAATATTGGCTTAAGTGCTTAAGCCATTAAGCATCTAAATGGAGTTTGGAGGCAGCAAGGGTATGCCCCACGTACATGGGAGTACGCCCCACGTACTTGGCCAACCACCCTGATGGTGGTCTTCTGTGAGGCTTCGCGTATGCTAAGCGTACCTCCGGTGTACACCCCACATACTCGCATGGGTCAGCCTTATTGAGTTGACTCGGCTGGGTTGACTCAGTTGACTTAGTGGGTTGACTTTGACTTTGACTTTGACTAAGTTTGACCTTGAGGGTATATTTTGGGATTTTGATGGAATTTGGTCACTTGGTGGAAATAGGTATTGGTTAGAGAGCTGAGATTTGGAGTCGGACCTTATCAGTTCTGTTCAGTTTACGAGTTGAGTTTTCCTTGCTGTACTGTTGGGTCGAAGGCACTAAGGGCGAACCTCATCAGTTCTAGTATATAGGATGATGCTACGCTTAGTGATCTGTTAGATCTGTATGACTGTTTGTTATGCTAGCTAGGGTTTGATATGGTATATGTTGAATTGTGATGGTATGTTGGGTTGAGGCGGTCCTGCTACTTGCTCAAGGCCAAGAGATCCAGGGCGTCTCAGATAGATTGCAGGCCAGTGTGGCGTACCAGTCAGGCTGAAGGCCTGGAGACCGTTCCAAATAGACTGAAGGCCCGATGAGGCGTACCAATCATGCTGAAGGTTCTGTGAGCGTACCAGATAGACTGTAGGCCACTGGGGCATTCCATTCATACTGAAGGCTCCGTATGCATGTTGTTTGCTGTTATTATTTTGATTATGTATTGTATTGGTACTTTTGCGGAACTCACTAAGCTTTGGGCTTACAGTTTTGGGTTATGTTTCAGGTACCTCAGCTGATCCCGGAAAGGTGTAGGCATGATTGTGCACCTTCTCGTGTTTGGATTTATGATTTTGGGAAAAACTGTAATATTAAACATGTTTTGAAAACTAAATTGTAAACAATGTGTAACGCCCTGTTTCGAATCGTTACCCATTTGGGTGAGGGTGATGACTTGTAGATGGTTCGGGCATTCGGAATTGGTTTTGGAACCAAGGGGCATTTTGGTAAATTGATAGCGGGCCTTTATGGAGATTGGATTTTGTGTTCAGGAAACTTTAAGTCAAGTATGAGTTGATAATAGTGTTGGGCTTCCTGGTAACTTTTTATTGATATAAGGATGGTCGGAATCGGAGTTGTATCGAGAAAGTTATGACCTTCAGAATGAATTAGGTTTTAAGGGTAAACCCTAGTACGCGGGGCGTACTGAAGCGAATAAAGTTACGCCATGCGTAATGGAGTGTACGCTTATTGTACTTCGGAGTTGGTATCGGGGTGCGAGACGTCGTACGTTGGGCGTACGAGGGTTGGTGTGGAAACCTTAATTTATGTATTTGTACCCTATAAAAGCTTTATGTTAGTCCCTTTACCTCATTTCTAAGTCATCCTCCACACTCTAAAAACCGTAAATCGACCTTATATCCTCTTGGAGGTGTTCTCAAGCTATTGGGAGGCTTTGATGCTCATTTTTGCCCTTGGGAAGGAAAGAAGAGAAGCTTGAAGTTGTTTTGCTTGGCAGGAAAGCTTTGGATCCAGAATCATCACCTTGTGGGGAAGCTTTTTGAGGTATCAAGTGTGCATCTTGGTTTGTGTAAGATTAGATCTCTTCATGGCTTGTTTATTATGATTTTGGTCTTCTTTTTGAGATTATGGATGAGTTAGGTTGTTTAAGGGTTCATCCTTTTAGATATGGGTTTGTTTTGGTATCCTTGAACATAAAAGTGCAAGCTTTATCGGTATTATGGAGTCATGCATGCATTAAGTCAACCAATAATTCCATTTTAAGCTTAAGAGCTTCTTTTAGTCATGTATGAACGTAAAATTGGCAACTTTACGTGGTATTCCAGCTCAAGGAGGTCAGATTTGTGGTTTGGAAAGCTTTGTCTTAATTGATTAAGTGGAAATCGGGTTTGGAATGAATGAGGGTGAGTACGCTGGCATACAATCAGTTACGTGAAGCGTACAAGCCTCCAAGCAAGTACGTTGTATGTACGTGCCTGTACGCCTCACGTACTCGGTCTGAATGGGCTTTGTATGTTTGGGCTTCGGTTTGGGATATCTTCTGGGCTTGGATTGCTTAGGGATTTTTTGGGCCAACTATAAACAAGTGTTTGGATAGGGGAAATGTTAATGGGCTTTATAGTAAGGCCCAAGCAAGGGTTTGGGCCCACTTTGGAAAATTAGGCCATAAGTGGGCTTTAGATGGTTTTTGGTTGTGGGCCTTTATGATTGGGAGTTTGGTCCTTGGTCGTGGACTAAACTAGGTGAGGGGTAAAATGGTCTTTTTACCCCATATATGGATTATTGGATTTGGTTTGGAACCCAATTTTTAATTGGGTGTTATTTGTTTGATAGTGTGCGGATTCTAGCGGATCGGCAGTTAGAGATTTATTTGTGGGTTTAGCTATTGAGGTGAGTCTCCTCACTGTTCTATGGGTCAAAGGCTCCAATGCCGACCCATTTGGTTTGTGTATTATAGGAAGACCAGGGGGTGACCCTTGGCAATCTGTATGCAAGACCAGAGTCTGAACTCTGGCAGTTAGTTAGTTAAGTATTTGTAGATTGTATGTTAGTTATCTTTGTGATGCTTGCATGGAAAACCAAGAGGTGGCTCCTGGAACTTGTCTGTAAGACCCCGGGTTTTCGCCCCCGACCTGTCAAGGAAGACCATAATACGGCTCGTGGCATAATGGAAAGACTATGGTTGGCACATAACACTTTCTATTGATTGTTGGATATGTATGGCTCGTATGATATGTATGGCATGTGGTATTTGGGGGAACTCACTACGATTTGTTCTTACAGTTTGTTGTTTATGGTTTCAGGTACTTTCGGTTCGAAAGGGAAGGGCCTGACTTGATCGCAGCGCATACACTCGTGTTTTTCCGTAATTCGTGATTTTGGGATTTACTCTGATAATTGTTTTACTCTGAAATACTTTTAAATGTTTGAGTAAAGCTAAAATGAATGTTTAAATATATATTTAATATGAAATTTTTACCCTATGATTTTCGGGACGTTACACAATGATGATTTGTGGATTGGAATTTAAAAGTTTAATTTTTTCACGAATTTTATGGATGTTACATGTTGGTATTAGAGACTTGGTTTGAGTGAATTGGAGAAAAACTCATGTGAATCCAGTCTCAAACTAAGGAAAAAGATTTTAACAACAAGTTTTAGATGGTTTTCAAAATAATCAAGGAGGATGTGATGTGTACGATCAGCCGGAGCCAGTAAGTAGACCCTAAATTACCACACAGTTAATTGATATTATGTTTTGATATGTTAGAACAACATGCTAGTAATAGGATAGGGGTATTCAGGAACTGTATGATAGAATTGCCTGATATATGATGACTTATCTCTTATAGAATCCTTGATTGATTGCTATATGACTCTTTAGCGTGTGAACTGGCTATTGAATGAATACGCTGAGTCACATGCTACATGGTTTAAATGATCTTAGGATAAGGGATTTGGTCATGCGACACAACTCTTGTCCAAGTCCAACCGTTGTAGGATTGGATCTTTTAGCCTAAGATTGTTTAAACTGTGCCGCATTTGACTGTATTCATGCAATAGTTATATGACACCAATGGAGGGTCATGTGGTAGTTAATGGTAGGGTGAGTTGTGTGGGGTCAGCCGGCCAGTTGCGTTATGTTTAGTGTTCCTTTAGGAAGTGGCGATGGAGTGCATGCCTATGTCAAGTGCTTGTCCTGAGTTTATGAGCATGCTAGTGTGTATCGTTAGGGTTGTTGTGATGATCCTATGAGACAAATACGAGTATGTGTGGAAGGTAGTATGGGCCCGTACTACTGAAAGCACATGACCCGTATGCGTAACAAGGAAGTCACGACCCCAAGGCTTTGTTGGGAGTTGGTTCCTTGTTATGATATGTGTGTTATCTGATATCTCCTTGATATATTTTTTCAGTATGGTGACGACGAGGCGATTTGAGGCTGGATCTAGATCAGGTTCGGGAGCTGGCAGTCAGGGTGGGCTAACTATGTCTGAGGACAGGATTAGGGAGATCCTCCATGAGGAAGTTGTGGCTATGTTTGAGGACCAGATTAGGGAGATCCTCTGCGATGATGGAGTTCTTTGATGACATATATGCTGCTTTGTCTGAGGATGATGCTGCTGCAGCCACCATAGCTACATGGATTGGTGCTGGGTGGGTTTTTCAGTATCGAGACTTCGACAATACGAAGCCCCTAAAATTTGATGGACTTCAGGACCTGATCATAGCCATGAGGTGGCTATTTGATGTTGAGGGATTCTTTTTCACTTGCTCTTGCCTGGCTGACCAGAAGGTCAGGTGCGCTCTGAACCTTCTGAGCTCCGGAGCGAAGGATTGGTGGAGACTTGTTACAGGATCGTATTCTGCTGAGTAGATAGCTACCGTGTCTTGGGAGTAGTTCTCGGAGATGTTCCGTACTAGATATGTGCCACGGGTGGAACGTGAGAGGTTGCTCCAGGAGTTTTTGGACATGAGGCAGGGGACTGAGTCGGTGAAAGAGATCACCAGGATGTTCACAGAGAGGGCCATGTTTTTCCCTGAGTTTGCTTCTGAGCAGAATCGGATGACCCATTCTGTGACAATCCGAATTTTTTTTTATCTTATACACTTATTCAAATCAAGGAAGGTCAGACTCGTTTTTGCTATTTTCTTGCACTGTTTTGAGTCATTTAGAGTGTTTAAAATCTAGTATAGTCAGGGTAGGAGTCGTGGGATGAGTTTTGTGAGTGTAACACCTTGCAAATGAGCCAAAGACACCAACACAAGGTGTGTGCGGCCGCACACAGCCGACCGCACACCCATCCCAGCCGCACACTCTCCCCTATATATTCAAGACTTAGTCATTTTTGAACACTTTTCCACTTCTTCAAAGCTAGAACTCGAAATCCTCTCAAGTATCATCCAAATCTTCATCTTGATCTTCAAAAAAGGTAGTAATCGTTCCTTTTTATTTGTTGATACACGACCCTAACTAGCAAAACCCTTTGGTTTGATCCATGAAAACATCCATTTTTAGTCAAGAACACCAAGAACACACACTAGTTTTGGACCTTAATCATCCTTTCAAGCCTCTATAACGTGTATACCCTTATCATAACTTGTTATATGCTAAGAACACTTGATGATATGCTAGAAAAACATGATTTTATCATGTTCATAAAGGGTGTGCGGCCGCACACATCATGGTGGCCGCACACACCCTTTTTAGGTCCAAAAATGGCAATAAACTTCTTATAAGGCTGAAGCATGAAGTAAGAAACCTTCCTAGATGAGTCCTAAAGCCTTAAAATACATTTTGGCACATTCCATAGGGAGTGTGCGGCCGCACACACATCCTGGCCGCACACCCTGGCCGCACACACATAAATGTTGTGCATTTTGACCATACACTCCCTTGTTTAGCCATATAACCCTTATATACAATCATATATGGTTGTAACACTTAATTCTAAGTGTTTTTTTGTCCCTAACGTGTGTCCCTAACACTTTTAGTGGTTACATACATGGAAGGTATTCATATATGTGTAATTATATGTTAAATAGGATTCGTTTGTGCTCAAGACTCCAATTGACACCCAACAAATCCTATATCGATCTTTCATTCGAGTTACTCCCTACAGGTGAGTTCATACCCCCTTAATCAATCTTTTAAATGATTTTAAATGCTTTCATGGGGGGGGGGGATACAAGTAGAAAACAGGAAGTTATAGAATCAATCACATGTGATTTATATAAATCACATGTGATTTATAACTGTGTTTTCAAACAACTGATTTCACATACTTCAAAATGTGATAAATACAATGCTTTTCAGTTATTTTTACTTTGTTATCAACAAATTACTTTTGAATTATTTTATAAACTGACATCAAGTCATTATTATTTATTGTTCAAAACTCTTAAATGTTTTACAAAACCTCTTTCAATTTACTGTTAAAAACCATATCTACACACTTATGTTTCATGTATATATGTATTGATATGAGAGCTTTCATTCTTTCTTCAGTTCCAACACTCTTGAGTAGCAAGGGTGTATAAACCTACTTGGACATTCAATTTACATTCCAGTAAACTATTATAGGTATAGTTTAGGGGATACAAATTACTATTCCTATTACAAGGAATTACACAAGAGTCAGTTCATTCATGAGTCTATACTACTATATGAAGAGATACTATTACATGTTATCCAGAGAGAAATACTATATATATATACTATACGGGACTGACCATCCTACACCTGGCTGCTAGCTACAGCGGGACCTGTTCATCGACGGATGTTCTCGGTTGTACTGTTCGGCGAGTTTCCACGCCGTGATTATCCTAAGGCAAAAGGATACGATTTCAATGATTATATAATTTTCCGTATTACTTTTATTTTGTGACACGTTCACATAAACGATGAGGTAGACTATATATTTATAATAATAGTTGCACATGGGAAAAACTTTCATTGATACAGAAATGCAACTTTCAAAGCATTCAGGTCTTGGTAGAAGACTACCTTTTATACTAGTAGGAAATATGAGATTTTCTAGGGTTTTCACACTTATACTAAATGTTTCACTTAACATTTACAAGTCTTTCATAACAGCTTTTCAAATCAATAACACTAAAATACTTATGAATTCACCAGCTTTATGCTGATCTACGCTTTCAAAATAACTTGTATTCTCAGGTCACCAGTAGACAGGTATGATGACCAGGGTTTTGAGAAGACGGAGCACAAACAAGACTCGTCTTTATTTTGTCTACATATTTTGGTGTCTTATTACAATGAAAGAACACTCATTAAAACTTTACTTTTAATGCAATGGATGATGTTGTTGCTTGTTTACTACTTTTCACTGTTATGATACTTTACATGACGTCCTCCACCCCTGAACATTTCCGCCGTTCTTGGTTTTGGGGTGTGACAGATTGGTATCAGAGCATTGTTTATAGTGAATTGAGTATATCAACCCATAAAAGATATACAGACTATAAATACAATGGGATTAAAATACTCTGACCAAGAGTTTATACTTTTAAATAATAAAATATTTAATTAAGTATACGTGCCTGCATTCATACTAAAATCAATGTCACTAGGACAGAACAAAAGTATTACGATTGTTGGGCAGCACAAGTAGATTTAGAGACATATAGTCAAAATTGGGAAGATATAGCCTGATCAACTATATTATCCGAGGGTTGACTAGCATGTGCCTAAGTGTGGTTGCGAGGTTGCAACAAGTCTAAAAACTTACCCACAATACCACAATGAGAACAATAGAACATAAACCTAAAATACTATAGGGGTATTTTGTGCTACTATAAACTACTTATGTGCTAGATTCTTATATCCCTTTTCTCGGGTAGATCATGGCTGGATTCCATCCCTACGGCAACTTATACTTCCCTAACCAAGGTAATGGAGGAGGGTTTGAAGCTGATCCAGAAAATGACCATACAATCCCCGTGGATGGTCACCAAGCCGAAGGCTTCGCAGATGGTTCTGACTCCGAGCCTGAAGTTGAGAACCTACCCCCGATGGCTCTTGTCCCAAATCCTAACCCTCGTCCGGCTTTTCAAGGCCCGACGCCTCTGTGGGTGGAAAGTTTGGAAACATGGAGCCAAGGGCAGGATCAGCCCATGCCATTCAATGGAGACCGAAGCTTTTATGACCTGAGCGAAGGGGGCTCAGCAGACAGAGTCTTGCCAATCCTGGTCCGCAGAGTAGCCCGAAATGAGATTCAAGGCAGGACAGCTCTCCATCAAATCACGGAAGTTGTCACCAATGCGAGAATGCATACCCTCCGCACCATTCGTATGGAAGATGCTCGTGACAGATCTAGAGTAGACAATGAGACCCTGCAGCAAGAGCTAGCTGAAACTCGAGCTGAAGTCATAGAGCTCCGAGTACGCCAAAGGGTGTACGAAAGGCACCTAATTGATATGGAGCGTCAACTGGCTGAACTAAGGGTTCACCCAAGGGATAACCGTCCCCAGTAGGAGATATTCTACCTTTCTTTCCCTGGTTGAAAGAATAGTCTTCCTAGCTATGCTCTAAGCACTACTTTTCTAAGTAACTAACTTTGTACTATAAGTACCTTCTAGTTAGGCCTGTATGCCGTCAACACTTTTGTTACTTCGGATATGATGTAAGACCTACTCCAAGGTCATTTTCCCAAATGTATTACATCTTAAATATCAATGATATTGACAGTCGGCTAAATTCTGTGCCAATCCTTGTTCAAATACTTTCGTTTTGCTATCGTTAGAATCCTATCTAAACCCTCACTTCGTCGAATTAATGAGTTATGGGGAATTGGCTCAAGGATTCCTTCCAATCCTTGTCGAAGGTTGGATAGCAATTGTCTGATAACCATTCTAGGAACTTACTTCTACTCTTTACTAGGACTGCATCATAGGGATGTAGGTCAAACTCTCGAGAACTTACTCCTACTCTTTACATGAATGGTCGAAATACTCCTAAGTTCAACCCTAACCACTCACGAACTCATTTTCTTTTGCATAACAGAATCATGTCGTCACCCAGAAATAACCAGCCGAGCAACGAAACCACTATCCTTCATATCGACTCCGCTACATTCCAAGCCGTGGTAACAGCTGCCGTGG
Source organism: Lactuca virosa (assembly GCF_052849685.1). Taxonomy (NCBI): domain Eukaryota; kingdom Viridiplantae; phylum Streptophyta; class Magnoliopsida; order Asterales; family Asteraceae; genus Lactuca; species Lactuca virosa. Next base: position 463,065,023 of record NC_136429.1, on the reverse strand, counting down.
CAGCTGTCCTTGCAAACCTCAACGCTAACAACACGAGCCAGGCTGGCGAGGGGGGTTGAAAATTCCGACCGTTATATCGATGCGGGAAGCCAACAAATGAGAACAGGCATAGAATCACAAAGCCGAAAAACAGAGAACAAGAAACGAAAGCGCCAAGCCCAGAAGGAGCGCAAGCGATCCCAAAGACTTGCCATGCAACAACAACAAGTGGCAACCCCTGCCATCCCAGTACCGATCAGACCATACGAGGGAAAACTTCCGAAGTGTGAGAAGTGTAGCTTTCATCATAATGGGGCTTGCCATGAAATGCAATGTTGGAATTGCCTAAAAATAGGGCACCATGCTCGTAGCTGTGGAGCACCGACACGACCCATCACTCAAGTCCCTGACATCGGAGTCAGCCAGGCTTCCTATAGTGCCGGTGAAATCGGACACCTTAAGAGGAATTGTTCGAGAAGGAGGAGCAGCGAAAGCGACCGTGTCTACATAACCCTGACCCGACACATCACTTCCATCACTGATGCTGGTGCAAGCCAGATATGTCATTTATGTGGTGAGATAGGACATCTCAAGAAGGATTGTCCAATAGCAAAGAACTCTGGCGCTGACGGGAAGATTCTAAGGATCACTGCCGCAGGAGAAACTACTTCGGACCCACGTTGAAATACTAGGGCGTTTCTTTTAAGTAGACTTATAAACGGTTAAAAACTAGTGCAACTCGAGCCTTATCTTTTGCGAGACCCCGCCAGTCAAGGGACTCTCGTTCTGCGTGTACTTGCCTTTTGTAGTATACCCTGTTCGCAGCAGTAGTTTTATAGATAAAACTAAAGTACTTAAATTCTGTAAAAGTTGCACCGTGATGTTTTGTAACACCTTTATTATCTGGTCTAACGCCTTTTATTTCGAGTAGTCCGGCATTATCGTTTAACTTGAGTAAATACGATCCTCACAATGCCAGTTTCGTGTGTAAATTCTTTTCTCCGAAATCGCCTTTCTAGCGAAGCCGTCATTCCAGAACTCCGAGGTACGCATGCAGAGAGTACCTTATGTCTCGTGTCCTTCCCGAAGACACTTCAGCAAAACCTCCCCGGAGTACCACTCGTACAGTACGTCAAGTTCAACCCAAAGACCCATACGATTGATCTATCACTGGAGAAGGTATACGCAAGGGTGGTATATAATCAAGGTTCTAAAGGCTTAGAAATGATGATTCCGCTTTAACTTCTTTTCCTTGTTTGGATGTGAACTTAAGGAAGAATCATTTATTCGACTACCTTTTCAGTCTTAATTATATACGACTCGTATACCCGAAGCTGTGATTGATGAACCAAATATGACTTCTGATAGGAACTTTAGGACGGAGACTACCCAAGACTACGAGTGATAGTACTGCCATGCGGAGAAACTTAGAATCCAATCAGATACTTTTCCCACCAATTGAGGCAATAGATTCGTATAGAACAGAAAACTCCCAGGATTACCTCCGCAAGGTCAAGTCGAGTTCAGAATCGACTTAGTTCTAGGGGCTACCCCCGTAGCCAATTCGCGCTATCGTCTAGCACCTGCAGAGATGCAAGGACTGTCCTGTAAACTTAACGAACTGCTCAGCAAGGGCTTTATAAGACCAAGCTTCTCACCCTGGGGAGCTCCAGTCTTGTTCATCAAGAAGACAGCCTTCCGAACTTATTAATGACGCAACGGGTTTGTAGTAGTACCTTTCAGATTGACTAATGCGCCCGAAGTATTCATGGAATTAATGAATAGGGTATGCCGTCCTTACTTGGATCAGTAGTCGTCGCCTCCTTAGATGACACACTTATCTACCCTTGAAGTAAGGAAGAGCATAGTAAGCATCTATGTCAGGATCAGATAAGATGTATCTAGGTCTTAAAAAGCTATACTGGTGGCCTAACATGAAAGCAGAGATTGCTACCTTCGTAAGTAAATGACTTACTTGCGCAAAGGTCAAGGTCGAATACCAGAAACCCTCCGGTCTTCTACAACAGCCGGAGATACCGAAATGAAAGTGGGAGCGGATCACTATGGATTTCATAACCAAGTTGCCCAAGACAACGGAAGGACTTGATACCATATGGGTCATCGTCGATAGATTGACCAAGTCCACACACTTCCTGCCTATCAAGGAAACAGACAAGATGGAGAAACTTACAAGAACTTACATTAGGGAGATTGTACGACTGCACGGTGTTCCCATATCCATTATCTCGGACAGAGATAGTAGGTTCACTTCGAGGTTCTGGCAGTCGCTACAAAGTTCCCTAGGAACTAGGCTGGACATGAGTACAGCCTACCATCCACAGACCGACGGACAAAGTGAGAGAACTATCCAAACCTTAGAAGATATGTTGCGAGCCTGTGTGATCGACTTTGGGAAAGCATGGGATTCTCATTTACCCCTTGTCGAATTTTCCTACAACAACAGTTATCACACGAGCATAAAGGCTGCTCCATTCGAAGCCCTCTATGGCCGAAAGTGCAGATCCCCTCTGTGCTGGGCTGAGGTGGGTGATACCCAGTTAGCTAAAGGACGAGTTCCTGAAAGCACTCTCACAGGTCCGGAGATCATTCGGGAAACGAAAGAGAAGATCGTTCAGATTCGTGAACGATTGAAAGCCTCTAGAGACCGGCAGAAAAGCTACGCTGATAAGCGAAGGAAACCGTTGGAATTCCAGGTGGGCGACCGTGTTCTATTGAAGGTCTCACCCTGGAAGGGCTTGATACGCTTCGGAAAGCGGGGAAAGCTAAATCCAAGGTACATAGGGGCTTGCGAGATTCTTGCCAGAATCGGCCCTGTAGCTTACAAACTTAACTTACCGCGCGAACTCAGTAACGTACATTCTACTTTCCACGTCTCGAACTTGAAAAAGTGTTTGTCCGACGAGACTCTTGTAATTCCACTCGACGAGATCGAGATCAACGAGAGCCTCAACTTCGTGGAAGAACCTGTAGAGATCATGGACCGAGAGGTCAAGCAAACAAAACAAAGCCGTATCCCAATAGTGAAGGTTCGCTGGAACGCCAAGCGAGGACCTGAATTCACTTGGGAGCAAGAGGATCAGATGAAACTGAAATATCCTCGTCTTTTTACTTACTATTTGTAACTATTTATTGCTTAAACTCTAATTTCGGGATGAAATTCCTTCTAACGGGGGAATGATGTGACAAACCGAAATTTTTTTTATCTTATACACTTATTCAAATCAAGGAAGGTCAGACTCGTTTTTGCTATTTTCTAGCATTGTTTAGAGTCATTTAGAGTGTTTAAAATCTAGTATAGTCAGGGTAGGAGTCGTGGGATGAGTTTTGTGAGTGTAACACCTTGCAAATGAGCCAAACACACCAACACAAGGTGTGTGCGGCCGCACACCCGAGTGTGCGGCCAGCCAGCCGCACACAGCCGACCGCACACCCATCCCAACTGCACACTCTCCCCTATATATTCAATACTTAGTCATTTTTGAACACTTTTCCACTTCTTCAAAGCTAGAACTCGAAATCCTCTCAAGTATCATCCAAATCTTCATCTTGGTCTTCAAAAAAGGTAGTAATCCTTCCTTTTTATTTGTTGATACACGACCCTAACTAGCAAAACCCTTTGGTTTGATCCATGAAAACATCCATTTTTAGTCAAGAACACCAAGAACACACACTAGTTTTGGACCTTAATCATCCTTTCAAGCCTCTATAACGTGCATACCCTTATCATAACTTGTTATATGCTAAGAACACTTGATGATATGCTAGAAGAACATGATTTTATCATGTTCATAAAGGGTGTGCGTCCGCACACATCATGGTGGCCGCACACACCCTTTTTAGGTCCAAAAATGGCAATAAACTTCTTATAAGGCTGAAGCATGAAGTAAGAAACCTCCCTAGATGAGTCCTAAAGCCTTAAAATACGTTTTGGCACATTCCATAGGGAGTGTGTGGCCGCACACACATCCTGGCCGCACACCCTGGCCGCACACACATAAATGTTGTGCATTTTGACCATACACTCCCTTGTTTAGCCATATAACCCTTATATACAATCATATATGGTTGTAACACTTAATTCTAAGTGTTTTTATGTCCCTAAGGCGTGTCCCTAACACTTTTAGTGGTTATATACATGGAAGGTATTCATATATGTGTAATTATATGTTAAATAGGATTCGTTTGTGCTCAAGACTCCAATTGACACCCAACAAATCCTATATCGATCTTTCATTCGAGTTACTCCCTACAGGTGAGTTCATACCCCCTTAATCAATCTTTTAAATGATTTTAAATGCTTTCATGGGGGGGGGGGGATACAAGTAGAAAACAGGAAGTTATAGAATCAATCACATGTGATTTATAACTGTGTTTTCAAACAACTGATTTCACATACTTCAAAATGTGATAAATACAATGCTTTTCAGTTATTTTTACTTTGTTATCAACAAATTACTTTTGAATTATTTTATAAACTGACATCAAGTCATTATTATTTATTGTTCAAAACTCTTAAATGTTTTACAAAACCTCTTTCAATTTACTTTTAAAAACCATATCTATACACTTATGTTTCATGTATATATTTATTGATATGAGAGCTTTCATTCTTTCTTCAGTTCCAACACTCTTGAGTAGCAAGGGTGTATAAACCTACTTGGACATTCAATTTACATTCCAGTAAACTATTATAGGTATAGTTTAGGGGATACAAATTACTATTCCTATTACAAGGAATTACACAAGAGTCAGTTCATTCATGAGTCTATACTACTATATGAAGAGATACTATTACATGTTATCCAGAGAGAAATACTATATCTATACAGAGAGAAATACTATATACATACTATACGGGACTGACCATCCTACACCTGGCTGCTAGCTACAGCGGGACCTGTTCATCGACGGATGTTCTCGGTTGTACTGTTCGGCGAGTTTCCACGCCGTGATTATCCTAAGGCAAAAGGATACGATTTCAATGATTATATAATTTCCCTATTACTTTTATTTTGTGACACATTCACATAAACGATGAGGTAGACTATATATTTATAATAATAGTTGCACATGGGAAAAACTTTCATTGATACAGAAATGCAACTTTCAAAGCATTCAGGTCTTTGTAGAAGACTACCTTTTATACTAGTAGGAAATATGGGATTTTCTAGGGTTTTCACACTTATACTAAATGTTTCACTTAACATTTACAAGTCTTTCATAACAACTTTTCAAATCAATGACACTAAAATACTTATGAATTCACCAGCTTTATGCTGATCTACACTGTCAAAATAACTTGTATTCTCAGGTCACCAGTAGACAGGTACGATGACCAGGGTTTTGAGAAGACGGAGCACAGACAAGACTCGTCTTTATTTTGTTTACATATTTTGGTGTCTTATTACAATGAAAGAACACTCATGTATTAAAACTTTACTTTTAATGCAATGGATGATGTTGTTGCTTGTTTACTACTTTTAGCTGTTATGATACTTTACATGACGTCCTCCACCCCTGAATGTTTCCGCCGTTCTTGGTTTTGGGGTGTGACAGATTCCTTGAGCATGCTCAAGACGAATTTTAAGCCGTTTGTTTCCACCTGGCGTTATGATTCTTTGTTGGAGATGCAGGAGGCCACCATGTGGCATGAGATTGAGATAGAGTTTCAGACGACAGAGTAGAGACCGGCCCCGACGCAGTCACAACCAGCGCTGAAGTGGTTCAAGGCCGCTGATTCACGAACTGGGAGTCAGAGGGGCCGCACTTGTGGGAAGTGCGGTAAGGTTCATGACGGGGCCTATCGATTAGGAGGTCTGCGCCACAAATATGGAAAAGAGGGGAATTATGCGAGGGATTGCCGTCATCCAGCCCCAACTTTAAGTTCCAGAATTTTCTATCATTATGATCAGGTTGGCCATTGATATTTCCATATTTATACATATTTTTAGGCAATATTTATCTACATTTTTATGAATAATTTGGTTATTTATGTAGAATACTGGTACTTATAAAGATAAATTGATATTTACAGCCAAAGTGAAGCATTTTCGAAGAAAGGGACCAAAATGGACAAAGCATGGAACTATGAAGACTTGACAGAAGAAAGATAGAAATCCAACAATAATTCGCAATCACGACGTGAGAGTTGAAAGCTCACGACGTGAGTTGGAGTTTTCTAGAAGATTAGTATCGGGTGGAAGAATCCTTGTACAACATGGATAGATGCGTGCTCACGATGTGAGACGTTGTTGCTCACGACGTGAGCCTGAAAAAATCAGATTATAAATATCCTTAGTCCATTACGATTTTCGAGACTTTTTAGCGGATAGAAGGCAGACCTAGAGATGATTTTGAGAGGAGAAGAAGTTCTGGAAGAGGCTTTTATCACCTAAGGAGAGAAAAGTACATCAATAATTTATTTGTTTGGTACATTCATTATGACTTCTATTATGATTTGTGTTTGTTTATCTGTTGCTATGAGCAACTGAATCTAGCTACTCTTGTTTAGCTAGATGAAGCTTCTGACTTATGGTTTAGCTTATTGATAATGGATTTGCTTAGTTGGTAATTTGCTTGTGTTTGATTATTATTACCTAGCATGTTAATATTTGTTTCTTTAGTTGCTTGAATTCATGTTTTGTGTACCTTAGTGATTATTAAATTACATGAACTTGAAACCTAGTGATTTAGTGAACATTAAATTGCTAGAGCTAGGATCGACCAAAATCTTAGATAGTAATTGAAGTAAATAAATTTAGCCGTGCTGGAGAACATTAATTATGACCATAATTGTGTTTGCATAATCTTACATAGCATATTCATAATCATAACTGGTTCTGTGTTTGATTGTGTGTGACCATACATAGTTTTACATGAATTAGTTGAATATTAGTAAATTTAGACTTAAATTACTAATACAATAACAATCAACTTGAGAATCCATAGTTGTTAGCTAAACATAAAGAAGAAGTGGATTCGAACTAAATAAGAGTGTTTTTAATTATTAATTGAATTTGAGTTAAGTTAGTCTGATCTTGCAAAATCGGATAAAAACCCACTTAAAGCTTATTAAAAATTAGGTTAATTTAGTAGTAGATAAATTAATTAGTCAACACCGTTCCCTGTGATCGACACCCGACTTACCCCGAGCTATACTATAGTCTGACTAGGTACACTGCCTAGGTGCAAGTAGTTAGTTAAGGTAGTTAGGTTACAAATTTAAAATTAGGTGTAGCTATTTGTATGCATCAAGTTTTTGGCGCCGTTGCCGGGGAACAACTTATTAGATAGTTTATTTATTTGTTTTAGATTAATCGATCCTTTTTGTGGGGTAAAACCTGCAAAAAGTTACTTTTTCCGCTTTTTTTTTGTTCCAGTACCTAACTCACGACGTGAGTTCAGTATTTTCTCGTTTTTTTTTATTTTTTTTCAGCTTGTTTTTTCTGCGACAACACGAGGTGGTAGCCTTTACCACGTCGTGGTGGACAGTCAGTAAGAAATTTTTATTTAGTTTTTGTTCAGTTTTACGTTTTTATTTTGTTCGTTTTGCAGGAGTTCATGACCAGAGGTTCCAATACACCTTTGGTGCCACCTCTTGAAGATCCAGAGTCTTCCTTTCACAAAAAGAAAGATAAGAACGTGAAAGAAGATCAAACACCAAAGAAAACACCCTTACAAGAACTCAAGTCAGTGTTCTCAAAGAAGTCAGGGAAGAAAACGGGAGAATCGAGCTCATCTACAAAGGACAAGAGCAAGGTTGCAAGTTTAGATCAAATACATATCCCAAACGAGTCTAAATACGAGTCCGAGAACGAGTTTGGATTATATACGAGCGAACCCGAAGACGAGCTAAGCAACGAAATGGCTAACATTGAAGAAATGTCAATGGGAGCTTACAAGAAGCGTATTCGAGAAGATGTTGGTCCGGGATTAGTACAACCAGTGATACCTGCCGCTGCCACATTCGAGCTGAAGGGACACAACCTGACTGCACTTAAGGATATCCCATTTTATGGGAAGGATCATGAGGATGCATTTAAGCATCTAGACGAGGTCAACGACATTGCTGACTACTTCAATGTCCCGAATGTCAATAGAGATACCATCTTACTAAGGATGCTACCAGTCACTTTCAAATGAGCTGCAAAAGACTGGTTGAAAGCATTTCCTCCTGGTACAATCACTACTTGGGCTCAAATGCGTGAGCAATTTCTAGATCAGTTTTGCCCACCTTCCAAGATAGCTAAACTCAAGAAGGCAATAGCCAACTTTGAGCAACAACCGGGGGAGTCACTATACGAAGCTTGGGAGCGCTACAATGGGTTGTTAAGGAATTGTCCTCAACATGATCTAAATGTTCAACAAGAGATGTCTATTTTCTATGATGGGGTCAATGTTATGACAAGACAACTCCTTGATTCTCAAGGGCCATTGACAAAGAAGAATCCAAGGGAGGTCAAGGAGTTAGTTGAAGAATTCGCAAGACACTCTCATGAGTACCACAACCCAAGACAAGATGGAGCAAAAGGCAGTGGGGGTGCACATTCTGAAGAGATGGCTGCTATGATGGTGTTGCTCAATACTATGGACCGGAGATTAACCCAAATGGACCAATCAATTCATGTAATAAGAGTTGGATGTGAGAAATGTAGTGGGCCACACTTTACTAAGGATTGCCATTTGGATGATTATGGGAACAAGAAGGCTCAAGTTTGCTACTCAAGTGGGGACAAGTATGATGACGATTGGAGGAAGCCAAATAAGGAGTGGCTGCCTTATGATGAGTACAAGAAACAGAAGGAGGAGAAATATAGGCAGACTGGCTGGGGTTTTTACCAAAAAGAGCAACCACCAGCTGAGAAGAAAGCTGATTTGGAGACTATGTTGGTTCGTTTCATGGAAGCTTCAGAGAAGAGGCATGATGATACTGATGCAGCATTGAAGGATCAAAGAACAATGATGAAAGAACAGTAGACCTTGATGAAAAATCATCAAGCCATGATGATTGACCAGCAAAACTCACTGAGAAATCAGCAAGCCTCCATCAATAACCTTGAAGCTCAACTTGGCCAACTTACAACTTTGGTGAATGAGAAGCTATTTCATCAAATTCCTGAAAAGAAGACTCAATCCCATGTTATGGCGATTGATACTGAAGAGGAAGCAATCTCTGAGTTTTTGGAAGCCCTAGAAGTGGAGCCAAAGCCATCCGGACCAAAGCCAAAGAAGACGAAGCTCGAAAACGAAAATTGTGACATCCCCATTTTCACGGCCAGAAAAGACCTATTTTTTTGTTTATGCTTGTTTGAAAATCAGAGTAATATTTTAAATAAAAGTGTTGCGGAATTTTTCCCAAAACAAAATATGATAAAGATTTATCAAAAGCATTTCCAAGGAAATGTATTTCATTAAAAGACTCGGGATGTCATGTTCGATACAGATCAAAAGCATAAACAATACAATATAAGCCTTACTACATTATTTCATATCTACAGGCCTATATTCGTAATCCCTCATCCAAAACATCACATCTATGCTCGAGCGCCACTACCTGTAATACATGAAACTGAGTGGGTCAGGCTTGGGAGCCTGGTGAGCACATAGGGTTTTCAACCCACAATAAATATGTTTATTAATTTCACCAATCAACAATAACCCGATTACCCATTCCCGTTATCCTCACTTTACGTCCCTAAACACCTATCATAAGGGACCTACCCTAAGGATCATCATCGGGATGGACACTACTGCTAAAGGGGTTCCTCAGCAATAAATGTCCTAAAGGCAACCATGAGGGGGATGGAGTACACCGGTGAACACATCGTTCACAAACACCTACAGGTTGCGAGCCTGCTAGCGTTCCACTGGACTGTCTAGAAGAGTCCGTGGTCGTCATCTATACTCCGCTAGATGACTGGATCACCAACAACATCGAGGCCGCTCATCATTTTATCACACATCGTCTTATTACATCTACCCATGTTTTACCCCAACATTTTTGTAGATATAAAATACATATACAGTTTAAATCATGAAAAACGTGTATAAAATCATTCATCCAACATAGACAGCAAGTATTCAAATAATATGCACACATAACACGTAATTTATATAAAATACTTCATATCTATGTGTAAGATGAAAGTAACTATGCACTCACCTGATTAGGTGGTGACTCGGTACTTAAACAACACTTCGTTATCTCAAAACAATTTTTCCTTGACCAAAACCTAGTATTAATACCACTAGAGTTTAGTTTTAACGTTAACAGTGACTAATTAATAGCTATTATTATTATTATATAAGCGTTAAATAACACTCAATATAACTCATAATAATAGCCCAAACAATTATTTTAAGGACCTAATAACATTACTATAATTATTTAAAAGTTATATTAAAAATTGCATAGGCGTAGCTCACTTACAGCGGATCTTAAAGAAAACCGGGCCTTGCTCGGAGCAGCGTTTCCGAACCGAAAGACCCTTTTTCTCGGGACTCCGGGAGCCTCGGGGCTTCCTTAGGGTGCTAGGGATTTTTCCTAGGGTTTAGGGGGTTAAAATGGGTTAGAGAGAGAGAGAAAGTAGTGAGAGAAAGAATGAGTTTTGGTGTGATTTCCTCGGCAGCCCTCGCAGGGTATTTATAGGGGCCGAACTTCGGATCTACGCGGGGCGTTCAGGAAGTTACGCGGGGCGTAACTTCGGATAAGGTCACCAGCTCGGATCCAGCTGGCTCGCACTCGCAAGAGGGTCAGGTCCGAAGGTACGCTGGGCGTACCAGCCTTGGACGCGGAGCGTAGGGCGAAGGCGAGGCGACGTGGCGTTCATCGGATGCGAGACCGTGGGGAGCAAGCAACGGCTAGGATTGAGCCACGTCATCGCGTCTTGCATCAGATTTCGCAAATTGCACTCTCGACTTTAAAAATTCGTAATTTTCACATACGAGCTCCGTTTTCGACGTTCTTTATATCCACGCGTAGGCGGGAACGTACTCTACAACTTTCATTTAGACTCCGTTGACTAATTTTGAATTTATTTTAAAAGTTATATTTTTAACAGGCTGAGACAGGATTGGTCTGTTAAAAATTCATAACTTCTTCATCCGACGTCCGTTTTCGTCTGTCTTTTTATTGTTATGCTACTATTAACGAGATCTTCGATTCTCGTTTAGGTTGTGTCGGCCAAAAAACCGCTCGATCTAATATTCGAACTTCGGGCTGTACACTGCTAAGATGAAATTTCGAAAAATCATAACTTCCTAATACGAAGTCAGATTTGGGCGTTCTTTTTATGGACGCTCTCGGTTTAACGTTTTCTATGACTTTCGTTTAGATCACTAAGGCTAAAACTCGCTTTATCGTAAATTCACTATTTACGCTTCCCGGTATCGTGCCGGTTCCATCACGAAACTTCGACGGGTCATAACTTCTTCGTTATAACTCGGATATCGGCGTTCTTTATATCTCCAGAATCCTTGTTTCGACCACTACAACTTTATGTAAAGATATCGGGCTTATCTCACATTTTAATTTTGACGCTTATTTTTATTCTTTATTAATTATACATTTATAATTAAATAATAAGCATATAAATTCACATAATTCACAAAATACTCAAATATTTCATCTTTATTACATCAAAAGAGTTACAATAGTTGACCTAGACTATTAAATCGTCTAAAAATGCTTAGCCCCGAAACCCGGGCGTTACAATTCTCTCCCCCTTAGGATGATTCCGTCCCAGAATCATGCGTCAGCAAACAGATGCGGATAGCGACTCATCATGTCATCCTCTGTTTCCCAAGTGAGATTCGGCCCATTTGAATGTTTCCATTGGACTAGCACTAAGTCGACCATCTTGCGTCGTAACTTCTTAGTCTTACGGTCAACAATTGCCTCGGGCTCTTCAATCAACCTCTTGTTCTCATCCATCCTTAACTCTGAGATCGGAATTATGTCGGGAACTTCTCCCGTGAATTTCCTCAGATAATACACATGGAAGGTGTTATGAATACCATCGAGTTCTTCGGGCAATTCCAGCTTGTAAGCTTGGTTCCCAATCTTCTGAAGAACTTTGAACGGTCCAATAAACCTTGGACCTAGCTTTCCTCGTTTTCCGAATCTTATAAGTCCCTTCCACGGTGAGACCTTAAGCAAAACCGAATCCCCAACTTCGAAGGTCATCGGTCGTCTTTTCTTGTCAACATAGCTCTTCTGACGATCCTGAGCTGCTAACATTCTTTCCCTAATCACCTTCAACTTCTCAGCAGTCTCATGGACTATCTCGGGGCCCATAAACTGCTTTTCTCCAGCTTCAAGCCAACAAGAAGGCGTACGACACTTTTGTCTGTACAAAGCTTGATAAGGTACCATCTTGATGCTCGAGTGGAAACTGTTGTTGTAGGAAAATTCTACCAGAGGTAAGTGCTCATCCCAGTTTCCTTGGAACTCGAGGGTACATGCTCTCAACATATCTTCAAGCGTTTGAATCGTTCTTTCGCTCTGACCATCAGTCTGCGGATGGTAGGCCGTACTCAAACACAACTTCGTACCGAATTCCTCTTGTAGACTTCTCCAAAACCTTGACGTGAAATGACTATCACGATCCGATACAATCGTTAGAGGAACACCGTGAAGCCTCACAATTTCCTTCACGTAAGCATTTGCAAGCTTATCCATAGACCACCTTTCGTTGGCAGCTATGAAGTGTGCACTCTTTGTGAGACGATCCACGACCACCCAAATCATGTCGTGTCCGTTCTTCGTCCTGGGTAGTTTAGTCACAAAATCCATGGTGATGTCTTCCCATTTACCCATGGGTACAGGTAAGGGTTCTAAACTCCCATATGGTTTCTGATGTTGTGCCTTAACTCTCGCACATGTTACACACTCGGCCACATACTTCGCAACATCGAGCTTCATCGTCGGCCACCAGTAGTAGGGTTTTAGGTCCCTATACATTTTTGTGCTACCGGGATGAATCGAGTACATGGTCTTGTGAGCTTCTTCCATCAGAAGATCTCTTATTCCTCCCGTATTAGGTACCCAAATCCGATCTTGGAATACCTTCAGTCCTTGACGGTTTGTACCGAATACCAACGTCCTTCCCAAACGTTCTTCCTTCCGGTCATTCTTTTCTGAAGCTTCTTCTTAATCTTCCTTGATACTTTCCACAATCGTCGAGACAACTTCTATTCTCAACGCTCTTGGCCTTTTCCTTTCAAGATTGACTTTCCGACTGAGGGCATCAGCAACAACATTTGCCTGACCGGGGTGGTAAAGTATCTCACAGTTATAGTCCTTGAGTAATTATAGCTAGCGTCGTTGTCTCATGTTTAATTTCTTCTGATTAAAGAGATACTGGAGACTCTTATGATCAGTGAAAAGTTTGCACTTCGTTCCATAGAGGTAATGCCTCCATATCTTTAGAGCAAAAACTACCGCTGCCAACTCCAAATCGTGAGTGGGGTAGTTCTTTTCGTGCTCCTTCAATTGTCGAGATGCGTATGCTATCACCTTTTCTCTTTGGGTCAGAACACAACCCAACCCGACTCCAGATGCGTCACTATAGACCGCGAAGTCTTCAGCTCCATCGGGTAGAGAAAGAATCGGTGCTTCACATAATTTCTTCTTTAGCTTCTCGAATGCTTCTTCGTGTTTCTCACTCCATGTATAAGTAGCTCCTTTGTGGGTCAAAGCTGTCAATGGAGCAGCTATCGAAGAAAAGCCTTGGATAAATCGTCGGTAGTATCCGACTAATCCTAGAAAGCTTCAAATCTCTGTGGGACTCTTTGGACGTTCCCACTTCATCACAACTTCGATTTTTGCTGGGTCGACCATTATTCCCTCTTGGTTAACCACATGACCCAAGAATTGGACTTCTCGGATCCAGAAATCACACTTGGAGAACTTTGCATACAGTTTCTCCTTCTTCAAGACTTCCAACACTTCTCGTAGATGTTGGCCATGCTCCTCCTAGCTTTTCGAGTAGATGAGAATGTCGTCGATGAACACTATCACGGTTTTATCGAGGAATGGTTTACAAACCCTGTTCATCAAATCCATGAATGCTGCTGGAGCATTGGTTAGTCCAAATGACATAACCAAGAACTCGTAGTGTCCATATATTGTTCTGAATGCAGTCTTCTCGATATCCTGCTCTCGCACCTTCAGCTGATGATATCCTGACCTAAGATCGATCTTTGAGAAATAGCTCGAACCTTGCAGCTGATCGAATAGGTCATCGATCCTTGGCAATGGATACTTGTTCTTCACTGTTGCCTTGTTCAGCTCTCGGTAGTCTATACACATTCTCATGCTTCCGTTTTTCTTCTTCACGAATAGCACCGGAGCTCCCCAGGGTGATGAACTAGGTCGAATGAAACCGTTGTCCAATAACTCCTGAAGTTGCGTCATAAGCTCTTTCATCTCCGTCGGTGCTAATCGGTAAGGTGCTTTCGCTATTGGTGTTGTACCTGGTAACAAGTCTATTCGGAACTCTACTTGTCTATCAGGCGGTAATCCGGGAAGATCTTCGGGAAAGACTTCCGGATAATCACACACAACCGGTATATTCTGCACCTCTTTCTTTTCCTTCTTAGCATCGATTACGAATGCCAAGTATGATGCACATCCCTTGGACAAACATTTTCTGGCTTTCATCAGGGAGATGATTCCAGAATTTACTCGGCGTTTGTCCCCGTACACCATAAATGACTCTTTTCTGGGTGGGTTTACCCTTATTATCTTCTTTCAGCATTGAATCTCAGCATTGTTGGCGCTAAGCCAATCCATTCCCAGAACGATGTCGAAACCGTTCAATTTTATGGGTAACAGCTCCTCGTGGAATTCATTTCCGTTTAGGTCGATGACGATGTTCTTAATACAATTACTAACTGGTACGAATTTGCCACTGGAAACTTCCACAATTAGGGCATTATCAAGTTTTTCTACAGGCAATGCTAATTTTCCTCCAAATCTATGCGATACAAAGGAATAGTTGGCTCCGGAATCAAATAGTATATTGGCAGGCAATCCATTTACAAGAAAGGTACCTGAAGCGACGTCTGCTGCCTCCTTTGCAGCCTCGAGCGTCATCTGGAAGGCTCTTGCCTTCGGCTTCGGTGGAATGTTGGGTCTTCCCGCCTCCTTCTTCTTCGGGCAGTCCCTCGAAATGTGCCCTTCCTCGCCACACCCATAACAAACTTTCTTGGTGAGGGTGCATTCATTGGCATAGTGCCCGGTCTTTCCACACTTAAAGCAGGTGACTTCTCCGTCGCATTTTCCGGAGTGCTTCTTCTTGCACTTGTCACACCACTTTGCTTCGGCTCCTCCTCCCTTTGAACCGGACTTCGAGAATTTACTTTTCTTGTTGGACCTTGAAGATCCATCGAATTTCCTTTTCTCACCAACCTCGGCCCTCTCCAGACCCCTTTCCTTTTGCTGGGTCTCCACATTCTTAGCTGCTCGAACAGCTGATTTCAGAGTGGTTGCCATCTTGACTGTCGGGCCAAAGTCGGCTGGCAGTCCATTTGCGAACTTCTCAATTTTGGAGAGTTCGGTTGGCACTAGGTATGGAAACAACTTCAGCTTTTCTATGAATGCAGTAGTGTAGTCGTCAACGCTCATTCTCCCCTTCTTCAGGTTTTGGAATTCATTGTTCAGATCAATTAGATCTATTTCTGAACAGTATTGCGCCTTCAGTTATTCCAAGAACTCATCCCATGACATCTTTAGGGCTTCTCCTCATGGCATTGTATATGCCAATAGCTTCCACCAGCTCAAGACTCTAGTTTTCAGTTGTCTTACTGCGAAGACGGTCTTCTGTTTCTCGCTACAGCTGCAGCTCTCGAACACCATCTCCATATCGGAGATCCAATCCATAATCTCAACAGGCTTTGGGCTTCCTGAGAGACTTGGTGGCTTGGCACCTAAGAAATTCTTATACATCCGCCCATCCTTGTCGTTTCCCCTCTCCGGGTCATTCCTTCGTTCTCCTTGAGTCCCAACTTGACTCACATGGCGGCTATAGTTCCCTTCATCCGATTGCTCGGGACTCAGCTTGGGTTGCTCAACGGGCATGGTAGGTTCGTCCCTATTCAACATCTGCCTCATTTCTTCCCTTTGTTCCGCTAACATAGCCCGAATCATGGCTTGTACTCCAGCCATGGTGATTGGCTCGGGTGCAACTTCTACTACAACAGGTATTTGTTGAATCACTGGGGGTTGATTCCTATTCCCATTTGCATTCCCATCTCCACTGCGGGTTCTTGCCATCTTGATCTATACACCGAATAAGGTGAATTTAGATCTTTATTCAGGATAGATGTTTAAACCGTCCTTATCACTCCGAAACGTTTACATGTTAGTTGTAATATCATAGTCGTACGTTTAGAATCCTAAACACATAAGGTTTCCAGATCCGGTCGGCAACAGACCATAGATCCGAACAAATAACAGCATATCAGGCACAAAGCATTTAGCACGTAAAAGCATTTTAGGCATAATTCCTAAAATAAGCTAGTGCTCACACCTCACAATCATCACTTCGCATTCTAAGTTTAAGTCTAGAAATCCTACAAATTCCTAGTTCGCTTAAACTAATGCTCTGATACCAAATGTGACATCCCCATTTTCACGGCCAGAAAAGACCGATTTTTTTTTTTGTTTATGCTTGTTTGAAAATCAGAGTAATATTTTAAATAAAAGTGTTGCGGAATTTGTCCCAAAACAAAATATGATAAAGATTTATCAAAAGCATTTCCAAGGAAATGTATTTCATTAAAAGACTCGGGATATCATGTACGATACAGATCAAAAGCATAAACAGTACAATATAAGCCTTACTACATTATTTCATATCTACAGGCCTATATACGTAATCCCTCATACAAAACATCACATCTATGCTCGAGCGCCACTACCTGTAATACATGAAACTGAGTGGGTCAGGCTTGGGAGCCTGGTGAGCACATAGGGTTTTCAACCCACAATAAATAAGTTTATTAATTTCACCAATCAACAATAACCGGATTACCCGTTCCCGTTATCCTCACTTTACGTCCCTAAACACCTATCATAAGGGACCTAGCCTAAGGATCATCATCGGGATGGACACTACTGCTAAGGGGGTTCCTCAGCAATAAATGTCCTAAAGGCAACCATGAGGGGGATGGAGTACACCGGTGAACATATCGTTCACAAACATCTACAGGTTGCGAGCCTGCTAACGTTCCACTGGACTGTCTAGAAGAGTCCGTGGTCGTCATCTATACTCCGCTATATGACTGGATCACCAACAACATCGAGGCCTCTCATCATTTTATTACACATCGTCTTATTACATCTACCCATGTTTTACCCCAACATTTTTGTAGATATAAAATACATATACAGTTTAAATCATGAAAAACGTGTATAAAATCATTCATCCAACATAGACAGCAAGTATTCAGATAATATGCACACATAGCACGTAATTTATATAAAATACTTCATATCTATGTGTAAGATGAAAGTAACTATGCACTCACCTGATTAGGTGGTGACTCGGTACTTGAACAGCACTTCGTTATCTCAAAACAATTTTTCCTTGACCAAAACCTAGTATTAATACCACTAGAGTTTAGTTTTAACGTTAACCATGACTAATTAATAGTCTAGCTATTATTATTATTATAGGGATATATACAGTAAAGTCCCAATATTCTCATCGATTTAACAAGAAAGTCCTAAACTTTATTTTTTTGACAGTAAAGTCCAAATTACCGGCAATTTTTGACACTTTTACCCTTTTTTTCCGGTTAGCCGGTAATTAGGATTTTTTTTGTCAAAAATATAAAGTTTAGGACTTTCTTGTCAAATCGTCAATTAGGACTTTACTGTCAAAAAAATAAAGTTTAGGACATTCTTGTCAAATCGTTGAAAATATTGGGGCTTTAATGTATTTTCATAACCCAAGAACTTTTAATTGTGACTTTTGTTGCAGCACCACTATTTTTTTACCATCATCATCTTTACCCTGACACAATCACGATCAGGAGAAACATACGCAAAAGAGAGAGCGAGAAATGGTGAAAAGACTTGTAAAACTTTCTTCTTGCTTCGCCATCAAATCTTGAACTAAAAAGTGGGGACAGATTATACAAACACAAACAACACATGTCTAGTCAAAAAGGTGTTAATGTGGAGAAGGGAAAGAAGGGGCAATTTCGTTTTTTTTTTCGGTTTCTTATTTCTCCATTTTTGGGATTGCAAAAAGCCAACACAACTTTGGTTCTTTCTTTATGTCTTTCTTGATTATCTCCATTTTTTTCAATGTCGGTTTGTATAGATTAAAAAAACCATTTAACAAGAAGCAAACGTTAAGGATTTCAATAGGATCTAGCTGACTAGAGAAGGTTTCAATAACTCTTATGCTTAAAGAGTATCATACCATTAAATTTCTAACAAAGAAAGGGATATATACACTAAAGTCCCAATATTTTCAACGAATCGACAAGAAAGTCCTAAACTTTATTTTTTTGACAGTAAAATCCTAATTGACGATTTCACAAGAAAATCCTAAACTTTATTTTTTTGACAAAAAAGTCATAATTACCGGCTAACCGGAAAAAAAGGGTAAAGGTGTCAAAAACTGCCGGTAATTTGGACTTTACTGTCAAAAAAATAAAGTTTAGGACTTTCTTGTCAAATCGATGAAAATATTGGGACTTTAGTGTATATATCCCATTATTATATAAGCGTTAAATAACACTTAATATAACTCATAATAATAGCTCAAATAATTATTTTAAGGACCTAATAACATTACTATAATTATTTAAAAGTTATATTAAAAATTGCGTAGGCGTAGCTCATTTACAGCGGATTTTAAAGAAAACCGGGCCTTGCTCGGAGCAGCGTTTCCGAACCGAAAGACCCTTTTTCTCGGGACTCCGGGAGCCTCGGGGCTTCCTTAGGGTGCTAGGGATTTTTCCTAGGGTTTAGGGGGTTAAAATGGGTTAGAGAGAGAAAGTAGTGAGAGAAAGAATGAGTTTTGGTGTGATTTCCTCGGCAGCCCTCGCAGGGTATTTATAGGGGCCGAACTTCGGATCTACGCGGGGCGTTCAGGAAGTTACGCGGGGCGTAACTTCGGATAAGGTCACCAGCTCGGATCCAGCTGGCTCGCACTCGCAAGAGGGTCAGGTCCGAAGGTATGCTGGGCGTACCAGCCTTGGACGCGGGGCGTAGGGCGAAGGCGAGGCGACGTGGCGTTCATCGGATACGAGACCGTGGGGAGCAAGCAACGGCTAGGATTGAGCCACGTCATCGCGTCTTGCATCAGATTTCGCAAATTGCATTCTCGACTTTAAAAATTCGTAACTTTCATATACGAGCTCCGTTTTCGACGTTCTTTATATCCACGCGTAGGCGGGAACGTACTCTACAACTTTCGTTTAGACTCCGTCGACTAATTTTGACTTTATTTTAAAAGTTATATTTTTAACAGGCCGGGACAGGATTGGTCCGTTAAAAATTCATAACTTCTTCATCCGACGTCCGTTTTCGTCTGTCGACTAATTTTGACTTTATTTTAAAAGTTCCATCACGAAACTTCGACGGGTCATAACTTCTTCGTTATAACTCGGATTTCGGCGTACTTTATATCTCCGGAATCCTTGTATCGACCACTACAACTTTATGTAAAGATATCGGGCTTATCTCACATTTTAATTTTGACGCTTATTTTTATTCTTTATTAATTATACATTTATAATTAAATAATAAGCATATAAATTCACATAATTCACAAAATACTCAAATATTTCATCTTTATTACATCAAAAGAGTTACAATAGTTGACCTAGACTATTAAATCGTCTAAAAATGCTTAGCCCTGAAACCCGGGCGTTACAAAAATGTTGCTGAATTACCAGACTCACGTCGTGAGCCTGCCATGCTCACGACGTGGGCTCAGTCTGAACAGAAAAATTCAGATTCCGTTCCGGCTTACCGACCGCCTTTGCCGCTCCCATCTCGAGCACATCTCAGTCCACTGGAAAGGGAACATCTGGAATTTATTCATCAAATAAAGGGTATTCCTATTAATACCCCTTTTATCGATTCACTTTCAAAAATTCCAGAATACGCAAAGTTCCTACAAGATCTTATGGACACTCGTCAACAATTAAAGAAGAACTCTAAAGTAATTCTTAGTGAGCAAAGTTCAAGAGTGGTATTGGGAGACATACCTAAGAAGATGGGAGATCCTGGACGCCTCACTCTTCCATGTGAGTGTGGTAACAACTTGAAGACTTATGCTTTAGCCGATTCTGGGGCTAGCATAAATTTGATGCCATATTCATTTTATCAAAAGCTGAATATTCAGAAAATGAAGGGTACAAAGATGACCATCCACATGGCTAATCGTTCGGTTACTCATCCAAGGGGTATTGTGGAAGACATCCTAGTTAAAATTGGGAAATTTGTTTTCCTAGTTGACTTTGTGATTATAGATATGAAAGAGGATGTTAATGTCCCAATTATTCTTGGTCGCCGTCTACTTAATACTGCTAGAGCTTTAGTTGATGTTCGTGAATCGAAGCTTACATTGAGGGTTAGTGAAGATGAGGAGACCTTTGGAATACAAGATGGTTTTCAAGGAGAAGATGTAAAAGGTGAGGTGTTCAATATGGATGAAGATAATGACCTTGAAGAATTGGAGAAGCTAATGGAGGAAGAAATCAAGGCAATTTATCAAGTCAAACGCACTAAACCAAGAGCATCCGTTCTGTTTTTCGTTGAAGTCATTGCCTACACAAAACCAACAACTTTGATGAGTGAGGAAAACGATGATTTGTCAAGTGATGAAGACGAGGTTATCTCTAAGGAAACGATTGCAGTGGTGAAGGAAGAGAAGATTCCTATTAAGCTAAAGAAGAATGAAGAAAGATTAGAAACAAAAGGGACCAAAAGGAAACTTGACATAGTCGAGGCAAAGGCTAAAAAAGAAAATTCGAAAAAGGCGTACATTCGACGTGTTCAAGCATACAAAAGGCAATGGAGGGAGCAGAAGATCCAACTGGTGATGGACTCATCTGAAGATTCAATGTAGAGAGGCACGGAGTCCAGCTCACGACTCCATAAAAAAGAAACGCTTATCGGGAGGCAACCCGAGTTTGGTTTGAATTTTCTTTCTTTCTTTTTAGTTTTTGCATTTTTAGTTTTTGAAGTAATCGATCGTATCATTCACTTTGTGCAAACTAGGATATTAAGTGTGGGGTCAGTAGAATTAAGTGGTAATAAATTAGGTGGTTTAATTAATTAAAAATTTAAAGTTTGAAGATCCAGACGAACTCATGACATGAATCATTATGGTTCACGACGTGAGTCTAGTGTGACTTACGGACACCTTTCTGTTAGGCCATTATATTCCCCAATTCATTAACCTATTAAAAGTCCAGCCCACTTAATGTTTAAATCGAATGGCCCAAGTGTTCAGCCCAAAACAAACTCAAAACGTGACTCCTTAGGGATTCACGACGTGAATTTAGAAACGCATGGGACCACAGTAAAAGACAGAAACCATTTGACCTAAACCATTACTTTATTCTCCCACGAAGTGAAAACGGATTTTGGTCCCCCCTTTGTTTCGATTGCGAACGTCATCTTCCCTTATTCTTCTTGTGCTTACGTAATCCTCCAATCTAGGTAAATTAATCTTCTTTACATTGTTTATTGTTGATTTATTTGCTGGATTTAGGGGTTAGGGTTTGCATTTCATTTGAATATCAAAATCAATACCCTTAATGTGTGAAGATTTTGCGGCATGCACCTGGAATGAGTTTGAAATTGTTCTAGCATAAAACCCTAAACATTAGATTCGCACGATTTGCACACAGAATGGACCGATTCTGACTTTTGATTACAAACTCACGACGTGACTCCTTAGGGATTCACGACGTGAATCCTGGACACTCTAAGTTTTTGATTCTGTTTAATACTAATCTTTTGGGATGTTTTTGCTGGTTTTGTTTTATGTTTATTTTTGTAGCAATGGCTCCCAGAAGAGATGTTCCGACAGGGGTGGCACGTTTGCACCCATTCTACGTTTTCCCAACAACCATGCCACGAGATATTTTGACACGTTGCAACAACAGGCTAGGGTGGTTGTACAATAGGGAAATTGCTCTTGCCCCTACGATTAATTGGGCAAGATTGTGGGTGGTCGGAATTTTTGATCGGTTGTCTCCGTTTCTTACAAAGATATTTTTGGGAAATGGATTTCATTCACGTGCAAGGGCTGGCATAATTTATTTGGTTTCCAAGAGAGGGTATATAAAGAACTATGCGTGGAATTTTTTGCAACTGTGGCATTCCATGAGAATGTCCAAGACCCTACGTTCCCGCAAGCCTTAGTTTTTAGACTCGGGGGTGAATATCGTGAATGCAGTTTGGTTGAATTTTCCTGGAGAATGGGGTTATACGAGACTCAGGAAGCTATGACTCCAGAATTTGTTATGTTTTTGAGGGAGGCAGCTCGAGGATATGAAAATGGGGCCTCGGGGCTTGAGTTTTGGAACAATATTGCATCCGGAATATTAAATTCCGGAGTGTCACCCGAGAGCAGCAAGATCCCACATTCACCGCTTGATACAGCGATTCATCACTTTCTCCATCAATCATAGGCACCATGGAGATAAGGTCACGAAGCAAAATTTGTTTTTTTTATGGTTCATCTTACAGCCAGGAGTGTGTTGTAATATTCCATATTTTCTGGCTCGTTTCTTGGCTGATTCTGCTGCAAGTTCCCGCCCCGGGAGCCCTATTTGTGGGGGCCACTTCATCACTCGATTGGGCCGTTCTTATGGCTTAATCGTTCCCGAGATTACCCTCTCATTAACTTGCATGGCGGGTAATGAGTTCACTATGGGATACTTGGAGACATTGAGGGTGGTTCGGAATTTCGGGTCTCATTGGGGCCTTGTGCATACTGATGATGAGGGTGATGATGGAGAGCAGCCTAGTGGACAGCCTGAGCAACAACCACAGCCAAGGCCTCGGAGGAGGAATGTGCAAGGACGAGGAGAGAGAGGACAGCCGGTGCATCAACCCGCACCTTTTCGAGAAGCACATTTTGGAGGAGATATGGCGGGTTATTTTGATCAGCTGTCTTTGAGCACTAATTGGATTGGGGGTACGATGGAGAACATGGTCTGACATTTCCAGATTGAGTAACCACCACATTTGGGTCACTACACCATTGGCCCAACGTGGAGCTCTTATCAACATTCGAGGGGCGATGGGGTTGGTACGAGTGGAGCACGAGATGAAGAAGATGGCGATTGATTTCTTATCTATTTAGTTTTAATTTTATTTGGTTTAGCTTTTTGTGGTTTTGAACTTATATTATGGTTTGTAAGACTTATAAGCTATTATGTTACTTTTATTTGTCCTTTGGTGGCTTTATTTCAGATTTGCTATGGAGTCTCGGAAAAGAAGGTCTAGTCGAGAACGTATGTGTCTAGCCAAGGGTTGTCTAGAGTCTAGAGTCGCGAGTCGAGACCCACAATTGAAAATAAGTGTGGGGTGAGTCGAGAGAGAGGATGAATTTAGCCAAACGTCATAGAAATTCTGCATTTAGAAGTGTCTTTATCCATTAAGATATTGGGGTGGAATGTCAAAATTATTAAGAAGAATGGGCAGTTTTCATTTTCAGTCGCCCAGTTCTCACGTCGTGAGGCTATATTCCTCATGTCGTGAGATGGGTTACGAGGTATTCCAGAATACGCAGTTCAGTGAATTCACATTGTGGAACATATTACTCACGTCGTGAGTTTTCTATTTTCACCATAATGAAGCATTTTCGTTCCTATTCATTACATGGATCACCACCATTACATTTGGAGTTATTATGAAGATTATTATGGCTCCTTTCCTCTACTATTAATGTGGCGTATGCTTTCCGACATTATTCTACACGTTTTGAAGATTTGCATCCACCTTTCTTGAAGATTGAAGTTTCAATTCATCGCTTGTTAGCTCATTTTCATATTTAGCGAGTTCAAGTCCAAGTTCTTATTTAGAAGAGGTTCATATTCAAGATGCACATTTTATCCACACTTTCATTTTCATGGAGTTCGATCACGCCACTATCCCATGGGAGTCTGTTCCTTTTTCTCCCTTTTATTGCTTTTATTTAGTTTATGCATACAATGAGGGCATTGTATGTAATAAGTGTAGGGTAAGAGGTCGAAAAGTAATTGCTTAGGTTGAAAAAGTAAATTGCTTGAAAATTAGTAAATTTTAAATTTTAGAAATAGATTTGAAATCTAAATAAATAAAAAATTCTAGTAGTTATGATAATTTAAACTTAAGTTGCTAGCGTTGTGTGGGATGATCCGATGAGGGCTCAAATGTTTAGTTGAGTCGATACACATTATAGTGCATTTGTGGCCTCCTTTATTCTAGTGAAATCATGGGACAAAAACACAACCCCACTTAGTTTGAGGGATGCAATATGTTTAGCAGCCTGTACTTGAAATGTATCCAGGAAGACTAATACTTTAACCAATAAAGGTTGAAGTTAAGCGCCCCTGCTTAAGCATGTAGGTTTTGAGTGTAAAAAGTGAGATATTTATAAAAAAAAAGAGAGAGAAATTACCAAAAAGTGAAAAATTGAAGAACTTTTGGAGCTAGAGAAGTATTAAAGTTTGAAGATCAAAGATCAAAAATTCTGAAAAATCAAAAGTTGAAGATATCGGAAATCAAACAAAAAGGTGGTGAATTCGAAGAAATCAAATATCAAATATCAAAGAAAGTGAAGAATTCAAGAAGCTCCATTGTGGTATCTTAAAGTTGTAATTCTCTAGTTTATGTATGCTTGGGTAGCTTTACAAAAATACCTTGAGGTTAGGAAGTTTTCTGCGGATGGATTCGGAGGGATGCATAAAATAAGCATTGTTCAAAAGAATTGGGCGCGTGTTTATGAGGATTGTGAGTATTTAGAATTGAGGGGGGTTACTTAGGAAACATTTTAGCCACAAATGCACGCGTTGAGGTCTTGGAATAATGGCTGAGTTTGAGTTGGATCGTTCTATGTGATGTTGGTGATAAAGGTTTAATTTAAAAATTATCAGATTTGCTTGAGGCCAAGCGAAGTATAAGTGTTTGGTATTTTGATATTGCCATATTTATACATATTTTTAGGCAATATTTATCTACATTTTTATGAATAATTTGGTTATTTATGTAGAATAATGGTACTTATAAAGATAAATTGATATTTGCAGCCAAAGTGAAGCATTTTCGAAGAAAGGGACCAAAATGGACAAAGCATGGAACTATGAAGGCTTGAAAGAAGAAAGATAGAAATCCAGCAATAATTCGCACTCACGACGTGAGAGTTGAAAGCTCACGACGTGAGTTGGAGTTTTCTAGAAGATTAGTATCGGGTGGAAGAGTCCTTGTACAACACGAATATATGCGTGCTCACGACGTCAGACGTTATTGCTCACGACGTGAGCCTGGAAAAATCAGATTATAAATATCCTTAGTCCATTACGATTTTGGAGCCTTTTTGGCGGATAGAAGGCAGACCTAGAGACGATTTTGAGAAGAGAAGAAGTTCTAGAAGAGGCTTTTATCACCTAAGGAGACAAAAGTACATCAATAGTTTATTTGTTTGGTACATTCATTATGACTTCTATTATGATTTGTGTTTGTTTATCTGTTGCTATGAGCAGCTGAATCTAGCTACTCTTGTTTAGCTAGATGAAGCTTCTGACTTATGGTTTAGCTTATTGATAATGGATTTGCTTAGTTGGTAATTTGCCTGTGTTTGATTATTATTACCTAGCATGTTAATATTTGTTTCTTTAGTTGCTTGTATTCATGTTCTGTGTAGCTTAGTGATTATTAAATTACATGAACTTGAAACCTAGTGATTTAGTGAACATTAAATTGCTAGAACTAGGATCGACCAAAATCTTAGATAGTAACTGAAGTAAATAAATTTAGTTGTGCTGGAGAACATTAATTATGACCATAATTGTGTATGCATAATCTTACATAGCATATTCATAATCATAACTGGTTCTGTGTTTGATTGTGTGTGACCATACATAGTTTTACATGAATTAGTTGAATATTAGTAATTTTAGACTAAAATTACTAATACAATAACAACCAACTTGATAATCCATAATTGTTAGCTAACCATAAAGAAGAAGTGGATTCGAACTAAATAAGAGTGTTTTTAATTATTAATTGAATTTGAGTTAAGTTAGTCCGATCTTGCAAAATCGGATAAAAACCCACTTAAAGCTTATTAAAAATTAGGTTAATTTAGTAGTAGATAAATTAATTAGTCAACACTGTTCCCTGTGATCGACACCCGACTTACCCCGAGCTATACTATAGTCTGACTAGGTACACTGCCTAAGTGGAAGTAGTTAGTTAAGGTAGTTAGGTTACAAATTTAAAATTAGGTGTAGCTATTTGCACGCATCAGCCATGTCACGGTTATTTGCTCATTGCTTGCCGCCAAGCCGGCACAGGCCTCGATGCCAGCTACTTTGAGGATCACCGATGAGCGCCAGGTGAGGGCGGAGCCCCCGAGGGCTCGAGTCGTGCTTTTCAGCTCACTGCTGAGGAGGCCAGAGCAGCTCCAAATGTTGTGACTGGTATGTTTCTATCCATTATCTTGTTGATTATTTTTTGTGTTATGCTTATATATGCCTCTGTTAGGTACGTTCCTAATGAACTCTTTGTCTGCTCTTGTGTTGTTTGACTCGGGTGCGAGTCGATCCTTCGTATCTCGTTCGTTCATTAGAGAGTTTGATATGCCTATTGGCGAGTTAGAGTGTCCATTGCGGGTTTCTATCGCTAACGAACATGGGGTTTCTGCATCATCAGTGTATCAGGATTGTGTATTGGAGATCTTTGGGGTGCCGTATCTGATCGATTTGATCCCTATTCCAATAGGGGATGTTTGCATGATTGTGGGTATGGATTGGATGAGCCGGTTTGGTGCTATGATTGATTGTGAGGGCCATCGAGTATTAGTTCAAACCTCAAGTGGGGGAGAACTGGTTATCTATGGAGAGGGTACCAGGATGGGTTCAGGGTTCTGTTCAACGGACATGGCTTATCAGTATATTCAGCATGGGTGTGCGGGCTACTTGGCGTATGTGGTGGATACACGTGTTGGGGATCAGATTTCAGTTTCAGAGGTCCCAGTTGTCAGGTAGTTTGCAGATGTATTCCCAGAGGAGTTTCCTGTTGTGCCTCCCGAGAGGCAGGTCGAGTTTAGGATAGACCTTGTCCCAGGTGCAGCCGCGATTGCCAAGGCACCGTACCGCATGGAACCGCTTGAGATGTAGGAGTTGTCATCTTAGCTGCAGAAGCTGCTAAGCAAGCAGTTCTCCGTGGGGAGCGCCAATACTGTTCGTCTAGAAGAAAGATGGTTCACACCGGATGTGCATTGATTACCGGGAGTTAAACAAGTTAATAGTGAAGAACCGTTATCCCCTTTCGCAGATTGATGACCTCTTCGATCAGTTGCAGGGTGCATCTTGGTTCTCCAAGATAGATATGAGGTCTGGGTATTATCAAGTTAGAGTGAGAGAGGAGGACGTGGAGAAGACGGCGTTCTGGACTCGTTATGGGCATTACGAGTTCGTGGTGATGCCATTTGGGCTCACCAATGCACCGACGGTGTTTATGGATTTGATGAATCGGGTATGCAGGCCGATGCTCGATCGTTCTATCATTGTATTTATTGATGATATCTTGGTGTATTCCAAGAACAGAGAGCAGTATGAGGAGCATCTTCGCGAGCTTCTGGGGGTTTTGAGAAGGGAACGAATCTATGACAAGTTCTCGAAGTGCGAGTTCTGGTTACGAGATGTCTAGTTCCTTGGGCACCTTGTTAACTAGGATGGGATTTTGGTCGATCTGGCCAAGATCGAGGCCGTAATGCAGTGGGAGGTTCTGAAGTCTCCCTCGGATATCAGGAGCTTCTTGGGTTTATCAGGGTACTATTGAAGATTCATTCATGATTTCTCCAATATTACGGTACCCCTCACTCGTCTGACGAGGAAGGGGGTAGAATTCCGATGGGGCCCTGAGCAACAAGCGACATTTGAGACCCTTCGACAGAGGTTATGTGAGGCTCTAGTTTTGACCCTCCCATAGGGAATTGAGGATTTCGTGGTATTATGTGATGCTTCCATAACTGGTCTGGGGGAAATCATGATGCAGAGAGGATGGGTGATAGCTTACGCTTCGCGGAAGCTGAAGCCGCACGAGACACGATATCCCACCCACAATATGGGGTTGGGGGCAGTGGGTTTTGCCTTCAAGATTTCGAGACACTATCTTTATGGGGTGCGTTGTACTATCTACACGGATCACAAGAGTATGGGGCTTATTATGGATCAGTCGAACCTGAACATGAGGCAGCGCAGATGGCTGGACGTAGTCAAGGATTATGACTGCGAGATCCTTTACCATCCGGATAAAGCAAATGTGGGGGCGGATGCTTTGAGCCAAAAGTTGGCCGGATCTTTGGATAGGGAGATATGTATAAGGATATCAGTGGATTCCCCGCTTTTGGGATTGATCAGGGAGACTCATGCCGAGGGTGTTCGGAAAGAGAATTAGAAGAAAGAGAGGATCAGGGGTGAGATTGACAGATTTGTCATGGATAGTCATGGGTTGTTGACCCGATGTTGCTGGGTCTGGGTTCTGATGTCTAGTGGGTCAAGCAGATTGTGTTAAAGGAGGCTCATAAGTCTCATTTTTCTATTCATCCAGGGCCACCGAGATACATCGGGATTTGAGATTGAGCTATTGGTGGCCGTGTATGAAGAGAGAGATAGCCTGGTATGTTGAGAGATGCATGACCTGCAGGATGGTCAAGGTTGAGCATCAGAGGCCGCATGGCAAGCTGCAACCTCTGGAGGTTCCCATGTGGAAATGGGAACATATTTCGATGGATTTTATCACCAAGTTGCCAAAGAGGGAAAAGGGTTTTGATGCTATCTGGGTCATCGTGGATCGATTGACCAAGAGTGTCCACTTTCTGGAGATTCGGGAGAGTTCTTCGACCGAGAAGTTGGCCGATGTGCATGTTCGCGAGATCGTTGCTCGCCATGGGGTTCCAGTCTCCATTGTTTCAGACCATGATGTTAAGTTCACTTCCCATTTTTGGCAGAGGTTCCATGAGGAACTGGGCACGAGGTTACACTTCAACACTGCTTATCATCCGCAGACCGACGACCATAGTGAGCGGACGATACAGACCTTTGAGTATATGTTGCGGGCATGTGTTATCGATTTCGATGGGAGCTAGGACTCCTACCTGCCTCTTGCATAATTTTCCTACAATATCAATTATCACTTTAGCATTGGTGCTCTACCTTTAGAGCTCTTATATGGGTGATGTCGTACCCCACTAACCCAATTTGGTGGGGCAAGTTTGGTCACAAGGTTATAGGAAGGAACGAAGTGGTCCTTCAGACCACACATCTGATTCAGCAGATCAGACAGAGATTGCAGACCGCCTAGAGTCGGAAGAAGAGTTATGCCAACCGACGCCGATACGAGTTGGATTTTTATTCAGCGACATGGTATTACTGAAGGTCTCACCTTGGAAAAGTGTGATACACTTCAGAAAGAGGGGGAAGTTGGGCCCCGATATATTAGGCCTTTTTGGGTGATTTCCAGGGTTGGCAAGGTTGCTTATAGATTGGATCTTCCGTAGGAGCTTAATCTGATTCACAACACTTTCCATGTTTCGCAGCTGCGAAAGTGCATATTGGATGTGGATGCAGTGGTTTAACTGGATGATATTCAGGTCGATAGGCGCCTGAACTATGTTGAGAAGCCGGTAGATATCCTAGAAAGGAAGGTGAAGGTTTTGTGTAACAAGGAAATACCATTAGTAAAGGTGTGATGACAACACTAGAGGGGCTCCGAGTAGACGTGGGAGCCGGAGGCTGAGATGCGGAAGCATTATCCCGAGTTGTTCACCGCGGCGGACTTCGAGGACAAAGTCTAGTTCAAGTGGGGGAGAATTGTAACATCCTGACATTCATGTACTTCTAATTCATCCTTATAATTCTATTTCATGTCATTTTGGCCCCTAAGCCCAAGAAGTTATGCTTTGAAGCCCTAGTGGCAATTTCGTAATTATGGCAGGAGAAATACGCCATGCGTAAATATGTGTATGATGTACGCTGGGCATACACCTATGTACGCGGGGCGTACTAGCTTCAGGAGGAAACCCTAATTTTTAGGGTTTGGGTGGTATTTAAGCAACATTATGTCTCCTTTCTCCTCACCTTTTCAGCGTCCACATCCTTTGAGACGTTTTTGAAAAACCTAGCCTTCATAGTGTGTGTGTTTTGAGCTCAAGAGTGTGTTTTTGGTGTGTTGAAGGAGGAAGAAGTTGCGTCAAGGAGCCTTGAAGTGGAAGCAAGCTTGTGGATCTGGAATCTTTGCCTTCTTAAGAAGCTCCCGAAGGTATAAAGTCTATACCTTGACATCTTGGTTGTTAGATACCATTTTTGGGTGTTTTATGTTGCTTTTCTTGTCCCAAAGGTCCCATGTTGTGCATGGTTGTTCTGGACGTTTTGAGATGTCCTTTCAGACCCTAGGAAGGGTCCTTAGCCATAAAAATGAAGTCCCTTTGGTTAGATTTTCTCCATGTATCTTATATGAGGTCTTAATGGATTAAGGCCTTGTGTTAAGCTCGTATTAGGCGTGTAAAGTCATAAAGTTGGAAACTTTATGACTCTAGGGTGTGTTTTGGTCATGGATCTAAAATATGGGCTTAAGTGCTTAAGCCATTAATAAGCTAAATGGAGTTTGGAGGCTGCGAGGGTACGCCCCGCATACATGGGAGTAGGCCCCGCGTACATGGGAGTACGCCTCGCATACTCGGTCAACCACCCCGATGGTGGTATTTTGCGAGGCTTCGCGTACACTAAGCGTACCTCCGCAGTACGCCCCGTGTACTCGCATGGGTCAGCCTTGTTGATTTGACTCGGCTGGGTTGACTCAGTTGACTTAGTAGGTTGACCAGTTGCCTATGACTTTGACCAAGTTTGACCTTGAGGGTATTTTGGGTATTTTGGGATTTTGATGGAATTTGGTCACTTGGTGGAAATAGGTATCGGTTTGAGAGTTGAGATTCAGAGTCGGACCTCATCAGTTCTGTTTAGTTTGCGAGGTGAGTTTTCCTCACTGTAATGTTGGGTCGAAGGCACCAAGGTCGGCCCCTTTGGATTGTTATTCTGTTTTATCGCATGCTTGTATGTTGTAGTGACCTGTTAGACCTGTATCCTAGTATATAGGATGATGCTATGCTTAGTGATCTATTAGATATGTATGATTGTCTGTTATATTAGCTAGGGTTTGATGTGGTATATGTTGAATTGTGATGGTATGTTGGGTTGAGGTGGTCCTGCTACGTGCTCAAGGCCAAGAGATCCAGGGCGTCCCGGATAGACTGTAGGCCAGTGGGGCGTACCAGTCAGGACGAAGGCCAGAAGAACTTTCTAGATAGACTGAAGGCCTGGTGAGGCGTACCAGTCATGCTGAAGATTCTGTGAGTGTACCAGATAGACTATAGGCCGGTGGGATGTTCCAATCAGACTGAAGGCTCTGTATGCATGCTGTTTGCTGTTAGTATTATGATTATCTATTGTACTGGTACTTTGGGGGAACTCACTAAGCTTTGGGCTTATAGTTTTGGGTTATGTTTCAGGTACCTCATATGATCGCAGAAAGGTGAAGGCATGATCGTGCACCTCCTCTTGTTTGGATTTATGATTTTGGGAAAAACTCTGATATTAAACATGTTTTGAAAACTAAATTGCAAACAATGATGATTTGTCGATTGGAATTTAAGTGTTTAATTTTTTCACGAATTTTATGGATGATACAAACAAGTTGTTCACCATCAATTCCTTAAATGGTAATGGTGTTTAAGTCTCACTTTTCATCATGGTGATAATGACGAAAAGATCATAAACACAGATTTGTTGCACACCTACATTCTAGTTGTTTTTTACTAGAGATGTCTTGGGATATGCATCACTATGTGTGAAAAATGTAAAAAGTATAAGATAAGAAGAGGGAAAACGAGTTTTTCACATTCTCATGGTTATAACGAGAATGACATAAAAACAATTTTTGAGAAACCATAACTCCGAGATGGTACAGTCTCGAAAGATCAAGGGTTAATAAAAAACTATTGTTGAATAAAACTTCAATTCATTAAGGCTAATAAAAGGAACCTGTGACAACCCGAAATTTTCATTTGTACGAACTCTACAGTCAAACACTTCAATTAAAAGTAAATTCATTTCTGCTAATTTTTAGCTCGGTTTAAAGTCCGTTTGGGTGTTTTTAATATTAATTCTTCGAGAGAACAAACGAAAGGAAGTATTTTCTAGGATTATTGGGGAACAAATAAAACAAATAACACCTTAATGAGGTGTTTACGGCCAAACATGAGGGGTTTGGGCCGTAAACCCCCCTTTGACCGAGAACTCATGCTTAAGGCATGAGTTTACTCCTTCCTTCCTCATTTCTTACTTCCAAACTCAAGAACACCCACATTCTCTCTCAAGTATCATAAGAG
The DNA here is from genome assembly GCF_052849685.1 of Lactuca virosa. Taxonomy (NCBI): domain Eukaryota; kingdom Viridiplantae; phylum Streptophyta; class Magnoliopsida; order Asterales; family Asteraceae; genus Lactuca; species Lactuca virosa. Next base: position 463,032,390 of record NC_136429.1, on the reverse strand, counting down.
CTTCTTCCAAATTTTCCAAAAATGTAAGTGTTTCTTCTCTTGATTTGTTGTTACAACACTTCATCTATTAGTTATACATGATTTCATCCATGAAATCTTCTCTTTTCATAGATCTTCAAGTGTTCTTCATTTCACCAAGAACACCAAGAACACACACTAGTGTTTTGGGCCGAAAACACCCTTCTTTGCTTCCATATTGTAAGTATCTATCTCCTATACTTGTTATCTAGTAAGGATACTTGAATTAGGGCCTTGAAAACATCCATTTCTCAAGAACAATAGGTGTTTTCGGTCAAGTGCATCTCCCTTGACCGAAAACCCTAAAGAAAGGTGCCTTTAAGACCTTAAACTCACATAAGGTTTTGGATGAAACTTAGAACCCCTATACATACTTGAAAGCCCTTGAAAATCACCTTATGCACCAAATATCATGAGTTTTCGGTCTTAACCTCATGGACCGAAAACCCTAAAAACCGAGAACCATTTGGACCGAGAACCATTTGGACTGAAAATACCATTAGGACTGAAAGCTCCTAGGAACATACGACTTAGAACAAAAGCCCCATTTGGTAACCATACACTCATTTTATGTAATCATTTATGATAGTAACACTTCTATAAGAGTGTTTTCTAGTCTATGAGAGTGTTACCCTTCTTAATTAGTTGTATAAGCACTAATTGCATGCATATATGTGTCTTTATATGGTAAATAGGATCCGTGTGCGCTCAAGTCTTCACTTGACACTTAACATCCTTTTTCCGATCTTACATTCGTATCACTCACTTCAGGTGAGTTCATACCCCTTAATCAACCTTTTAAATGTTTTTAAATGCTTTTATGGGGGGGGGGGGAATACAAGTTGAATCAAACTAGTTATAATATCAATCACATGTGAATTATGACTTGCAAACAAATGGATTTTCTATACTTTTAACTGCCTTGTCAACAAAACTACTTCAAAATGGTTATCAAACTCTTTTACATGTTAAACTGTTTATAAAACTTATTCTTGATTATCAAATCTTTACTTTCAACTCTTTAAACTTATATATTGCCAAATCATGTCTAATGCATATATAGTTATATAAGTAAGGTTTGAAGGACTTAGGACTGATAACTCACTTTATTTCCTGTTCCATGTTTGGTTGTGGACTTAGAGTACCCTGTTGTTTGTCCGACTATCGTTTGATCCTTAGTTATATATCACATATATATGTGTAGATATAAAGGTTTTACTTCAGTTCCAACCCTTTGGGTAGCAAAGGTGTATATGCTAAGTTACTTATATAACAATAGTAGGAAACTATAATAGGTATAGTTTAGGAGTATACTACTCACTATTTCTAATACTATGAAACATACAAAGAGTCAGTTCATACATGAGTTAATACATACTGTAAACAATACATACACTACACTATATAAATGAACGTACTACACATTAGAAAGAGAGAACATACACTAATACATACTATTCATACACACTAAACACTATACTAAAGAACATATTATGATGAGAATCAGGAGAGAACAAACACTACACTACTACAAACAATACATACACACTATAACCTAAATGTGAGGCACTACTTCGGGGCATGGCATCTCTGTCATGGCTCGACTTGTAACCAGAGTCTTCTGAAGGAAGAGCGTGAATTCGTGTATAGATCTATACTGGACTGACCGTCCTACACCTTGCTGCTAGCTACAGTGGGACCTGCAGGTCTTCGGGTGATGAATGTCATACCATCTCGACGTCTTCGAGCGTCGTGTTTTACTAAGGTCGATCAAGTATGGTTATAATTATATCACATTATACCTTAATTAACAATTGGTTTAAGGTAGTGAGTACAACAGTAGTCACTATAGTATAATACTACAGTACTTCGTTATTTTCCCATTACATCTACTTTGTGATCTTTTCACGTAAACAGTAATACAAGAACTATATTTTATTAAATGATAGTCCCATTTGGGAGAAATACTCACTTTTACAATAAACAAACATGCAGTACCTGATGTCTTGGTAGAAGACTACTTTTAAATAGAAAATATAGGATTTTCAAGGAGTTACAAACAATTACTACAAACATTTTTACAAACTTACACACTCAAACACTTGCAAAATTTTCATGCAATCGATGACACTAAAATACTTATGAACTCACCAGCTTTAATGCTGATAAACTCTTTCAAAATAACTTGTATTCTCAGGTCATCAGTAGACAGGTACCGAGGCCAGCTTTTGAGAAGATGGAGCACTTTTCAAGACTCATCTTTTATTTTGATTCATATTTTTGGTGTCTTATAAATTGTACAGAACACACTTGTATTAAAATACACTATTAATGCAATGGATGATGTTGTTTGCTTGTTTAATATATTTCTGTGTTGTGATACTGTACATGACGTCCTCCGCCCCAGAACGTTTTCGCCGTTCCGGTTTTGGGTTGTGACAGATTGGTATCAGAGCATTGTTTATTGTGAATCGAGTATATCAACTCATAAAAGATATACAAACTATAAACACAACGGGATTAAAATACTCTGAGCAAGAGTTTATACTTTTAAATAATAAAATATTTAACTAAGTATACGTACCTGCATTCATACTAAAATCAGTGTCACTAGGACAGAGCAAAAGTATTACGATTGTTGGGCAACACAATTAGACTTAGAGACATATGGTCAACCCTGGGAAGATATATCCTGATCAACTATATTATCCGAGGAGTGACTAGCATGTGCCTAAGGATGGTTGTGAGGTTGCAACAAGTCTAAAAACTTACCAACAATACTACAATGAAAACATTAGAACAGAACATAAACTTAAAATACTATAGGAGTATTTTGTGTTACTATAATTTACTTATGTGCAAACTAAAAAGGTCTTTATCAGTAGGTCAATAGTTGCTAAGTGGATACGCTAAGGCTATATGTATCTAGGATGTCATAGACTTAGAATCTGTGACCTTTGCTTTACTCCCTATTCCTTGTTTGGTTGTGGGTTTAGAGTTAGGGTTACTTATTCGAAGGTCTATCCTGTTTTGAATACATATAGCTAGTATGCACTATGCATGTATTGAAGTAACTGATAAAGATTATATTACTATTATCTTAAGTAGTACGTCTATATATATAAGATTCTTATACCCCTTTTCTCGCATAGATATCATGGCTGGATTCCATCTTCATGGCGACCCGTACTTCCCAAATCAAGGCAATGCTGGATGGCTTGACTATGAGTCAGAAGATGACCATCCAATCCCCTTGGATGATCACCTCGCAGAGGGCTTTTCTGATGGTTCCGACTCCGATCCTGAAGTCAACAACCTACCCCAAGAGGGTCAAGCCCCAAATCTTAACCCCCGACCCGCGTTTCAAGGTCCCACGCCCTTGTGGGCAACAAACCTGAGTCGCTGGAGTGATGAACAGGGTCAACCTTTACCCTACAACGGGGACCGAAACTTTTACAACATAAGCGAGGGTGGCTCAGCTGACCGAGTCCTGTCCGTCATGGTCTGTAGGATTTCTCGGAATGTCGAGCAAGGTCGAGCAGCCATCGACCGAATCATGGAAATTGATGCCAACTCAGGTGTCAACACGGTCCGCATTCGCCATCTCGAAGAGGCTATGGAAAGGACCAGGAGAACCAATGAGACTCTGCAGCAACAGCTAGCTGCATCCCGAGCTGAAGTCATAGAACTTCGAGTTCGCCAGAGGGCTCATGAGCGACACCTTCAAGAAGTGGTTCGTCAACTGGCTGATCTGAGGGTTCGCCCGAGGAATTCCCATCGCCGGTAGAAGATGTTTAGTACATCTTTTCTTTTGACTTAAGGAATAGCCTTTTTTAACTATGCTCTATGAAACATTTGACTGTAAAATATTCCTACCTTCCCAGTACTTTAACTAGAATTCTAAAAACTGTCAACCTTTTTCCCTTATGGTATGATGTAAGACCTGCTGTTAGGTCATTTTTTCCCCGAACTTATTACATCAATAATATCAGTAATATTGACAATTATCTAATCTGTTGGAGAAATCTGTACTCTTGTATTTCTCTACTCTTCTACTGTACTTCTATTTCAAAACATACACTCATTCAACTGTTGGACTATGGCGATTTAGCCCGTGGATCACTCTCAATATGCTTACAATTGATTCTCACTATCATGTTCATTTTTTTACTTATAGTTGAAGGATGCCTCCTCGAAAGTCGACAAGGCGTAATCCTCCGATTTCTCCAACTCCCATACCACCACCTCCTCCAGTAATCGATACGGCGGCTCTGAATGTTGCTGTAGCTGCGGCTGTGGCAACAGCAATGGCTCAATATCACTCTACTGGTGCCAGTGGATGTGGAACCCCTGTTAACTCTACTCAAGGTGAACTCCTTGTGCGCTCGAGAGAGTGCTCTTACAAGGACTTCACTAACTGTAAGCCAAAGCCCTTCAAAGGGACTGGCGGAGTCATTTCCCTCTCGCAATGGTTCGAAAAGACGGAGTCGATCTTCGAGATTTGCTCCTGCCCTGCAGCGAGTAAAGTCAAGTTTGCTTCTTGTACCTTCGAAGAAAAAGCCCTGACATGGTGGAATAGCCATGTCAAGTCACTAACTCTTGTAGTGGCAAACGACATGGGCTGGGAAACTTTGAAAGACCTCATGATCGAGGAATACCGCCCGCGAGGCGAAATCCAGAAGTTGGAACAGGAGCTGTGGAGCCTAACCATGAAGGGCTCCGACATAGTTTCTTATGAGCTGGTGGCCCTCTGTCCCAATATGGTTCCCACGGAGGGAAAGAAGATAGAGAGGTATATCTGGGGGTTGTTGCCTCCAGTTCAATGGAATGTTTTAGCTTCAAACCCCACTACCTTCGATAGTGCCAAGCGATTGGCACAATGCCTCATTGACCATGGGGTTCGTACCCCGTCATCAACAACAACCCTAGCCATCTCCGAACCTTCCAAACCCGCTGACAACAAGCGGAAGTTCTGGGATGACAAAAAGAAACAAAAAGGTGCCAAAAAGCAGCAGATTGTGGCGGTTCATGCCGCGATAGCACCGGTCGCTGCTGCTCCGATAAAGCAGTACGTGGAGAACTTGCCAAAGTGCAACAAATGCAGCTTCCACCACAATGGACCCTGCCGGGAGTTGCAGTGTTCCAACTGCAACAAAAAGGGACACACTGTCTGCTTCTGCAGAGTCCCGACAAGACCAATCAACCAGGTTCCAGGGTCTGGTGTAACCCAGTCTTGTTATGGATGTGGCGAAGTGGGCCACTACAAAAGGGACTGCCCCAAGGCAGGAAATGCTGGTGGAGCAGGAAGAGTTTTGGCTATAGGCCACAAGGAAGCAGTTGCTGACCCTGCGGTGGTGACTGGTACGTTTCTCCTTGAAAACTCTTATGCATGCATACTATTTGATAGGGGAGCGGAGAGAAGTTTCGTGAACCAGAAATTTGCACGCTTACTTAAACAACAACCACACACACTTAAAGAACCATTCACTGTAGAAATGGCTAATGGGAAGACTGAGAGCACTAGTAGCATATACATAGGATGTACTCTAACTCTAGATAGCCATTCATTTCCAATCGACCTCATGCCGGTCTCAATTAAAAGTTTCGACGTCATTATCGGCATGGATTGGTTGAGTCTGCACCGTGCAGACATCATGTGCTATGAAAAGGCTGTTCGCCTTAATCTTCCGTCTAACGAAACTCTTATTATCTACGACGACAAACCCGACACTAGCCTTAGCATTATCTCAAGTATTTAAGCTCAAAAGTACCTACGTAAGGAATATCGTGCATTCCTTACACACATTGTTGATACGAGCCAAGAAACCAAAGACCTGAAAAACATCCCCGTAGTATGCGACTTTCCCGACATCTTTCCAGAAGAACTACCTGGGTTACCTCCGCAGCGACAGGTCGAGTTCAGAATCGATTTAGTTCCAGGAGCTACCCCCGTAGCTAAATCGCCCTATCGACTAGCACCAGATGAGATGCAGGAACTATCCGGTCAACTTAACGAACTGCTCAGCAAGAGATTTATCAGACCAAGCTTCTCACCCTGGGGAGCACCGGTCTTGTTCGTCAAAAAGAAAGACGTATCGTTTCGTATGTGCATCGACTACAGGGAACTCAACAAGCTAACAGTTAAAAATCGTTACCCTCTGCCTCGCATAGACGATTTGTTTGACCAACTGCAAGGGGTGTCGTACTTTTCAAAGATTGATCTAAGGTCCGGGTATCACCAGTTGCGAGTCTTACAGGAGGATGTTCCGAAGACAGCCTTCCGAACTCGTTACGGACACTACGAGTTTGTAGTGATGCCATTCGGATTGACAAATGCGCCCGCAGTGTTTATGGACTTAATGAATCGGGTATGCCGTCCTTACTTGGATCAGTTCGTCATCGTCTTCATCGATGACATACTTATCTACTCTCGAAGTAAGGAGGAACATAGTGACCATCTGCGGCAAGTCCTAGGAACCCTGCGAACAGAGAAGCTCTACGCCAAGTTCTCTAAGTGCGAATTTTGGATCCGAAGGGTCGAATTCTTAGGACACGTGGTTAGTGAAGAAGGAATCCACGTGGACCCTTCCAAAATTAAAGCCATTGAGAATTGGGCAGCACCGAAGACGCCTACTGAAATTCGTCAATTTCTAGGCCTCGCTGGCTACTACCGCAGATTCATACAGAACTTCTCCCGAATTGCGAAACCTCTTACAACATTGACCCAGAAGGGTGTGGCCTTTGACTGGGAAGAGAAACAAGATAAGGCATTCCAAACGCTAAAACGAGCCTTGTGCACCGCGCCGATACTATCCCTCCCCGAAGGAATAGAAGACTTCGTAGTCTACTGCGATGTGTCAAATCAAGGGCTCGGGTGTGTTCTGATGCAACGAGGTAAGGTCATTGCCTATGCCTCAAAACAGCTAAAGACACATGAAGTAAACTACACCACACACGATCTTGAGCTAGGAGCAGTTGTGTTTGCTCTGAAGATCTGGAGACACTACCTGTATGGTACAAAAAGCACGATCTTTACAGACCACAAAAGCCTACAACACATATTCAACCAGAAGGAACTTAATATGAGGCAACGACGGTGGGTCGAGCTACTCAATGACTATGAGTGCGAAATTCGTTATCATCCGGGTAAAGCCAATGTAGTAGCAGACGCCCTAAGTCGGAAAGAATATTCTGGTCTGAGGGTCAAATCACTGACTATGACTATCCATTCGCACCTGTCCACATAAATTAAGGAGGCTCAGCTCGAAGCTTTGAAACCTGAAAATGTGGCGGGTGAATCCCTGAGAGGGATGGAGAAGAATTTGGAAGTCAAGGGTGGCGGAGCCTTATTTCTCATGGACCGAATCTGGACACCGAAACACGGTGGTTTCAGAGACTTGGTCATGACCGAGGCGCACAACACTAGGTATTCTGTCCACCCGGGTTCAGATAAGATGTATCTGGATCTTAAAAATCTGTACTGGTGGCCTAACATGAAAGCAGAGATTTGTACCTTCGTGAGTAAATGCCTTACTTGCGCAAAGGTTAAGGCCGAATACCAGAAACCATCAGGTTTACTTCAACAACCGGAGATACCAGAGTGGAAATTGGAGCGGATTACTATGGACTTCATAACCAAGTTGCCCAAGACAACGGGTGGACTTGATACCATTTGGGTCATCGTCGATAGATTGACCAAATCCGCGCATTTCTTACCGATCAAAGAGACTGACAAGATGGAGAAACTTACAAGAACATACATTAGGGAAATCGTACGACTGTATGGTGTCCCTATATCCATTATCTCTGATAGAGATAGTAGATTCACTTCGAGATTCTGGCAGTCGCTACAAAGTTCCTCAGGAAGGAGGCTGGACATGTGTACAGCCTACCATCCACAGACCGACGGACAAAGTGAGAGAACTATCCAAACCTTGGAGGATATGTTGCGAGCATGTGTGATCGACTTTGGGAAGGCATGGGATACTCACTTACCCCTTGTTGAATTCTCCTACAACAACAGTTATCACACTAGCATCAAGACTGCTCCATTTGAAGCCCTCTATGGCCGGAAGTGCAGATCCCCTCTATGCTGGGCTGAGGTGGGTGACACTCAGTTAGCTAAAGGACGAGTTCCTGAAAGCACTCTCACAGGTCCGGAGATCATTCTGGAAACGACAGAGAAGATCGTTCAGATTCGTGAACGATTGAAAGCCTCTAGAGACCGACAAAAAAGCTACGTAGACAAACGGAGGAAACCTTTGGAATTCCAGGTGGGAGACCGAGTCCTTTTGAAAGTCTCACCCTGGAAGGGCTTGATACGCTTCGAAAAGCGTGTAAAGCTAAATCCAAGATATATAGGGCCTTTCGAGATTCTCGCTAGAATCGGCCCCGTAGCTTACAAACTCAACTTACCCCGCAAGCTTAGTAACGTACATCCTACCTTCCACGTCTCGAACTTGAAAAAGTGCCTATCCAACGAGACTCTTGTAATCCCACTAGACGAGATCGAAATCAACAAGAGCCTCAACTTCGTGGAAGAACATGTAGAGATCAAGGACCGAGAGGTCAAGCGAACGAAACAAAGCCGCATCCCAATCGTGAAGGTTCGCTGGAACGCCAAGCGAGGACTGGAGTTCACTTGGGAGCGCGAGGATCAAATGAAATTTAAATATCCTCATCTTTTTACTTAGTTATTTGTAATAACTTAGTTGCTTGAGCTCTAATTTTGCGACGAAATTCCCTCTAACGGGGGGATGATGTGACAACCCGAAATTTTCATTTGTACGAACTCTACAGTCAAACACTTCAATTAAAAGTCAAATTCATATCTGCTAATTTTTAGCTCGGTTTAAAGTCCGTTTGGGTGTTTTTAATATTAATTCTTCGAGAGAACAAACGAAAGGAAGTATTTTCTAGGATTATTGGGGAACAAATAAAACAAATAACACCTTAATGAGGTGTTTACGGCCAAACATGAGGGGTTTGGGCCGTAAACCCCCCTTTGACCGAGAACTCATGCTTAAGGCATGAGTTTACTCCTTCCTTCCTCATTTCTTACTTCCAAACTCAAGAACACCCACATTCTCTCTCAAGTATCATAAGAGCTTCTTTTAAATCTTCCAAAAATGTAAGTGTTTCTTCCCTTGATTTGTTGTTACAACACTTCATCTAGTAGTTATACATGATTTCATCCATGAAATCTTCTCTTTTCATAGATCTTCAAGTGTTCTTCATTTCACCAAGAACACCAAGAACACACACTAGTGTTTTGGGCCGAAAACACCCTTCTTTGCTTCCATATTGTAAGTATCTATCTCATATACTTGTTATCTAGTAAGGATACTTGATTTAGGGCCTTGAAAACATCCATTTCTCAAGAACAATAAGTGTTTTCGGTCAAGTGCATCTCCCTTGACCGAGAACCCTAAAGAAAGGTGCCTTTAAGACCTTAAACTCACATAAGGCTTTGGATGAAACTTAGAACCCCTATACATATTTGAAAGCCCTTGAAAATCACCTTATGCACCAAATATCATGAGTTTTCGGTCTTAACCTCATGGACCGAAAACCCTAAAAACCGAGAACCATTTGGACCGAGAACCATTTGGACTGAAAATACCATTAGGACTGAAAGCTCCTAGGAACATACGACTTAGAACAAAAGCCCCATTTGGTAACCATACACTCATTTTATGTAATCATTTATGATAGTAACACTTCTATAAGAGTGTTTTCTAGTCTATGAGAGTGTTACCCTTCTTAATTAGTTGTATAAGCACTAATTGCATGCATATATGTGTCTTTATATGGTAAATAGGATCCGTGTGCGCTCAAGTCTTCACTTGACACTTAGCATCCTTTTTCCGATCTTACATTCGTATCACTCACTTCAGGTGAGTTCATACCCCTTAATCAACCTTTTAAATGTTTTTAAATGCTTTTATGGGGGGGGGGGGGGAATACAAGTTGAATCAAACTAGTTATAATATCAATCACATGTGAATTATGACTTGCAAACAAATGGATTTTCTATACTTTTAACTGCCTTGTCAACAAAACTACTTCAAAATGGTTATCAAACTCTTTTACATGTTAAACTGTTTATAAAACTTATTCTTGATTATCAAATCTTTACTTTCAACTCTTTAAACTTGTATATTGCCAAATCATGTCTAATGCATATATAGTTATATAAGTAAGGTTTGAAGGACTTAGGACTGATAACTCACTTTATTTGCTGTTCCTTGTTTGGTTGTGGACTTAGTGTACCTTGTTGTTTGTCCGACTGTCGTTTGATCCTTAGTTATATATATATATATATATATATATATATATATATATATATATATGTGTGTGTGTGTGTGTGTAGATATAAAGCTTTTACTTCAGTTCCAACCCTTTGGGTAGCAAAGGTGTATATGCTAAGTTACTTATATAACATTACTAGTAAACTATAATAGGTATAGTTTAGGAGTATACTACTCACTATTTCTAATGCTATGAAACATACAAAGAGTCAGTTCATACATGAGTCAATACATACTGTAAACAATACATACACTACACTATATAACTGAACGTACTACACACTAGAAAGAGAGAACATACACTAATACATATTATTCATACACACTAAACACTATACTAAAGAACATACTATGATGAGAATCAGGAGAGAACATACACTACATTAGTACAAACAATACATACACACTATAACCTAAATGTGAGGCACTACTTCGGGGCATGGCATCTCTGTCATGGCTCGACTTGTAACCAGAGTCTTCTGAAAGAAGAGCGTGAATTCGTGTATAGATCTATACTGGACTGACCGTCCTACACCTTGCTGCTAGCTACAGTGGGACCTGCAGGTCTTCGGGTGATGAATGTCATACCATCTCGACGTCTTCGAGCGTCGTGTTTTACTAAGGTCGATCAAGTATGGTTATAATTATATCATATTATACCTTAGTTAACAATTGGTTTAAGGTAGTTAGTACAACAGTAGTCACTATAGTATAATACTACAGTACTTCATTATTTTCCCATTACATCTACTTTGTGATCTTCTCACTTAAACAGTAATACAAGAACTATATTTTATTAAATGATAGTCCCATTTGGGAGAAATACTCACTTTTACAATAAACAAACATGCAGTACCTGATGTCTTGGTAGAAGACTACTTTTAAATAGAAAATATAGGATTTTCAAGGAGTTACAAACAATTACTACAAACATTTTTACAAACTTACACACTCAAACACTTACAAACTTTTCATGCAATCGATGACACTAAAATACTTATGAACTCACCAGCTTTAATGCTGATAAACTCTTTCAAAATAAATTGTATTCTCAGGTCATCAGTAGACAGGTACCGAGGCCAGCTTTTGAGAAGATGGAGCACTTTTCAAGACTCATCTTTTATTTTGATTCATATTTTTGGTGTCTTATAAACTGTACAGAACACACTTGTATTAAAATACACTATTAATGCAATGGATGATGTTGTTTGCTTGTTTACTATATTTCTGTGTTGTGATACTGTACATGACGTCCTCTGCCCCAGAAAGTTTCCGCCGTTCCGGTTTTGGGGTGTGACAGAACCCTATGTTTAGGTTTGTATATACCTAATACATCAGCATGTACTTAAGTTTACCGCAAATGGGCCTTAGACCAAGTACGTGCGGCGTACTCAGAAGTACGCCAGACATACTGGTTAGAGTCCTAAGCCTTATCCAAAGTTCTTAATCCCTTAAGATCTTGATGTCAAAACCTCAAATCTACATCTAAATAATTTCTTAATCCATAAAGTTGGCAAGTTTACTCACTTTGATGTCTTTATGGGACCCACCACTAAACCTTAGGTCCAAACTTCATAAAAAGGCCAACAACTCACACATGGGTGAGCTTTATGTACGCCCGAATCTTGAGTTACTTTATTTGGAATTAAAACTATCATTTTGAGATTACCATGATGTGGTGGAGGCACCACCACGACATGGCGAGGAAAAATGGGTCACGTGTTCATCCAAGACGCCACGACGTGGCAGCATTGGCCACGACGTGGTGGCGGCTGGCATGCAAACCATATTTTTTCGGGTTTTACTCCCTATTTAAAGGAATAAGGAGGCTAGGGTTTGCTCATCCTCAGCATCCATTAGTTACCTCAAGCCCAAAAGAAACCCTAATCACTTTCATCCATTATTGAGCTAGTTTTAGTGTCCTTAAAGCTAAAGAAGGAATAATGAGGAAGAAGGAAGCATAGATCAAGAAAGCAAGTCTCAATTCTTCACCTTAGCACTCTTATGAACCTTTGTAAGTGTCCAAGACTCGATTTTTATAATTTTAGGTTGCTAGATCTTGAGTTTTGTCCCATTAACTTCTTGTTCTTGCTTGTTGGGGTGATGGGATCTCATAAATGTTGCTACTTTATGAATCTCTGTGACATTTGGTATCATTTGTGCCTTGGATTTGGAGTTTGGTTGGAGTTTCAAGCCATTAATAAATTTAGGTCATAAACCCTCATTTTAACCTACTATGGGTTCAAGACATGCATTGGGCATGCATGTCTATAAAGCACCGACTTTTAGGTTAGTTTTGGTGCTAGAATCACTTATGGAAAGGATGGGATTTGGATTTATGAATTAAGTGCTTATTGGTTAAGTCTTGTATTATTAAGCCTTTTGGGACTTAGGTTTTGGACCTTTGGGGTGGTCCTAATGGATAAAGTTGGAAACTTTATCCTTTTAGATCACATTTTGGACCAGATCTAAGCTTTGGGGTTCTTAGAATCGAAGAAAATAGCTTAATGCATAAAGCTGTTGGAATCTCGATAGCCACGGTGTGTCCTAGGTCACCACGACGTGGCGGCTGAGATTTTCCCGCCTGTTTGGTCGTATGTGAACCACGAAGTGGCTAAGGAAGACCACGTCATGGCGGTCAACTGGAGTCATGTAACACCCTATTCCAAATCATTTCCTAATTCGGGGTCGTGACCCGAAGATCAGTTATCATAAGGCTTAAGTCCTTTGGGAAAGATATGTTGGAATAGTGTCCAAGGTCATTAACTATTAGTAATATTTCTAATAATAACAGGGTCCTTTTGGGTTACCCTCAAGACCCAAATTGAGTAGAATAAATAAAAGATAAATTTGTTTATTAATTATTATGGTTAATAATTAATTAGAAACTAATTGGAAATATATTTTCGGAATTAATTAACAGTTTAATTAATTAAAGGTTTGAATGTTCATTAGTCGATGGTTGGTTAATCAAGAATGTTCTAGAACCCTTATGGAATTAGGGTTGGATGAAAATCACTCCATCCCACATGGGAAAGGAGTGAAATTTCGTGGTTATGCCTCCATACCACATGGGAAAGAGTACAAAACCCTGGAAGGGATCCAAGGCTATAAATAGGGCCTTAGGGATTTTATTCCTCCTTGCACCTTAGCTTGGAGTTTCGCCACCTCTTCTTCCTCCTCCCATAGGGAAGATTTCTAACCCTCCTTGGGTTTGGGAAATTGAACATTCTCCTAGTTATTTTTATTCCACTATTTGGTGTTATTGGGTGTGATACCATTAGAGGGATTATGGTTTGGGTCCTCTCATCCAAGCAACTTCATAGAGGATCAAGATCTCAAGCATGGAGATCAAGGGCTACGTAAGAGGTATGTTTTCTTCTTTGTTTTTATGTTTTCTAAGGTTGATGTAATTAGCATGAAGTCATAGATCCATAGGATGCATGTACACTTAAGTATATCGTAGTTTCGATTCTTCCGCTGCCTAGTTTAGAGTGTATTTGATGCATAGAAAACACAACAAGATAGAATTAGACCCCTTTGGGTGTGGAAAATGTAGATTGGATGACCTGAGAGTTTTGTTTGTGTTTTGGAACCCAAGGGTATATCAGTAAAGTGACAGTTTGGATCGTTTATAAATTTTGGGTTTAAGTTTGGAAAATTTTAAAGCAAAGTAGAGTTGATAGAAGTGTAGAGCTTCTCGTTACCTTTTCGAGGATATATGGATTGTCGAAAATGGACTTAGAATGAAGAAGTTATGGCCTTAAGAAGTTTGGTGGTATTAGGGTTAAGCCTAGTACGTTAGGCGTACATAGGAGTACACTGCGTGTACTAGGAATATGGACCGCGGATGACCTCTTGAGTATGTTGGGCATACCAGGAGTACGCATGGCGTACTCAAGTCAGGTGCAAACCCTAATTTAGGGTCTTGGACCCTATTTAATGGACTTAACTCAACTCCAAACCTTCCTACCTTCAGCCTCCATCCCATTAAACCTTAGATACGAAACCCTAGCCCCTATTTGAGCGATTCTTGATTTCTTGGTGTGATTTCATGTGTTTTTGTGCTAATTGAAGAAGAAAGAGCGTCTTGAAGGAGTGTTGGATTGCGTGAAGCTTGTGGATCCAGACTTTGTGCATCTTGATCCATCTTCTGGAGGTATAAAGTCTCAACCTTTATGGATCTTTAGTGTAGATCTAGTTAGGGATTGCTTTTTTGTGCTTTTTAGGATCCTTTGAGTCGTGCATGAGAGTATGATCTACTTCAAAAGACGTGGATGATAGATCTTAGCATTTTGAGGTCCCTTGTTCATAAAAATGCAAACTTGATGAATTATTTTGGACCATGCATGAGTTTGGGTGCTTATTATGGATTTTATTTAGTATTAGGTCCCATTAAGGCATGCAAAGGAGTAAAGTTTCCAACTTTATGTGTTAATACATCATTTAGGGTCAGATCTGATTTTGGATGTTCTTGTCTTAACCATTAAGAGTTTTTTTGGCCCTCTACTAAGTACGTTGGGCGTACATAGGAGTACGCTCAACGCAATGTGTGGTTCGTGCATCACTAGAATATGTTATGCTAGTTGTATTTGTGACTCTTGCATGGTATATTGGGCTAGGCCCATTTGTATGTTGGGCTACGCCCATTGTATGACAGGCTAGACCAATGGATCAGGAAGGGCTATGCCCATTTTATGTTACGTAGGGTGGTAGCTGTCTCTATGACTCTTGCATTTGTATATTGGGCTAGCACTATTGGTTTGGCAGGGCTAGGACCATCATGGTGGGCTGGGCCCAATATACGGGCTAGGCCTAATGGTAGGTATGGTATGTGGTATTTTGGAGGACTCAAACAATTTATGCTTACGGTTTTATGATTATGGTTTTAGGTACTTCCGGTTCGAAAGTGAAGGGTGCAGCTTGATCGCAGCGCATCCACCCATGTTTCCGCAATATGATGATTTTGGGATTGTACTCTGACGACTGTTTTATTAAGATATACTTTTAAATGTTTGAATAAAAAGATAATTGGTGTTTTGGTTGAATTAAAAATGAAATTTTTACCTCATAATTTTTGGGACGTTACAAGTCAACATCGGTTGTTGACTTTGACCGCTGACCTTGGGAGTTGACTTTTGAATTGTGGTTGTTGTTTAGCTGTTAATGTCTTAGTATAAAGATTAAGGTCTCTCATTGTGTGATTATCAAGGTGGCATCCAACACCTGTTGTTGGATTTTGAGAGCGTGTTGAATTTTGAGCTGCTTTAGAGGCGAGTTTCTTTCACTATACTCGTGGGTCGAAGGCACCAATGCCGATCCACTGAATTATGTTTAGAGGTTGGTAGTTATCATTGTGATAATTTCTTATTATGCTTGTTATCTCTCTAACTCTTGTTGTTATGATTGTATGCTAGTTGTAGGGGTGAAATAGACCTGATACCAGTTAAAAGAGACCGAAGGGGTGAAATAGACCTAGTATCGGTTAAAAGAGACTGAAGGGGTTGAAATATACCCAATATCGGTTGAAAGAGACTGAAGGGGTTGAAAAGACCTAGTACTGGTTGAAAGAGACCGAGGGAGAGACCGAAGGAGATGAAATAGACCCAGTTATGATTTAACTGTTATGTATGTATGGTATGTGGTATTTTAGGGGTGCTCACTAAGCTTTGTGCTTACAGTTTTCAGTTTGTGTTTCAGGTATTTCCAGCTCGAAAGGGAAGGACCCGACATGATCGACCGTATCCGCCTATGTTTTCCGCATTACGTGATTTTGGGATTTTGTAATATGATGTTATTTTCACTATGATACACTTTTGGTTGTTTTGATATGATTATTGGATGTTTGAGAATGGTTTAAAAAAATTATCTGAAATTTTTGGGATGTTACAAGGACCACAGCGTGGCGGTTGGGATTTTCTCGCATGCTTGGTCGTATGTGAACCACGGTGTGGCCAAGGAAGACCATGTCATGGCGGTTGGCTATAGTCAACATTGGTTGTTGAGTTTGACCACTGACATTGGGAGTTGACTTTTGACTTGTGGTTGTTGTTCAGTTGTTAATATCTTAGTAGAAAGATTAAGGTCTCGCCTTGTGTTATTATCTAGATGGCATGTAGCACCTATTGTGGGATTTTGAGAGCATGTTGAATTTTGAGCTTCTTTACGAGGTGAGTTTCCTTCACTATCGTCGTGGGTCGAAGGCACCAATGCCGACCAACTGAATTATGTTTAGAGGTTGGTAGTTTTCATAAAAAGAAATATTTTATTAAGAAATTTCTTGTAAAAGAAGGGGGTGTGATGCGTGCAATCAGACGAGATCAAGTAAGTCTCCCCAAAATACCCATACATGTTAAATGTTTTATGCTATGATACGAGAATCGCATGCTAGACTAGGGCTAATGATCTACTCACTATTGCATGCATGATAGAATGCTACGAGAGATGCCTTTATGTGCCTATTGTATAAGCTTATAGATTTGCATGATAGTATGAGATCAGATATCTGATAGGATGACATGTTTAGGATATGTTTTGACTCAAATTGCTCGAATGTTGCATGGTTTGAGCTTTTAGGAATTCTCATTAGTACCAACTGACTAATGGACGAATGCGCTCGGTTACATATTGTTGAGATTAGATAATTTAAGAAGGATAGGTTTAACGCTATTGTACAACTCTTGTTTGAGTCCAGTCTTTGTAGTGTGGAACCATTCATTCGAAGAATTATCTAGTACCGATGGTATGTAATTCTATTCATGTGGTAGTTAGATGGTATTAAAGGGAGTTCCTTCTACAACTGATAGTAGAGGGTGGTGAGGAAAGGAACCATAGGAAGTTCCTGGGATATGTCTTGGCGCGTAGGATGCTTTATAGTATGAGAGGAGTATTAAATAGAAGTGAGTGACTTGGAGGATTCTAGATAGTCCTTAGGGAGGGTATAAATAGGTGCAGAAGGTAGTATTGGGCCTGTACTAATAGAAGCACAACATTTATACCCAAGACAAGGAAGACCACGATGAATCCAGGAAACTCGAGAGTGTGAACCTCTTTGTGTGTATACTGATTGTTTATGTATTATGTTTCAGCATGGTGATGACACGCGGCATGGTAGGAGGTTCAGGATCTGGATCTGGTTCAGGCTCGGGCATCGAGCCAATTGATGAGGGATTGCACGAGTTCATTGCGTCGGAGATTACTAGAGGCATACTCTATGCGACCCCGGTGATGTTTGGGTCGATCAAGGAAGGTATCATCAAGTTGATGGAGGATCGCCTTCGGATCTTTAGGGCCGATTTGGCTACTATTCAACATGGAGCCCACACTCTCCTTCAAGGATGTCATGGGATGTGGGGCGTCGGAATTCTTTGGGGCGAAAGACCCCATTGCAACTAGGCGATGGATAGCAGATATTGAGTGTGTCCAAATGACTAGCTTCTGCCCCGAGGGGTCGAAGGTGACGTTCGCTGCAGGTTGTCTGAGGGAGCAAGCTTGGGATTGGTAATAGGAGGTTGGCTATGCTCTGGGAGCCCCAACCATTGAGGCCGTGACGTGGTCGGATTTTATGACCCGGTTCCAAGCGGATTTTGCACTAGCTGTTGAGGTGCAACAGCTATCATGGGAGTTCCTGGACATACAACAGATGACAGAGACCGTGATGGAGATCACCGCCAAGTTCTGAGAGAGCGAGAGATGGAGAGAGAGAGAGAGAGCTTTGTTGGTACCCTAGTACGCTGCAGATGAGGAGATGAGGAAGACCCGATACAATGACATGCTGAGATCTGATATCAGGGAGTTTGTTAGTTTTTCTGCCTGTTCGACTCTGGATGACATGTTATCCAGGTCTCAGGGACAGGAGATTGAGTTAGAGCACATAGGGAAGAGCAAGGTAGAGCATGGGTATACAATTGGGGTTCGGCGAAGAAACCCAAGGGTTTCGATTCTAGATCAAGGGGCCAGCAGGGCCGAGGCCGCTGTGGCAAGTACGACAAGGCACATGATGGAGTCTGTAGAGCGGGTGGTTCAGGTTGCTATAAGTGCGGCAGGACAGGGCACTTAGGCAATGATTGTACTACCACCACCAGCTAGATATATGATCTGATTTTCTTCCATTGCAATCAGAGGGGCCATAAGAAGGCCAACTGCCCAAGTTTTGAAACATGAGGACCAGTAGCAACACCTGCTCTGATGACACTGAGGATCACTGATGGCCGCCAGGGCAAGGCGGAGGCGCCAGTTGTTCGGAGCAGGGTATTTCTGCTGATAGTCGAGGAGGCTTATGCAGCACCTGATGTGGTCACTGGTATGTGTCTCCTCCTTATCTTTTTACTTATATTATTTATCATTCTTATATGTATGAATTACTGTGTAGGGTCGTTCATTGTGAACGATATTCTTGTATTGGTTCTTTTCCATTTGGGAGCTACCCTATCCTTTGTATCTCTCGTGCTCAACAAGAGGTTTGTTGATGCTCCGGGAGACTTAGAGTATCCAATAGAGGTTGAGATCTCTGAAGATCGTCCGGTGCAAGTATCGAGGGTTCATCGGGGGTGTACTTTGGAGTTATTCGGTGAGCAGTATCCAATTGATTTGGTTTCTATTCCCCAGCGTGAGATCAAGGTCATCGTGAGGATAAACTGGTTGAGCCAGAATGGGGCAATGATCGATTGTGGGCTTCAGTTGGTACGGATTCGGGCCCCAAGTGGGCGATAATTGGTGATCCATGGTGAGGGTGCTCAACGTGGGTCGGCCCTCTGCTCGACAGTGAGGGCTAGGCGTTATCTTCAATAGGGATATTCCGGGTTTGTTGCATATATGATGAAAACCCAAGAGAGGGAGGAGGTGACCGTGGATGATGTACCGATTGTTCGAGAGTATCCGGATGTGTTCCTGGAGGATTTGTTGGGAGTTCCTCCGAAGAGGCATGTGGAGTTTCGGATTGACTTGGTTCCAGGTGCGGCTCCGATAGCTAAGGCACCTTACTGATTGGCACTTCTAGAGATGCAGGAATTGTCTACATAACTGCAGGAGCTATTAGAGAAGGGATTTATTTGGCTGAGTAGTTCACCATGGGGAGTGCCGATCTTATTTGTGAAGAAGAAGGATGGGTCGCATCGGATGTGTATCGACTACCGGAAGCTGAATAAGCTAAAGGTAAAGAACCGTTACCCGCTCCCGAGGATCGACGCTTTATTTGACCAGCTCCAGGATGCATCTTGGTTTTCCAAGATGGATCTATGTTCAGGATATAATCAAATGAGGGTCAGAGAGGAGGATACACGAAAGACTTTATCCATCTTGGTTTTCCAAGATGGATCTATGTTCAGGATTTAAAGTTTGTGACCTTGTTATGGATAAAGTTAAAAACTTTATCCATTTAAACATCATTGTGATTCAGATCTAAAGGTTGGAGACTTGGACTTAATTGATTAAGTTGAAAAAGATGCACTTTTGGTCCCATTTGATGCTTAAAGGCTAGATCTTGGTGGTTTGGACCATTCTAATGGGTAAAGTTGGAAACTTTATCTATTATGGAGCTTTTAGGATCCATCAAAATGTAATCTTGATCCTTATATACCTTCCATGAGAGTATCATGATGTCTTAATTGATTAATAAGATAAGGTTTTAGATTTTGGACCTTTTCTAGACATGGAAAGTCATAAAGGTGGAAACTTTATGACTTAGAATGATGTGGGACTAGATCTGAGTTTTTGATGAAAGGACTTAAGAGATTAAGCACTTAATGGAAAAGTGCCATTTGGCTGGGTACGCCAAGCGTACCTTCAAGTACGCTGCTCGTACTCGTATGGGGTCCCGATTTTGGTTGGTAAGTACGCCATGCGTACGAGCTGAGTACGTTGGGCGTACTCAGCCTGAAGTTTGATTTGTTGACTTTGACTTCCGCTGACCGTTGACTTTTGACCAAGTTTGACCTTGGGCCAAACTTAAAGTTTTTGGCCTATTAACTAAGATTTTATATGGTTTTGGTATTGATAGCTCGGAAAACCGGCGGGGAAGCAACTAAGGATTTCTTCCGGGGAGCTTCTGCATTCGAGGTGAGTCTCCTCACCATACCAACGGGTCAAAGGCACCAAGGCCGGCCCATTATTTGCTATGTGGTATGCTAGTTGATTATGTGGTATGTGGTATGCAAGTTGTATTTGTGATACTTGCATGAAAGACCTCGGGGGGTTCCCGAGGCACTTGGGTGTAAGACCTTGGAGGGTTTCCATGGCATCCTTAGTAAAGACCTCGGGTGGTTCCCGAGGCACTTGGGTGTAAGACCTTGGAGGGTTTCCATGACATCCTTTGTAGAGACCTCGGGGGGTTCTCGAGGCACTTGGGTGTAAGACCTTGGAGGGTTTCCATGACATCCTTAGTTAAGACCATGTGGGGGTTCCTATGACAATGGGCTAAGACCATGTGGGGGTTCCCATGGCACCCGGAGTAAGACCTTGGAGGGTTTCCAGGGAATCCGTATATGTTTGTATGTGTGATTTATATGGTAGTGGGCTAAGACCATGTGGTCCCATTAGGGGTGAGCAAACCCAAACCAAGAAACCGAGAAACCGACTAAAACCGACGAAACCGAAACCGAAGCAAAACCGACGGTTAGGGTTTGAATTGTTTAAAAACCAAAAAATCGGGTTCGGTTTTGGTTTTTACCCAGAAACCGACCCTTCCAACCCGAAAAACCGACCAATACTTAAAACCGACAAACCACCCCAAGAAACCGACCCATCCAACCCAAGAAACCGACCCATACTTGATTGTTTTTTGGTTGTAATAGACTATTTCGGGCTTTGGTTGTAACGTGTAATAGACTATTTGTTGTAAGACTCATGTTTTTTGAAGTATTTAACTTAAATTTGGTGTTTTTTGAAGTATTTAACTTGTTGCTTCATTTATGGAAAATAGGTTAAAACCCAAAACCCATGGGTTTAAAACCAGAACTCATAAATGTATGGGTTGAACCCAAGAAACCGAAAAACTGCCAAACCGACCTTAGAACCCGAGAAACCGAACCGACCAAAAACTGATCCTATTGGGTTCTGAAAACCATAAACCGACCACTTATGGGTTGGGTTGGGTTTGGGTCCAAAACCGACCCAACCCGACCCATGCACAGCCCTAGTTCCCACGGCACCCAGAGTAAGACCTTGGAGGGTTTCCACAGCTTCCTTATATGTTTATATGCATGGCTTATGTGATTGATATGGTTTATGTGATTATGTGGATTATGTGGGTATGCTCTGGGGAACTCACTAAGCTTCGTGCTTACAATTTTGTTTATGGTTTCAGGTATCATTGGTTTGGAAAGGAAGGGCCCGACTTGATCAGAGCGCACACACCCGTGTTTTCCGCAATATGTGATTTTGGGACGAACTCTGATAAATGTTTTTAATTAGCAGTGTTTTTGGAATTCTTGGATTTAGAAGATATCTGTGTTTTGACTATAATAAAAATGAAATTTTTACCCTTGATTTTTGGGTCGTTATAGAGGAGGCTAGGGTTTGCTCATCCTCAGCTTCCATCAGTTCCCTTAAACCCCAAAGAAGACATAATCACTTTCCTCCATTATTGAGCTAGTTTTGGTGTCCTTGAAGCTAAAGAATGAAGAAGCAGGAAGAAGGAAGCATAGATCAAGCAAGAAAGACTCCATTCCTCACCTTAGCCCTCTTCTGGAGCTTTATAAGTGTCCAAGACTCGATTTTTATCATGTTAGTTTGATAGATCTTGAGTTTTGTCTCATTAACTTCTTGTTCTTTCATGTTGGGGTGATGAGATCTCGTAAAGTTTGTAGGTTTATGAATCTCTGGGAAATTTGGTATAATTTATGCCTTGGATCTGGAGTTTGGTTGGATTTTCAATCCATGCATGAAATTTAGGTCATAAACCCTCATTTTGACCTAATATAGGTTCAAGACATGCATTGGGCATGCATATTTATAAAGCACCGACTTTTAGGTTAGTTTTGGTTCTAGAATCACTTCTAGAAAGGATAGGCTTTGGAATATATGAATCAAGTGCTTATTGGTTAAGTCTTGTATTATTAAGCCTTTTGGGACTTAGGTTTTGGACCTTTAGGGTGGTCCTAATGAATAAAGTTGGAAACTTTATCCTTTTAGATCACATTTTAGACCAGATCTGAGCTTTGGGGTTCTTGGAATCAAAGAAAACAACTTATTGCATTAAGCTATTGGAACCTCGACAACCACGGCGTGTTCCTAGGTCACCACGACGTGGCGACCAGGATTTTCCCGCCTGTTTGGTCATATACGAACCACGACGTGGCCAAGGAAGACCACGTTGTGGTGGTCGGCTCGAGTCAAAATTGGATGTTGACTTTGACCATTGACCTTGGGAGTTAACTTTTGACTTGCGGTTGTTGTTCAGTTGTTAATGTATTAGTATAAAGATTAAGCTCTCGTCTTGTGTGATTATCTAGGTGGCATCTAGCACCTGTTGTGAGATTTTGAGAGCGTGTTGACTTTTGAGCTGCTTTACGAGGTGAGTTTCCTTCACTATACTCGTGGGTCGAAGGCACCAATACCGGCTCACTGAATTATGTTTAGAGGTTGATGGTTATCTTTGTGACAATTTCCCATTATGCTTGTATGTGCTTGTTATCTTTGGAACTCTTGTTGTTATGATTGTATGCTAGCTATAGGGTTGTAATAGAACCGATACCGATTGAAAGAGACTGATTAGGGTGAAATAGACCGTGTACCGATCGAAAGAGACCAAAGGGGTTGAAATATACCCAGTACCGGTTGAAAGAGACCGAAAGGGGTTGAAATAGACCCAATATCGGTTGAAAGAGAATGAAGGGGATGAAATAGACCCAATTATGCTTTGACTATTATGTATGTATGGTACTGGGTATTTTGGGGGTGCTCACTAAGCTTTGTGCTTACAGTTTTCGGTTTGTGTTTCACATACTTCCAACTTGAAAGGGAAGGGTCTGACAAGATCGCACCGCATCCACCCATATTTTATGTATTACGTGATTTTGGGATTTTTCTACCGTGATGTTATTTTCACTATGATACACTTTTTGTTGTTTTGATATGATTTTAGATGTTTGAGAATGGTTTAAAAATAAAATTTTATCTAAAATTTTTAGCATGTTAAAAGAAACACGACGTGGCGGCTAGGATTTTCCCGCCTGTTTGGTTGTATGTGAACCACGATGTGGCTAAGGAAGACCACGTCGTGGCGGTCAGCTAGAGTCAACATCGGCTGTTGAATTTGACCATTGAAATTGGGAGTTGACTTTTGACTTGTGGTTGTTGTTCAATTGTTAATGTCTTAGTAGAAAGATTAAGGTCTCACCTTGTGTGATTATCTAGGTGGCATCTAGCACCTGTTGTGGGATTTTGAGAGCGTGTTGACTTTTGAGCTGCTTGACGAGGTGAGTTTTCTTCACTATACTCATGGGTCGAAGGCACCAATACCGGCCCACTGAATTATGTTTAGAGGTTGATAGTTGTCTTTGTGATAATTTCCCGTTATGCTTGTATGTGCTTGTTATCTCTGTAACTCTTGCTTTTATGATTGTATGCTAGCTGTAGGGGTGAAATAGACCCGATACCTGTTGAAAGAGACTGATGGGGTGAAATAGACCCAATACTATAACATGCGGAATCCCAGGTATTATAATTATGTGTTTATTTTGAGATTTATTGAGTGACTCGACGAGTTGTGAGTCCAACTCGTCGAGTGGAGCCGAGTTGACCACGTGGGATTAATGAGCGGACTCGACGAGTCAAAGAGCGGACTCGCCAAGTTGGTGCTGTGCAATGAAACTCTAAATCCCCAGGTTTGGGGCCTATGTAAGGACACTTATATCCTCATTTGCGGCTCATGAGCTGCCCAACTTCACTAAGAGAAAATCCTAATCAGCCTTTGAGCCAGGAGTGAGTATTTGAGCTAACCTTGAGTGTTTGGTGCATATTTTGAAGAGAAGGGAAGGATTCCAAGCCAAGGGACGAGAAGGGGTTGTTAGATCTGTGGTTATTTCATCCAAGAGCTTCTGTGAAAGGTAAGAGTTCCCACCTTTCTCATGTTATTGGGTAGATCTCATGATTTTGGAGTTAGGTATTTTTCCATCTAATATTAGGACTTTGAGTATATTGAGTTCATTTAGAGACTTGGACTTCAGATCTGGACCTTGTGAGGTCCCTAGTGATGGGTTTTGAGCAGTACATCATTCCTATGGTGTACATGCAAACCCTAATAGCTTTTGGATCTAGTTTGTCTAATGAACATGCAATTGAATATCCAAAGCTATAAACCCTAGATCTATCATATAAGAACTAAAATAAGGGTTTATTAATTACCTTTGATTGTTATGTAGTAATAACAATCAATCCTTGCTTTGATTGGCTTCAGAAAGCTTAGTGCCTCAAGTGTTGCACCTCTAATGGAGTCACAAACACCACTAAGCAACTGGATGAAGAAGAGAAGAAGAGAGGCACCCAAAATTCGTCTAAGAACCCTTAGGAATCAGATCCACACGTTTTGGGGCCATAGGGGTCCTTTATATACTTGTGTGTGCTGCTAGGGTTTCAGTCAAAACCCTAATGGACAGCTTAAACTCTAAGCAGCCCATGGAACCTTCTGGAATAAGGCCATGGACGAAAATATGATGGGCTCCCATCATAATTTCGTTCACCCCTTGTTCCTGTAGCATTCCCTAGCCCAATAACTCAACTATCCAATAATTACAGTCCAGTCCCCTATATTTAATTAATCTCTTTTAGCCACTAAATTAATTATTAATTAATTCTTGACTAATATTAATTAAACAATATGATTTCTTCCTTAATATATTATTCTCATAATATATTAATAAATCATAATTAACCCTTTCTCTTCTTAATTCATCCTACAAATTGCTATGGTGAAGGCAACCCAAAAGGACCATGCTCATAATCGGGTCAAGTACATACCAAAATAGTTATGGACTTAGACACTAATCCAACAGTCTCCCACTTGGATAAGTCTAACAACTATTTTGCATGACTTCAGAACCTGATCAGCAATCGTAGCTTTCAAAAGCCGCTATCAACTCTGATCTTATCAGATACGCATGTCCTTTATATAAGGGATCATATATTCCTCCATTCTCAGGATATCGTATAGACACAAGACATGAATTTTAATCATTCTCTCTATATTGTTTCCCGACTTCTGATTTATGACGACTGTCAACAGACTACAATTGAACACATCAACTTAGTCCTGGCTTGGCCAAGCGCTTAGGTGTCATCACTAAATCATCGAGAGGCCCACAAATATCGTTTTTATCCCACTTTCGGTAAAAGGAATGGATAAACTTCGACTCAAATGCTTGCTTGCACCTACTAATCGAATTACACACAACAACAAGTTTTATAACACCAAGTTACTGGTGCATTTTCCTATCATCAATGTGCAACTGATCAGCAAATAACAACTCACACGTCTTGGTTTCAAGAATATACAATGTTATCGTCTCACTAATCACCCGTAATAAATCCATGAAGTGATTCAAGTGAGCGTGGGTTTAATCCAATACTTTAATCTTATTAAAGTACTCATGAACTCTCCAGCAAACTTGTGCTATGTCTAAACACTTTAGACAATCTACAGACAAATTCATGATAGTCTTGTTTCATACCTACTTCCAACGTATGACCGACTGTGGAGGTTCGAATAACCCAGTTATTCTGGAAGTCAAAACATGCAAAGTGAAACGCAATAATAATATTAATCCTATATGGCCCCAAAACTTTTGAGCGTAAATAAAAACACTTTTATTTAAACACCATATTGATTACTCATTATTCATTGCTTACTGTTTCAGAAAATCAACTTATTACTCGAATTATAACCACAATTGTCCCATGCTCCAAGCATGCACACTTTGGTTTCCTATGGTCCATACTTTGTGAAATAGATCAATTGAAAAACTTTTCCAATGAAACTCATTTCACAATCCCCAATCCTTATTATTAGTATAAGAATACCAAATTCTTGCCACTTTTAGAATATGTCAGATTCTAACATTTTATGCAATGATTCTTTCGTAATGTCATAGCAGAAAAGTCACCAAGACCCGACTAATGAAATTACAAGGTATGCTATCGGAAATTGTTACAAGACAATTCCATAGACGTGAAGTCTCACATTCAAAGTACATTCCTTTGAACATCCTTCTCGCATAAAAGCTTCTAATCTAGACATATTTCTTAATATCCAACTCCCATTAATGGAAACATTTCCATATTTGCCATATGACAATTCATTCTTAATAGAATCTTATCTATTCATAATAATATCAATATAGTCCATCCAGTACTATACTTCCAACTACTCACAAGCGATAAATCCTCAGTGAACCTCAGATCGTCCTTTGATAGTTGTTTAATTATTTTAGTCAAAACCGATTCTAGTCCCTTTTTCCCTCTTAATGCCCTAGGCATTTTGAAAATTTTAGAATGGTTAAATATTATAGCATATGCAATCGATCCTATACCCGAAGCGTATTGGACACGATGCATAAAGTCTCACATAAAGACGTGATACTTTATCATCCTTCTGCCATAATATTTTATGTGCTATGTTCCCACTATTCGAACTATGAAGAGGGATGCCGTAATCATAATCGAATATTGAGAATGCACTATGTATCATTGACTAAATTTATTAACATTTCTCGATCTAAGCTTTAGAATTTTGAAACGAAGTATAATATTCTCTCCCTTAATTATAGCAAAACAATTTTTCAACCCCTACAACTTTGCAAAGTTAATCTTTGTTTTTCTATAATTAATTTTGCTAACTCACAATACTTGAAATAATAATCATGCTCCCACTAACACGATGATTATTACAATACAAGCATAACACTTATGCTCCCACTAGCTTTGACATGTATTCAGAAAACAGTTGAACTTCTAGAAGACAATGCTTATTGAATTCCTTAAGTTCATATTTCTAACACTTGATGCTTTGATAAGCCTTTATCTAAACTTCTTAAAATCATACACCTTTGCCTTAAAGAGCTCACATGTGTGTCTAAAGAAATTCAGAACTTATGTTACTAAGTCCCAGATGTTCAGACTAATTGCCAAATCTCACAATTCGAACTATGAAGAGGGATACCGTAATCATAATCGAATTTGAGAATACAATTTTCACAATTGCTGTCTTCTTAAAATCTCTCTTAGTGAAAGCATTTCCTCACAATCATTTTCATGAAGGAGGGAAACCTTATGTCACTTAGACTTTATGGTGTATGTGTTCCTATCCATGTGAATTTGTCAAAACGAAGGTTTGCGACAAATCCAAAGCCATATGGACTGAACTTGTTCAATCTTGATTTCTTGCCTCATGGTAACACGAGTGCCCACCATGTCTTCCAAGTGGTTTAGCAACTCATCGTTACTTATCAATGTACTTTCCATTGATCAAGGTGCTTTGTCTTTATGCATTCAAATGAGAACTCATAGAACTCACGTACATATTTAGCTTAATTGGAATGGCACAGAAACAAAATAATGTTAACACGATAGGTTATAAACGTAAAGTCGTGCGCTAGTGATGATTAACTAGGTTTACTCTTGATTTGTTCTTGAAACTTTTCAAGACCATTAAGACTCCCATTGACTCCTTGACATATAAGATTCTCTTGTGAAGAAACATTTCTTGACAAACAAATATTCAAGAGTTAGTGTAGCCTTTTGTCAAGTTTAACACTTCACACAATTGGTCATGGTTGGTCTTTGTCTTATCCAAGACATCACAACTTACCAATTTCAAATGTCCAAGAATAAGAAAACTTTTCCAAATTCCACATTTGTCGAGTGTTATAAACCTACTTAAGACTTGTCACTCATGTCAGAATCTTGACTGTAAGACTTGATATTGGAACGAAGTATGATTGACTTCTTGAATTAACCATTTCTACAATTCTCGATTCCTCTTCTTAGACATGCAATTGCACTAAGACTCACTTAGAGGATCAATTGAGACATGGTTCTTAATCATTAAGACCTATCATAAAACACAATAAAAGGTACTCTCCCTTCTTTTTAGAATAGAGAAACTTTTATCTTTCTACCTACTTGATTCTTCTTATTCGTTCTGCTATTGATTGAAACTCTTTCGATCAACTCAGAATTATACTTAATCTTATAAGTATAACCATATTTACTAAACTTCAGTAAATCATGACGAATATCTTTATCACTCTTGTGGTGGACTTGATCAACGCACAATCTAGTGTACTCGATCCCCTAGTCCTTCTCTTGACACTTTGTCAAAAATAGTCTAATTTCCAAATATGAAGTTTCTCATTCATCACGCAACCAAGTTGTATGATTCCAAGTTTGTGTCCAACTGAAACTTGGAAGATGAGAATCTTCCCTTATTTGGCAAATTCTCGACATTTCCACAAATAACATAATTAAGAATCAAATCCTCTATTGCTAATAATAGAAACAATTAAACATCAAATTTTCATACACACCATTGCAAGGATAAATAAATAAGACAAAATCAAAATTTATTTTATTGCGGAAAAATTTGTCCTTACAATACAATTCAACTGAAAAACTATGCTATTTCATATTTCTTATCATTCTATCCTAACTCTAGATTAGCAGCTCAAAAATCTGATCTTCGAATCCATGCGATCGAAATCCATTTCTTCATGATCAGATTCAGCATGCTTCTTCCTTAAGCTTCCTCTCTCTTCTTTGATCCTGCAAAACACCAAATTTAATCTTATCACATCATGTATTAAGAATCAAAAATAGGAACTTACAGAGTTAGATAATGGATTTTACCTGAAGTAGAGCCATATTCCTTGACTCTCCCATCTCTTAGATCTCTCAGGTAGTTTGGGCAGCTTCGTCTCCAATGCCCCTTCTCTAGGAAATAAAAGCAAATGGACTCCTTTGGCACAGCACATGGGACAATCTCATGCTTAGTCCTTTCTGGACTTCCACTGTTGCCAGTGTCCATTGAAGTTTGGGAGTTTGATTCACCAGACAAATTTGCTTGACCAGCACGCCAAATCATTGCTGATTCAGCAGCTATAAGCAAATAGGTGAGATCAATGAGGGTCACGTTGTGTTCCATCATATAGTACTCTCTTACGAACTCACTATATGATTCAGGAAGTGACTGAAGAACCCAGTCAACAGCCAACTCACCTGAAATCTCGGCACCCAACATCCTTAACCTGTCAATGTGTGACTTTATCTCCAAGACGTGTGCACACACATGTTTCCCATCTTCGTGTTTACTTGCCAATAGGGCTTGAGTGAGCTTGAACTTTTCAAGCCTTTGAACTTGTGGGTTAGGGAGAATAATTGGAGGAGGTGGAGGAAGTGAAGCATGACTCTCATTTCCTTGATCGTATCGTGGAACGTCATCTTCATTTGGAAAGCTTGTTCCAAGGGACTTGGGAAGACCATTGTAAGATTTAGACATCTATAAAACGGGAGAAAATTCAAGTTAGTTGATAAGAATCCTTGATGTAACACCCAAATGAAACATCAAGGCTAGGATCCAAACACAATACTCTACAACCTAGAAGAGGGATGTCGTAATCTAGTTGCAGAATATTTGAAGGTAGGTAAATGACAATTTACCAATTTCCACCATGAAAAACGAAAAAAAAAGTTTAAGTTTTAAATGAATTGAAACTCCTAGATCTTTTGAGATTCATTGAACTTTTCAATGGCATGTTTAATCTCGATTATGCCCTTCAAATTTACGACTGGGATGCCGAGGATCACAAACAAGGTGTGAATAACCATACGAATCTACGTGATGCACTCAATACTACTATCACCTAATCAATGTACCGGTTAACCACACACGCTCCATTGATCTATGATAAAAATCGAGCCACCCTTCACTACCAATGTCAACCCCAAATTAGTGTGCCGGTTAACCACGCACGCTCCACTAACGTTTGGCAAGGGTGTGAAGTGTAATTCCATGGATTAGCATACGATTTCACATTTTGCCTAAAGTAACTATGATTTGGGAATTTGTAAAAGCATTTAGTTACTTTGTACTTCATTATACTTATAATGGAAGGTTTTGTCCTATCCTACCCGTTCGGCTAACGACCCTCCACTAGTCAAGAGTGCGGTGGGTAAGAGTGGATACCCATTCAATCGCCATTTTATAGGCAATTTCCTTAAACACCCCTTATAGACCAGCTTCGTGAATGAGGCCTACTAACGGTAAGACTGACTGTTTACTCATACATATATAATATTAGACTTTTAATGTTATATGTAGTATAGGGTGTATTTTACACTTTTAAAATACTAGGTGGTCTAATTTAATAAATTATACTTTTAATTTAATTAGATGTAAACCAAAACTTCATGGGTTATTAAATCTCTTTTAATTATACACTTTAATTAATTAATAAAACCATAAGGGTGTAATTTGAACTTTATCAAAACATTTGGGTTTAGAATTTAAATATTACATAATTAAACTTTTAATCAAAATTTTAAATTCTAAAACTTGAGTGCAAGTTTTTGAAACTATTCAAAACACACAAGATCAAATTGCAAATAATTAAATTAATCAAATAATTTGAATGATCTAAATTTGACCTAATTTAATTTTTCATAAGATAATTCAAATCAAAATTACAAATAATCAATCTTTATCTAATAAAACAAATAATTATCTTAATTTTGACAATTATCCATTAATTTGATTAGGATATCAATTACCATAACAAAAAATCTTATTTTTATTTGAATAAAGCAATTTATGGTAATTATCCTAAGCAAATTAAGGCAAAAATCTCGAAATTGTGCTGTCAGACTGAATTCACGAGGTGAACACACTGCGTTCACGACATGAGTCTGGTTTAATTCGAAAATCTGCTGACAAACTGAATTCACGAGGTGAACAGACTGTGTTCACCACGTGAATCAGGTCAGATTCGAAATTCACAATTTTTTCAGCTTTCAAAACATAATTTTGCATCAAATACAATAGAAGAACACCCTAGGCTCCGATACCATTGATGGGTTTTGAGCACTACATCATTCCTATGGTGTACATGCAAACCCTAATAGCTTTTGGATCTAGTTTGTCTAATGAACATGCAATTGAATATCCAAAGCTATAAACCCTAGATCTATCATATAAGAACTAAAATAAGGGTTTGGTAATTACCTTTGATTGTTATGTAGCAATAACAATCAATCCTTGCTTTGATTGGCTTCAGAAAGCTTAGTGCCTCAAGTGTTGCACCTCTAATGGAGTCACAAACACCACTAAGCAACTGGATGAAGAAGAGAAGAAGAGAGGCACCCAAAATTCATCTAAGAACCCTTAGGAATCAGATCCACACGTTTTGGGGCCATAGGGGTCCTTTATATACTTGTGTGGGCTGCTAGGGTTTCATTCAAAACCTTAATGGACAGCTTAAACTCTAAGCAGCCCACGGAATCTTCTAGAATAAGGCCATGGACGAAAATATGATGGGCTCCCATCATAATTTCGTTCACCCCTTGTTCCTTTAGCATTCCCTAGCCCAATAACTCAACTATCCAATAATTGCAGTCCAGTCCCCTATATTTAATTAATCTCTTTTAGCCACTAAATTAATTCTTAGTTAATTCTTGACTAATATTAATTAAACAATATGATTTCTTCCTTAATATATTATTATCATAATATATTAATAAATCATAATTAACCCTTTCTCTTCTTAATTCATCCTACAAATTGCTATGGTGAAGGCAACCCAAAAGGACCATGCTCATAATCGGGTCAAGTACATACCAAAATAGTTATGGACTTAGACACTAATCCAACACCTAGAGTCCAAAGGTCCCTGCTTTATTCAGCCCTAATAGGGTTTTTGAGTGAAAAACCCTTGATAAAGCATGTTCTTGGCATTTCAAGCCCTTAGTGCCATGCATGGACATAAAGCTAGTGGCTTTACGAGATAATCGAGCCTTAAGAGTATAGATCTAGAGTTTGGGAAGGTTTTCTGCCTTGGAATCGTCTAAATGACAAAAGAGTCTGAATGGACTCGCCGAGTCGATGAGCCGACTCGACGAGTCTGTTAGGGTTTGTCCCGATGAGCTTGATCATACGATAGCTCGACGAGTTAGGGGTCAACTCGATGAGCTGCGTTTGACCTTCTCTAGACTTCGGAGGAAATCGAGTGGACTCAACGAGTCACATGAGTGCACTCGGCGAGTCGGGTCAAACATGGACTGTTGACTCGAGTTTGACTTCTATTGACTTTAGGGTTTGATCAACATAAGCAATGGAGACCATGGAAGGGTAAAATGGTCTTTTACCCATTCCAAGGGCTAGAGAGAAAGAGAGAGAGAGAGAGAGAGAGAGAGAGAGAGAGCAACCCTTGGTGTATTTTGTGTATGAGTAGAGTATTCATTAGAGACAATTACCTTATGTGTTAGGCGGTGGATAGTTCGAGATTCGAGTACGAGGATAATTGATTGCTTGCTTACAAGGTGAGTCTTCTCACCATACTTACCATGAGTGGTATCTTTGTGTGATTGAGATATCTTATGTGCTTATTTGTGTATTGTGATATTCTGCATTATGTCTTTGTGATTTACGTTGAGTATTATTATGAGCTTATTGAGTTAGGACCGGAGGGTCCACCTGAGTTGTGGGACCGGAGGGTGCCACTGAGATACATTGACCAGAGGGTCTTATCTGAGTATAGCCATGAGAGGCTACTGAGATATGTGTGGTATTTTGGGGAACTCACTAAGCTTTGTGCTTACCATATTATGTGATATGTGTTTCAGGTTCCTCTCAGAATCGCGGGAAGGCGCTGGCTTGATTGTACACACCAGAGGAAGAGTTATGTTTTGGAGGATCCTGGATTATTAATCAAAGAATTATGGAGTTGTGTTTTGTAAATTAATGAGGTTTTGTGGAACGTGTTATGAGAATTATGTGATTTTAAAAATGAAAATTTTGTTTGAAAATTTACAGTGTTACAAGTTGGTATCAGAGCCTTGGTTTGAGGGATTCGGATGCACCTTCGGGTATGTCTGGACTCAAACTGCGGATTTGAGAAAATTTTTCAAAAGGAATGATTTTTCTAAAACGAGCAAGAGTTTCTAAGAGAAAACGAGAAGAAGCAGTGTGTACAATCAGCCAGAGCCCGAATGGTGATTTACCAAAATACCCTTACTTATTTGTTTGTGTTATGAGTTCTTATTGAGATATTAGTGATGCATGCTAGAAGATAGGCTAGGTATTTCATATATTAGGGCTACAGTTGCCTGAATTGTGATGCCTTAGCCTAGGAATTATTGCTACCTGTGATGCGCTTTAAGTATGTGCGAAGTAAGAGTATCCAGCAATAATATTTTAGAGAGAGTTTTGAGTAGAAGAATAATTCTAGGAGAGATACCTAGATGGGCATTGGGGGAGCCTACTGAGGGAGTAGTTAAATACCTACGAGAGGTAGGGTTGCTTGAGTTTGGTGATACCTTATGAGAGCAAGTAGAACAAATAGAGTTGTAACCTAGAGTGGTTTTATGTGTTGGTGGAGATTATTCGATGCCTGAATGCTGCTTGCTTTGTGCTTTGTGGAACTCTTCATGATGGGAGTCAACTACTAAGTGAATATGACCATATTCAGGAGGTAGGTGGCTGGCATCATAAGGAGTTCTTCAGCAGCTGATGGCAGAGAAGTGTGAGAACCTAGGAAGAGCCTAGGGAGTGTATGTAGTCTGAAAAGTATGCTGATAGAGGAGAGTATTCGTTGGGTAACGACCAATTATATCGGGGATTGGTGATCGAGAATGGTTGAGCAGCTACTTAGGAAAT
This sequence comes from Lactuca virosa, assembly GCF_052849685.1. Taxonomy (NCBI): domain Eukaryota; kingdom Viridiplantae; phylum Streptophyta; class Magnoliopsida; order Asterales; family Asteraceae; genus Lactuca; species Lactuca virosa. Next base: position 462,998,205 of record NC_136429.1, on the reverse strand, counting down.
CTGGGACGATCCGTGTGGAAAGTATGGGTAGATGTGGCAGGTAGTATGGGCCCGTACTACTAAAACCAGATGACCCATACTCGAAACAGGGAGAATTTCAGAGGTTCTAAGTGTCAAATTGAGAGGTGATAACATGGTTCGGGTACCATGATTCGTGGCAAAATGAGAGGTGATAACATGGTTCGAGTACCATGGTTCGTGGCGATTAGTGCTTTAGAGTTTATCAGTTATCCCGTTGTGTTTGATCAGACTGAGAGCAGATATGATGACGATTAGTGCTTTAGAGTTTATCAGTTATCCCGTTGTGTTTGATCAGACTGAGAGCATATATGATAGAGTGTAGGGCCACAGGGCCATGTCGAACGAGTTTCAATGGATCATACCTTGAGAGGGAAATCGAGTTAGTTTTCTGAGAGATTTTTGGTGAGATGCCAGTGGGAGTTGCAAGACTCAGGAATGAGGAGAACTGATGCTTATTGGAGGATCGCGGTCTGAGTCGAGCAATCGACCGATAGATGAGACGTCACCTTCTGTGACAAGAGTTACGTTGTCCCCGTTTCATAGGAGCAAAAGAGATAGCGAGCTTCCGGTTTCAGACTTTGGAGGCAAACCCCGTGGGGTAGCATAGGGTTGCAACCTCTCCACCAGAGGCAAACCCCGTGGGGTAGCATAGGGTTGCAACCTCTCCACCAGAGTATTTGGGAGAGAATAAGGAAGGTGCCTTTATGTGTGAGGCATGCTTTTAGCAGCAACTCCAGGTGATTAAGAGGAGTACATCGGGGCGGTGGCTCTCATTGTCTACGTTGTGTAATCGACTGTGAGAGTAAGGTCTCTTGCTTTTATAATTTTCCGTGATGGGAGGCTGATCGAGGAATCAGGGACGAGGGCGTGATAGTGCATTATTTCTAGATTGAGAGTCAGGACTTTTTCGGAACAATCGGGGTATCCGACGGTGTGTCGGTCTGAGGCATTCAAGAGGACTAGAGGCAGTCACGTTGGGAGGATTCTGAGGTTTTTGTTTGAGATACGGGATATTTGGAGTTGCTTGGTTTCCACCGGAAAGATCATTGAGTGATTGCACGGTACGTACCAAGAGTCAAGTGTGATATACCTGGTGAAACAGTCTATGGAGTAGATTGTTGTTATGCCTAGGGTAATGGTTCGAACCCTGAGTGCGGGAGGTCCGGGTATTTTATTGAAAGAATCAGAGATTTGTTCAAGAGCGGTTAGAGAACAGGATATAGAGACCTGTGGTACGGATCCATGAGGCCAAGGTTATTGGTGGTCGAGGCGAGGTGCAGAGCGAGACAATGCATGTTGTACGTGTTCAACAAAAGATGAGTGTCTCCACGACAGGTGGTCGTTGATCAGAGACCTTGTGGTGGTTAGGAATTCTTCGAGGTTGTAATGGTGAATTCGAGGTGGTTGGCTCGTAAGTATAGTTTCGGCAGTTGAGAATTTCTGCTTCAGTGTATGGGTTGTTATAGGCACTTTGGGAAGGGCAGAAGTTGATAGGAAAACCAACTTCAGGGTCGGTATGAGTATTCTTGCTTGGGTTTTGAGCAATAGTGAATGGAGTTTCGGATTGTCGTCAAAGTATTATGAGTTATTGACAATTCCTATGTGTTTCAATTTGAGAGTTGAAATATTTCAAAGTTACGAGTTGTGAGATCCTGAGAGGATGCATTGCGGTATCTGAGTATGATGCCGTAAGTAAGAGATCAGTGGTTGAGGCAAGACATCGTGAGGCTCTGTGATGGCGTACCGAGGTATCCGAGTATGATGCCTTGAATTTCGGATCATTTTGAGACTTGAGTTATGAGATGGCAAGAGGAGTATCAAGTGACAATGGTTCGAGCGGGAGCCCTTCAGCTAATTGTCATCAAATGGGAGTATCCAATAATGTAAATTGTAGCAAGGAAAAAGTGTTTGGTCGACGGTTGTCGTCAGGAGTGGTGATGCTTAACCTGGGTGGGTGTGTGTACCTATCTATGTTGGACCGTGGAATATTCGATAGTGAACTCAATGGGATGATGACCCGAGGACGAGACTATTGGGTGATATGAGAGTGAGAGGATCCGAGGGAGAGTAATCACTTTGGATTATGAGGGGAAAACCATGGAGTGAGCCATAGCGAGTCAGTGAGAGAGAGTGTTGTGATACTGCGGGGAGCCGTAGTGTTCACCAGTCAACGAGAGAGTATTGTGATACTGTGGGGAGCCGTAGTATTCATGAGTCAGTGAGAGAGTGTCGTAGGCCTGCGGGGAGCTGTAGCCTTCACGGGTTAGTGAGAGGGAATGTTATGATTCTACGGGGTGCCATATTTTTTGCTAGTCAGAACATGACGCAAAAGAGTTTTTAGGCTTGAGCAGCCTTATTATTTGAGTTTTCGGGAACCTGGTGGTCGGACTAGGGGCGAGACTAGGGTCTCCATATTGGTCGGGAATCGCTACATTCTAAGTTAAGGTGTGGTTGGCGCATTCGGAAGGAATTGGAGAAGTGGTGTACGCGTGGGTTGCGGGTCATGGGTCATGAGTTGAGTGCTTCATTGGGACGAGTGGTTCCAATTCTGTGTCGGACCAGACTCCCGAGTTTGAGTTTGGCTCTAGTGGTGTATTGAGTAGGTGAAATAAGATTCCAGATTCCGAGATGGGTTTCATTTTGAGGGGTATTGTTTGTCATCTGATGTCTTAGACCTGAGTAGGTCAGTTCATTGGTATGGGAAGAACCGAGAGACGCATGGAACTAAGGAGTAGTAGGCGACAGAGGTCGAGGGTGAGACGATTTCAGTTGGTATTTTAGTATTCGCTTGGGGTAAAGCGGACTTCGTAACTTGTGTGTTAGAATAGGCCAGGATAGTCATTGTGAGAAGGAAGCCAATGAGATGTTTTGGGTATGGAATAGGTAATCTTTGGAGGTTCAACTGTTGGGTCGGGAGTTGTCCTGGTGCTCAAGTGTTGAATGGAATGTTGAGAGGAAGCCAGGGCTTAGGATTATAGATGTCAGAGGATACTTCTGAGAGAGCATGATCATTTTCTTGTGTATGAGGACAGGGTGTTGAGAGTTCATTGTTCGGATGGGTTCTGATAACAGTACAGTGGATGGGTCCCTGGTGAGATGTAACCCTTTCGTTCCTTTGGGGTATGAGCTGGATCGATTAGTATATCTTGTATGAGTGATCGGTATCTAATTATTGGTCAATGACTTGATTCTATCAGTCGCAGCAAGGGAACCAGAGGATATGTGAGTTATCTGGGTCTGTTATTCAAGGAGCAATAATCAAGGTGACATCTTGCGAGGGCGGTCTGGCAGGAAGACAGACCACTAGAGTTTTCAGGTTCTGGAGAGTCAGAATGGGTATCATAGCGGCAGAGGGGTCTATTCTTATTCGGGATTGGGAGCTCCTGTTTGGGTTCAGGTGTCCTTGGAGGAAGGTAGTTGTGTGGTATGAGATCCTTTCGGGGGTGTTTCTCGGCTTAATGGGTTTGATCTATGTGTTGCTAAGGAGCGATTTCGAGGGCGAAATCTAATTCAAGTGGGGGAGAATTGTAACATCCGGAATCCCATGTATTATAATTATGAGTTTATTTTGAGATTTATTGAGTGACTCGACGAGTTGTGAGTCCAACTCGTCTAGTGGAGCCGAGTTGAACACGTGGGATTAATGAGCGGACTCACCGAGTTGGTGCTGTGCAATGAAACCCTAAATCCTCGGGTTTGGGGCCTATTTAAGGACACTTATAGCCTCATTTGCGGCTCATGAGCTACCCAACTTCACTGAGAAAAAACCCTAATCGGCCTTTGAGCTAGGAGTGAGTATTTGAACTAACCTTGAGTGTTTGGTGCATCTTTTGAAGAGAAGGGAAGGATTCCAAGCCAAGGGACGAGAAGGGGTTGTTAGATCCGTGGTTATTTTATACAAGAGCTTCTGTGAAAGGTAAGAGTTCACACCTTTCTCATGTTATTGGGTAGATCTCATGATTTTGGAGTTAGGGCTTTTTCCATATAATATTGGGACTTTGAGTATATTGAGTTCATTTAGAGACTTGGACTTCAGATCTGGACCGTGTGAGGTCCCTAGAGTCTAAAGGTCCCTGATTTATTCAGCCCTAATAGGGTTTTTGAGTGAAAAACCCTTGATAAAGCATGTTCTTGGCATTTCAATCCCTTAGTGCCATGCATGGACGTAAAGCTCGTGGCTTTACGAGATAATCGAGCCTTGAGAGTATAAATCTACAGTTTGGGAAGGTTTTCTGCCTTGGAATCGTCTGAATGATAAAAGAGTCTGAATGGACTCGCCGAGTCGATGAGCCGACTCGACGAGTCTGTTAGGGTTTGTCCCGATGAACTTGATCATGCGATAGCTCGGCGAGTTGGGGGTTAACTCGACGAGCTGAGTTGGACCTTCTCGAGACTTCGGAGGAAAACGAGTGGACTCGATGAGTCACATGGATGCACTCGACGAGTCGGGTCAAACATGGACTGTTGACTCGAGTTTGACTTCTATTGACTTTATGGTTTGGTCGACATGAGTAATGGAGACCATGGAAGGATAAAATGGTCTTTTACCCATTCCAAGGGCTAGAGAGAAAGAGAGAGAGAGAGAGAGAGAGAGAGAGAGAGAGAGAGCAACCCTTGGTGTATTTTGTGTATGAGTAGAGTATTAATTAGAGATAATTATCCTATGTGTTAGGCGGTGGCTAGTTCGAGATTCGAGTACGAGGATAATTGCCTGCTTGCTTACAAGGTGAGTCTTCTCACCATACTTACCATGAATGGTATCTTTGTGTGACTGAGATGTCTTATGTGCTTATTTGTGTATTGTGATATTCTGCATTATGTCTTTGTGATTTATGATGAGTATTATTATGAGCTTATTGAGTTAGGACCGGAGGGTCCACCCGAGTTGTGGGACCGGAGGGTCCCACTGAGACACATTGACCAGAGGGTCTTATCTGAGTATAGCCATGAGAGGCTACTGAGATATGTATGGTATTTTGGGGAACTTACTAAGCTTCGTGCTTACCGTGTTATGTGATATGTGTTTCAGGTTCCTCTCAGAATCGCAGGAAGGCGCCCTTTTGATTGTACACACTAGAGGAAGAGTTATGTTTTGGAGGATCCTGGATTATTAATCAAACAATTATGGAGTTGTGTTTTGTAGATTAATGAGGTTTTGTGGAACGTGTTATGAGAATTATGTAATTTTTAAAATGAAAATTTTGTTTGAAAATTTACGGTGTTACAAGTACCGATTGAAAGAGACTGAAGGGTTGACATATACCCAGTACTGGTTGAAAGACACCGAAGGGGTTGAAATAGACCCAGTATCGGTTGAAAGAGACCGAAGTGGATAAAATAGACCCAACTATGCTTTGACTGTTATGTATGTATGGTATTGGGTATTTTGGGGGTGCTCACTAAGCTTTATGCTTACCGTTTTCAGTTTGTGTTTCAGGTACCTCCAGGTCGAAAGGAAAGGGCCCATCATGATCGCACCGCATCCGCCCATGTTTTCCGTATTACATGATTTTGGGATTTTGTACTGTGATTTTATTTTCACTATGATACACTTTTTTTTTGTTTTGATGTAATTATTAGATGTTTTAGAATGGTTTAAAAACAAAATTTTTATCTGAAATTTTTTGGATGTTAAAAGAACCACGACGTGGCGGCTACGATTTTCCCGCCTATTTGGTCGTATGTGAACCACGATGTTGTTGGGTGTTAGTATACGACAACATCCTATGGTGCACATACAACCCTAAATTCGTTGGATCTATGTTTTCTCTAATTATACATGTAATATTGTTTCCAAAGCATTAATCCTACAACTATCATATAATTGATATAAACAACATAAAATTGAGTTATGGAGTTACCTATTTGTTGTAGCTTGTAGAACTTCTTGTGTTTGGCCTTTAAGAACTTAGTGCCCCAAGTGTTGCACCTCAAATGGAATCACAACACACCTAGGACAAAGGGTGACTTTTGAGAGAATATCCTAACACCAAAATCTGCTCAATGATCTCCAAGAATACTAGTGTGCCATTTTGGATGCTAAGGGGCTTCTTATATAGTGTGGCAAGATTAGGGTTACACCATGTAAACCCTAATGTGTATGACCTTCCATATTCCTTAGGCTCCATAGGTTTAAACCCCATGGATCATCCATGGGTTGTAACATTGGTTTAGCCCAACCTAAACAATCATGGATCATTGGCCCACACCATAAGAATGAATGATTTACCAATCAACCTCTTATATTTAATTAGTCTCTTTTGATCACAAAATTAATTCCAAATTAATTCTTGATCAATACTAATTAAATAATATGATTTCATATTAATATATTAGAACTTATAATATATTAATAAATCATAAATAACCTCTTATCAAAAGTCCATCCTATCAAATTGTCCTTGTGATATGCAACCCAAATGGAACATGCTACTCCCGGGTCAAGTACATACCAATTATATTTATGGGCTTAGACACCTAATCCAACAGTCTCCCACTAGGATAAGTCTAATAAATATTATTGCAAGTACAACTTAAAGCCTGACTAGAAATCGTAGCTCTTAAAAGCCGCAGTCGAACTCTGACCTAGTCAATTACAGGTCCATTAGATAAGGGATCATATATTCCTCCATTCTAGATATCATATGGACATGAGACATGGATTTTAATCATTCTCTCTGTCCATCCGTTATTTCCCGATTTCCGATTTATGACGACCGACTAATTGAACAAATTAAATCAGTCCAGGCTTGGCCAAACACTTAGGGGTGTCATCACTAAATCATCGAGGGGCCCACATATATTGCTTTTATCCACATGGGGTAAATGGAACAGATAAACTTCAACCCAAATGCTTTCTTGTACTTACTCATCAAATTACACACAACGATATGTTTTATAACACCAAGTTACTGGTGCGTTTACATATGTCAATGTGGAACCGACTTGCAACTACAACTCACATGTCTCCGTTTCAAGAATATAAGATATTATCGTCTCACAATCACTCGTGATAAAATCAATGAAGTGATTCAGATGAGCTTGGGTTGAATCCAATACTCGAATCTTATTCCAGGAGTACTCATGAACACTGCAGCAAACTTGTGCTATGCCCAGACAAATCTATAGACCCATTCATGACATTCTTGCCATAATACCTATTTCCAAAGTATGATCGACTGTGGATGGTTTGAATAACCTAGTTATTTGGGAAGTCAAAACATGCAAAGTGAAACACAAGAATAATCGAATCCAATATGGTCTCAGAACTTATGAATATAAATAAAACACCTTTTATTTAATCACTATATTGATCACACATTATTCATTGTATAATGTTTCGATTTATCAACTCAATACTTGAATTAAAACAATAGTTGTCCCATGCTCCAAGCAAGCACACTATGTTTTGTGAAATAGATCAATTGAAAACATTTCAATGATGCTCATTTCACAATTCCAAACCTTAATTGCAAGTGTAAGAGTTCCAAATTCTTGCCACTATTAGAATATGTTAGTATCTAAACTATCATGCAATGATTCTTTTGTAATGTCTAGGTACCAAAAGTCACAGAGACTTGACCAATGATATTACAAAATGTTCCTTTGGAGATTGTTACAAGACAATTCCATGGAAATGAAGTCTCAAATTCAAAGTACATTCCTTTGAACATCCTTCTTGCATAAAAGTTTCTAACTTTCTCATCTATTCTTCAACTCCCAATATGGAAACATTCCATATTTTCCACATGACAACTCATTAATAATAGACTCCTGTCACCCTTAAGCGACCAATCCTTGGCGAACCTTAGATTGTCCTTAACAGTTGTTTAACCACTTTAGTCATATCCGGTTCTATTCCTTTTTCCCTCTTAATGCCCTAGGAATTTGGAAAATTAGAACACGAGATTATTATAGCATATGCAATCGATCCTATACCCGAAGCATATGTGACATGATTCATAATGTCTAACATAAAGACATGATACTTGATCAGTCTTTTTCTATAATATTTCTATTTGCCATGTTCTCGCAATTCGAATTATGAAGAGGGATGTCGTAATCATAATCGAATTTGAGAACGCATTTAACATTTCCATATAGAATTTCCTTATGCCGAATCTTTTCAACACAACATTCATATATCCTTGACTAAATTTGATTAAAACCTCAATCTAAGCTTTTAGAATTGATATGAAGTATGAATTCCTCTCCGTTAATTATAGCAAAACAACATTTTCAAACCCTGCAACTTTGCAAATTGAAACTTTTATTTTCCATAATTAATATTGCTAACTTGCAACACTTATTATAATAATAATTCTCCCACTTGCATAATAATTATTAACTTACTAGCATAACACTTATGCTCCCACTAGCTTTGACATGTTCCCAGAAATCAGCTGGACTTCTAGAAATCAATACTTATTGACTTTCATTACCAAAGTTCAGATTTCTGATACGAGATGCTTCGATAAGACTTTATCTAGGCTTCTCAAACTCATACACATTTCCTTAGATAGCTCACATGTGTGTCTAAACAATTTTAGAACTTAAAGCAAGAAGTCTCAAATGTTTAGACCTTTTCCATTTCTCACAATTCAAACTATGAAGAGGGATGCCGTAATCATAACCGAATTTGAGAATGCACATATCACAATTGCTATCTCTTTAAAATCTACTTAGTGAAAGTGTTTCCTCACAATCATTTTCATGAACTGGAGAGAAACCTTATCACACTTAGATTTTATGGTGTATGTGTTCCTATCCATGTGAATTTGTCATAACGATAATCACAAGACAAGGTTAGTGACAAATCCAAACTCATATGGACTGAACTTGTTCAATCTTAATTTCTTGCCAACTGGCAGCACAAGGGCCTGCCATCACTTCCAAGTTATTATGCAAACAACTGAGAACTCATATAACTCACATACATAGTCAACCAACTGGAATGGCACAAAAACAAGAATATGATCAACACGATAGGTTACAAACCTCAAGTCGTGTGCTAGTGTTTAACAATAGGTTTATTCTTCATTAGTTCTTGAAGCTTGTCAAGATCTTTAAGACTCCCACTGACCTCTTGACATATAAGATTCTCTTGTCATGAACCATTCCTTGACAAACAAATATTCAAGATTTAGTGCGGATTCTAATCAAGACTAACACTTCACACCATTGGCCTTAGTTGGTCTTTGTTTTATCCAAAACATCATAACTTACCAATTTCAAATGTACAAGAGTAGAAAACATTTTACTCTACATTTGATAAGTGTTATAAACCTTTCTTAAGATTATGTCACTCAAGGCTCAATCTTGGAGTATGACTCTAAGACTCGATTTGGAATGAAGTATGATTCACCTTTTTGATTTAACCATTCCAACAATTCACGATTCCTCTTCTTAGTCTTAGAAATGCACTAAGATGACCTTAGAGGATCAATTGTGATATGGTTTTCATAATCATTAAGATGATCATAAAACACAATACTAAAGTACTCTCCAATCTTTTCAGATTGGAGAAACTTTTATCTTTCTGCCTAATTTCATTCTTCTCATTCGTTCTGCCATACATTGAAACTTTTCCAATGTTCAGAATTATACTTAAACTTGTAAGCATAACCATATTTACTAAACTTTAGTAAATCATGACGAATATTCTTACCTTTCTTTGTGGTGGACCTGACCAGCGTACACCCAGTGTACCCGATCCCCTAGTCCTTCACTTGACTCACATATACATGTGAACAAGGAATTAGTCTTAATTTACCAAAGATGAAAATTCTCATTCATCACACAATACAAGTTGCATGATTCCAATTTTCTATCCAACTGAAACTTGGGTGATGAGAATCTTTCCTTATTTGGCAAATTTTGACACTTCCACCAACGAAAGAATCAAATTCATATTGCTAACATAGAAACATACAAACATCAACTTTCACAAATGTCATTGTAAGGAAATATAATAAAAAAATTATTTATTTATAAAATGTGGAAAAACTTTTCCTTACAATGCAATTAAAAATGAAAACTATGTTACTACATATTTCTAAGCAATCTATGATAACTCTTAAGCAGCAGCTCAAAAATCCTTCCTTTTGCATGATCCTACAAAACATCAAAATGCAACCTTGTCACATCATGTATTAAGAATCAACAATTAGGAACTTAATAGAGTTAGATAGTGGACTTATCTGAAGCAGAGTCAAACTTTTTGATTTTGCCTCCTTTCAGATCTTTCAGGTAGTCAGGGCAGCTTCGCTTCCAATGTCCCTTCAAATGGCAGTAGGAACAAATGGTTTCTTTCGCATCGGCACATGAGACAATCCCATAACTGGCCTTTCTCTTTAGTTCAAACTTTTTGAATTTAGCTAATTTCTCTCTCCTAGGAGAAGAAATCATTTCTGGATTTTCACGGTTGTCCATGGAAATTTGGGAAGTATATCTTCCAATCAACTTTGCTTTACCAGTGTGCCAAATCATTTCTGATTTAGCAACAATAAGCAAATAGGTAAGATCAATGAGGGTCATGTCGTGATCTGTCATATAGTAGTCCTTAATGAATCCTCTATATGACTCAGGAAGTGATTGAAGAACCCAATCAACAGCCAACTTCCTCGAGACTTCGACACCCAACTCTCCCAGCCTGTCAATATGTAACTTCATCTCCAAGATGTAAGCACATACATAATTTCCATATTTGTGTTTGCTTTCCAATAGGGCTTGAATGACCTTGAACTTTTCAAGTCTTTGAACATGTAGGTTAGGAAGAATAATTGGAGGAGGTGGAGTAAGTGAAGTATGATTTTCAGTCCCACTAATGCACGACAAAGGGATTAATCTTTCACTTTGATCACCATGTAGGATATCATCTTTACTAGGAAAGCTTTTTCCAAAAGAATAAGGAAGACCATAGTTGTCAGAACTAGACATCTACAATGGGAGAAATTCAAGTTAGTTGATTTGAGTCCTTAATATAACACCCAAATGAAATATTAAGGCTAGGACCCAACACAATATTTTACAATTCGGAAGAGGGATGCCGTAATCCAATTGCAAAATATTTGAAGGTAGGTAAATAACGATTTATCAATTTCCACCATGAAAAACGAAATTGATTATTAAGTTGTAAATGGATTGAAATTCCTAGATCCTTTGAGATTCATTGAACTTTTCAATGACATGTTTAAATCTCGATTGTGCCCTTCAAGTTTGTGACTGGGATGCCGAGGATCACAAACAAGGTGTGAATAACCATACAAATCAGCTTGGTACACCCAATATTACAACCACCTAATCAATGTGTCGGTTAACTACATGTGCTCCATTGATCTATGATTAACATCAAGCTACCATTTGCCACGCACTGTCAGTCCTAGATTAGTGTGCCGGTTAACCACACATGCTCCAGTAACGACTTAGCAAGGTGCAAAGTGCAATTTCATGGGTTGGCACCAAATTCAAATTTTTTCCTAAAGTAACTAAGATTGGGAATTTAATAAAAGTTTAGTTACTTGATAATTTTCATTATACTTTTAATGAGAATTAATGTGCTGTCAAGCCCGTTCGGCTAACGACCCTCCACCAGTCAAGGAAGCGGTGGGTGAGAGTGGACACCCATTAAACTGCCATTTTATAGGCAGTAACCTTATACCCCCATATAGACCGGCTTCGTGAATGAAGCCTACTAACGGTAAGACTGACTTTGTTCTTATACATATATATAAATATTAAACCTATAATATTATAATAGCATAAGGGTTGAATTTTAAACTCTTAAAATTATAGGGTTTGGAACTAAATGTTTCAAAGTGAGACTTTGTATTTACAAATTCCAAAACTTGAGGGCAGGTTTTGAACTATTCAAAAACCTTTGGAATCCATAACTTATAAAAAGACTCTTGACATTTCATAACTTGACGAGAAGTTATGGAGTTCATAAAAAACATTTATGTAAAAGACTCTTCAAGTTCCATAACTTGAGGACAAATTATGGAAGACTTAAAACCATTTAAGATGACATTTAAAAATGAGACCATTCATTTTCCATAACTTGAGGACAAGTTATGGATTTCACCAAAAACAATTACATCAAAAATTCCAACTAACAAAATCAAACAATTTGCCTATGATCTAATTAAACTCATAAGTTAAGATAATTCATATCAAACAAGTTTCAAGAAATTAGCCTAATCATATAAACTAATACAAATCATGAAACTTTGACAATTATCTTTTATTTGAATGAGAATCATCATTACCATATCAACAAAATCAGATTTTATGGACTACAACATTTTATGGTAATGATTCTAATCCAAAACAGTCCAAAAAACTCGAAAAACTGTTGTCTGGACAGGCAACTCGTTGAGCACCATACTGGACTCGACGAGTACAAGGCAAACTTCATACTCGTCGAGTACAAGAATGGACTCGTCGAGTAGGGCTGTCGGACATCAATTTTCATCTTTGAAAACTAACACATTGCATCAAATATAAAAGAAAACAACCCATGGCTCTAATACCACTATTGGGTTTTAGTATACTACAACATCCTATGGTGCACATACAACCCTAAATGCTTTGGATCTATGTTTTCTCTAATTATACATGCAATATTGTTTCCAAAGCATTAAGCCTATAACTATCATATAATTGATATAAACAACATAAAATTGAGTTATGGAGTTACCTCTTTGTTGTAGCTTGTAGAATTTCTTGAGTTTGGACTTTAAGAACTTAGTGCCCCAAGTGTTGCACCTCAAATGAAATCACAACACACCTAGGACAAAGGGTGACTTTTGAGAGAATATCCTAACACCAAAATCGACTCAATGATATCCAAGAATACTAGTGTGCCATTTTGGATGCTAAGGGGATTCTTAAATAGTGTGGCAAGATTAGGGTTACACCATGTAAACCCTAATGTGTATGACATTCCATATTCATTAGGCTCCATGGGTGTAAACCCCCATGGATCATCCATGGGTTGTAACATTGGTTTAGCCCAACCTAAAGAATCATGGATCATTAGCCCACACCACAAGAATGAATGACTTACCAATCAACCCCTTATATTTAATTAGTCTTTTTTTATCACAAAATTAATTCCAAATTAATTATTGATCAATACTAATTAAATAATATGATTTCATATTAATATATTAGAACTTATAATATATTAATAAATCATAAATATGCTCTTCTCAAAAGTCCATCCTATCAAACTGTCCTGGTGATATGCAACCCAAATGGACCATGCTACTCTCGGGTCAAGTACATACCAATTATAGTTATGAGATTAGACACCTAATCCAACAGATGTGGCCAAGGAAGACCACATCTCGGTGGTCAGCTGGAGTCAACATCGGCTGTTGACTTTGATCATTGACCTTGGGAAATGACTTTTGACTTGTGGTTATTGTTCAATTATTAATGTCTTAGTAGAAAGATTGAGGTCTCGCCTTGTGTGATTATCTAGGTGGCATCTTGCACCTGTTGTGGGATTTTGAGAGCGTGTTGACTTTTGAGTTGTTTACGAGGTGAGTTTCCTTCACTATACTCGTGGGTCGAAGGCACTAATTCCGTCCCACTGAATTATGTTTAGAGGTTGATAGTTGTTTTTGTGACAATTTCCCGTTATGCTTGTATGTGCTTGTTATCTCTGTAACTCTTGCTTTTATGATTGTATGCTAGCTGGTGGGGTGAAATAGACCCGATACCGGTTGAAAGAGATTGATGGGGTGAAATAGACCCAATACCGATTCAAAGAGACCGAAGGGGTTGAAATATGCCCAATACCGGTTGAAAGAGGCCGAAGGGGTTGGAATAGACCCAATATCGGTTGAAAGAGACCGAAAGGGATGAAATAGACCCAATTATGCTTTGACTGTTATGTATGTATGGTATTGGGTATTTTGGGGGTGCTTTCTAAGCCTTGTGATTACAGTTTTCAGTTTGTGTTTCACGTACTTCCAGCTTGAAAAGGAAGGGCCCGACATGATCGCACCGCATCCGCCCATGTGTTTTTGTATTACGTGATTTTGGAATTTTGTATTGTGATGTTATTTTCACTATGATACACTTTTTGTTGTTTTGATATGATTATTGTATGTTTGAGAATGGTTTAAAAAGAAACTTTTTATCTGAAAATTTTGGGATGTTAAAAGAATGTAACGTTTGGTCCAGGTATAAAACATTTCTCAAAATATTAGAAATCATTGTTGGAACTCGACGAGTTGGGGAGCTCCAACTCGTCGTGTTGAGAATATTGTGGTCGCGGGTTTTAATGACCCAACTCGACGAGTTGGCGGTTGGGATGAAACCCTAATTTTAGGTTGTTGCACCCTATTTAAAGGACCTAAAACCCCTTGGCTGGCCTCCTTACCAGCCTCCCTTGTCCAGAAATCCTAAGTTTGTATATCACCTTGCAAGTTTGAGTGTGTGAGTTATGGTGAGCTTGGAGAATTGTTTTTGGTGATTCTTTGGAATGAGCTTGGAAGTTGGAAGCATCTAGCTTGTAAGAAGGAATATAGTTCCAGAAACTCTTCACCAATAACAGTCTTCTTGAGGTATAAAGTCGACATCTTGCCTTGTATTCATCTAGATCTCTTTATTTGAAGTTTTAGCATGATTTTGGGATTTTGGTTGGGTTATCTAATATGTTGAGGTTTCCAGGGGTTAATAACTTAGATTTGACCCCTTCATGACTCCTCTTGACTTAAAGTTACAAACTTTATTGGTTTCTAAGTTCCATTCATGCAATAAGTCTCTCATTAAGTCTTTATTAAGCCCTAGAGTGTATTTTAGCTTGCATGGACATAAGGTTGGAAACTTTACGTGATTTCCCAACCTTTGGACACCAGATCTGTGTTTTGGGACTATGTTGTGAAAGTTTAAGGGCTTAATGGATTAAGACTCACTCTAATAAACCTAGAGTTTGGATTTGACTCATTATGAATGGTGCTTAAGGGAAAAGTTGGAAACTTTACCCTTCTAGACATCATTTTGGAAGAGATCTGAGATTTGAAGTCCATGGTTTCGATGGAATCAACTTAATGCATTAAGAGGTTGGATTTATGGCCAACTCGACGAGTTCATTAGTGAACTCGATGAGTTAATGGGATTTTTCCCGATCTATATGGATGATGGAGAAACTCGACGAGTTGAGGGACAACTCGGCGAGTTGGGTCAACTAAGGCCGTTGACTTTGACTTTTGACCTTAGTCTTTGACCAAGTTTGACCTTTAAGGGGGTTTGGGGCATTTTGAGTTGTATTTAAGGAATTGTTTCTGTTATAGGGTTTGTGTAGAACAAATATTTGGAGTCCCGATCTAGTCAGCTACCATTCAGTATTGAGGTGAGTCTTCTCACTACACTCATGGGTCGAAGGCACCAAGCCCGACCCATTAATTGATATGAGATGATTAGTATTGGAATATGTAATGGTTTGCTATTTGATCTATGTATGGGTTTATGTGAAGACCATGGGAGGATCCCATGGCATTTGGCAAGACCATGGGGGCAGCCCATGGCTCGGGGATACATAACCATGGGGGTAGCCCATTACATTCCATATGAAGACCATGAAGGGAGTCCATGACAAGTTTATATGTATGTGTGCATGACATTATGTGATTATGTGTTATGTGTGTTTTATGAAACTCACTAAGCGTATGCTTACAGTTTGTTGGTTGTTTCAGGTACTTCTGACCCTAAGGGAAAGGGCCCGGTTTGATGGCATGGCATGCATTCTCCAGTATTCCCGCACTTAGTTTTTGATACTCTGATTTTTAAAAGAAACACTATGATTATGTAATGGGATTTTAGAAACAAATGTGGCTGGTATTTATGATTAAATAAATGAAAAAATTTCTGTAAAATCTAGGCTGTTACAAAGAACCACGGTGTGGCGGCTAGGATTTTCCCGCCTGTTTGGTCGTATGTTAGCCACGACATGGCCAAGGAAGACCACGTCGTGGAGGTCGACTGGAGTCAACATCGGCTATTGACTTTGACCACTAACCTTGGGAGTTGACTTTTGACTTGTGGTTGTTGTTCAATTGTTAATTTCTTAGTAGAAAGATTAAGGTCTCGCCTTGTGTGATTATCTAGGTGGCATCTAGCACTTGTTGTGGTATTTTAAGAGAGTGTTGACTTTTGAGCTGCTTTACAAGGCGAGTTTCCTTCACTATACTCGTGGGTCGAAGGCAACAATGTCGACCCACTAAATTATGTCTAGAGGTTGGTAGTTGTCTTTGTGATAATTTCCTGTTATACTTGTATGTGCTTGTTATCTCTGTAAGTCTTTCTGTTATGATTGTATGATAGTTGTAGGGATGAAATAGACCCGATACCGGTTGAAAGAGATAGAAAAGGGGGTGAAATAGACCCAGTACCGGTTGAAAGAGACCGAAGGGGTTGAAATATACCCGGTACCGGTTGAAAGAGAACGGAGGGGTTGAAATAGACCCAATACCAGTTGAAAGAGACCGAAGGGGATGGAATTGATCCAATTATGCTTTGACTGTTATGTATGTATGGTATGGGGTATTTTGGGGGTGCTCACTAAGCTTTGTGCTTAGAATTTTCAGTTTTTGTTTCAGGTACTTCCAACTCGAAAAGGAAGGGCCAAACATGATCGCACCGCATCCACCCATGTTTTCCGCATTACGTGAGTTTGGGATTTTGTACTTTGATGTTATTTTCAGTATGATACACTTTTGGTTGTTTTGATATGATTATTGGATGTTTGAAAATAGTTTAAAAATAAAACAAAATTTTTATCTGAAAATTTTGGGGTGTTACACTTTAACTCTCAAGATCTGATTTTTATGACTCCATGCACTCCTAAATGCTCAAAGGACAACTCAAATGGTCTTGAGTAGTACATAGTCCATTAGACCAAGGTTTTGGGAAAATAAAGTGCATAAACATGGACATAATGAGATTTAGAACAAAGAACTCCAAGGTGTAAACTTGATACCTTCTAAAGATGCACAAGAAGGTGTAGAATTTGGATCCAAGGGCTTGAATGCACCAATCCTTCTTCAAGAAACTTCCATCAACACCAAGAACCACCCAAAAACACCACAAAATCACTATAAGGCTTAAGAACACTCAAAAGAGGGCTATGTTTTTGTGGTATATCTTCTAGGGTAAGGAGGCTGATGAGGGGCCAGCCTCACGCTCCATAATGATGCTTAAATAAGGTCCAAACCCTAAAAATTAGGGTTTGTCCCTTGATCACGTACGTCCTGCGTACTAGGAGTACGCCTAGGATATGCGCCCCACCCTTAAATTTTCACTTTACGCCCCTTGGGACCAAATTTGCAAACTAAATTAATACCAAGGATCAAAATGATAAATACATGGATCCTGGTGTTATAATCCAATAACAGATCTCAGCGTCGCTTGGTCCTGACCCTTCCGATCCAGAACCAGAACCTCTTGCTCTAATGATCATCACCATATTGAAGGCGTAACGAGGATAGGTTAATACAAATCGAACTAACTCCAAAATAATATCCGAATCCTTTCCAGTTCCTTAGCAACTTTGTGGCTTTTCCTGATTCCTGTATGGATCATGTGTTTCCAGTAGTACGGGCTCGTACTACCTTTCACACCTATCCATACTAGATCCAAGAATTGTTCTAATGTTTCTAAGTCACTAAACTCTCCTATCGTTAGGTATTTTCACACAAACAGTTTTACAATGACCTATTTATTACTTTCCTAGACTCCACTAGGATCTTGCGTCTCTACCGGTGCCATATCTTACGAATATATGCTCTATCAAGCATATATTAAACTTCTTATACTCTCCTTCTAGGATTCCTTCCACTCAAGTCTACTTATTTGTCGAGGAAGAACTTCTATGGACATTAAGTATTTATCTAACGGATACGATTACATGCCTCTAAAATCGAATAGTCTGTTGACTGAAAGATCCAAAACTACGACGGTTAGACTTAGACGAGAGCTGCGTAATAACGCCAAATCAAGCAATGTAAAACTATTTAATTATGGGAGAATGTAACCTAATGTATTTGTCAAATAACTATTTAATTTCCATATAGGTTCTAAGCAACAAATAACAAGCAATTCTCTAAGCTACAAGGCATCTTAACCGTCATGCAATTCTAATTGTCAATTCCTGAAAAGATCCATACCCTACATACTAGCATGTATTTCTCACATTTCACATATCAACAATCATAAAAATATATGGATATTTTGGGAATCACTTTCCTTTCTGAGCTTTGGCTGACTGCACGCAGCACATTCTTTCCTTTTTGTATTATTCTTTTTATGAAAAGATTTATTATTACTCAGATCCTTAGTTTGAGTTTGGAATCACACGAGTGTTCTTCCGGTTCTCTCAAACTAGGGCTCTAATACCAACGTGTAACGTCCCGATTTTCAGCCCAAATTTTTTGTTTTCATTTGTTCAGTTTATCTAAGTATGATTACATTATGCAGAAACATGTTACGAATACACGATTGTACACTTGAGCCTTGCCCTTCTCACGAGTCAATGGAGTACCTGAAAAGCAATTATATTCAATTGGGTAAGCACGAAGCTTAGTGAGTTTTCCAAAATACCATATACCACAATACATATATCAGTCCCCACCCAATAAGCTTATAAATGGGACCCGCCCAAACTACATAATGGTCCCCGCCCAACGTGCCTATAAACGGGCCTCGCCCAAACTATATAATATGCCCCGTCGAACATACATAATAGGCCCCGCCTAGCATACATAACCATATTATACACATAGAGACTACACTTTTAGATTTCACTACTGCAGGCATACATATGTTATACTTTCTACTAAACTAGCTTTGAGTATACTAACCTTAAGCACATAGAGACTATACTATCGACTCTACTCTACTAGCTCTTATATCCTAATATACATGGATATGTATTGTAATAAACATTATAGTGAGGTAACTCAGGTGGACAGTTACTTCGATGACTGACGACTATCTGGGTGATCCTATTGGCGATCCAATTGACGGGTAACACGACTAACAAGTATTAAACTATAATACTATACCGTATTAATTCCCATGACAATCTAGTAATGAAAACTAGATCTTTGATATGTGCATAATTAGCCATATGTTTAGTATAGATTTTTATTCATTTTTAGCTAATTATGTGCATAATATGGACAAAAGGTACTTAATAATGTCTAAATTGTGTTTTCAGTCCAGAAGACATGCTTGGAAGTAAAAAGGAATAAGGAGAAGCAATTAGAAACCAAAGAATGAAGAAAGAGAAGATATATGGATCTACTCGGCGAGTCCACGAAGCTACTCGGCGAGTTTCCGAGAATATTTGCGAAGAAAAGTCAAGAGTCCTTGATAAACACGTATTTTCCACATCTACTCGACGAGTCGGGGACCTACTCGCCGAGTTGATCCTGTTTTGTGATAAGTATAAATACGGAACCTTATTCCGAATTGGGGACTTCTCTGGCTCTTTGGGAGATACACCTACGATTGAAGAACCCTTTGGAGACCTGAAGAACCCTAATCTTTGATCTTTTGAAGACTCAAGGCGAATTAGGTTATATTTTCCACTTAATCTTAGGATTTAATCATGACTAGCTTAGTTAAATTCGTTTTTGAGCTTGTTTCAACTGTAATCATGAGCTAAATTCGTGTTGTTTCTGTTTAGGAAAAACCAAGTTACTCCTATGGTTTGATTATTACGTCTATTGATTGTTTATTGGTGATTTTATTAAATTAAGTTTGTTAAAGAACCTTATGCATTAACCATAACTATTTTCTGTTAATTGGAAGACAATTAAGTTGCATGAACATCTCTTAGTTGTTAACCTCATATGTTTATGTG
This sequence comes from Lactuca virosa, assembly GCF_052849685.1. Lineage (NCBI taxonomy): Eukaryota > Viridiplantae > Streptophyta > Magnoliopsida > Asterales > Asteraceae > Lactuca > Lactuca virosa. The sequence goes on along the minus strand of NC_136429.1, from coordinate 462,978,308 downwards.
AACACTTCATCATATGTCTAGGATTAATGAACATGAAACTAGGATTAATTAGAGAATGGGTAAATTAATGTGTGAGCTTGTTTGAGAAACCAACAAACAAGAGGTTAGTTGAGTCACCAACTTAATTAACCAATTACAAATCTTATTTAATCCAAATAAATGAACTAGGGAGTTAATTAGTTTAAACAATTGGCCACTGCTTGAATTAATTAATTTTCTAAGGGTTAGTAATAGTGAACATGAATCTAACCACTATAGTTTGTAACCAATAACAATTAATTATCATCTTATTATACAAATAACCATAGGAGTGAATTGGTTGGACCTAAACAGAAACTTTCTATCAAATTTGGTGAATTTTTACTTGTTTTTAGTTGTTTAGTTAATCACTTGTTAGGTGGTGTGTTTAAGTTTCTAGTCTTGTAAAACTAGAGAAAAACCCTTTACTTTTATTACTTGTTTAGTTAAAATTAGTTATTAGTTTAATTTCCGTTCCCTGAGTTCGACACCCTACTTATCCAACTATACCACTAAAAGACAGGTTCATTGCCTTTGTGTGCTAAATTTATAATTTAAAAGTAGGAATAAAACCAGTGCATTTCACACACATCAAGTTTTTGGCGCCGTTGCCGGGGAACGGTTCAAAAATTAAATCTAATTCCTAGTTTTATCGATCCTTTGTGTGAGTTTATCTTGCACAAAGTTATTTTTTTAGTAATTCAGTAAGTAGGTTAAGTCTTAGTTGTTATTAGTTTTTAGTCGTTTCTATTTAATTTTATTTAGTTTTGAGTTTTAGACAGTCTACTTGCCGAGTGCACTCGACCCTACTCGACGAGTTCGCTGCTGTTTGATAGTTTAATTTTTATTTTAGTTATGTTTCATCTTTTGTTCTTTTTACGCGTTTTTCTTGTTCTGTTGCAGGCTTTTCATGACCAGAGGATCCAACACTCCACTGATTCCCCCTTTTGAAGACCCGGAATCCGCATTGAGGAAAAACAGAGGCAAAGACGTTGAAAGCTCAAATACACCCAAGAAATCGCCTTTGTCTAGCTTGAAGACGGTTTTTAGGAAGAAGAAGAGCAGCAAATCAGGAGCATCCAGCGCCTCTTTAGCAAGCGAAGACCCAATCAGAGAGGATACCGAGTACGAAACCGAAGGAGAAGAAGACCCTACATTCGGGCACGTTTCCGATTCCGACGACGAACTAGTTATCCCTATGGCTAACATCGATGAAGTCCCCATGGGGGAATGGAAGAAGAGGATACGCAATGATACCGGCCCAGGGCTTGTGCAACCCGCAATTCCCGCAACTGCCACTTTTGAGCTTAAGGGTCACATTCTTGCTCTACTCAAGGAGATCCCCTTCTACGGAAAAGACCACGAAGATGCTTACAAACACTTGGATGAAGTCAATGATGTAGCTGATTATTTTAATGTTCCAAACGTGCCTCGCGAAACTCAGCTACTTCGCATGCTTCCGGTTACATTGAAGGGTGTTGCAAAGGATTGGCTCAAGTCACTTCCCCCCGGATCCATCACTACATGGGCCAAGATGAAAGAAGACTTTATGGATCAATTCTGCCCACCCTCCAAGATATCTAAGTTAAAGAAAGCCATAGCCAACTTTGAACAACAAGCTGGAGAGTCACTTTATGAAGCTTGGGAGAGGTACAAGAGTTTACCAAGGAATTGCCCACATCATGATCTTAATAGTCAACAAGAAGTCTCCATTTTCTATGATGGAGTGAATGTTACAACAAGGCAATTACTTGACTCGCAAGGTCCACTCACAAAGAAAGCACCCCCAGTGATAAAGCAACTAATTGAAGAATTCTCTAAGCATTCTAGAGAATACCACAATCCAAGGAATGATGTGACAAGGGGATCAACTTATGCAGCTTCAGAAGATTTGTCAGCAGTCATGCCTATGTTGAAAACCATGGATAGGAGGATGGATAAAATGGATCAAACGATACATGCTATTCAGGTGGGGTGTGAGAATTGTAATGGACCTCATCTTACTAGAGATTATGACTTGGACGAGAATGGAAATAAGAAGGTGCAAGTATGTTACTCAAGTGGTGACCGATATAATGAAGATTGGCGGAAACCCAAGAAAGAGTGGCTTCCTTATGATGAGTACAAGAGGGCTAAGGAGGAGAAGTTTAAACAAAAAGGAAGAGGTTTTTACCAAAAGGAGGAGCCGGCACAAGAAAGAAAACCAAGTTTGGAAGAGATGCTTACCAAGTTTGTAGCGGCTTCAGAAAAGAGACACAATGACCAAGATGTTGCAATACAAGAGACAAGAACAATGCTTAGGAATCAGCAAGCATCTATCCACAACATTGAGACACAGCTGGGGCAACTTGCTCAACAAATTAATCAAAGATCACCAGGAGAACTTCCAAGTAAAACCGAAAACAACCCACGAGGCGCACATATAAATATTGTGACAACAAGAAGTGGGAAGATAATTACTCCTCTGGACCCTATTCAGACTGAAGAACCCAAGGAGTTGCAAAAGGAAGATGCAGAAAAACAAGACAAAAGTCAAAATCTGCATGATACATAAGCTACTCGACGAGTCCAGTAACCATTCCGAAAAATCAGATTCCTGAAAAGCCCTTTCAGCCTCCAATGCCATATCCAGCCCGAGCTAAACAAGAAAAGAAGGAAGAGGAATACCAGAAGTTTCTTGACCATATAAAAGCTCTTCAAATTAACATACCATTCATCGAAGCAGTTGCGCAAATGCCAAAATATGCCAAATTCCTCAAGGAGCTTTTAACCAATAGAAGGAAGATGGAGGAAGTAAAAAAGGTAGTTCTTAATGAGAACTGCTCAGCTGCCATGTTAAACAAACTACCAAAGAAGAAGGGTGACCCGGGAAGCTTGACTTTGCCTTGCCAATTTGGTAACTTGGCCACCATTCATGCTTTGGCTGATTCGGGAGCAAGTGTGAACCTCATGCCTTATTCCTTTTTCAAGAAATTGGATCTCCCGGAACCAAGGCCAATTTGAATGGCAATTCACTTAGCAAATAAAACAGTCACATTTCCAAGAGGAATATGTGAGGACTTATTGGTAAAGGTGGACAAGTTCGTATTTCCCGCAGACTTTATAATTCTAGACATGGAAGCGGATCCTCAAGTCCCGAGCATCCTTGGAAGACCTTTCCTTAACACGGCAAGTGCTATAGTGGACATGAGAGACTCGAAACTTACTCTACAGGTGGGGGATGATTCAGTCACTTTCGGGGTTGATCAAGCTATGAAGCATGCGAGGAATAGTGATGACACGACATTTTCAATTGACATGTTGGATGAATTGATGGAGGAATGGGATAATGAAGACCCAAACAAGTCTACCATCATCTTTAATGAAGAACTTGATGCTGAAAAAGACCTACTGGAAATTGAGAGACTGCTGGAAGAAGCTGATTATGAGGAATTAATGAAGAACTTTGAGCACTCTACTCGCCGAGTAGATTCGATCTACTCGCCGAGTCCAGTTGAAGAAACTCGAGAAGTCATGAATTCTGCAAAGGACTCGCCGAGTCCCTTACCTGTACTCGGCGAGTACAACATGCAGAACGCAAAAATAGAGCTCAAATCACTACCAGATCACTTGGAGTATGCCTTCCTTGAAGATGGTCATCAAAAACCAGTTATAATAGCTTCTGATCTCTCCACATCTGAAAAAGAAGAATTAGTTCAAGTCTTGAAGAAGCGAAAGCGGGCCATTGCATGGAGCATTACCGATATCAAGGGAATAAGCCCCTCTTATTGTTCTCACAAGATTAACCTGGAGGAAGGAGCAAAGCCGGTTGTGCAACACCAAAGAAGATTGAACCCAAACATGCAAGAAGTGGTCAAGAAGGAAGCAGTCAAGCTCTTAGATGCAGGGATCATTTATTCTATTTCTGACAGTCCGTGGGTGAGTCCTGTCCAAGTGGTGCCCAAGAAACGAGGGATGACGGTCATAACCAACGAGAAGAACGAGCTTATTCCGACACGAACGGTAACCGGTTGGCGAGTGTGCATCGATTATCGAAAGCTAAACGATGTCACTCGTAAAGACCATTTTCCTTTATCTTTTATTGATCAAATGCTAGAAAGATTGTCGGGTCATAGCTATTATTGTTTCTTAGACGGATTTTCGGGTTACTTCCAAATACCCATAGACCCAATGGACCAAGAAAAGACCACTTTCACTTGCCCAAGTGGAACTTTTGCCTATCGTCGCATGCCCTTTGGGTTATGCAATGCACCTGCGACATTTCAAAGGTGCATGACGGCCATATTCCACGACATGGTGGAAAAATTCATGGAAGTATTTATGGACGATTTTTCTGTTTTTGGATCTTCCTTCCATGATTGTCTCACTAACCTTGATTTAATGCTTGCAAGGTGTGAAAAAACCGACTTAGTCCTTAATTGGGAAAAATGTCACTTTATGGTCAAGGAGGGTATAGTTTTAGGCCACAAAGTTTCCAAATCGGGAATTGAGGTGGATCGGGCAAAAATAGATACAATAGCCAAATTACCTCCACCAACTAATGTGAAGGGCATTAGAAGTTTTCTAGGTCACGCCAGTTTTTACCGGCGTTTCATAAAAGATTTTTCTAAAATAGCTAGACCTTTAACACAATTGCTTTTAAAAGATGCACCATTTAATTTTACTAAAGAGTGTTTAGAGGCTTTTGAATTTTTGACAGAAAAATTGACTAATGCCCCGATCATTGTTGCCCCGAATTGGGGTTTACCATTTGAAATAATGTGTGATGCTAGTGACTTTGCATTAGGAGCTGTCCTTGGTCAAAGGGTTGATAAGCACTTTCGACCCATTTATTATGCAAGTAAGACTTTGAATCCTACCCAAGAGAATTACACCACCACCGAAAAAGAATTACTAGCTGTGGTGTATGCTTTTGACAAATTCCGCCCTTATCTAGTTTTATCTAAAACCACTATTTTTACTGACCACTCTGCTATCAAGTATTTGTTTGCCAAGCAGGATGCCAAGCCAAGATTGATACGTTGGGTTCTACTTCTACAAGAATTTGACATCGAGATACGCGATAAGAAAGGAATGGAGAATGTAGCAGCCGACCACTTGTCAAGGCTAGAAAACCCGCAATTGGAAAAATTGGTGGAAGATAAAGTTGGAGATGACTTTCCGGACGAGTACATTATGGTGACCACGGGGGAAGAGCCATGGTTCGCGGACATAGCTAATTACTTAGCTAGCAAGTACATCCCAAAAGATCTTACTCGCCAACAAAAGAAGAAATTCTTTTCAGAAATAAAATACTACTTTTGGGATGAGCCATACCTTTTCCGAAGTTGCGCGGATGGAATCATTCGAAGATGTGTATTCGGAAATGAAAGTCGACAAATTTTGGAGCATTGTCATAGCGGGGCCACCGGTGGACATCATGGAGCACACTACACTGCTAAGAAGATATTCGATATTGGGTTTTATTGGCCCACAATTTTTAAAGATGCTACCCAATATGTCAAAGAATGTGATGCATGCCAAAGAGCGGGACACATTTCATCCCGAAATGAAATGCCACAACATAGTATTCAAGTGTGCGAAGTATTTGACGTATGGGGGATCGATTTCATGGGACCATTTCCCATGTCGAAAGGCAACAAATATATTTTGGTGGCGGTGGATTATGTATCCAAGTGGGCGGAGGCACAAGCTTTACCAACTAATGATGCTCGGGTGGTGGTGCGATTTTTGAAGAAGTTATTTTCGAGATTTGGAGTTCCTAAAGCCCTTATAAGTGATCGAGGCACTCACTTTGCCAATGATCAATTAGAAAAGGTGTTAAGGAAATATGGGGTAACCCATAAATTCTCTACATCTTACCATCCACAAACAAGTGGGCAAACTGAAGTGACAAATAGAGCCTTAAAAAGAATTTTGGAGAGATCGGTGGGGAGTAATCGGAAGGAATGGTCGGATAAGTTAGATGATGCACTTTGGGCCTTCCGAACAGCTTTCAAAACACCTATTGGTACTACACCATATAGGCTAGTTTATGGAAAGCAATGTCATTTGCCGGTGGAAATAGAGCATAAAGCGTTTTGGGCTTTAAAAATGTGCAACTTTGATATAGCTGAACTTAAAAACAACCGGTTAATGCAAATGAATGCTCTTGAGGAACTTCGCAATGAGGCCTACACTAACTCCTTAATTTATAAAGAGAAAACCAAGAGTTGGCATGACAAGAGGATCAAGGGTAATAAAGATTTTCATGAAGGGCAAAAGGTGTTGCTTTTTAATTCAAGACTCAAACTTTTTCCGGGCAAACTAAAGTCAAGATGGGATGGTCCATTTCTAGTGAAGAAGGTGTTTCCACATGGAGCTATCGAGTTATTGTCAAGAGATGGCACCCCTTTCAAGGTTAATGGACATCGAGTGAAAAACTACGAAGAAGGAATCCCGAGAAATGAAGACATGGAAGAAGGGCTGCTGCTGGAGGGAATGGCAGAAACGTAGAATGGAAGGAGTCCAGCTAATGACTCCTTAAAAAGAAGCGCTTCCGGGAGGCAACCCGAGTTTAGAGTTTGCATTTCTTTTCCCTTTGTTTTCTTTTTCATTCCTTAGGATCTGTTTTCATTCATTCTTCTTCTGAAATTATGTTTAAAAATGATTGCTTGAGGGCAAGCAATGCTCAAAGTGTGGGGTGGTGGTTTAAAAATTAAGTTTTTTTTAAAACTGTATGCTCTACTCGCCGAGTTTATACGTATTACTCGGCGAGTACCTATTCGAAATCCCCGAAAATCGTGAATATGCGTTTCTACTCGGCGAGTAGATGTTTTTACGCGGCGAGTAGAACATTTACATGGGTTTTTTACAATCAGTAAATTAGGGTTTCTTTTTCTTTTTCTTTTATTCACTTTCACCAAACCACTCATACTCGCCGTGCACTTCTACTCTCAAGCCATTTCTCCAGTTTTTTTGAATCTCCATCCACCAAGCAAAAAGGTATGATTTTTACTCTCAATACTTGTTAAAGATTGCAACTTTATTAACTCTTGGTTCTTATTTTGCTTAAAACCCGGATTTGGGGGGTTTCTCCAATTCTAGGGTTTTGATTTTACTATGAATTAGGAAGCTTTAGACAAAATTTCTTATGGATGTGTGTTTAAGGGACTTAGTACAGCAAACCCCTTTGCAAAATTAGGTGTTTTCATTGACCTAATAGGGTCCGATAGAAATCTGCTCTCGCAGTTCATCCTACTCGCCGAGTAGCTCATGAACTCGGCGAGTAGATGCTATGACAGACCTGTTATAATTGACTTTAATTGCTAGGTTTTGTTTGTTGTTGTTTTCTTGATGTTTTCCTGCAGAAGGCATGTCCAAAAGAGGTCAGAGTTCAAGGGGAGGAGGTCAAGGAGACATTCCATGGCTTTCTTTTCAACAAATAACTTCAAGATCTTCACAAGCCCGTGCAAAGAACAGATTGGAGGCTCTCAAGCAGAAAGAAATTCACCATCCCAATGCAATCGATTGGGATTGGTTGGGTAAAACTGGTTTGGAAGAGGAATTGACACCTTACTTGGTGAAATCTTGTGATGTGGGAGAATCTACAATAATTTGTGATGGATGGTTACAGCTATTCAAGATCCAAGAACCGGTCTTTGCAGAGCTATGTTGGGAATTTTTTGCTACCATCTCATTCCGGGGTGGTAGTGAATATTATAACCCAAATATCATTACTTTTTCACTTGGAGGGGAGCTGCGACAATGCAGTATTGCGGAACTTGCTTGGCGGATAGGCATTTATGATCAAAATGCCATCTTGACGGAAGATTTTGAGACCTTCTTAGAGCAATGCCACAAAGATCTCCCCGGAGGAGTTGTTGCTTCCACTTGGTGGAATACCATTGCGAACCGGGTGTACATTCCATCTTCTGCACAAGAAGGCCATATCCGCTCGCCCATTCATCGTCTCATTCACCGCCTCATTGCCAGCACCATCAATATGAGGAAGGATGATGACAAGGTCCCAACCCTTGACATTTTCTACCTTTGGAGCATCATCACCCCAAACGTCTTCTGCAACTTGCCTTATTGCTTGGCCAAATATCTTGCAGACGGAGCGGTTAAAGAGAAGATTACCTCCAAAATTAATGGGGGAATGTTTGTCACAAGAACTGCAAGATCATTTGGGATTTTGGATTTACAAGAGGCGAGGGCGTTGACTGTCATTACTCCTCCTCCATTTAGCATTACATTATATCGGAGGGCGAGAATTGTGGAGAAATTTGGGGATTCATATGCAATTCCACATGTAGACGAGGTGGTTGCTCCCGAGATGCCGGGACGAAGGGTTAGGCAAAGGAATGAACGGGCCCGAGAAGACCCACCGGTTATTTCGGTGGAAGATGAAAATGATGGGTGGAATCAAGTGGAATATCGAAGATATTTGGATGACATTGGGCAAGGTGTTAACTACAACAATGAGTCATTCAACTATCTTTTTCATCAAATGAACATCGCCCCAAGGCCCGGCCCCGGGTACCCTTACATCATGAATTGGGAGGAGAGGATGCGGAGAAGAAACAATCAAGAAGGAGGCAATGGCGCAGGAGGGGCAAATATGGAAGAAGAAGATTGAAGATTGGTTGTTTTTATGTTTTTATGTTTTTATGGTGTTTGATTATGAACTTTGTTGAACTTGGATATTTATCTTTTTAGGACTTTGGTTTGTTTGCTTTCACTCGTGGTTACATGTTTTTCAGGTTGAAAGATTAGGATGCATATAGGAGTCTTTTTGGTCAAGGTTCAAGTGAGGATTGCTTTAGATGAGAGTGCGAAATGTTTCAATTAAGGTTGAGTTCGTTAGGATTGGGAGTGATCAAGTGTGTTATTACTGGAGGAGATAGGAGAAGAGTCACTGTAATGCCCCGATCTAGCACTTCAGTCAAGAGTCAACGAGCAGGAAATTTTATTTTCGAATCAGAGTGTACTCGCCGAGTACATGTGTAATTACGCGATTTTACTGCAAAATGACGATCTACTCGCCGAGTCTACGCCTAACTCGCCGAGTCCATCAACATTTTTCCACTCCAGAGTTGTTTTGGGCACATTCATTGCAGTCCCTATCCATATTTCTCATGAAGATTCATTCCTAGAGGTTTCTAAGAGCTTTGTCTTAAATATTTGAGTCATTTATATGTTTACCACACGCGACGTGACACCTAAGGCATGGATGAGCTGTTCCCATGTCTAAAGTCATTTGAAGTAGGAGCTTAATTGAAGATGATCAGCCTCGCGACTGCTACCCCAGGGGAGTTTGTTCCAATTCCTTCTACATTTCATATTTTTTTTTACTTTTCATGCATAACATGCAATGGGGACATTGCATGAATTAGGTGTGGGGTAGGGGGTTGGTTACATTGTAGTCAACTTAGAATCCTAATTTAGGTTTATTTTCAAAAATCTTGCATACATAAAAAAATTGCTAGGACTTAACTTAGAAAATTTTGGTAAAGCAATTAGGATTCCATGTTAGAGTTATGTTGATGATTGCATGAAGACCCAAATGTTTAGTTGAGCCTATATACGTTCTAGTGCATTTGTGGCCTCCTTATTCTAGTGAAATCATGGGACAAAAACACAACCTCGCTTGGTTTGAAGGATGCAATATGTTTAGCATCGTGTACCAGAAATGTATTCAGGAAATTTTTTATCTCTAATCAATAAAGGTTGAAGTTGAGCGCCCCTGCTTAAGCATGTAGGTATTGAAAAAAAAAAGTGAGTTACATGAGAGAATTACAAGAAAAGTTTAAAGAAATTTTGGAGCAGTTAAAGTAAAGATCAAAAGATCAAAATTCCAAAGTTCAAAAGTTGAAGATACCCAAAAATCAAAGAAAATCAAAAATGTGGCAAATTTTGAAGAATTCAAAGAAATTAAGGTGCAAACTATCAAAGAAAGTGAAGAGTTCCAAAAAGCTCCATAGTGGTATCGAAAATTGTAATTTTTAGAATATGTATGCTTGGGTTGCTCAACCAAAAATACCTTGAGGCTAGGAGGTTTTTTGCGGATGGATTCGGAGGGATGCATAAAATGAGCATCATTCAAAAGAAGTGGGCGAGTGTCTATGAGGATTGTGAGTATTTAGAGTATTGGGGGTCGTTTAAGAGAATTTTAGACACAAATGCATGCGTTGCGGTCTTGGCATAATGGCTGGGTTGAATTGGAGTTGTCTTATGTGATTTTAATGTGCTAAAATTCAGTTTTGCTTGGGGGCAAGCAAAAGTCAAGTGTGGGGTATTTTGATATGTGCATAATTAGCCATATGTTTAGTATAGATTTTTATTCATTTTTAGCTAATTATGTGCATAATATGGACAAAAGGTACTTAATAATGTCTAAATTGTGTTTTCAGTCCAGAAGACATGCTTGGAAGCAAAAAGGAATAAGGAGAAGCAATTAGACACCAAAGAATGAAGAAAGAGAAGATATCTGGATCTACTCGGCGAGTCCACGAAGCTACTCGGCGAGTTTCCGAGAATATTCACGAAGAAAAGTCAAGAGTCCTTGATAAACACGTATTTTCCACATCTACTCGGCGAGTCGGGGACCTACTCGCCTAGTTGATCCTGTTTTGTGATAAGTATAAATACGGAACCTTATTCCGAATTGGGGACTTCTCTGGCTCTTTGGGAGATACACCTGCGATTGAAGAACCCTTTGGAGACCTGAAGAACCCTAATCTTTGATCTTTTGAAGACTCAAGGCGAATTAGGTTATATTTTCCACTTAATCTTAGGATTTAATCATGACTAGCTTAGTTAAATTCGTTTTTGAGCTTGTTTCAACTGTAATCATGAGCTAAATTCGTGTTGTTTCTGTTTAGGAAAAACCAAGTTACTCCTATGGTTTGATTATTACTTCTATTGATTGTTTATTGGTGATTTTATTAAATTAAGTTTGTTAAAGAACCTTATGCATTAACCATAACTATTTTCTGTTAATTGGAAGACAATTAAGCTGCATGAACATCTCTTAGTTGTTAACCTCATATGTTTATGTGAACACTTCATCATATGTCTAGGATTAATGAACATGAAACTAGGATTAATTAGAGAATGGGTAAATTAATGTGTGAGCTTGTTTGAGAAACCAACAAACAAGAGGTTAGTTGAGTCACCAACTTGATTAACCAATAACAAATCTTATTTAATCCAAATAAATGAACTAGGGAGTTAATTAGTTTAAACAATTGGCCACTGCTTGAATTAATTAATTTTCTAAGGGTTAGTAATAGTGAACATGAATCTAACCACTATAGTTGGTAACCAATAACAATTAATTATCATCTTATTATACAAATAACCATAGGAGTGAATTGGTTAGACTTAAACAGAAACTTTCTATCAAATTTGGTGAATTTTTACTTGTTTTTAGTTGTTTAGTTAATCACTTGTTAGGTGGTGTGTTTAAGTTTCTAGTCTTGTAAAACTAGAGAAAAACCCTTTAATTTTATTACTTGTTTAGTTAAAATTAGTTATTAGTTTAATTTCTGTTCCCTGAGTTCGACACCCTACTTATCCAACTATACCACTAAAAGACAGGTTCACTGCTTTTGTGTGCTAAATTTATAATTTAAAAGTAGGAATAAAACCAGTGCATTTCACACACATCAATCTTTCACTAATCCTAATGAATACTGAGAGTTCTATCAAATAAGGATTAGCCAGGACAGGACAATTAGGAGGCATGATCATTTTGGCATATAGCTTTTCTAAAATCCAACAACTAAGCCATGTGACCATTCTAGACACCTCTCCCATAAGTAGATCAATCAATATTATGATTGGAATTACTGATAAATCTTATTTACATATTCATAATAACGACTATGAATATAAATATAAATTACACTTAAAGCGTAGTAAGTGTAGCCTAACTTACAAAGAGTTTCTAGCGGAAACCGGGATTTATGCAGGCAGGACTTCGATACCGAGCACTTCTATTTCTCTGGACCCTCAGATGCCTAAGATCCTTGCTAAATGCTCCTAATAACTAGAAAAAAAACGAGCTTATAACCTCATAATACTTCAAAGAGAAAGAGAGATAAGTGTGTGGAAGAATGAGATTGAGTTTGATATTTATAGGGAAAAATTAAGATGGGCCCACCGCGCCTTTTTGGCCGACGTCTCCCTACCTGCTGCTTGCCATGTGTCAGCTCAGGATTTGTCCGCATGGACCCTTTTAGAAGCGCACAGCGCGTATAGTGCAAAACATGAATTTTGTATATTCTGTAACTTCTTCATATGAGATCCGTTTTCGATGTTCTTTATATCCATGCATAGCTATCGAAAAGATCTACAACTTTCATTTAGACTCTGTCGGTTAATTCTCACTCTTTTTTTAAATTTATATTTTTAAAGGGCTCAGACTGTTAAACCCCGTATAAAAATCATAACTTGTCCATACGAATTATGTTCTCGACCGTCTTTATATTGATGAAATTCTCTTTACGAGATCTTCAACTCTCGTTTAGATTGTTTTACCAAACAATCGACCGATCTTAATTTTGATTTCTGTGTCGCACACTGCTACGTTGAAACTTCTAAAAATCATAACTTCTTCATACGAAGTTAGATTTATGTGTTTTTTTATATGCACACTATCGCTTTTACGATTAATACAAATTTCATCAAGACTATTTATCATAAATAGTCTTTTATCAAAAATTTCTATTTACATAATTGGTCGTTTATACCGTAAGGCGAAAATGGGGTGTTATAGCAATGATTTGATTTAATCAAAGTGTACTACAACAAAGGAACCCTACAAAGCAAGGTATGAATTTCTAAACATCCTATGAGTTGTTTCTTGGTTAATGATAGTCAATTTAATTGGTTCCGACTTTTAAGAATAAATAACATTTTAATATGTTAATTTCTGTTGTTCATTGATTCTTAAAACATTTTTGAATCATTTAATTCTCAAACACATATGACCCAAATTAGGTGTAAGTGTCTTCATTAGATTATGACATAGATCATATATGATATCACTGTTGGTACGCTATCAAGGAGTGTAGATGACATTACCCATTAACTAGGTCGAGGTAAATAGTTAGGACTTTCTAGTTGATCGGAGGTTGAGACATAAATAAACCTCAAGAATGTCATGGAGGAGATACCACATTTGCCTAATTGTTTCCATCAACAAGAGACACTCCATATACCTTATTGCTATCTTCATACACAATAATATATATGATTACACCTCTATTATAACACCACCTTTTTACGACATAGATAATACATCTTAGCAGATGAACCCATTTTTGACCTTTATAAGAAAAGTGATGCCTCCTTAAGTATTTACAAGTAGGCCTGACAATTGGGTTGGGTTCGGGTTGGCAGGTCACGGGTTGGTAGGTTGGCGGGTCAGAAAACATAGACTCAACCCAACCTATATAATATATAGGTTGACGGGTTGGCGGGTCACGGGTTGGTGGGTTGGAAACCTCAACCCAACCCAACCCATTTAACCCGTTTAACTATATGGGTTCGCAGGTTCACAAGTTAATGAGTCAAACCCAACCCATATAATTCGTTTAATAAATAAGCAACGTATTTTAAAAAATGAAGTTTTTTCAAAATAAATTCATAAAATGATTAAAGTAATTAACATAAAAAAAAGGATTTCAACAATAATTCATAAAGTCAATAACATCCAAATAAAAATGAAATATGAAAACATTCATAGAAAGTGGATGTGTTCTTCATTCGTGACTTGTGAGTATCTAAAAATAACGACATGCATTTTTTCTTTTTTTGATTAACGAACCGGAAATGCAGATTAGTCTCATACGAATATGGAAGGAATACAATGATACGAAATATTACGAATACGGATGTAAATCAAATTTCATTAATAATTAAATATATCATTTTTTGAATGTAATATATATATATATATATATATATATATATATATATATATATATATATATATATATATATATATATATATATATATATATATATATATATATATATAGGGGTTGGCGGGTTGACCCGCGAACCCAAACAGATAACCCAACCCAACCCATGAAATAAACGGGTTTGTGGGTTGGCGGGTTGACGGGTTGGCGGGTCAAAAATGTCAACCCAAACCCGTCTATTTTCGGGTTGGGTCAGTGTCGGGTTACGGATTGGGTCGTGAGTTGTCACCCCTATTTACAAGCACCATTCAATCAAAAAGCTCAATTTGTCTTTTATTTATTTATTTTTTAAGACAGAGATATAAGTATAGATTACCATTAGAATGACAAAGATATAAGTAATTAAACTGATTATAAGTTTATAAGTACATCAAGGTAAATAATTCTTAATAACTATATTTTGTCTTCATCATAATATACTTTGAATATGGTGACTTTTACTATTAAGCTCTAGGCAACCCAATGCACCTTGTGGGGTTATGACCTCATTTGTTTTAGTACCTCGCGTCAAAATTAGCGGAGATTGCAGAAGGGAACTGACATCCATATGCAACATGATGGGACCTTAAATGGGTAAAGTATATTTGCAATTTAGTTAAAAAAATGATAACACCTTATATTTCAATCATTGATTAATTTACTTGATTGTGCATGTATTTATCCCTATTATTGGATGCTCAATGATTTATATACGTAGTCCTAGGCAATGACCATATACGAAAACATGACCGAAATGAAATTTGCCACCATGTTCGAGGCTTATACTATGTTAGGTCGTCTCTAAGGAGATTGAGGAGCTTTTGTTTGGAATTGAAATCACATCATGTCCTATTGACTCTCGAGGCCATTGTGACATAACTTTACATATGATTAGGGTTGACAAATCGGGCAATCATGTCGTGCTTTTGTCTGACACGACACGACATGATACATTGTCGTATTTCTTTTAACTAACATGAAAACAAATCAATTAAAAAACAACAAACACAACACAACTAGACAAAGATAACGTAAAATAACAATTAGATTATTTAATTAATATGTAATCACAAATAACATGAAAAATACGACAAACAAATACTAAATCGTATCAATTTCGTTTTGAATTTTGTGTGTGTGTGTGTTTTTTTTACACTTAGGCATGAACACAAATTCAAATCTTAATTCCTTCCCAATTTTGTTTGGTGTATATTTGTCGTGCCGTGTTATTAATTGTCACCTCTACATATACTCTACCTATGATATAATATTACAAATAATATCAACATAGTCAATATAATATTGAGATGTGGTTATGCCAGTACAATATAATTACTTTATGAAATTTTAGATATGGCAGTTTATCATAATCAATCCATCCTTGTCTATCTTTTATATATGATTCGACAATGAGGAACTCCTCCATTTCCCCCTCTCGTTAATTACTTTTTTGGCTACAAATTCCTTTAAGAGTTGTATGTGCACACAATATGATTGTTCGACATTCCTCCAGTTGTGTGCTTCAAATTTGACAGTTGATAATTAGTCCGATCGGGGATTGTCAATGGTAATTATTTACCAATTTTCTCACATTCATAGTTTTCCACACAAGGCCTTTTAACCTTATCGGAGGATGATGCCATTTTTTTTAAACAAATAACTTGTAAAATACAATATGTAAATAGAATAAATGTTGAAATTGCATCTTCTTACATAACCAAAATTTAGACATTTCCTAGAAAATAAGAATCTTACAAACAGCTGCTAAACCTAAAACTGAAGTTTTCTTTGTTTTGTCAAAGATGACTTACAAATGCTTTTTGAAACCTTATGTTAACAGAATAATGATTTCTGAATTTTATAAATTCTGTAAATGTCTTTTCTTATAATAGATTATTATTTAGTGATATAAATGAAAAATATGGTTGATTTGAGACTGCACCTCTCCGTTTTTGGTCATTTTATGACTAGCTAATATATAACCATTTTTAATTTAAAAACCAACGGTTTTGTTATTAAATTTTAACCAAACCGAATTTTTATATTCACTTTGGGTTTTTATCTTCTACTATAACATACGAGGATAATTTTGTCAAATGTCAATCTCTAATTAGTTTTGATACTTGTCATTTTGTGATATTTTTTAAATAGATAATATCCATATGTCAATTTATGATATTTTTTTTCAATTTTAAAATTAAAAGTCACATAATACTTATAATTATATATGTAAAGTATCAAATGTAATAAATATTATACTAAATTGCAATTAATATGTTTTTTCATTCCTTATTTCAAATTTTTATTTTAAAAAATAATTATTATTTACATTTTAATATTTTATTTTTTTTAATCAACCCGTATAATATACGAGTTTTACGTCTAGTATATATAAAAACCAAATCAAATTGAATTAGTACGTTTCAAAATAATGTTGTTTATAACTTTATATATAAGTTTAATTGTTTAGATATGCTAAAAGTGGAAAATAAGTTTCATTGTAAATTAAATTAATAAAAATACTTTTACGTCAGCTTGTATTATCAATAAATTACTTGTTTTTTAGTTATATATAAACAACATATATAAACAACATAGCCAATGAAGAAAGTTTTTTAATTTTTTTTTTGTTTATAAATAGAAATTTGAAATCGACTAATATAGTTCAATACATATCGATTGAAGGCAAACAGGCAACAAGCTGCGCCGCTAACCCTTTCTGGATGGCAAAACCAATTCTTTTGAAAACAACATTTGTGGATCTATGAGATATAACATTAGAATGCATGACCCATTGGACTCTGTTGAGGAGCTCCACCGCCTCTGGTACGAGAAAACCAAATGTATTGAATGCACGCAACGACTTTCAAAGCGGCATGCTGTGAAACCCCCGCTCCCCAAACCAACGAGAGGAGAGACCCCAGTAAGATCCACGCACCCATGCTTCCCTCTTATCCATCCAAAGACCAAAATGTCAGCCGGTCTAAGTGTGGACCTTCCATCCTACTGGTCCGTTAAAAAGTTCACTGGCGCTTCTTTCTTCGCAGAAATACGAGCACGCCGACAAGCATCAAAGAGAACATCCCGAACCACATCATGTCTGTACTTGAAACCATGGAGCTCTCTACCATGAACTGCATGTTCCCCAAAGGTATCCAAACATGCATTGCGGCAAACTGGGCATATCTCGTCAATTGGGAATAGGGGAATCATGAGGCGGTAACGAAGAATAGTTCGGTACTCCACAAGAGACATATGCTGGCCAAGACCATCAATAGGGATAGTTAGCAGAAAATCTTGAGCATGAGGTGCCCGCAAACACTCAAAGACTGCTTTCTGTCTGACAGTCATGTCGAAGTCGACTTCCATGTCTTTGAAGATTTTGCTAAAAGGGCACACGCTAATGCTTTTTGGGATTTAGGGGGGGGGGGGTGTCCTTATTAGTGAAACCGCTACAGTCAAATCCCAGAATCGTATCGCGAAGACGAGTCATAGCACATAGGTAATCCGAGTCCATACCACATACGCCACTGTCACGTAAGATGTGGTATTGTAATGCCCAAGATTGGGCCCTCGAGGCTACAAATGCGTAGGAGGAAACCTCGTATGCCGAGTACAAACCCAAACCACCGAAACGAATAGGTAAGGAAGCCAGCCGCCACTGAATGTCTCCAAAGAAGGGGCCTCCACATACCACCATATCCTCGATAGACCTGCACAATCCTTTGTCAAAGAACAACACTGCCTCTTCTATGTGTACCGGCCAACATGTCCTTAAACAAAAGAAACTTTTTGCAATACCCATACACGATCGAAGCAAAAGGCGCTCACTCTGCGGGTCACATAGTTGTGGAAGAAGGCCCATCAAATCAACAGCATCGACCGCTCTCTTCATGGCTAGCCCGCTAATAAACCTTACGTCTCTGCTAACACACCCCCCCCCCCCCCAAGGAGCTTCGCCCCCAAAGAAGGTCTCCCTATATCCGTTGGGAATAAATCGGCACGAAGCTTCCAACCATCACAGGAAGGCCAAAAAATATCCGTTTTCTTGATGTTCAACTCAAGACCCAAGCCTGGACCATGCAACCGAATAATGTTCAACACTCTAGCCACCTCCTCTGAATCCCCAATGATAGTCCCATCATCTAGATACCAAGCATGGAGAAGGAGCTTACAATTGTGTCTAATCTTGTGCACAAACGGGTGTAAAACGAGGGAAAAAAGAAGAGGGACCAAGGGGGGTCGCCTTGCTGCACCCCAGTGGCAGACCATATATGTTGGTCTCCGATATAAAGTCTCGCTGCTTGCCCGTACAAGAAATTCACCCACAAAGAAATGGAAGGGCACATCTTCTTAACCTCGTGGAGCAATGCTGATCTATCCACCAGGTTAAAGGCATTCGAGAAATCCACAGTCAGCATTACAAGAGACCCATCAGCATGGTGTTCACTCAAAACCCTATTAGTACTGTGTAACACAGCCTCAGCACCGCCGGGCACACCAACTCCGATCTGAAAATCATTAAGGTACTTGGCCATTTCTTTACCCACACCTTTCATGGCAACCTTGGAAACTAGACGTCTCCATATAGTGCCTACTGCAATTGGATGGATCCCGTTGTCAGGTTTAAACAGAGGCATGAGAGGAGTGGACGCAACAAACTCTGCCAAAATGGGTGGACATCTTCCCGCTAACCATAAATTAACCACTGAAGTGATAGCACGTATGAGATCTGTGGCAATAGCAGACCCTTCTCCACAAAGGGCATCCAGTAAGTGTTGAGCCCTCAAGCCATCTCTCCCGTAAGAAGTTCCTTTAGGGAAAGATTTGATGCAACCAAATACATAATCAAAGTCTGCTACAAGGGGAGGTTCATAAATTATGGGGCTCGACATGGATGGGGGTGGCCTGAAAGGGTGTTTGTCCTCCAAAGCTTTAATAGTATCACCATTATATGGCGCAACACCCGATGAGCCTCAAACTTTCACTGCTGCGGTAAAATGACCATCTGCAACCTTACGGAGACACTGTCTGATGTTGGTGTTACTTGATGTAGACTTCTTCTAAAGGATGCCCTCACCCTGTCTCATGGGCCCAACATCGGGATTGTCTAACATATTTTGAACTAACTTCCTGATACTATCTTCTTTCCCCCATGTATCTAAGGACTTCAGGATGGAGCTTTGCTGTAAGGATTTTCTATTCCCAGACCTGCATTCTTGTCTATTTTTGGGTCTAAACACCTGCAGTGTGCAGCGAGGAAGAAGTAATAAACAAATTCGTGCCTCAACTGAGCCAGGTTGGGCAATCACCTTGTAAAGAGCAGTTTTCAAAGCCTGGGAGAAAGCAAGACGACAACTATGGGGGATACTCTTGACAGTAGTGACAGGCTCTTTAAAAACACGATCAAGGAGCCCAACATCAAAAACCAAACCTCCAAGAGCATTTGTCACCGACTCTTTAGTAGACGACTTTAGAATACCAACAATGTAACGACTCGAGCCGTCAGCCCCTGTAACAAACCTCGCACGACCATTCGGGTGATAACAATAACGGCTAAGAGCATGCAAAATCATACACTTCCCACACATCCATTGACCAAAGGCTTTCAAAGTTTCTTCCACTGCCATAAATAAACCAACATCACTAGAAAGAGCTTCACGTAAAATACATTTACGATCTTCCGTAGGTAGATGATGCCTTTTGATGTGTGAAATCATACAGCCAATCCCCTTACTTCCCACTTCACCATTTGGGCAACAATGGAAGCTTCTGAACGGGCACATACAAATATCACTCGAACTTGTGGAAGAAGAAGTCATACAAGAGAACAAGCCTCGAGATGAAGCTAAAATTATGAAGCAATATTTAACAAGGAAGGGAAGGAAATGGCACACCAACACACTGTTGGTATGCACAAGAAGCATCCAAACTAAGCAAACTACATTATCTTGAACAATAAGGTTGCAACACGAGAAAAACTTTTTTGGACATTTTATCAAACACTTGGTGGGCAACAAAAATAGCTTCTTAGAAATTCATCTTCTTCCATTGAAACATCAACCCAAAATCTCTAATTTAATGCTGAGTTTAATTTTTGATGATGAAAAACTTTGTTGCAATCCAATGTGAAACCCAAAATCGGAACTAACAAGTTGTTTGGTTTTTGCGTTCGGAGGTTTCCGGAATAAAATAACTTCTTAGAAATTCATCTTCATAATTGGGTTGTTGTGATGATATAAGATGCGAATGTATTTTTTTATGATGATCGAATAGAAGGAAGTTTGAATGAAGATGTGTCTTGCTACCCTATTACAAAGAGTTAAGAACCATCTGAACGAAAGCAATATCTATGAAGAAAAAAAAAAAAAAAAAAAAAAAAAACCCTACAAAAAAGAAAAAAAGAAAAAATAGTTTAGTTCAAATAATTATAACTTACCAAACACTTAAAAAGTAATTATCTAATTATTAGACCTTACTAAAATAAGCAGATTTGAAGTTTAAATTCACCTCCAACAACTTTTTAAAATTTCATCACAAAAATGTGACCATTTTGGTCACGATTCAAGAAATAGGCTCGTGAATTGCAAGCCCATATAGAATGGTCCCCCATATCATTGCTTTATCCATTTTCTCACGAAAAGTAGAAATAGGCCCATCTCTTCTTTTCACAAATTGTTGACGCCTAATGCTGAATCAAATCCTCATGGGTGTGTTGTCTATTGTGACTATCATCATTTATTTATTTATTTATTTACATATTTATTTATTTCAATTTGTTAGTGACCATCTTGTCATAGGTTTAAAACCACAGGTAACAATGGGTTATGTACTTATGTTGGGTCGGTGTGATTCAAGTTTGCTATGGAAAGAAAGACAAATTTATATTTAGATTTGGTGTTTTGAGTTTTTTCCATTTAGACTTTATCGTGATTAGAATCAATGAGGAAGTCGAAGTATGTTGATCGTCTTATCTCACGTGGCCTTCTCAATCTCATGCACCCACACACCTTGGGTGGGTTCGACATGGAGATTTTGAGACTTTTAGCTTTAAAAAATATCTTGAATTTTTTTTTTGGTAACTTAGCTTTTAGTTTTTATTTCAAACAAATGGCGTGTTCGGCAAAATTAGCTGGTAGCTGGTGGCTTGTAGCGGGTAGCGGGTAGCTTATAGCTTGTAGCGTTTTGTTAAACGCTACATGAAGTAGCATTTGGATTTGGAGCGTTTTGTTTAAACTAAACGCTAGAAGCTTATAGTGACGAACGAGACTTTCTGTTCAAAAAGAAACGTTTTGTCAAACGCTAGAAGCTAGAAGCTCTCAAACGCTCCGTACCGAACACATTCAAAAACTTTTAACCTAAAAGCTACTTCAAGTAGGGTTTAACAAAAAACTCCTACATATATTCTTACAAATTTACACGAATACCCTTAAACATATAGCTTATATATTTATCTTTTTTATATAGTTGTCATTTTATGTAATTTTATAAATTTTAAAATTTCTCGGTTATTTTTTCCGAACACTTCTATATAAATAAAAACTATAGCTTCCAGCTAATTTGCCAAACATACCCATCTATTCCCATTCATCCAAACTTAACATCCAAAGTCACATTTATCTTTTTCCTTATCCTAGTCCCTTGAAACTTCTTCATCGCCATCCGAATTATTCCAACTACGTTCCATAATCACAAGTAAACGCATTTTAATCACATCTTGTGTCCCATACAATTAAAATGCATGTCGCTTTTACTAAGCCCACTACAAAACTTGTTAGTTTTAGGGAATCAAAATAACAATATATAAACTTTGATAATTTCTAGGATCATGTTTTTTCAACACTTTTCGAAATTTGTAGTTCGTCCTTATTGCTTGGGGTACACGAATTCAGAATTGGGATAATCCAAAAACAAAATCAATCCGAATTACAGGCCTAATTAGAATTCAGAAACCCAAAATACATTTGTATGATGTATTTTGAGAGACCAGGAGATCAAATGATCTATTTTCTAGTATATATAATCCAACCAAATTTTGGAACACTTATCATCCTTATAAGATGTAAGAAAATGGTTGGAGGTTGGTTTATGGGAGTTACATGCATTTTCACGCCAACAAGATGGTTAGAAATATGGTTATTTATACATAACCGAACCTTACATCATCGTGATGTCATAACCTACTTTTGGCCAGAAACTACATGGATGGGATGAACTCCTTCCTGATATAGAAATTCGTTTAGGTTTCAGGCGCTACCCCTTGACTCTAAGCCTTGCAAGCGGAACCACCGCAAGGGGGCTCTGTCCCTTGGACCCTGCTAGGGGTGTTGCCCCTAGACACCGCCAGGGACGCTGTCCTTTGGAACCTCGTACCCAGGGGGCTCCCCTGGACCTCTGTATTCTTGAGTTCACATTTGACACTCTGAGTGGGCACCTCGCACCTCCAATCTTAAATAATAACAAGACTCAGCCTGTCTCGATAACAATATTAATATACTAAAATATGTTAATAACACTAAAATCACAAACATTCATCCCCCATTTTAGTGTAGTCTTTAATTAACTAAAATAAAACACAAAAACAAACTCATGCATAAATGAAAATATCTTGAAGATTGAATTTTTACAATAGTATATTACACATTTCAAATACTCGAGAACTAGGTGTCCTAAGGATTGAACCCTTCAAATCATTTGTGTAACTGAAGATATCATACACATAAGTTAAACACAAAATCTAATGTTTCATACTTGACACTATTACAACCATGTTTCCGTAGCCATGTGTCACTATTACTGTAAGGTCCCTTAAACCGAGGATCCGAACCAGTGATCAAACAAATAGCAATCAAACACAATGAGAATGGAGTAGAAGAAGAATTAAGCCAAGCATGCACACGTTTATATCATAAAAACATCAAATACACCTTGGTTACATACACTCTACCGTAAACTATAAGACATGTCACTCTGATTCGTCAACAACCCTGACAGACTCTGACAAGCCTTATATATAGGGGATAGATGACCGTAAACGGGTTTACGGTCGTAAACGGGTTTACAGCCGTACACACCAACCTGACCGTAAACACTGCTAACATCAACAAGACATGGCCATTAACCCACTAAGACCTATACATATGATTGCCTAGCCCAAACCACAAAGATAAGACCTTTCAATCCCCCCCCCTTGGTTTGAGGCTAGCATTGACTCAGTCTTTTTCAATGATAAGCACATCTGACCCCCCCATGGCACCAAACCACATCTCCTTTTGGATAATCTCTGCAACCATTGCAGTGTATTCTTTAGCTGCATTCTCAAAAATCTCTTCAGCTACCTTGATTTGATGTTGAGCCAGCTGGTGAATATCCCACCTTCCAAATTGTAATAGATCTCTCTTGTCAAACAGGCGAAAGCAACCATCTGGAAATTTGATGACATCAGAAGCTGTGGATTCATCATAAACCCAATAGAGCATATTTCTCAGAGAACCATCGCAAAAATTCTGCAACACAGTAATCTGTCTCACTTGGTTGGTAGGTGGCCACAACACCGTCTTGAAAGGCTCGTTAGTCCTTGGATCCAGTATGTGACGGTGTGTTCTGATGATAGACTCAACAGTCTTCATATCAGTAAATCCTTTCTTTACTTGATTCTCCAGGAAAAGCTTGAAATGAGTTGCTCGTGGATCATTGGATGGATTGGCAAAGTGAGCATTAGCAAGTTCAGAGAGATCAACTCTTGTCCATGAGTTGAAATCATGAAAGTCCTTGTAATACTCCACGTTTGAACTTTTACGTTTCACAATCCACATATTCAATCTGTCCTTGAAAAGTGACTTTACCTTTACGGTTTTGCTTAATTAACCCAATGGTGTTTGGACCAAAGGACTTTATGTCCAAAGTTTCTCCTTCTTTTACGATCTCCGGGAATTGTTCATTGATAATCACCTGGAGAAACCTAGGATACATCAGAAACTTGTCTCCCTTCTTTCCTTTGATGTTCACAACGAGCTCGTCCAGAATGAACTTGGAGAAATTAAAGTCAAGGCCTGCAGCAAGAGCGGCGATAGGTCCTGTGTTCCGTAATGAAATTTCATCCGCACCAGATCTTCTCCCAGAGATACAGCTCACAAAAACATGAGCTAGAAACCTCCAATATGGTGGTAATAGCTTCTTTAGAGTTAGAGGAAATTCGCCTTCATAACCCATTTTACTGAGGAGTTGCTGAGCTTGGTCTATTTCTATTTCGGTTTGGAAACTTGATTGATCTTCAATTTTCAGAACATCCCTGATAATTTGCTCTGTTACAATGACCTTGTATCCTTTAACAAGAGCTTCAACAGACACAAAGTCATCATTCCCTTTCTTCACTTCAGCAGACTTCCAGAATTCTTTAATCAGACTTTGATAAATTTCTGGATGTAGGGTTAGAGCGGTAGCCAAGCAACATTTCTTTAAGCCATGAATCAGGGACTTGAATTCCCCATGTGCAACAGGAGGGTCAACCAATAAGATCGACAGATTGTGACTTTCAGCAAATTTAAGTTCTGTCATTTTGACCTACACGAACCGAGCCAAGTGAGAAAATAGATTATTTGAACAATAAAGTATATGTTTTGCTAAAAAAAAAACAATTTAATTTTGGCTTTAATATTTTAAAAAATCAAAAGTTTGAGTTTTCGGCTGGATGAGGGGTTTACGGCCGTAAATGGGTTTACGACCGTAAGCCCTTCAATGGTCGTAAACGCCGATCGATGTATTTTCCTTGATTATTCCTTTGATTTACAGTCGATTTCATGTTAAAATGCCTTTCTGATGGTCGGAATGTGCATACCTACAAGATCAAACAACCAATTTTGAGATATAAACACAAATTTTGATGGATCGATGAACAGTTGATGAGAGGACTTGGATGAGTTTACGGCCGTAAATTCGAAAAGAGAGCATAAAGTGTTTACAGCCGGAAAATGTAGCATATATACCCGGATCCATAACCCATGGGCTGCACCACTTCAATTTCAAGTCCAATACCACAAATTATTTTAAAAATAATACATTTTGAGGATTTAAAAAAAAATAAAAAAATAAAAAATAAATAAATAAAACAAAATATAATCTAAAAGTTTTAAACTAAAATAAAAATAATAAAGAATTTAATTTGTTAATTTTTAGCAAAATAAAATAAAATAAAATAAAAAATAAAATTAAAATTAATAAAGAATTAACACTAATTTCTCTTTTACCAATGCTAATAGTATATTGTGAGTTTGGGATCAAAGTTCTTAGACAGCCTGAACCCGTTTATCAGTACCTTCTCCTTCATTAATAGATTTGGTCAATCGCCGGTATTGTGGTCCACTTAAACACAAAAGATTGTGACAAAAATAGGACATACTACAAGTGACAAGACATTGTGACTTTTCAATTCTAAACAAAATTCCTAAGGACCATTCATCTGACGACGACCAAGGATATTGTTGTCCACCTAAATTGAGCAGCGAGATCTACAGACAACCTATTAATTGTTTGATTTTAGATGTACTAGAACATGTTTCCCACTTCCTGATATACCCAAATAATCAAGAACTTCCGAGGTACTCCTTACTTTAGGTGAGCAGACAATTATTATGGGAGAAGACAGATTTAGAATGCATATGTTGTACACCCAGGTCGGATCTTCCGATCACGCAGAGGTTGAAGCATATGACTGACCAGATTTAGATGGATTGAGAAGTAGAATGGTGCATATGTTGTGTACCAGGTCGGATTATTAGTCACGCAAAGGAGACAGCATATAGCTAACAGGTATAAAGAATGGCATATAAGGATATGCAGAAAGACAGAATTGCATATGTTGCAGTCCAGGTCGGATCTTTCGCTAACGCAGAGGAGGCAACATATGACTGACAGAAAGAAAGCAAGAAAATAACATTCTACAGACCTAATTTATCGGAATTCCCCGGTCGCCCCGTCAATATCGGAATTAAGGACAGAGTCCATACATCGAGGAAAAGTTAAACCACGGTTCTAGATACAGATTATTTAATGCTATCCGCATATTCCCATGTATATCTCCCTCCTCAACCTACCCGAGCGTCGTATTGTCAAGCTAAACGGATCTATCTAGGTCAAGATTTGTCAAGTCATTTGATTCCTTAAGTTCATCTATAACTAGTCAAGTCCAATTTAAATCTTTTGTTCCTACCAGCGCATCGAACATAGAGCCTAGACAATTCAACTTTGATACTTTACACAAATTCAAATTACTTGTTATCACCAAGTTTATATCACTTCCCATCACAACATCTACAGAACAAAGTTAGCACACAATATTTTTGGGTTTTTCATATGATTTGAAAAACATAAAACAGAAACAAAATATTTTTGGATTTTATAATTTTCTAATTTTTTTTGTTTTGGTTTTTGTTTATTTCTCCCCTTAAATTTGTGCATCAGAGAGAATGAAAACTAACCTAAAAAACAAAAGCTAGTCCTCAAAGCGTATCATTTTCAAAAATCCGACAAGCACATCGAATCGAGCTTTGTTAAACGGTTTTGTGAACAAATCCGCCACATTATCAGCAGTGGGAACTTGTTCTAACCGAATGAGCGAACGCTCATAAAAATCTCTGATAAAATGCACTTTGATATCGATGTGCTTGGTTTTCGAGTGTTGGATAGGATTTTTAGCAATTTGTATTGCAGCCTCATTATCGCAAAAAATGGGGGTTTCTAGAAAATTCAAACTGAATCCATGAGCTGATGTTGTATCCCGATAACTTGAGAACAACAAGCAGAAGCGGCTACGTATTCCACCTCTATTGTTGAGGTGGAGACTATATGCTGTTTCTTGCACTGCCATGACACCAGCTGATCACCAAGATATTGACATCCTCCAGACGTTGATTTCTTGTCCAGCTCACAGCCTCCATAATTAGTGTCAGCAAAAGCATATAAATCAAATTCAGAATTTTTCGGATACCAAAGACCCAATTTTGGGCTGCCTTTGAGATACCGAAAGATTCTTTTGACAGCAATAAGATGTGAAAGTTTAGGATTAGCCTGATATCGTGCGCATTGACCAACCGCGAACATGATGTCTGGCCTGCTTGCGGTTAAATACATCAACGATCCGATCATTGATCTGTAGTCAGTATGATCTACAGATTTGCCTTCAATATATGGACTCAACAGTGGTCTCTCAGCCATTGGCGTCAGTGCAGCTTTTGCATCTCGAAACTCAAACTTCTCTAGCATATCTTCAACATACTTGGCTTGATGTAGCAGGATTCCGGTTGATTTTTGTTTGACCTGAATCCCCAAAAACATGGTCATCTCCCCAAAGAACTCATCTCGAACCTCTTCTTCATAACGCTTTCGAACTCTTTGCACAACTTTGAACTCGTTGACCCGAAAATGATATCATCGAGTAAATTTGTACAAGAATCTGATCGGTACCAACATGCTTAATGAATAAGGTTTGATCGATTGTCCCCCGTGAATAGCCATGCTCGAGCAAATGCTTCGTAATACTAGCATACCATGCCCTTGGAGCTTGGTGTAACCCATATAAAGCTTTGTCCAACTTGTAAACGTGATTTGAAAACTTTGAATTGACAAACCTAGGAGGTTGATCAACATAAATTTCTTCCTTCACAGCGCCGTACAAGAAGGCAGTCTTGAAATCCATTTGGTAAACCGTGAAATTCATGTAAGAAGCGTACGCAAGGAAGATACGAATAGCCTCCACGCGAGCTACCGGAGCAAAAACTTCGGTGTAGTCAAAACCCTCAATTTGACGAAATCCACGTACAACCAATCGGGCCTTTTTCGCATAATGACCCATGAATCATCTTGCTTATTTCGATAAACCCAGCGCGTGTCGAGAGACTTCTTGCCCTTAGGTAACTCCACCAGCTTCCAAACCCAAAGCTTCTCAAATTGATTCAATTCCTCATGCATAGCATCCACCCAGCTGGGCTCATTCAAAGCCATTTCAACATTCTTTGGCTCTATTTCAGATATGAAGCAAGAATAGAGACATGCATTTACATCCCCACTTTGACGCCGCGTTCGAACACCATCGCTCAACTGACCAATGACGTTTTCGATCGGGTGATCGCGTTGAATTCTGGAAGGTAGCTCCTGGCTGATGTCATTGAGCGTTACAGGAAGATTGTGAATATTTACAAATCCATCATCTGCTGAATGATCCGCCTCAGACGGTCTAGAATCATGAGAGGGGCTTGCCACGAACTCGTTATCGACTAGATTGGGAAAGAGAAGTTTCATAATGTTTGAGTAGCAGCGGAAGAATCTCTGGACATGAACTCTCTTTCATCAGGAGTAAGAGGAGTGGCATCAGCACCTGGATTGTTTTCTTGACTTTCAGAATCAGTCAAATTACTTAGAACAGATGTATCCACTGAAGGAGTCTTAGAGGACACCACCGGTGGTCTGTAGTTAACTTCTTCGTCTTCACCTTCAATCACAGTCTTCGAACCAGAACTGGAATCCGATGAATCATTTGAAAACCCATTTAATGATTTGAAAAGCAATGTGTAGTTAAATAACCAATCTGGACCAACTCTAGCATCCGTCTCGTTCTCCTCCAACCAGCGCACGTCGAAGGATTCCACGATCTGCTTTGTTTTCTTATTGTAGACCCTGTACGCCGTACGAGCAGCATACCCCACAAAGTAACAATCATCGACTTTGGCATTGAATTTGGGGTTGGATTCCAGATGAAGGAGGGTGCAAGGACAACCAAAGATACGAAAATGACTAACAGATGGTTTGTGACCGTAGATAATTTCGTATGGAGTTTTCATCTGAGCTTTGTTGATCAGAACACGATTTTGAACATAACATGCTGTGTTGATCGCCTCGGCCCAAAAGAAAACCGGAAGTTTGGAGTCACATAACATCATCCTCGCAACGTCTTGAAGAGTTCTGTTTCGTCGTTCAGCAACACCATTTTGTTGTGGAGTGCGAGCAGCACTGTATTGACGCACAATCCCCTTTTCAGCACAAAAATGATCGAGAACAGCATTCTTGAACTCTGTCCCGTTGTCAGTTCTGAGTGCCTTCACCCGGTGGTTTGTCTGGTTCTCTATCATCACAATAAACTTCATAATCAAGTCAGCAACCCCAACCTTGTTGGACAAAAAGAAAACCCACGTGAATCGCGAGAAGTCGTCGATCACAACTAGACAGTATGAATTTCTGTTGATACTGAGGACGTTGACCGGACCAAATAAGTCCATATGCAACAATTGGAGCACCTGGCTGATTGAATTGACATGTTTAGGTAGATGTGGCTTTCTGTGATGTTTTCCTTGAGCGCATGACACACACTTTTCAAAGGTGATGAAATCTTTGACAGGAAGCCCGCGCACTATTTCATTTTTAGCAAGTCGATTCAAGTTCTTTGCATTAGCATGTCCGAGTCTTCGATGCCATAACATAGCATTGTGTTTAGAAACTTTGGAGAAGAGGCAAGTGACTTGTTCATGAAGATTGTTGTTCATGTCAATAGTATATGCATTGCCGTCCCGTTTTGATTTAACTAGAATCCATTCATCTGGGATGACAAATCCTGACTTCAGAACTAGACATTCTTTATCGGTGAAATGTGTTGAGTATCCCTTGTCACATATCTGCGAGACGCTCAACAAACTATGCTTCAACTCGGGCGCGTAGTTGACATTCTCGAAACTTAGCACTCCATTTGAAACTGTTCCTTTCTGAGTGATTTTGCCACCATCTCCTTCCACAAAGGGAAAGTATCCCCCATTAAAATTCTGAATGTTGTGCAGTTGGGAGATGTCTCCAGTCATGTGCCTGGAACAACCGATGTCGACATACCAAGGTCTGGCGACATTCCTCCGCAGCTGTTCCTGCACAATGAGCGAGATTATTTAGTTTTGGGAACCCATGTCATTACAGTCTTGGGTGTACTCTTGACTTTGATAGATTTATCTTTTGCTTTTTCAGATTTTCATTCATATCATATGCATTTTCAAAGGATGACGATGATTGGACAATTGTAGATTTGGGCACCCATTGGTAGTTAGGTTTTAAAGTATGCACAGGTGAATTAGAAACATTTTTCTTCTTCTTTGAGCGTTTAGATTTTTGGCTACAATTAGTCAAAGATCCAGACGCACCCTTTGACGAAATTGACCTTGGCTCGGCCACAGTCGATTTCGGCAAAGTACCTGTGGCTAGTTTAAAGAAAACCTGTTTGTTCGGTTTAAAATCGGCCCTTTTCTTATTATTATGAGTTTTTCGATCACCATCACGAAGACAAGATCTCGAGGACTTTCTCGTTAAAGACCTTCCTTGAGATTCATTTTCTTTCCTCGGTGTTGAAAAATGCACAAATGCACAGTTGGAACAATTTCGAGCAATATGACCGGCAGTACCACAGTTGAAACAAATTTGCTTATTATGATAAGACCTGGTACTGTTGTTAACAGTTTTCATGCTGTTATTGACCTTTCTACTATTCCCACACGTGCAAGTGCATGATTCAGACTGTGTAAAAGGTGTAGATGTGCTAGTGACAGATTCAGGTTTAGTATGATTCACAAAAACAACACCACAATCATCAGAAACATTAATGTTTGACACCACATCATCACAAATTAAAACATCAGTCTTAATATCAAAAACATAGTTATCATCCCTTGAGATAGGGACACCAAATTTTGACACAAACTTATTATCAGACTCAATTCTTCCATTCTCCTGCTTTTCTTGGCTTACTGATGAATCTGCATCGTAAGTAGAAACGTTAGTATCTAAATTCCTAGCACTACATTCGGTTGCCTGTTCGGCAGTTGATTTACCATAAACCACATATGGTTCATGATCAATCTCAGCTTGAGTTAATGGAGAAGCAGTATAACTGTGATTGAATGGGGGAGGGACACTCTCATAACCTATTCCTACTTGTTTCTGGTCCTTACATTTCATTTGGTGTTCAATTATGTTTGCAACTTTTTCACTTGACACATCGAATTTTTTGAAGTTAAACTCAGCATTTGCAAAACAAGTCTTCAATGTGTCAAGCTCCGCAGGTACAACATCAAAATCCTCTTTAAGATATCAATAATGAACACACTTGTCACTATAGTCTGCTTGTAATTTCTTATAGTCATTTGATTTGGCCTCTAATTGGTCTTTTAATGGTTTTTGGCCTTTTCTTAGTTGGTATCCCTCATACTTGAGTTCCTCAATCTCTCTTCGCATTAAATTAGCCTGTTCACGTAAAAAATTGATAGTTTTAATACAAGATGGAGAACAAGTGACTTCACTGACCTCAGATTTTTCAGGCTCTGGTGTAGTTTGTAACATGAATGCAAACTGTAGATTCATCATCTCCTCCTCTGGATCTATCTCAGCTTCTCCTTTTGCACTGTCGTTGATTTGAGCAAGATGATCATTTTTAGGTCCTGAGATGTTCAGGGCTTTAATGTGGTCATCCCAATCAAATGAATGTGCTACCACAACAAGATTTGCAGTCTGGTTGCTGGTTGTAGCTCCCCTGTTGTTACCAACTGACACCATTGTTCTTTCATTATTTTCTCTTCTGTCAGGATTTGGGCAATCTCTGGCAAAATGGCCAGGTTTGTGGAAAGTTAAAGCACCGGAGTTTGCTTTTGCTGAATCCCACCTTCTTCTTTGCATTCATTCCCCAGTTATTCTTTCCAGTCTTCTTGGAGAACTGTTTTGCACGGAACACTACCATAACGATTTGCCAAGTTATATCCATTTCCTCCACATCTTCAGGATGAATTTGATCCAAATCAGCAAATGACAATTGAGGAGGTAGTTCACCCGCCACAAAAGCATTGTAACAATTGACAAGACCGGTTGCAAGAGCCAAGTTTTCTTCATTTTCTTTGGAAGCAGGAATTGGAGCAGGAACTTTCCTGGAGCATGTGTCTTTGAAGAAGAAGCAACTTGGGGATAAGGTTGGGGAGCAGCAAATGATGATTGAGGAGCAGCAAATGATAACTGAGGAGCAGCAAATGGTTGAACTTGAGGATTGGTGAAAGATGAGAAAGCATTGTCGGACTGAATTCCAAGATTAGCAGAAGAATATGAGTTAATGTGATTGATCTCTCTTTGTTTGTCATCCAGATCACAAGCTTTAATTATGGCCATGATTTCATCCAAACTAAGTCGATTAAGATCTTTTGTTTTCTTGATAACAGAAACATTCATATCCCATATCTTTGGGAGAGAGTTAAGCAACTTCTTGTTGACTTCTGATCTTGGCACTGAGACACCAGCTGAACTCATCTCAGTGGTGAGTGTGATAAAGCGTTGAGGTTGAGCTTCCAAAGTTTCTCCAAGAACATGATTAAACATATTGAATTTTTGTCTCAGCGTGTCTTGACGGCTTTGTTTCATGTCCTCATTTCCTTCATACACTTCAATCAAAGCTTCCCACAGAGCTTTTGCAGATTTGCATTCCCGAAAACCCTGGGAAATTTCAGGAGAAAGAGCCATAGTAAGGGTAGCAAGTGCTCTTTCCTGTTGTTCAATCTTATTGAATTCTTCATCAGTGTACTCTTCGATAGCCTTGTCAACGATTGTTTTATCCGGAAGTGTCGTGGTGATTCTGATGGGACCCTTCAAAATACATCTCCAAATTTTGAAATCTTTCATCTTGATATATTTCTCCATACGATACTTCCATTCCGGAAACCCCTCAGCTGATAACAAACGGGATATGCCAGTGGTAGTGCCCATAACTGAATCAAGTTCATGATGAGAATTTTGTGAATCCATTTTTTAATTTTCTGATTTTAATTAATTTTTTTTAATTTTTTTATTAACTTGAAAGAACCAGGAGTTAAAAACGAAAGTTAAATCAAAAAGACTGTTTACAACCAATGTTTACGACCGTAATCAGTTTACAGCCAGAGGAGTTTATGGCCAGAACCTTGTTTACGGCCGTACACGAGTTTCCGGTCCTTGAAGATCTGAAGTTTGCGGCCAATGAAGATGTGCTGTTTACGGTCTATGAAGATCAATAGATTACAGCCATGAAAGGAGTTTACGGCCGTACTCTTTTCAACAATTTCAACCGAAAACTTTCAGAAGTTATGAAAACACGAGTTTTTCTAGCAGTTTTGATCCCCTTAGCTATGAAAACGCAGAATCGAGCCTTGAACAATGAAGAAACTGAATATATTTCAACCGTGAACACGACTGAAATTTGTTTTGACACCGGTTTGCTCTGATACCAATTGTAAGGTCCCTTAAAATGAGGATCTGAACCAGTGATCAAACAAATAGCAATCAAACGCAATGAGAACGGAGTAGAAGAAGAATTAAACCAAGCATACACACGTTTATATCATAAAAACGTCAAATACACCTTGGATACACACACTCTGACCGTAAACTATAAGACACATCACTCTGATTCGTCAACAACCCTGACAGACTCTGAAAAGCCCTATATATAGGGGATAGATGACCGTAAACTAGTTTACGGCCGTAAACCTGTTTACTGCCATACACATCAACCTGACCGTAAACACTGCTAACATCAACAAGACATGGCCATTAACCCACTAAGACCTATACATATGATTGCCTATCCCAAACCACAAAGATAAGACCTTTCAATTACAACACTTTACACTCATATCGGTAGTCTTTTTGTATCACACACCTACTAATGCAATTTTTCAAAAGAAATATTAAGAATTTAATCAACCTACTTTAACTCTATAGGTTAAAAGCACATACCTTGGGATGTAATAACACAAGTGTGCTCCAATCTCCATAAGCAAGCTTTACACATTGAATTCAACTTCTAACATTATATTAGAAGGGAATTGGGTACCTCACTCGTAGAGATATCAAGTGGACCTTAAATCCATCCCTATAATGGATTTTCTTAAGAAGTCTCTATCTAACCCCTTCATAAAGTGATCAACTAAATTCCGTTGAGATCGAACAAACTCAACATAAATGATACCATGAGTAATGAGTTCATGTACCATATTGTGCCTAACACCCAAATGTCGCGACTTTCCATTATACACTTGACCATATGCTTTTGCCAAGGTGGAAGCATTATCATAGTGTATAGAAATAGGTGATATAGGATTTTACACAAAGAAATTTCATATATCAAATTTCTTAACCATTTTCCTTCTTTTTCCAACAGCTGCAAGGGCTACAAATTCAAATTTCGTAGTTGAATTTGTGAATCATGTTTGTTTCTTAGAAACCCATGAAATGACACCTCCACGAAGAAGAAACACTCAACCACATGTAGAAGAGTGGTCCTCAACATTTTTAATTCAACTAGCATCTAAATATCCTTTTATAACAAAAGGAAACCCTACATAAGTCAAACCATAATCCACAGTTTTCTTAAGATACTTTAGCACCCACCTTACTGGCTGTCAATGATGAGTATTAGGATTACTACTAAACCTACTTAGCTTTCCTAATGAAAATGCAATATAATGCCTTATATCGGTCATAACATACATCAAACACACAATGACCTTTAAATACTCAAGTTCTAACACTAAGTTTCATACTTGGATCAAATGGAGTACTCGTAGGAGAACAATCTAAACAGTTGAACTTATTAAGTACTTTCTCAATGTAATGAGACTGTGAAATTGAGACTCCTTGATGTTCATATTTAATTCTTATTCCAAGAATCACTTTTGCCTCCCCTATATCCTTCATGGAGAACTGAGATGATAAAAAATCTTTGGCCATGTCAACTTGACTTTGATCAGTACCAAAGATCAACATATCATATATATATATATATATATATATATATATATATATATATATATATATATATAAGTATATGATCACTCATTTTCTAGACTCGTCAAATTTAACTATATAAAAACTTGTCTGATTGATTCAACTTGAAACCATGTGACAAGACAACATCATAAAAATTTTGATGCTACTATTTAGGTTCTTGTTTCAGCCCACACAACGATTTAACCAACTTACACACTTTATGATCATTGCTAGGCATAACAAAACCCTCGATTTGTTTCATATATACCTATTCCTCCAAATCACCATTCAAGAATGTTGTTTTAACATCCATTTGGTGAATGACTAAATTGTGAATTGTAGCTAAGGCAACCAACAATCTAACGGTAGATATACGAGCAACATGAGCATATGTATCAAAGCAATCAATGTCAGGTCTTTGTCTAAAACCTTGAAGAACCAATCGACCTTTAAACTTTTAAATTGATCCATCAACTTTCATCTTCCTTTTGAATATTCACTTGCAACCTAAAGGTTTGCATCCAAGAGGAAGATCAGATAATACCTAAGTATTATTTCCCATAATAAAATCCATCTTATCATTTATTTCTTCTTTCTAGAAAGCAACATCTTGAGATTTCATTTAATTATCATATGTTTTGAGGTCTTCTTCAATAATAAACCAATATGAATATTGAGATGTAATCTCATCTCTAGAACCCTCAACTAGGTAAAACTGAAAATCATTACCAAATAATTTAGGTTTTCTTTGTCTTCTGCTTCTTCTAAGGTTAGGTGATTCATTTGAATCAAGTACAACTTCATTGGTAGTTCCACTGGAACTAGGAACCATATATTTTAGTCTAGGTAAGGATGAAAACCAATTTTCAACAAATATAACATCTCTTTGTTCCATAACAGTGTTAACTAAAACAAAAGCATTAGGTTGTATAACATCTCTTAGTTCTATAACAATTTTAACTATAAAAAAAGCATTAGGTTCTGTAACATAAAACCTATAAGCCTTGGATTTCTCCGCATATCCAATGAAGATACAATCAATACCTCTTTCACCCAAAGTTTTCATATTTGCTTCGGTTAATTTTATAACTGCCCGATAACCCCAAATTTAAGATATCCTAAATTTGGTTTCCTTTTGTACCAAAGTTTATAGGGAGTTATATTGTTCCTTTTGTTTGAACTTTAGTTAGAAGATAACAAGCTATTAGCATAGCTTCTCCCCAGAATCCATCACTCAAACCTGAATATTCACTATTTCCTTTAGAAATCTATTTTCTTTTTAGAAATCCCAATTTGTTGAGGAGTATATGGAGCTATTATTTCATGTATGGTTCCAACGGACTGTAAATAACTAGGATCATAAAACTCACCACCTCAATCAACGCAAAGTCTTTAGATAAAATAATTTTGTTGCAATTTAACTTCATTTTTATAAATTTTAAATATATCAATGGCCTCATCCTTAGAATGCGATAAGTACACATAGCAAAAAACGAAAATAATCATGTATAAAAGTACTATGTATTTCTTAGTTCATAAGGATAGAGGTGAATGTAAATCACATAGATCGTTATGAATTAGTTCAACCAAAATAGAATTCATTTTAATATTACGAAAAGGTTGTCTAGTAATCTCAGTTAACATGCATGTTTTACATTTTGTGACATCCCCAATTTCACGGTGAGAAAAGACTGATTTGTTTATGCTTATTTGAAATCAGAGTATCCTCTTTGAGGAATAATATTGCATAATTTGTTCCAAAAAATAAGATAATGATATTATCAAAGCATTTCCGAAGAAATGTATTTTATTTATATTAAAACGTTGGGATGTCATCGTCAATACAAAAACATAACCATAACAAAATATTACAAGCCTTACAGTAATTAAACTAGTGGCCTAATACTCCTTAAATATCTCAGCAGAATGTATCTTTTATATCGCTACCTGTGATACAATAAACTGAGTGGGTCAGGTTGGGAAACATGTTGAGTACATAGGATTTCAATCCCACAATGTTATAACATATATATATATATATATATATATATATATATATATGTATATATATATATATATATATATATATATATATATATATGAACTCGCAAGATACAATTTCACCTCATATAAGCAATCTACCCCACCTCGTCGATCCTCACAACGACATGATCCATACTTTTGGATCTAAAATGATGGGATTTACCTAATCCATACTCCCGGATCAAGTATGAATGACTATGTCTAATCCATGATCTCGGATCAATGACAAATGACTATGCTCAATCTATACCCTTGGAGTAGGGAAGAATGACTACGTCTAATCCATCCTCTCGTATTAATGACAAATGGCTATGCCCAATTCATACTCTCGAACTAAGGGCGTATGATTAAGTCTAATCCATTCTCTTGGATCAATGACAAATGACTATGCCCGATTCATATTCTCGGACTATGGACGGATGACTATGTCTAATCCATGCTCTCGGATCAAACACAAATGGTAGATGTGACATCCCCATTTCATGGCCAGAAAAGACTGATTTGTTTATGCTTTATTTGAAAACCAGAGTATACTTTTAAAGAAAAATGTTGCGGAATTTGTTCCTAAAAACATGATATATACTTTATCAAGCATTTCTGAAGAAATGTATTTTCATTACATTACAAAACTCAGGATGTCATTGTCAATACAGATCAAAAGCATAAACCAAAAACAGCATAGGCCTCACAACATTTCTATTTATTACTACTGGCCTATAATCAATAATCTCTCATCAGATCATTGCATCTATGCTCTTGTGTCACTACCTGTAATACAAGAAACTGAGTGGGTCAGGCTGGGGAGCCTAGTGAGCACATAGGGTTTTCAACCCACAATAAATAAGTTTATTATTATTTTCATCAAATCATTCAACCCCGATTACCCTTTCCTGTTATCCTCACTTTACGTCACAAAGGCATCTATTATAAGGGACATAGCCTTAGGATTCTCATCGGGGCGACAACACTGATTCGGGGATACCTCAACAATTTATGTAAAATAAGGAAACCAT
Source organism: Lactuca virosa (assembly GCF_052849685.1). Lineage (NCBI taxonomy): Eukaryota > Viridiplantae > Streptophyta > Magnoliopsida > Asterales > Asteraceae > Lactuca > Lactuca virosa. The sequence continues at coordinate 462,940,474 of NC_136429.1, read as the reverse complement.
GAGGGGGATGGAGTACTGCTGGCAAACACTGATTTAAATAAACACCTACAGGTTGCGAGCCTCCTAGCGTTCCACTGGACTGCCTAGAATAGTCCGTTGTCATCATCCATACTCCGCTAGATGACTGGATCATCGTCAACACCGAGGCCTCTCATCATTTTATTTCATCACCCATTAACTATTTCATCTACCCATGTTTTACCCAACATATTATTAGATATAAAATACATATATAGTCTGGATCTGAAAAACAAAGTTTAGATCTTTCATCCAGCATAGATCTCAAAGTATAAAATACATATACAGTTTAGATCTAAAAAAAAGTTTAGATATGAACAGAAAAAGTTTAGATCTGAAAAGAAAGAGTTTAGATCTTTCATCCCGTGTAGATCTATAAAACACATATACAGTTCAAATCTGAAAAACAAATAAGTTTGAATCTTTCATCCAACACAGATCTTAAGTAAACAGATAATATGCACACATAGCACATACTTTATATAAAATACTTCATATCTATGTGTAAGATGAAATTGACTATGCACTCACTTTATAAGGTGGTGATTCCAACTTGGACAACGCTTCGTTTCTTAAAAATATGATTTCCTTTGACGAAACCGGGAGGTTTGCTTGAAAACCGGGCTCTGCGGGGACAGGGCTTTACAAACCGAAAAAATCTTTTTCTCGGAGCCTTCGGGCGCTCCGGGGCTTTCTTCTAGTGCTAGGGAGGTTTCCTAGGCTTTGGGGGGGGGGGGGGTGTTTGGGAGGTTTAGTGTTGGGTCAAAATTATGGTTTATACTTTGCTTTTCTAGGAAAATGTATTTTTATGTCTAGGACCATAAACAACTCGGTGTTTACGGCTATATATGTGTTTACGGTTGTGTGTATGGCCGTACATGGGTTTACGGCTGTAAACCCGTGTACGGCCAACTGTCTCATATATATAGGGTGAGGAGTACATGGGAGTGCACGGTCTAGAGGAGCTTAAGTGTGTGTTTTCCAAGGTGTGTTCTAGTGAGAGAAAGTGAATCTTGTGTAAGGAAATTCATTTATTTCATCATTACATTCAAGATTCATATTATTCTTCTTCTTCTCCTTCTCTTCTATTAGATCTGACATCATCCGTTTGATTGGGATTCCGCACCATCAAACGGATCTGATTGATACACAAGCAGATTGGGGACTTACAATTGGTATCAAAGCTATGAAACCACTGCGTCTGCTATCATTAAGTTTCAAGATGGTTGCTTTCGCCTGTTCGACAAAAGAGACCTACTTCAATTCGGAAAGTGGGATATTCATCATTTGGCACAACATCAGATCAAAGTGGCTGAAGAGATCTTCGAGAGTGCTGCTAAAGAATACACGTCAATGGTTGCAGAGATCATCTCAAAAGAGATGTGGTGTGACGCGATGGGGGGGGGGGGTCCGATGTGCTTATCGTTGAAAACGACTAAGTCAAAGCTAGCCTCAAATTTAGGGGGAGAAATAAACAAAAACCAAACAAAAATTCAAAAATTCAAAAATCCAAAAACATTAGAAAAACAGAAAATCAAAAATATGTTGCAGATAGTTTTTGTTTGTAGGTGATGTGTTGGGAAGTGATATAATCATGTGATAACAGGCAATCTGAATCTGTGTAAGGTACCAAAGTTGAATTGTCTAAGATCTGTGTTCGATGCGCTGGTAGGCACGAAAGTTTTTAAAATGGACTTGACTAGGATCAGATGAATTTAAGTAATTTAGAGACCTGACAAATTTTGACGTAGATAGTTCCATTTAGCCTGACAATACGACGCTTGGGTAGGTTGAGTAGAGAGATATGCATGGGAATCTGCGGATACATTAAATGATCTGTATCTAGAACTGTGGATTAACTTTTCCTCGATGTGTGGACTTTGTCCTTAATTCCGGTATTGACGGGGCAACTGGGGAATTCCGATAAATTAGGTCCGTAGAAAGTTATTTTCTTTCTTTCGTACTGTCAGTCATATGTTACCTCCTCTGTGTGATCGAAAGATCCGACCTGGACTGCAACATATGCAATTCTGTCTCTCTGCATCTTCTTCTATGCTATTCTTCCTACCTGTTAGCCATATGCTGTCTCCTTTGTGTGATTGACAATCCGACCTGGTACACAGCATATGTAACCTTCTACTTCTCAATCCCTCTAAACTCTAGTTAGTCATATGTTTCACTCTCTGCGTGATTGGAAGAGATCCGACCTGAGTGTACAACATATGCATTCTAAATCTGACTTCTTCCTTAATAATTGTCTGCTCATATGAAGTAAGGAGTATTCTGGAAGTCCTTGATTATTGGGGTATATCAGGAAGCGGCAAATACGTTCTAGTACAACTAAAATTGAACATTTATAGGTTGTCTGTAGATCTCGCTGCTCAATTTAGGTGGACAACAATATCCTTGGTCGTCGTCAGTTGAATGGTCCTTAGGAAGTTTATCTAGGAACATAGGATCAAAATGTCTTGTCACTTATAGCATGTCCAAAAATTTGTCACAATTTTTCGTGTTTAAGTGGACCACAATACCAGCAATTGACCAGATCTATTCATGAAGGTGAAGGTACTGATAAACAAGTTAAGACTGTCTCAAAACTTTGATCCCACATTTTTTTTTGTTAAATTTGTTCATAGTTTTCCTCTATGCACAAATTTAGGGGGAGAATTAAAAATATCAAAAATCAAACAAAAATCAGAAAATTCAAAAATCAAAAATAGTGTTATTTCTGTTTTATTTCTTGTTCAGAAAAAATCAAAAATCCAAAAAAAAAAAAATTTTTTGTTTCTGTTTTAGAAAATATGAAAAATACAAAAATATTGTGTGCTAAGTTTTCTTTTAGTTTTGTTTTGTCTTAAAAAGTGAATTCAGATGTAGATGAGACTCATGGAGACTGAATCGAAAATTTCCAAGCCAAGGCTTCATCCGTGATCATTGAAGAATTCTCATTCGAAGGAGCAAGAAATGAAGATTACTCTTTCAACATTCAATCTTTCAACCCCAGAAGCAAGGTTAAGCTGTAATTGAAGATTATGTGACAGATTGCATTGAAGCCTCCTCAATCAATTTGCTGCTATCTTGTACCTGCTGAAGTGATCCAGAAGTTTCGTTCTCAATTCTCTCTAAAGATTCTCAAGCTGAAAGCGAAATTTTCAAGAATCTCTACATGAAGCCTCCTCACCCAACGTGCGTTCAAAGTAAAATCTTGAAGAAAAGCCCATCCGCTCAAGATGAAGTCACCCACATAGAAGATTCATATGTTCATCTTGAAGCTGTGAAGATATCGAAGATAAACGCTGAAGCCAAACTCCAAATGAAGATTGACAAGAAAAGCCAGCTAACTTTTTAGGGGGAGCTTGTTGGGTCAATTAGAAAAGAAAGCTATAAACCAAGGGGGAGATTGTTGGGTCAAAATTACGGTTTATACTTTGCTTTTGTAGGAAAATGTATTTTTATATATAGGACCGTAAACAGCTCGGTGTTTACGACTATATATGTGTTTACAGTTGTGTGTACGGCCGTAAACCCGTGTACGGCCAACTGTCTCATATATATAAAGTGAGGAGTGCATGGGAGTGCACGGTCTAGAGGAGCTTAAGTGTGTGTTTTCCAAGGTGTGTTATAGAGAGAGAAAGTGAATCTTGTGTAAGGAACTTCATTCATATCATCAATACATTCAAGATTCATATTATTCTTCTTCTCCTTCTCTTCTATTAGATCTGGCATCATCCGTTTGATTGGGATTCCGGACCATCAAACGGATCTGATTGATACACAAGCAGATTGGGGACTTACATTTAGAGAGCGAGAGAGTAAAGAGAGAAAGAATAAGTGGAAAGTGTGATAAGAATGGATGGCCTCGCACCCCTTTTATAGGACCGAAGCCTCGGTCTATGCAGGGCGTTCCTACAAGGAGCGTAGCATGTTCCTCGATATATAGGGCCGAACGCAGGGCGTTCTTTGCTTCTACACGGGCGTAGGAGCGGTGCGGTGTCCGAGGGTCATACAGACGCGTGTCAGCCATCGGATGGGGCGACGTGGCTGAACCGAGGCATAGTGTCCGAACGCGGGGCGTTCCCTTCGGACAACCTTTGCAAATTTCATTCCTAACTTCTAAAGTTCATAACTTTCGCATACGAGCTCCGTTTTCGACGTTCGTTATATGCACGCGTAGGTAGAGACATAGGTGTTGTTTGTTTTTTCGGTGACAAAATGTCTGCAGTCTGCGGATCACATCTGCAAACCTCTGCTGTAGAAGAGGTGGACCAAATGTCTGCAGTCTGCAAGAAGAAGACTGTTTTTTAACGTCAGCATGTTGTTAAAATATACTGAGATTTAGATATACCGGTTTTTTTAAACATAAAAATATTACAAAAAACTAAATTTTTCATCAACTATAACTTCAACGACTAAATAAAACATACAACTAATTTACAAATATAGTTTGGGGTGAGCAAAAACTGAATCGATAATTTTTTTTGATAAAAACGCAACAAACCGAAAATAATAAACTGAAACCGATACAAAATTCGATGATGTAATGATTCGAAGGGCTAAAACTATGTTGGGATTCAATAATCAAAAAATTAAATGAACTTAGTTATTAATGTGGTATAAATTATGATAACTGAAAAATAAAACTTCATTAAAATTTTTGATATTATATCAATGATATTGTTTCTATCCTAAATAACACAAAAAAAAAGTTACTGGATTTATTTACATTGCACAAAAATAAAAATATCTATAAAACTATGTCAAAATTATTTGGATAAATATATTATTTGAATAGAAAAACATATACATAATCATATACATAAACATTTGGGTTAATACATAATTATGATATAAAAAAACAATAAATAAAATAACAAATAAATACATAAAAGGAAAGGAGGATGACAAAAGTATAAAAAATAAAAAACGACACTAAAAATTACAAAAAAAATATTTTTTCTTTTTTAAAAGTTAAATACATATTGTGGAAGAGATAAGAAAAGGCTAGAAGATGTTAGAAGACATAGATCCATATCTGCACCAAGAAGAGGACGCGCAGACCTTTTTAGGTCTGCGGTCTTTTAAAAAACAAACAGTCTGCGAGACCAAACATCTGCGCGTTGTCTGCGCGGCGCAGACATAAGAGGTCAAGAAGAGCTTTTGCAAAAAAACAAACACCACCATACTCTATGTAACACCCGTGTTTCTGGGATAAACATTAGTATAGTGATGTAATATTCAGGTCAACCATTGCAACCTATTTTGAAGTAATAAAGAGGAATTACTTGAATATTATGTGAATTATGTGATTTTATGTGCTTATATATTTGTTTATAAAGATATAATAAAAATAAGCTTCGAACATAAAGTGTTAGATAAACCCAATATCTATACATAAAGTTGTAGTAGTCGAAACAAGGATTCCAGATATATAAAGAACGCTGAAATCCGAGTTATAACGAAGAAGTTATAGCATGTCGAAGTTTCACGACAAAACCAGCACGACGCTGTGTGACGTAAATAGTGAATTTACGATAGAGGACTTTTTTGCTTTATCAATCTAAAGAAAAGTCGTAGTATACGTTAAACCGAGAGCGTGCATAAAAAGAACGCCCAAATCTGACTTCGTATGAGGAATTTATGATTTTTCTAAGATTTGGCATAACAATGCACAACCCGGAATTCGAATTTTAGATCGAGCGGTTTTTGGCCAATGCAACCTAAATGTGAATTGAAGATCTCATTATTAGTAGCGCAACGGTAAAAAGACAGACGTAAACGGACGTTGGATGAAGAAGTTATGAATTTTTAACGGACTTTTCCTCTCCCGACCTGTTAAAAATATAACTTTAAAATTAAGTCAAAATTAGCCAACGGAGTCTAAACGGAAGTTTTAGAGTACGATCCTACCTACGCGTGGATATAAAGAACGTCGAAGACGGAGCTTGTATACGAACGTTATGATTTTTAGAAGTCGGGAATAGGCTGTGCGACTTTGGGTGACGTGGCGCAATATTGGCCGTTGCTTCCTCCCCACGGCTAGCCACCAGATGATGACATCTGGCATAGACTCGTCGAGTAGGTACACTGACTCGACGAGTTGATCAAATTTCCAGCCTATAAATAGAGGTGCGGTGCAGCCTCATTTCTCACACCAATTCCCATCTCTTTCTCTCTCTATACACTCTCTAACACCCCCAACCCCCACACCCCCAAGCCTAGGGTACCTCCCTAGCACGAGAAGGAAGCCCCGGAGCTCCCAGCGGCTCCTCAGAAGCTCTGTTCCAGCGGAGCCCAGTTTTTAGTAAAACCCGCTGTAAGTGAGATACGCCTACCATACTTTAAATATAGCTTATATTTAAATATAATATCATTATTATGAACCTATAAATAAGATTTATAAGTGATTCAAAGTCGTTATACTGATTAATCTACTTATGGGAATGATGTGTAGGTTGTGATTTAGTGAGGTGTTTAAAGTGGGATTTCCAAACAGTATACTTCGTATACCAAACAGACCCTACCTCCGATATGATCCTACCTGGTTGTTCCTTACTTGATAGATCATGAAGTAGACTCTGAGTTAATGATGAATCTAGACTAATAAGTCGCAATATATATTAGACTAAAACTTAGCGATAATAATTCTAGGTTTCGTCGAAGTGAAATAGAATCGTTAGAAGCGAAGCGCTGCCCGAGTTTGGAATCATCACTTTGACAAGTGATTGCATAGTTACTTTCATCTTACACATAGATATAAAGTATTTTATATAAATTACATTCTATGTGTTCATATTGTCTGAATACTTGCTGTCTATGCTGGATGAAAGATTTTATACATGTTTTAAATGATTTAAACTGTATATGTATTTTGTATCTACAAAATGTGTTGGGTAAAACATGGGTAGATGTAATAGTTTGGTGTGATGAAATAAAATGATGAGAGGCCTCGATGTTGACGATGTTTCCAATCATCTAGCAGAGTATAGATGACGACCACAGACTTTTCTAGATAGTCCAGTGGAACGCTAGCAGGCTCGCAACCTGTAGGTGTTTGTGAACGATGTGTTCACCGGTGTACTCCATCCCCCTCATGGTTGCCTAAAGGACATTTATTGCTGAGGAACCCCCTTAGCAGTAGTGTCCATCCCGATGATGATCCTTAGGCTAGGTCCCTTATGATAGGTGTTTTAGGGACGTAAAGTGAGGATAACGGGAACGGGTAATCAAGTTATTGTTGGTTGATGAAATTAATAAACTTATTTATTGTGGGTTGAAAACCCTATGTGCTCACCAGGCTCCCAAGCTTGACCCACTCAGTTTCTTGTATTACAGGTAGTGGCACTCAAGCATAGATATGATGTTTGGATGAGGGATTACGGATTATAGGCCTGTAGATATTAATAAATGTTGTAAGGCTTATATTGTACTGTTTATGCTTTTGATCTGTATCGAACATGACATCCCAAGGTTTTTAATGAAATACATTTCTTTGGAAATGCTTTGATAAATCTTTATCATATTTTCTTTTGGGAACAAATTCCGCAACACTTTTCTTTAAAATGTTACTCTGATTTTTAAACAAGCATAACCAAAATCGGTCTTTTCTGGCCGTGAAAATGGGGATGTCACAGTTGGTATCAGAGCATTAGTTTAAGCGAACTAGGAATTTGTAGGATTTCTAGACTTAACTTAGAATGCTAATCGATGATTGTGATATGAGTGTCTACTATATTTTAGACACAAGCACTTGTTTATTTTAGGAAAGATGCCTAAAATGCTTTTATGTGCTTTTTGCTATTATTTGTTCGGATCTATGGTCTGTTGCCGATCGGATCTGGAAACCTTATGTGTTCAGGATTCTAAACATACGACTACGATATTAGAACTAATATGTAAACATTTTGGAGAGATAAGGATGATTTAAACGTCTATCCTAAATAAAGATCTAAATTCACCCTATTCGGTGTATAGATCAAGATGGCAAGAACCCGAAGTGGAAACGCGAATGGAAATAGAAATCAACAACCTCAACCCCAAGTGATTGAGCAAGTACCTATAGCAGCAGCTGCACCTGAGCCAATCATAATGGTTGGAGTACAAGCCATGATACGGTCTATGTTGACTGAACAACGGGAAGAGATGAGGCAGATGTTGCATGAAAATAGGGACAAACCTACCGTGCCCATTGTGCAACCTGAGCTGATCGTCGAGCAGTCAGAGGAGGGAAACTACAGCCGCACTGTGAGTCAAGCTGGAACCCAAGGGGCAAGGATGAATAGCTCAGAGAGGAGAAATGACAAGGATGGGTGGATGTATAAGAATTTATTGGGTGCAAAACCATCGAGTCTCTCAGGAAGCCAAAAGCCTGTAGAGATTATGGACTGGATCTTCGAAATGGAGATGGTGTTTGAGAGCTGTGACTGTAGCGACAAACAAAATACCGTCTTTGCAGTAAGACAACTAAAGACCGGAGTCTTGAGCTGGTGCAAATTATTGGCAGATACTATGCCACGAGGAGAAGCCCTGAAGATGTCTTGGGAAACGTTCTTAGAGCAGTTAAAGATACAGTACTACTCAGAGATAGATCTGATTGATATGAACAATGAGTTCCAAAACTTGAAGAAGGGGAGAATGAGAATTAACGACTATGCTACTGCATTCACTGAGAAGATGAAGTTCTTTCCATACCTGGTGCCAATCGAACTCTCCAAAATTAAAAAGTTTGCTAACGGATTGCCAGCCGACTTTGGTCCAACAGTCAAGATGGCGGGTACCTTGAAGGCATCCGCTAGAGCAGCCAAGAATGTGATAGGTTTTGAGCATTCTAACACTCCTATGGTGTACATGCAACCCTAGAAACCTTGGATCTATGTTTGATTATGATACATGCAAATAATTATTTTTCCAAGGTTCTTATCATATCTAGCATGGCATGGGGAACTTGAATCAAATAAAGCTAGTAGAATTACTTACCTTGTAGTTGTAGTTGATTGCTTGGAGTTTTAGAGCCTAGCACCAATAGTGTGGATGCCTCAAATGGAAATCACAAATCACCACAAACTTGGAACTTTGAGAGAATAGTAATCACCTTCTTGAAATCGGCCCTCTTACTTTACTCACCACAACTCGTGTGATTTCAAGAACCAAAGCCTCCTTTATATAGTGTGGTGGATTAGGGTTACATTCATGTAAACCCTAATACCCATGTCTTTTCATTTCCATGAGATCCATGGGTTAAAGCTCCGTGGAGTATCCATGGACTTTCCATGCAAGCCTAGCCCATTCCAAATAAGCATTAGCCCATACTATATAAATACAAGAGCCCATATTTAATTAGTCATACTTTTGATCTCTAAATTAATTCTAGATTAATTATAGATCAATACTAATTAAATAATATGATTTTATATTAATATATTAGGACTTATAATATATTAATAAATCATAACTTATACTATTCTCAAACGATTATCCATAAATTGTTCGGGTGAAGTGCAACCCAAATGGACCATGCCGGGTCGGGTCAAGTACATACCAAATATAGTTATGGACTTAGACACTATATCCAACAGAATGTTGAGGCCTAGTTAAGAGAAAGGGGTCAGGAAAGAGTAGAGGTTGGAGAGAAAAGGAAGTTCGATGGATCTTCGAGGTCCGACAAGAAAAGTAAATTCTCGAAGTCTGGTTCGAGAGGAGGAGGAGCCGAAGTAAAGTGGTGCGACAAGTGCAAGAAGAAGCACTCTGCGAAATGTGACGGAGAAGTCACTTGTTTTAAGTGTGGAAAGCCCGGACACAATGCTAACGAGTGCACGTTCAATAAGAAGGTATGTTATGGGTGAAACGAGGAATGACACATCTCGAAGGACTTCTCGAAGAAGAAAGAAGCGGCAAGACCTAAAGTTCCACCAAAGCCGAAGGCGAGAGCCTTCTAGATGACGCTAGAAGTTGCGAAGGAGGCAACAAATGTTGCTTCAGGTACATTTTCTTGTAAATGGATTACCTGCCAATATACTATTTGATTCGGGAGCGAACTACTCCTTTGTATCACATAAATTTGGTGGAAAACTAGCATTGCCTGTAGAAAAACTTGATAATGCCCTAGTTGTGGGAGTTACCAGTGGAAATTTCGTACCTGTTTGTGATCGTATTAAGAACATCGTCATCGACTTAAACGGAAACGAATTCCACGAAGAGCTATTACCCATAGAGTTGAACAGTTTCGACATCGTTTTGGGGATGAATTGGCTTAGTGCCAACGATGCCGAGATACTTTGCAGGAATAAGATAGTAAGATTAAACCCACCCGGAAAAGAGTCATTTATGGTGTACGGGGACAAACGCAGAATAAACTCTGGAATCATTTCCCTATTGAAAGCCAGAAAATGTTTGTATAAAGGATACACATCATACTTGGCATTCGTGATCGATGCTAAGAAGGAAAAGAAGGAAATGCAAAGTATACCAGTGGTGTATGATTATCCGAAAGTCTTTCCCGAAGATCTTCTCGGATTACCACCTGATAGACAAGTAGAGATTCGAATAAACTTGTTACCAGGAACGACACCAATATCAAAAGCACCATACCGATTAGCACCGACGGAGATGAAGGAGCTTATGACGCAACTTCAGGAGTTGTTGAATAACGGTTTCATTCGACCTAGTTCATCACCCTGGGGAGCTCCGATGTTATTCGTGAAAAAGAAGGACGGAAGCATGAGAATGTGTATAGACTACCGAGAGTTGAACAAGGCAACAGTGAAGAACAAGTATCCATTGCCAAGGATTGATGATATATTCGATCAGCTGCAAGGTTCGATCTATTTCTCAAAGATCGATCTTAGTTCAGGATATCATCAGCTAAAGGTGAAAGAGCAGGATATTGAGAAGACTGCATTCAGAACAAGATATGGACACTACGAGTTCTTGGTTATGTCATTTGGACTAATCGATGCTCCAACTGCGTTCATGGATTTGATGAACAGGGTTTGTAAACCATTCCTTGATAAATCCGTGATCGTGTTCATAGATGACATTCTGATTTACTCAAAAAGCCAGGAGTAGCATGGCAAGCATCTACAAGAAGTGTTGGAAGTGTTGAAGAGGGAGAAGCTATATGAAAAGTTCTCCAAATGTGATTTTTGGATCCGAGATGTCCAATTCTTAGGTCATGTGGTTAACCAAGAAGGGATAATGGTTGACCCAACAAAGATCGAAGCAGTGATGAAGTGGGAACGACCGAAAAGTACCACGAAGATTCGAAGCTTTTGGGGATTAGCCGGATATTACCAAAGATTTATCCAACGATTTTCTTCGATAGCTGCTCCATTGACAGCTTTGACCCACAAAGGAGCTACATATACATGGAGTGAAAAGCATGAAGAAGCATTCGAGAAGCTAAAGAAGAATTTGTGTGAAGCACCAATTCTTTCTTTGCCTGACGGAGTTGAAGACTTCGCAGTTTATAGTGATGCATCTGGAGTTGGGTTAGGTTGTGTTCTGACCCAAAGAGAAAAGGTGATAGCATATGCATCAAGACCGGTCGATCTAATATTCGAACTCCGGGCTGCATACTGCTATTCCGAAACTTAGAAAAACCATAACTTCCTCATACGAAGTCATATTTGGGCGTTCTTTTTATGCACGCTATCGGTTTACATATGCTACGACTTTCGTTTAGATCGCTAAGGCTAAAAAGCACTTTATCGTCACTCATTTTTTACGTCACTCTGCGTCGTGCCGGTTTTGTCGCGAAACTTCGACAAGTCATAACTTATTCGTTATAACTCAGATTTCAGCGTTCTTTATATCTCCGGAATCCTTGTCACAACCACTACAACTTTCTTCATAGATATCAGGTTTATCTAACATTTTATTTTTGACGCTTATTTTCATTCTTAATTTATTATATCATTATAAACAAGTATAAAGCACATAATACTCAAATAATTCCTTTTTTATTAATTCAAAATGAGTTACATTTGTTGACCCTAACTATTACATCGTCACATCAATGCTTAGCCTCGAAACACGGGCGTTACAATTCTCTCCCCCTTAGGATGATTATGTCCCCGAAATCATGCATCAGCAAACAAATGCGGATAACGACTCATCATGTCACTCTCCGTTTCCCAGGTGAGGTTTGGCCGATTCATATGTTTCCATCGCACAAGCACCAAGTCGACCATCTTGCGTCGCAACTTCTTAGTCTTACGGTCAACAATCGCATCCGGCTCTTCACTTAGCCTCTTATTTTCATCCATCCTTAACTCATAAATTGGAATTATGTCGGGAACATCTCCTGTGAACTTCCTCAAATAGAACACATGGAAAGTGTTATGAATACCATCTAGTTCTTCTGGTAGTTTTAGCTTGTAAGATTGGTTCCCAATCCTTTGAAGAACTTTGAACGGTCCAATGAACCTTGGACTCAATTTTCCTCTTTTCCCAAATCTTATAAGTACCTTCCAAGGTGAGACTTTAAGCAAAACCGAATCTGCAACTTTGAATGTCATCGGTCGTCTCTTCTTGTCAACATAGCTCTTTTGACGATCCTGAGCTGCTAAGATCATTTCCCTGATCACTTTCATCTTTTCAACAGTCTGATGGACTATCTCGGGGCCTATAAACTGGTTTTCTCCAGCTTCAAGCTAACATGACGGCATACGACACTTATGTCCATACAAAGCTTGGTAAGGTGCCATCTTGATGCTCGAATGGTAACTATTGTTGTAGGAAAACTCTACCAGGGTAAGTGTTCATCCCAGTTACCTTGGAATTCTAGGGTACACGCTCTTAGCATATCCTCCAGTGTTTGAATCGTCCTTCCGTTCTGACCATCGGTCTGCGGATGGTAGGCTGTACTTAAACATAACTTCGTACCCAATTCTGCTTGTAGACTCCTCCAAAACTTTGACGTGAAACGACTATTACGATATGATACAATCGTTGACACTACACCGTGAAGTCTTACTACCTCCTTCATGTAAGCATTTGCAATCTTTTCCATAGACCATCTTTCATTGGCTGCTATGATGTGTGCACTCTTAGTGAACCGATCAACGACCACCCGAATCATCTCATGACCGTCCTTCGTTCTGGGCAGTTTAGTGACAAAATCAATGGTAATGTCTTCCCATTTACCCATGGGTACAGGTAAAGGTTCTAAACTCCCGTATGGTTTCTGATGTTGTTCCTTAAATCTCGCACAGGTTACACACTCGTCCACATACTTTGCAACATCGAGCTTCATCGTCGGCCACCAATAGTAGGGTTTCAGATCCCTACACATTTTAGTGCTGCCGGGATGAATCGAGTACATGGCATTGTGAGCTTCTTCCATCAGAAGATCTCTTATTCCTCCCATCTTAGGTACCCAAATCCTATCTTGGAATACCTTTAATCCTTGATTATTTGTATGGAACACCAACGTTTTGCCCAAATGTTCTTCCTTTCGGTCATTTTTCTTTGAAGCTTCTTCTTGAGCTTTCTTGATGCTTTCCACAATCATTAAGACAACTTCAATTCTTAACGCTCTTGGCCTTCTCCTTTCAAGTCTCACTTTTCGGCCTAGACAGGGTGGTAAAGTATCCCACAGTCGTAATCTTTGAGTAACTCTAGCCAACATCGTTGTCTCATATTCAATTCTTTTTTATCAAAGAGATAATGTGTCGCACCCCAAAACCGGAACGGCAGAATCGTTCGGGGTGGAGGATTTCATGTACAGTATCACAACAATGCAAAGTAGTAAACAAGCAACAACATCATCCATTGCATTAATAATATAATTTAATACAAGTGTGTTCTGTCAAGTTATATAGACACCAAAAATATACATCAAAATAAAAGATGAGTCTTGAACGAGCTCCATCTTCTCAAAACCTGGCACCGGTACCTGTCTACTGGTGACCTGAGAATACAAGTTTTTTTGAAAGAGTTTATCAGCTTTAAAGCTGGTGAGTTCATAAGTATATTAGTGTCTGTATTTGTATGAAAGTGTTTGTAAGTCTGTAATGTATAAGTTTGAAAATGTTTGTAAAAGTTTGTAATTGTTTGAACTCCCCTGGAAAACCCTATGTTTCCTACTAAAAGTAGCCTTCTACCAAGGCATCTAGTGTCTGTGTGTGTGTCTCTTGTAAGAGTATGTATTTTCCCAAATCTGACTATCATTAACCAAAAATATAGTTTTTACATTATTGTTTATTGTGTGAATATCACAAATTGAATGCAATGGGAAAATGAAATAGTATTGTAGTGTTGTATTAAGTAACTACTGTTGTACTAACTACCTTAAACCAATTGTTATTTAAAGTACCATGTGATCAGCCTGTATCCTGCTACCGACTATAGAATGCGACGATGTAAGACGTCGGAAGAAATGACGTTTGGCACCCGTAGACTTGCAAGTCCCACTGTAGCGAGCAGCAAGGTGTAAGATAGTCAATCCAGTATAGATCTATACACAAACTCATATGCTCCCCACTTAAGGAGATTCTGGATACAAAAACGGTCATGACAGGTAATGCCATGCACCGTTACATGGCTCACATAACTGTAGTAATGTTCTAGTATATGTATGTGCTAGCTGTATTGTGTGTTCTCTCCCTGTCGAGCATGTATGTATGTTCTCTCTGTATGGTATTGTTTGTTTCTCATCATAGTATTCTCTATCTGTATGTTATGTTCTCTCTGTATAGTATTGACTCATGTATGAACTGACTCTTTGTATGTTTCATTATTCTAGTAATAGTATTAGTATCTCCCTAAACTATACCTATTATAGCTTACTAGTAATGTTGTTTGAATGTATGAACATGTGTGTATACCCTTGCTACCCAAAGGTATTGAACTGAATGAAAGAAGGAACCTTTATACCTATATACATATACATAATATATAACTAGGATTCAAACGACCTTCGGACAAATAACCTGAATACCCTAAGTCCACAACCAAACAAGGAACAGGAAGTAAGGTGAGCTATCAGTCCTAAGTGCTTTCAATCCTACTTATATAACTATATCTATATAGGCACACATTTAACAGTAAATAAGTTTAAAAGATTTTAATAAAAGTATTTGATATGTACAAGAGTTTGTAAAACAGTTTGATAACACAGTTTGAAAAGTAAGAAATCCACTTGTTTTGTAGTTATTAATCACATGGGATTGATATAATAACTAAAATTGTTCAACTTGTATCCCCCCCCCATAAAAGCATTTAAAACATTTAAAAGGTTAATTAAGGGGTATGAACTCACCTGTAGTAAGTGGTTTGGATGAACGGATGGTATAGGATGCTAAGTGTCAAGTGAAGACTTGAACACACATGCGGATCCTATTTATCATATAATGATACATATATGAATACAATTAGTGCTTATAACAACTAATTATTGAATTTGAACCACCTTAGGGACTAGTAAACACTTATTTTGAAGTGTTACAACCATATATGATTGTATATAAGGGGTATATGGCTATACAAGGGAGTGTATGGTCAAATTACACACTATTTGTGTGTGTGCGGCCAGGGTGTGCGGCCAGGGTGTGTGTGCGGCCGCACACTCCCTATGGAATGTGCCAAAATGTATTTTAAGGCTTTAGGACTCATCTAGGAAGGTTTCTTACTTCATGCTTTAGCCTTATATGGAGTTCATTACCATTTTTGGACCTAAAAAGAGTGTGTGCGGCTATACTTGGTGTGTGCGGCCGTACACATGGTGTGTGCGGCCATACACACTTGAAGATCATATGAAATGGCGTTTTTCATGTGTAAATTGAAGGGTCTTTAGCTTATAACAAGCTACTGCAACTGTATACCCGATTTAGAGGCTTAAAAGTGTAGTTAGAAACCCCAAAAGTAGTGTGTGTTCTTGGTGATCTAACACCAAATAGGTGTTTTCATGGATCAAATCAAGGGAAAAGGCTAGTTAAGGTCATGTATTATCTATTCAAAGGATGAATCGCTCACTTGATTGAAGATTGAAGTGAAACTTTGGATGATACTTGAGAGAAAACGAGTTCTAGCTTTGAAGAAGTGGAAAAAGTGTTCAAAATGACTAAGTGTTGAATATATAGATGGGAGTGTGCGGTTGGGATGGGTGTGTGGCCCCACACTCGGGTGTGCGGCCGTACACACCTTGTGTTGGTGTGTTTGGCTCAATTGCAAGGTGTTACAGTCACAATACTCATCCCACGACTCATACCTTGATTATACTAGGTTTTAACCACTCTAATTGACTCTAAATAGTGCTAGAAAATAGCAAAAACGAGTCTAACCTTCATTGATTTGAATAAGTGTATAAAATAAAAATTTCGGATTCTCACCTCATCCCCCCGTTAGAGAGAATTTCGTCCCGAAATTAGAGTTTAAGCAATTAAGTAGTTACAAATAACTAATCAAAAAGATGAGGATATTTCAGTTTCATCTGATCCTCTCGCTCCCAAGTGAATTCAGGTCCTCGCTTGGCGTTCCAGCGAACCTTCACTATCGGGATACGACTTTTCTTTGTTTGCTTGACCACTCGGTCCATGATCTCTATAGGTTCTTCCACGAAGTTGAAGCTCTCGTTGATCTCGATCTCGTCGAGTGGGATTACAAGAGTCTCGTCGGACAGACACTTTTTCAAGTTCGAGACGTGGAAAGTAGAATGTACGTTACTGAGTTCACGAGGTAAGTTAAGTTTGTAAGCTACAGGGCCGATCCTAGCGAGAATCTCGAAAGGCCCTATGTATCTTGGGTTTAGCTTTCCATGCTTTCCAAAGTGTATTAAGCCCTTCCAGGGTGAGACCTTCAAGAGAACACGGCCGCCCACCTGGAATTCCAACGGTTTCCTTCGTTTATCTGCATAGCTTTTCTGTCGGTCTCTAGAGGCTTTCAATCGTTCACAAATCTGAACGATCTTCTCTGTCGTTTCCCGAATGATCTCCGGACCTGTGAGAGTGCTTTCAGGAACTCGTCCTTTAGCTAACTGGGTATCACCCACCTCAGCCCAACACAGAGGGGATCTGCACTTTCGGCCATAGAGGGCCTCGAATGGAGCAGCCTTTATGCTCGTGTGATAACTGTTGTTGTAGGAAAATTTGACAAGGGGTAAATGAGTATCCCATGCTTTCCTAAAGTCGATCACATAGGCTCGCAACATATCTTCCAAGGTTTGGATAGTCCTCTCACTTTGTCCGTCGGTCTGTGGATGGTAGGCGGTACTCATGTCTAGCCTAGTTCCTAGGGAACTTTGTAACGATTGCCAGAACCTCGAAGTGAATCTACTATCTCTGTCCGAGATAATGGATATGGTAACACCATGTAGTCGTACAATCTCCCGAATGTAGGTTCTTGTAAGCTTCTCCATCTTGTCTGTTTCTTTGATAGGCAGGAAGTGTGCGGACTTGGTCAATCTGTCGATGATGACCCATATGGTATCAAGTCCACCTGTTGTCTTGGGCAACTTGGTTATGAAGTCCATAGTGATCCGCTCCCACTTCCATTCAGGTATCTCCGGTTGCTGGAGTAATCCTGATGGCTTCTGGTATTCGACCTTGACCTTGGCGCAAGTAAGGCATTTACTCACGAAGGTAGCAATCTTTGCTTTCATGTTAGGCCACCAGTATAGCTTTTTAAGATCCAGATACATCTAATCTGAACCTGGGTGGACGGAATAACGAGTGTTGTGCGCCTCGTTCATGACCAAGTCTCTGAAACCACCACGTTTCGGGGTCCAGATCCGATCCATGAGATAATAAGCTCCGCCACCCTTGACTTCCAAGTTCTTATCCATCCCTCTCAGGGATTCACCCGCCACATTTTCAGGTTTCAAAGCGTCGAGCTGAGCTTCCTTAATTTGTGTGGACAAGTGTGAATGGATAGTCATAGTCAATGATTTGACTCTACGACCAGAATATTCTTTTCGACTTAGGGCGTCCGCTACTACGTTGGCTTTACCCGGATGATAACGAATTTCGCATTCGTAATCACTGAGTAGCTCGACCCACCGTCGTTGTCTCATGTTGAGCTCCTTCTGGTCGAATATGTGTTGTAGGCTTTTGTGGTCTGTAAAGATAGTGCTTTTTGTTCCATACAGGTAGTGTCTCCAGATCTTCAGAGCAAACACATATGCTCCTAGCTCAAGATCGTGAGTAGTGTAGTTGACCTCGTGTGTCTTCAGCTGTCTCGAGGCGTAGGCGATGACCTTACCTCGTTGCATCAGAACACATCCGAGTCCTTGATTTGACGCATCGCAATAGACGACGAAGTCTTCTATCCCTTTGGGGAGGGATAGTATTGGTGCGGTGCACAAGGCTCGCTTAAGCGTTTGGAACGCTCTCTCCTGCTTCTCTTCCCAGTCAAAGGCCACGCCCTTCTGGGCCAGTGTTGTAAGAGGTTTCGCGATGTGGGAAAAGTTCTGAATGAACCTGCGATAGTAGCCAGCGAGGCCTAGAAATTGGCGAATTTCTGTAGGCGTCTTCGGTGCCGACCAGCTCTCAATGTCTTTGATTTTGGAAGGGTCCACGTGTATTCCCTCTTCGCTAACCAAGTGCCCTAAGAATTCGACTCTTCGGATCCAAAATTCGCATTTTGAGAACTTCGCATAGAGCTTCTCCGAACGCAGCGTTTCTAAGACTAGTCGCAGATGTTGACCATGCTCCTCCTTACTACGAGAGTAGATAAGTATGTCATCGATGAAGACGATGACAAACTGATCCAAGTAAGGACGACACACCCTATTCATTAAATCCATGAATACTGTGGGCGTGTTGGTTAATCCGAACTGCATCACTACGAATTCATAGTGCCCATAACGAGTTCGGAAGACTGTCTTCAGGACATCCTCCCCTAGCACTCGTAGTTGGTGATATCCGGATCTTAGATCGATTTTTGAAAAGAAGCTCGCCCCTTGCAGTTGATCAAATAAATCGTCAATGCGAGGCAGAGGGTAACGATTTTTGATGGTCAGTTTGTTGAGCTCCCTGTAGTCGATGCACATACGAAACGATCCGTCTTTCTTCTTGACGAACAAGACTGGAGCTCCCCAGGGTGAGAAGCTTGGTCTTATAAAGCCCTTGCTGAGCAATTCGTTAAGTTGACCGGATAGTTCTTGCATCTCTGCAGGTGCTAAACGATAGGGCGACTTGGCTACGGGGGTAGCCCCTGGAATTAAGTCGATTCTGAACTCGACTTGACGTTGCGGAGGTAATCCTGGGAGTTCCTCTGGAAAGATATCGGGAAAGTCGCGTACTACTGGAATGTTCTTAATGTCTTTCGTTTCTTGGCTCACGTTGACCACATGAGCAAGAAATGCGCGACATTCCTTTCGCAAGAATTTTTGAGCTTGAATGCTCGAGATGATATGAAGGTTAGTGTCGGGTTTGTCACCATAAACTACTTGAGTTTCGACAGACGGCAGATTAAGGCGAACAGCCTTTTCATAACACATGATGTCGGCACGATGAAGACTCAACCAATCCATGCCGATAATGACGTCGAAACTTTTAATTAAGACCGGCATGAGGTCGATCGAAAATGAATGGCTATCTAGTGTTAGGGTACACCCTATGAATATACTGCTAGTGCTCTCTGTCTTTCCATTAGCCATTTCTACAGTGAACGGTTCTTTAAGTGCTCATGATTTTTGCTTAAGTAAATGAGCAAATTGTTGGTTCACGAAACTCCTCTCCGCTCCACTATCAAATAGTATGCATGCATAAGAGTTATCGAGGAGAAACGTACCAGTGACCACTGTGGGGTCGGCAACCGCTTCCTCGTGGCCTATGGCCAGAACTCTTCCCACTTTACCGGCATTCCCTGCCTTTGGGCAGTCCCTCTTGTAGTGGCCCACCTCGCCACAATTGTAACAAGCTTGGCCCACTCCTGCGCCGGGGACTTGGTTGAGTGGCCTCGCCGGAGCTTTGCAAAAACGGACGGTGTGTCCCTTCCTGTTGTAGTTCGAACACTGCATTTCCCGGCAGGCTCCTGTGTGGTGGAAGTTGCACTGGTTGCACTTAGGCAAGCTTCCAGCGTACTGCTTTACCGGAGCAGCAGCAGTGGCAGGTGCTATCACAGCATGAACTGCCACGACCCGCTGCTTTTTGGCAGCCTTCTTCTTCTTCTTGTCATCCCAGAGCTTCCGCTTGGAATCAGCGGTTTTGGAAGGTTCCGAGATGGCCAGAGTTGTTGTTGCGGCCGGGGTACGAACCCCATGGTCTATAAGCCGTTGTGCCAATCGCTTGGCACTATCGAATGTAGTGGGGTTTGAAGCCAAAACATTTACCTGGAATGGAGGCACCAGCCCCCATATAAATCTCTCTATCTTCTTCCCCTCTGTATAAACCATGTTGGGACAGAGGGCCACCAGTTCACAGAACCTGGCGGTGTAGGAGACTATGTCGGAGCCCTTCATGGTTAGGCTCCACAGTTCCTCCTCCAGTTTTTGGATTTCGCCCCTCGGGGAGTACTCCTCAATCATGAGGTCTCTCAAAGTTTCCCAGCCCATAGCATTAGCCACCACAAGAGATAGTGACTTTACATGGCTATTCCACTATGTCAGGGCTTTGTCTTCAAAGGTGCAAGCAGCGAACTTGACCTTGCTCCCTTCTGGACAAGAGCAGATTTCGAAAACCGATTCGGTCTTCTCAAACCATTGCGAGAGGGCAATGACTCTGCCAGTCCCTCTAAAGGACTTGGGCTTGCAGTTAGTGAAGTCCTTAAAGGAGCACTCTCTCAAGCGCACAGGAGCTTCACCATGAGTAGATTGAATAGGGGTTCCTCCTCCAGTGGAACCAGAAGAATGGCGTTGAGCCAGGGGTTCCTCCTCCAGTGGAACCAGAAGAATGGCATTGAGCCATGGCTGTAGCCACAGCCGCAGCTACAGCAGCATTCAGTGTTGCCGTATCGATTTGAGGAGCAGGTGGTGTTACAGTTGATGGAGGATCGCGTCTTATTGATCGACGTGGAGGCATCTTTTAACTATAAGTTTAGAAAGACGTGGATATTGTTAAGAATTTAATAGTAAAATTGATGAGAATGACTCATGGACTAACTCTCCATAGCTCAACAGCACAATTGAATAGCACGATTGAATGTAGGTCTAGTACTAACAGATGATAGCATTTGGATAATACTTTCCGCGAGATTAGATATCTGTCAATAATACTGGTATTACAGATGTAACAAGTTCGGGAAAAATGACCTAGAAGTAGGCCTTACATCAAACCAAGATGGGAAAATTTTGACAGAACTACGACCTAATCAAGACCTAACAGGTCTAAGATTTACAAAGATAGGAAATTAGACTAGAGTTTTTACATAAACTAGGTTATATCCAAAAGAGAAGTCGGGGAGACTCTAGCGGCAACGAGAACTACTAGAGTGAGTTCTTGAATCCGACAGAAAGCGTTCTATGTCCCTCATGCGCCTTTCAGATCTTACTTGCTGAGCTCGAAGTTCCTTGACTTCAGCTTGGGTTTCAGCAAGTTCCCTCTGCAGAACTGCATTGCGGACCTGAGTCCTTTCATGAGCAGACTCTAGTTGGCGAATGCGGACTGTGTTAACGCCAGATTTGGCGTCAATCTCCACGACTCGGTCGATAGCCGCTCGACCCTGTACGGTGTTCCGAGATATCCTACGAACCATGATGGGTAGGACCCTGTCAGCTGAACCTCCCTCGGTGAGGTCGTAGAAGCTTCTGTCTCCATTATAGGGAATGGGTTGACCCTCTTCCTGACTCCATCTATTCAAGTTTGTGGCCCACAAAGGTGTGGGTCCTTGAAATGCTGGACGATGGTTTGGGTTTGGGTCTTGAGCAGCTAGGGGTAGGCTGTTGACCTCTGGCTCTGAGTCAGAACCATCAGAAAAACCTTCAGCTTCGTGATCATCCAAAGGTATTGGGTGATCATCATCTGGCTCTTCTCCCAGCCATCCAGCATTGCCGTGGTTGGGATAGTACGGGTCTCCGGGGATATGGAAACCAGCCATGATCTACCCGAGAAAAGGGATATAAGAAATAACTAAATAGACGAACTAATTAGATAATTATAAGATGATCTTTATCAGTTACTTCAACATTTGCGTAGTGCATACCATTCATATGTAACCAAGACAGGATAGACCTTCGAATAAGTGACCCTAACTCTAAGCCCACAACCAAACAAGGAACAGGAAGTAAAGCAAAGATCACAGATTCTAAGTCTATGATATCCTAGATACATATAACTTTAGCGTATCCACTCAACAACTATTGATATACTAATAAAGACCTTTAGTTCTCAGATAAGTAATTATAGTAACACAAAATACTCCTATAGTATTTTAAGTTTATGTTTTGTTCTACTGTTCTCTTTGTAGTAGTGTTGGTAAGTTTTTAGACTTGTTGCAACCTCACAACCACACTTAGGCACATGCTAGTCACTCCTCGGATAATATAGTTGATCAGGCTATATCTTCCCAGGGTTGACCATATGTCTCTAAGTCTACTTGTGCTGCCCAACAGTCGTAATACTTTTGTTCTGTCCTAGTGACACTGATTTTAGTATGAATACATGTATGTATACTTAGTTAAATATTTTATTATTTAAAAGTATAAACTCTTTAACAGAGTATTTTAATCCCGCTGTGTTTATAGTTCGTATATCTTTTATGGGTTGATACACTCGATTCACTATAAACAATGCTCTGATACCAATCTGTCGCACCCCAAAACCGGAACGGCGGAATCGTTCGAGGGTGGAGGACGTCATGTACCGTATCACAACAATGCAAAGTAGTAAACAAGCAACAACATCATCCATTGCATTAATAATATAATTTAATACAAGTGTGTTCTGTCAAGTTATATAGACACCAAAAATATACATCAAAATAAAAGATGAGTCTTGAACGAGGTTCATCTTCTCAAAACCTGGCACCGGTACCTGTCTACTGGTGACCTGAGAATACAAGTTATTTTGAAAGAGTTTATCAGCTTTAAAGCTGGTGAGTTCATAAGTATATTAGTGTCTGTATTTGTATGCAAGTGTTTGTAAGTCTGTAATGTATAAGTTTGAAAATGTTTGTAAAAGTTTGTAATTGTTTGAACTCCCCTAGAAAACCCTATGTTTCCTACTAAAAGTAGCCTTCTACCAAGGCATCTAGTGTCTGTGTGTGTGTCTCTTGTAAGACTATGTATTTTCCCAAATCTGACTATCATTAACCAAAAATATAGTTTTTACATTACTGTTTATTGTGTGAATATCATAAATTGAATGCAATGGGAAAATGAAATAGTATTGTAGTGTTGTATTAAGTAACTACTGCTGTACTAACTACCTTAAACCAATTGTTATTTAAAGTACCATGTGATCGGCCTGTATCCTGCTACCGACTATAGAACGTGACGATGTAAGACGTCGGAAGAAATGACGTTTGGCACCCGTAGACTTGCAAGTCCCACTGTAGCGAGCAGCAAGGTGTAGGATAGTCAATCCAGTATAGATCTATACACAAACTCATACGCTCCCCACTTAAGGGGATTCTGGATACAAAAACGGTCATGACAGGTAATGCCATGCCCCGTTACGTGGCTCACATAACTGTAGTAATGTTCTAGTATATGTATGTGCTAGCTGTATTGTGTGTTCTCTCCCTGTCTAGCATGTATGTATGTTCTCTCTGTATGGTATTGTTTGTTTCTCATCATAGTATTCTCTATCTGAATGTTATGTTCTCTCTGTATAGTATTGACTCATGTATGAACTGACTCTTTGTATGTTTCATTGTTCTAGTAATAGTATTAGTATCTCCCTAAACTATACCTGTTATAGCTTACTAGTAATGTTATTTGAATGTATGAACATGTGTGTATACCCTTGCTACCCAAAGGTATTGAACTGAATGAAAGAAGGAACCTTTATACCTATATACATATACATAATATATAACTAGGATTCAAACGACCTTCAGACAAATAACCTGAATACCCTAAGTCCACAACCAAACAAGGAACAGGAAGTAAGGTGAGCTATCAGTCCTAAGTGCTTTCAATCCTACTTATATAACTATATCTATATAGGCACACATTTAACAGTAAATAAGTTTAAAAGAGTTTAATAAAAGTATTTGATATGTACAAGAGTTTGTAAAACAGTTTGAAGTAAAACAGTTTGATAACACAGTTTGAAAAGTAAGAAATCCACTTGTTTGGTAGTTATTAATCACATGGGATTGATATAATAACTAAAATTGTTCAACTTGTATTCCCCCCCCCCCCCCATAAAAGCATTTAAAAACATTTAAAAGGTTAATTAAGGGGTATGAACTCACCTGTAGTGAGTGGTTTGGATGAACGGATGGTATAGGATGCTAAGTGTCAAGTGAAGACTTGAACACACATGCGGATCCTATTTATCATATAATGATACATATATGAATACAATTAGTGCTTATAACAACTAATTATTGAATTTGAACCACCTTAGGGACTAGTAAACACTTATTTTGAAATGTTACAACCATATATGATTGTATATAAGCGGTATATGGCTATACAAGGGAGTGTATGGTCAAATTACACACTATTTGTGTGTGTGCGGCCAGGACGTGCGGCCAGGGTGTGTGTACGGCCGCACACTCCCTATGGAATGGGCCAAAATGTATTTTAAGGCTTTAGGACTCATCTAGGAAGGTTTCTTACTTCATGCTTTAGCCTTATATGGAGTTCATTGCCATTTTTGGACCTAAAAAGAGTGTGTGCGGCTATACTTGGTGTGTGCGGCCGTACACATGGTGTGTGCGGCCGTACACACTTGAAGATCATATGAAATGGCGTTTTTCATGTGTAAATTGAAGGGTCTTTAGCTTATAACAAGCTACTGCAACTGTATACCCGATTTAGAGGCTTAAAAGTGTAGTTAGAAGCCCCAAAAGTAGTGTGTGTTCTTGGTGTTCTTGGTGATCTAACACCAAATAGGTGTTTTCATGGATCAAATCAAGGGAAAAGGCTAGTTAAGGTCATGTATTATCTATTCAAAGGATGAATCACTCACTTGATTGAAGATTGAAGTGAAACTTTGGATGATACTTGAGAGAAAACGAGTTCTAGCTTTGAAGAAGTGGAAAAAGTGTTCAAAATGACTAAGTGTTGAATATATAGGTGGGAGTGTGCGGTTGGGATGGGTGTGTGGCCGCACACACCTTGTGTTGGTGTGTTTGGCTCAATTGCAAGGTGTTACACTCACAATACTCATCCCACGACTCATACATTGATTATACTAGGTTTTAACCACTCTAATTGACTCTAAATACTGCTAGAAAATAGCAAAAACGAGTCTAACCTTCATTGATTTGAATAAGTGTATAAAATAAAAATTTCGGATTGTCACATACTAGAGACTTTTATGATCAGTGAAGAGTTTGCACTTCGTGCTGTAAAGATAATGCCTCCATATCTTTAATGCAAATACTACCACTTCCAACTCTAAATCAAGAGTCGGGTAGTACTTCTCGTGCTCTTTCAGTTTTCTCGATGCATATGCTATCACCTTATCCCTTTGGGTCAAAATACAACCTAACCCAACTCCAAATGCATCGCTATAAACTGCAAAGTCTTCAACTCCATCAGGTAAAGAAAGAATTGGTGCTTCACAAAACTTCTTCTTTAGCTTGTCGAATGCTTCTTCGTGTTTCTCACCCCATGTACATGTAGCTCCTTTATGTGTCAAAGCTGTTAATGGAGCAAATATCGTAGAAAAGCCTTGGATAAACCTTTGGTAATATCCATCTAATCCTAGAAAGCTCCGAATCTCCGTGGGGCTTTTTGGTCATTCCCACTTCATCACAGCTTCAATCTTTGCTGGGTCAACCATTATTCCTTCTTGGTTAACCACATGACCCAAGAACTGGATTTCTCGAATCCAGAAATCACATTTGGAGAACTTTGCGTACAGCTTCTCCTTCTTCAAAACTTGTAGCACTTCTCGTAGGTGCTTGACATGCTCCTGTTGGCTCTTTGAGTAAACCAGAATGTCATCTATGAACACTATCAAAGATTTATCGAGGAATGGTTTACAAACCCTGTTCATCAAATCCATGAATGATGTTGGAGAATTGGTTAGTCCAAACGACATAAACAAGAACTCATAGTGTCCGTATCTTGTTCTAAATGCAGTTTTCTCAATATCTTGCTCTTTCACCGTCAGCTAATGATATCCTGACCTGACATCGATCTTTGAGAAATAGCTCGAAGCTTGCAGCTGATCGAACAGGTCGTCAATCATTGGTAATGGATACTTGTTCTTCACAGTTTCCTTGTTCAGCTCTCTATTATCTATGCATATCCTCATGCTTCCATCTTTCTTCTTTACGAATAAAACCGGAGCTCACCAGGGTGATGAACTAGGTCTAATGAAACCGTTGTCCAAAAACTCCTGAAGTTGCATCATAAGCTCATTCCTCTCTGTCGGTGCTAATCGGTATGGTGCTTTCGCTATTAGGATTGATCATGGAACAAGTCTATTAGAAACTCTACTTGTCTATCAGGGGGCAATGTAGGAAGATCTACAGGAAAGACTTCCGGATAGTCACACACCACTGGTATTCTTTGCATCTCCTTCTTCTCCTTCTTAGCATCTATCACAAATTCCAAGTATGATGCGCACCCTTTAGAGTTTAGACAAACATTTTCTGGCTTTCATCAGGGAAATGATTCCAAAATTTACTATGCATTTGTCCCCGTACACCATAAATGACTCTTTTCCAGGCGGTTTCACTCTTACTATCTTCTTCTTGCACAATATCTCAGCATCATTGACGCTAAGCCAATCCATCCCTAGTACGATGTCGAAACCATTCAACTCAATGGGTAGCATCTCCTTGTGGAATTCGCATCCGTTCAAGTCGATGATGATGTTTTTAATGCACTCGCTAACAGGTATGAATTTGCCACTGGTAACTTCTACAACTAGAGCATTAGCAAGTTTATCTACATGCAATGCTAGTCTCTCACCAAATTTGTGTGATACAAAGGAGTAATTCGCTCCGGAATCAAACAATATATTGGCAGACAATCCATTTACAAGAAAAGTGCCTAAAGCGACATGTGCTGCATCCTTTGCGGCTTCCAGGGTCATCTGGAATGCTCTCGTCTTTGGCTTCGGTGGGACACTGGGATTTGTTGCCTCCTTCTTCTTCGGGCAGTGTTTCGTAATGTGCCGTTCTTCGTTACATCCATAGCACACCCTTTTGTTGGTGGTGCACTCGTAGGCGTAATGCCCTGTCTTTCCACACTTGTAGCAGGTCAACTCCTCGCTACACTTCCCGAAGTGTTTCTTTTTACACTTCTCGCACCATTTCGCTTCGTTTCCTCCTCCTCCAAAATTCCTCGAACCAGACTTTTTTTTCTTGTTGGACCTTGCAGATCCCTCAAACTTCCTCTTTTCGCCAACCTCAACCTTGTTGGCGGCTCTTCCCTTGATTATTTCCTCAACAGACTTGGCAGCCCAGATAGCTGCCTCCAGAGTAGGTGTCTGACGTACTGGCATCGCCAGAGTGTTCTACCAGTGAACAACACCAAAAACTCTGCCCATGTCAGTTTTAGTGTAGTACTTTAGCTTTAGCATATTTTGAGCCGAGCAGTACTTGCGCTTAAAGTGCACCAAAAACTCTGCCCATGTCAGTTTTAGTGGCTCATTGGGGCTTATGGTCTTCCCCAGAGTGTTCTTCCAGCGAACAACACCACCTCTGAACTAACGTACTGCATATGTGGTTTGTAGCTTGCCCTTGCAACCACATGTTATGAAGGCCAACTCCATCTCTGATATCCAGTCCATGACTCCAAATGGGTCTTCTTTCCCAGTGAAAGTTGATGGCTTGCAAGTTGTGAAGTCCTTATACTTGCATTTGTTCCTCTCGACCCCTTCATCATGGTTGTTCCTCCTAATCACTGGCGGGTCAGCTTGACCAACAGTCCTACTGTCGTTCCCTTCTTCTGACTGTCCATCATTCAATTCTGGTGGTTCAACAGGCATCGAAGGTTCATCCCTTTTATTCATCAATAGTTGCCTCATTTCTTCCCTCTGTTCGGCCATCATAGCCCGAATCATGGCTTGTACTCCAGCCATCGTCACTGGCTCAGGTGCAACATCTACTATCGACACTTGCTCAATCACTTGGGGACGAGACTGCTGATTCCTGTTTCCATCTGCATTTCTGACTCCACTTTGGGTTCTTGCCATTTAGATCTATATACCAAAGTAGGTGACTTTAGATCTTTATTTACTGTATACATTTAACTCCTCCTTATCACTCCGAAACGTTACACGCTAGTTCTAATATCGCAGTCGAACGCTTAGAATCTTGAACACGTAAGGTTTCCAGATCCGGTCAGCAATAGACCATAGATTTGAACAAATAATAACATATAAGGAAAACATAAAGCATTTAGCACATAAAAGCATTTTTTAGGCATCTTTCCTAAAATAAACTAGTGCTCGTGTCTAAAATATATTAGACACTCATCTCACGATCATCGCTTAGCATTCTAAGTTTAAGTCTAGAAATCCTACAAATTCCTAGTTCGCTT
The DNA here is from genome assembly GCF_052849685.1 of Lactuca virosa. Classification (NCBI taxonomy): domain Eukaryota; kingdom Viridiplantae; phylum Streptophyta; class Magnoliopsida; order Asterales; family Asteraceae; genus Lactuca; species Lactuca virosa. The sequence goes on along the minus strand of NC_136429.1, from coordinate 462,911,910 downwards.
AAACTAATGCTCTGATGCCAACTGTGACATCCCCATTTTCACGGCCAGAAAAGACCGATTTGTTTATGCTTTATTTGAAAATCAGAGTATACTTTTAAAGAAAAATGTTGCGGAATTTGTTCCCAAAAACATGATAAATAATTTATCAAGCATTTCTGAAGACATGTATTTTCATTAAATTGCAAAACTCAGGATGTCATTGTTAATACAGATCAAAAGCATAAACCAAAAACAACATAGGCCTCACAACATTTCTATTTATTACTACTGACCTATAATCAATAATGTCTCATCAGGTCATCACATCTATGCTCTTGTGTCACTACTTGTAATACAAGAAACTGAGTGGGTCAGGCTGGGGAGCCTGGTGAGCACATAGGGTTTTCAACCCATAATAAATAAGTTTAATATTATTTTCATCAAATCATTCAACCCAATTACCCTTTCCTGTTATCCTCACTTTACGTCACAAAGGCATCTATTATACGGGACCTAGCCTTAGGATTCTCATCGGGGTGACAACACTGATTAGGGGATACCTCAACAATTTATGTCAAATAAGGCAACCATGAGGGGGATGGAGTACTGCTGGCAAACAATGAGTTAAATAAACACCTACAGGTTGTGAGCCTCCTAGCGTTCCACTGGACTGCCTAGAATAGTCCGTTGTCATCATCCATACTCCGCTAGATGACTGGATCATCGTCAACACAGAGGCCTCTCATCATTTTATTTCATCACCCATCAACTATTTCATCTACCCATGTTTTACCCAACATATTAGTAGATATAAAATACATATATAGTCTGGATATGAAAAACAAAGTTTAAATCTTTCATCCAGCATAGATCTTAAAGTATAAAATACATATACAGTTTAGATCTAAAAAAAAGTTTAGATCAGAACCGAAAAAGTTTAGATCTGAAAAGAAAGAGTTTAGATCTTTCATCCCGTGTAGATCTATAACACACATATACAGTTCAGATATGAAAAACAAAGAAGTTTAAATCTTTCATCCAACACAAATCTCAAGTTAACAGATAATATGCACACATAACACGTAATTTATATAAAATACTTCATATCTATGTGTAAGATGAAATTGACTATGCACTCACTTGATAAGGTGGTGATTCCGACTTGGACACTGTTTTGCTTCTTAAAAATATGATTTCCTTTGACGAAACCGGGAGGTTTGCTTGAAAAACAGGCTCTGCGGGGGCAGGGCTTTCCGAACCGAAAAACTCTTTTTCTCGGAGCCTTCGGGCACTCCGGGGCTTTCTTCTAGTGCTAGGGAGGTTTCCTATGCTTGGGGGGGTGTGTGTTTAGGAGGTTTAGAGAGAGAGAAAAAAAAGAGAGAGAGAGAGAGAGAGAGAGAGAGAGAGAGAGAGAGAATAGATAGAAAAAGAATAAGTGGAAAGTGTGAAAATAATGGCTGGCCTCACACCCCTTTTATAGGGCCGAAGCCTATGTCTATGCAGGGCGTTCCTACGAGGAGCGCAACGCGTTCCTCGGTACGTAGGGCGCTCATGCAAACGCTGGGCGTAGGAGCGGTGCGGTGTTCGAGGGTCGTACAGATGCGTGTCAGCCATTGGATGGAGTGACGTGGTCAAACCGAGGCCTAGTGTCCGAACGCGAGGCGTTCTTTTCTTCTACGCGGGGCGTTCCCTTCAGACAACCTTCGCAAATTTCATTCCCAACTTCTAAAACTCATAACTTTTGCATACGAGCTCCGTTTTCGATGTTCTTTATATCCACGCGTAGGTAGAGACGTTCTCTACAACTTTCATTTAGACTCTGTCGGCTAATTTCGACTTTATTTTTAAAGTTATATTTTTAATAGGCCAAGACAGGAAAAGTCCGTTAAAAATTCATAACTTCGTCATCCGACGTCAATTTTCGTATGTCTTTTTATCGTTGAGCTCCTATTGACAAAATCTTCGATTCTCGTTTAGGTTGTGTCGGCTAAAAACCGTTCGATCTAATATCCAAACTCCGGGCTGCATACTGCTATTCCGAAACTTAGAAAAATCAGAACTTCCTCATACGAAGTCAGATTTGGACGTTCTTTTTATGCATGCTCTCAGTTTAACGTATGCTATGACTTTATTTTAGATCTATAAGGCTAAAAAACACTTTATCATAACTTACTTTTTACGTCACTCAACGTCGTGTCAGTTTTGTCGCGAAACTTCGACAGGTCATAACTTCTTTGTTATAAGTCGGATTTCGGCGTTCTTTATATCTCCGGAATCCTTGTCACGACCACTACAACTTTCTTTATATATCGGGTTTATCTAACATTTTATTTTTGATGCTTATTTTCATTCTTAATTTATTAAATCATTATAAACAAGTATAAAGCACATAAATTTACATAATTCACAAAATACTCAAATAATTCCTTTTTTTATTACTTCAAAATGAGTTACATTTGTTGACCCTAACTATTACATCGTCGCATCAATGCTTAGCCTCGAAACACGGGCGTTAGATTAGAGTTCTACCCTCCGTGTATATCTCACTCGTACTTTGAAGGAGATACTACCCGTTATTCATCTTAATTAATTTAGGTCTATTCTGTAAGTCCTAAATCATAATATATTATCATATATGTTCTTAACACGTATTCCTGGCGGTAGAAAATATCTCACATATCAACTCTTTAACAAATATTTAATACTTTAATTAATAATTGTATTAAAATCATGTTCATGAAAGGGACTATGCACTTACTTGTTAATGTGATGACTCGAAACTCAGACAACGCTTCGCTCCCAGTAACTATCTTTTCATTTGATGTAACCTATTATTATTATCACTAAGTCTCAGTCTTAGGGATGAGCAAAATGACCGAACCGGCCGGAACCGGACCCGACCCGGGAACCGGCTTCGGCCAAAATCAAGAACCGAACCGGCCCGGCGGTTCTACGGTTCCGGTTCCCTGTTCCTACCGGTTCTTGTCGTGTCTTCAAATGTTGGAACCGGTCCTCAAAAAATAGCATCATACGGTTCCGGTTTTTGCCGGTTCTACTGGTTTTTGCCGGTTCTACCGGTTCCGGTTATATCGGTTCCGGTTCCTACCGGTTCCCAGTTCCAAAAATCCACAAAAATAACGTCCCGGTCCCGGCCCGACCGGTTCCGGTTCCGGTGTCGGTTCCGGTTCCGGTACCGGTTCCGGCCGGTTCCCCGGTCCATATGCTCATCCCTACTCAGTCTAATATTTCTTGCGACTAATTATTAGTCTAGATTCATCATTAGTTCAAAGGCTACTGATCTATAGCTGATAAGGGACAACCAGGTAAAATTATATCGAAGGTAAGGTCCGTTTAGCATACATAGTATACTGTTTGGAAATGTCACTTTTAACACCTCATTAAATTTAGCATCGTAATCATCACCGTAAGTAGATCAATCAATATAACTACTTGGAATCACTGATAAATCTTGTTTATAGGTTCATAATAACGATAATGAACTTAAGCATAAGTTATACCTAAAGCACAGTAAGCATAACTCAAGTTACAGGTGGTTTAGCGAAAAACCGGAATTTATACGAGCAGAACTTCTAAACCGAAAGGTCTATTTCTTGGGGCTTTCTGACGCTCCGGAGCTTCGCTACTAACCCTTAAGAACTACTAGAACAAGGCCAAGGGATCGTGGGAGGGTTTTGGAAGAGAAATGGTGAAGAGGTGTGAAGAAATGAGTGAAATTCGTGTTCTGTTTATAGGTTGCAAGTATTCCAATACGCTGGGGATACTTAACTTACATTAGGCGTACTGCAGGGCCACGTGTCATCATCTGGTGGCAAGCCGTGGGGAGAAAGGAGCGTGCCAGATCGTGACACGTGTCGCCCTCTTGTTAATCCGAAAATTAATTATCTTGTAAAATCCATAACTTTCGCATACGATATCCGTTTTTGATATTCTTTATATCCATACATAGCTATCGACGAGATCTACATATTTATTTTAGACTCCGTCTGCTAATTTTGATTTCATTTTTAAAGTTATATTTTAACAGGTTTAAACAGTTAAAGTCCGTTAAAAATTCATAACTTTGTTATCTGACGTCCGTTTTTGACTGTCTTTATATCGTTGAACTCCTATTAACGAGATCTTCAATTCTTATTTAGATTGTTTTAGCTAAAATCGACTAATCTAAAATTCGATTTCTAAGTTGTATATTGCTACGCCGAATCTTAGAAAAATCATAAATTCCTCTTACGAAGTCAGATTTAGACGTTCTCTATATGCACACACTCGGTTTGATGACTACTATGACTTTCATTTAGATCACTATGGCTAAAACGTAATTTATCAAAAATTTACTTTTTACGATACGCAGAGGCGTGCTGGTTTAATTGTGAAACTTCAACGAGTCATAACTTCTTCGTTATAAGTTGGATTTCAACGTTATTTATATGTATGGAACCCTTGTGACATATTTTATAACTTTGGTTAAGATTATTTATCCTAAATAATCTTCTATCAAAAATTCATTTTTAATGCTTATTATCTCTGCGGGCTTTACAAATTTCACAATGTTAATATCAAAAGATGGTATTAGTCCATTTTTAGACATTTCAAGTATTGTTTTATAATGTACATGTCCTAAACGAGCATGTCATAAAGAAGAATCATATATATATATATATATATATATATATATATATATATATATATATATATATATATATATATATATATATATATATAGAATCTACAAAACTTGTCATTTACATTTAATCTAAACATATCATTACAATAATATCCAAGGCCAACAAATGTTCCACGTTTTGTTAAGATATACTTATCAAATTCATAAACATGTTTATAGCCATATTTATTAATTATACCACCAGAAACTAAGTTTTTCCTATTCTTAGGAACATCAATAACATTCTGAAAAAAAAAGACCTTTTCTAAAACTAAAGCGTAAAGACATACAACCATGACCAACAACAGATGCTTTATTATTGACTCCCATGTACATCACCGATCCATCATCTACTACTTCATACTCACTGAACCAAGAGCAATCTTTACATACATGAATCATCGTCACTGAGTCTATCCACCATGCATGATCATCATCCTGAACATAAAATTATTTTGAAATAAGTGTTACATGATATATAACAATAGTAGTATTTTTAGAAATAAAATTTTGACCTTGTGGTTTTGGACCTTGATAATTAGATCCTTATCCAGAAGTGCTTGCATCATTCTTTTTCTTTCTCAAACGATAATCTCGTTTCATATGAATAGGTTTGTTACAATTCCAACACATAAGTTTTGCTTTCTTGTTTGAATCTTTGTGATGATCATCTTTCTTCTTCTTTTTTCCTTTGTTATTTTTCTGATGTTTATCATCTTCCACCATGTTCATAGAAGATCAAGGAACTTCTTTCACCTATCCTTTGATTATTTCTTGAGCCCTAAGACCCTCATCAATTATCAAGTGACTGGCAAGTTGCACCAACGACAACTCTTCCTTTTGGTGTTTCAAAGTGTACTTAAACTATTCGTTTAGACATAACCGAATCTTACATGATCGTGATATCAAAACCTACTTTTAGTGGGAAATTTCATGGTTGGACTCCTTCCTCATATAGAAATCCATTTAGGTTTCGAGGCGTTACCCCTTAACCCGTCAGCTTATAAGGGCTCTGTAACGCCCGCAGATTCGGGCTAGTCAATTTAGAGACGATAAGCGTCAAAATGAATTTTTGAGAGAGGATTATTTAGAATAAATAATCTTAACTAAGTTTTAGTATATGTGACAAGGTTTCCGCACATATAAAGAACGCCGAAATCCGAGTTATAACGAAAAAGTTATGACATGTCGAAGTTTCGCGACAAAACCGGCACGACACCGGGATTCGTAAAAAGTGAGTTTACGATAAACTACTTTTTATCCTTAGGGGTATAAATGAAAGTTGTAGAGTATGTCTCCACATACGCGTGGATATAAAGAACGCCAACCACGAAGCTCGTATGCAAAAGTTATGACATTCCGAAGATGCAGCTGTCTAAGAGCATGACACGTGTCAGAAACCCTAATTTGACTGGACTCACGATGTGAGCATTAATTCTCACGATGTGATTAGTCAAACGGACACTATTCGAGCCTAGAAAACACGTGGGAAGTCTACGGGATGACTCTTGAAAGCTCACGACGTGAGCTTATCATTCTCACGACGTGAGAAGTCGTCCGGACAAGTTTCGGAGCTATAAACGCAAGTGGCAAGTCGACGGGGTGAGAAGGCATGGCTCACAACGTGAGCAATGAATTATCACGATGTGAGAAGCCAAAAATCAGCCTATAAATAGCCATTTCCACCCTAAGCTTCCTTGCACCCAATTCTTTTCTCTCTCTCTCTCTCTCTCGCTCTCTCTCTCTCTCGCTCTCTCTCTCTCTCTCTCTCTCTCTCTCTCTCTCGTTTACTGAAGCCTTTTCTGCTTCCCGAGCCCGATGATCATGAACCGCTGACCATTTCTAGTTAGATTCTATCCAGTAACGCTACTAAAGTGAGTGCATAGTTACTCGTGAACATGATTTTAATACAAGTATTAATTAAAATATTAAATATTTGTTGAAAGTTTATATGTCAGTTATATGTTTATTGCCTAAAATATGCGTTAGATATATATTTGATGATATACGATGTGCGAACCCGTTATGGTTCTATATGTGTTAATATGTATGTATAATGATATTAGATGATAACAATAATAGAAGTATTATTTCTAAGAAAGTAGATATATTAATACATAATACTTTGTGTTAATGTATACACTATATTAGGACAGTGTTGCCTAAACAGAATTGATATTATAAATATTATAGTCTTTCCTAGTGATGAGATAAGACTTAAAACTTAAAAGGGACGCTTGGTTCAATTGAGTTTGGATATTGGGTAGCATCTTATTAAGGGTACGTGTGTGATGGGAACGGAGAGTAGAAGCCCGGTTCAATGAGATTGATGATCGATGGAGTACGTCCTACGTATAGGAGTACTACATTTGTATTTCCCATCCTAAAATTCTATTTGCTGACGATAATGATGGTGATCGGTGAAGTACGGGAGCGTATGGGAATACTATATTAGTATTTCCCCATACTTTTTATTATGAAAGAGCTTTGGAGTCATCGTTTCTTTTATGAAGTGATCGGACGAGCTTCATGTGTCAGCGTTTCCTTTCACGAAGTAATTGAGGGAACTTCGTAGATTGCCTAATAAAGTGTTTCGGTAATAAACCACTACTAGGTATGTCCGGTGTTATATTGCCGGATAGGGTGAGTCTGGGGGTAAAATACCTCACGGTGTCAGACCACTACTTGGCAAAGTTCGATGCCGCATAGGGTGAGTCTTGGGGTAAAATACCTCACGATGTCAGACCACTTCTAGGCACAATTATCTAGATAACTACCCCCGACTTAACTGTCTTGTGGTTTTTACTAACGGAGGTTCGTGGTGAAACTTATTCCATTCCCCTCATTTGATGTCTTTATTGATCCTCGTTTGCTGCCAGGGAATTTCCGAAGCAGCTTCGTCAGTTTTGTTGTTCATATTGATCCTTTAAGCTAGATCTCGTAAGATCATTAGGATCAGTACGTGGGGATCGACGGGATGGGATAGACTGTTTTAGAGATATGATATATCTTTTTAATGTTAATAGTGGTTTTGCAGGTTTGAGATATATATTATTATCACATTGTGGGATTAAAAACCCTATGTATCTCACCAGGTTTCCCAACCTGACCCACTCAATTTTTTGTCTCACAGGTATCGATACGAAGCTACTTTACACTGAGAGATTAAAGGAGATGTAGATCACTAGTGTAAATAAATGTAAGGTCTGTTTATGCTTATGTTTCAGTATTGACGATGACATCCAAAAGTTTTAATATGAACAAAATACATTTCTTCGGAAATACTTTGATAATATATTTATTATGTTTTTCTGGGAACAAATTCCGCAATATATTTCTTTAAAAATATACTCTGATTTTCAAATAAAGCATAAAAAAATCGGTCTTTTCGGCCGTAAAATTAGGGATGTCACAGTTGGTATCAAAGCATTAGTTTAAGTGAACTAGGAATTTGTAGGATTTCTAGACTTACACTTAGAATGCTAAGCGATGATTGTGAGATGAGTGTCTATTATATTTTAGGTAGTACACCTGAATTGACACAAGCATTAGCCTACTTTAGGATTACATACCTAAATTGCTTTTATGAGCTAAATGATTTATATTATAGCGCTATATGCATTATGATGCTATTATCTGATCGGATCCATGGTCTATTGCCGTCCGGGTCTCCAAAATTTATGTGTTCATATTTCTAAACGTTTAATTACAATATTAGAACTGGCATGTAACTTTTCAAGTAATAAGGAGAATTATGCGTCTAAACCTTCTCTATCTTAAATTTCTCGTATTGAACAACTATTACGGTGTATGGAACGCCATGATAAGGACTCATAGCGGATTGAGCAAATGGAGAAAAAGAGACTGATTACGATAGTAGATGATACTTATCAGAAGATATCGAAAGATTGGTATCTTACCTTTACAATACGTCTAATAAAATAATAGTACGTCAAGAGGAGTACGGTACATCCGAATGTACACATTTGATTGGCGAGATGATAGAACGATTGGTGTAATTCCTGAAGTTGTCCCATCGTCTGGAATTTCCATCACCAACCGAGTTGAAGCATAATTATGTTGAAGACATGCATGGAAGAAGTCCTAGTAGAGTCTAGGAAATTTTTTAAGATTATTTGGACACATTCGTATGTGTTAAACTGTTTTGTGATTTTAGGAAATAAGAACTTGGGGACTGCGAGACAATACTTGGGACGAGTATGAGTAGGTGTGAAAGGTAGTAGAGGCCTATACTACCGGAAGCATAGGACTCACACTTGGATCGGGGAAAGTCACAAGGTTACTAAGAAGCTAGTAATTGATTCCGTTTTGTTCAAATATGTCGTTACCATTGTTTCGGTAATGACTAAGAAGATGATTGTTTTTCCGACTCTAGTGGTCATATCAAATCGAGTCTGACAAAGACGAGTATGTTACATGGTTTAGAGAACCAAGATCAATATAACATCCGACTTATGCCAGAAGATTGAAGTGAAAGATAATCGAAGTGATCAATAGAAGTATCACGACCATTGTTTAAGTAAGAAGTATATAGCTAGAAATGCTACATACTAAAATGTGATTATATCACATTAGAAAATGAAGGAAGGTATATTCCATTCTTGAATTTGACTCTAAGAGACCTGAGTCTAAGCGTTGCATCATACGATGAGACGTCATTAGAACATGACCCATCGGTCTGTTATGATAATCGAAGTAAAAAAACTTCTCTTAAGATTAGTCTGTTTAAGAAGAAGAAGGAGTCTCGAATGAGGATCAATTTTGTAACTCGAAGGTTACGATTGAAAGTCCAATATAGGATAAAGAGCGGCTGCAAGAGTGACCACCGCCTGCAATCAAGAAGTCCAAGAGTTAGACACTCATTCGAAGAAACATAGAAGTTACGCTTATTACTTAGGATGAAGAGATAATGTATGGAGTCATTATACAACCCCTGTTTTGTTGATGATTCCGAGACGTAATCATCCTAAGGGGGAGATAATTGTAACGCCTGCAGATTCGGGCTAGTCAATTTAGAGACGATAAGCCTCAAAATGACTTTTTGAGAGAGGATTATTTAGAATAAATAATCTTAACTAAGTTGTAGTATATGTCACAAGATTCCCGCACATATAAAGAACGTCGAAATCCGAGTTATAACGAAGAAGTTATGACATGTCGAAGTTTCGCGACAAAACCGGCACGACACCGGGAATCGTAAAAAGTGAGATTACGATAAAGTACTTTTTAGCCTTAGGGGTATAAATGAAAGTTGTAGAGTATGTCTCCAACTACGTGTGGATATAAAGATCGTCAAAAACGGAGCCGTATGCAAAAGTTATGACCTTCCGAAGATCCAACTGTCTAAGAGCATGACACGTGTCAGAAACCCTAATTTGACTGGACTCACGACGTGAGCACTAATTCTCACGACGTGAGTAGTCAAACGGACACTATTCGATCCTAGAAAACACCTGGGAAGTCTACGGGATGACTCTTGAAAGCTCACGACGTGAGCTTATCATTCTCACGACGTGAGAAGTCATCCGGACAAGTTTCGGAGCTATAAACGCAAATGGCAAGTCGACGGGGTGAGCAGGCATGGCTCACGACGTGAGCAATGAATTATCATGATGTGAGAGGCCAAAAATCAGCCTATAAATAGTCATTTCCACCATAAGCTTCCTTGCACCCAATTCTTTTCTCTCTCTCTCTCTCTCTCTCTCTCTCCCTCTCTCTCTCTCGTTTACTGAAGCCGTTTCCACTTCCCGAGCCCGACATCATGAACCGCTGACAATTTCTAGTTATATTTTATCCAGTCACCCTACTAAAGTGAGTGCATAGTTACTCATGAACATGATTTTAATACAAGTATTAATTAAAATATTAAATATTTGTTGAAAGTTTATATGTCAATTATATGTTTATTGCCTGAAATATACGTTAGATATATATTTGATGATATACGATGTGCGAACCAGTTATGGTTCTATATGTGTTAATATGTATGTATAATGATATTAGATGATAACAATAATAGAAGTATTATTTCTAAGAAAGTAGATATATTAATACATAATACTTTGTGTTAATGTATACACTATATTAGGACATTGTTGCCAAAACAGAATTGATATTATAAATATTATAGACTTTCCTAGTGATGAGATAAGACTTAAAACTTAAAAGGGACGCTTAGTTCAATTGAGTTTGGATATTGGGTAGCATCTTATTAAGGGTACGTGTGTGATGGGAACGGAGAGTCGAAGCTCGGTTCAATGAGATTGATGATCGATGGAGTACGTCCTACGTATAGGAGTACTATATTTGTATTTCCCATCCTAAAATTCTATTTGCTGATGATAATGATGGTGATCGGTGAAGTACGGGAGCGTATGGGAATACTATATTAGTATTTCCCCATACTTTTTTTTATGAAAGAGCTTTGGAGTCATCGTTTCTTTTATGAAGTGATCGGACGAGCTTCATGTGTCAGCGTTTCCTTTCACGAAGTAATTAAGGGAACTTCGTAGATTGCCTAATAAAGTGTGTCAGTAACAAACCACTACTAGGTATGTCTGGTGTTATATTGCCGGATAGGGTGAGTCTGGGGTTAGAATACCTCACGGTGTCAGACCACTGCTAGGCAAAGTTCGATGCCGCATAGGGTGAGTCTGGGGGTAAAATACGTCACGATGTCAGACCACTGCTAGGCATAATTATCTAGATAACTACCCCTGACTTAACTGTCTTGTGGTTTTTACGAACGGAGGTTCTTGGTGAAACTTATTCCATTCCCCTCATTTGATGTCTTTATTGATCCTCGTTTGCTGCCAGGGAATTTCCGAAGCAGCTTCGTCAGTTTGTTGTTCATATTGATCCTTTAAGCTAGATCTCGTAAGATCGTTAGGATCAGTACGTGGGGATCAACGGTATGGGATAGATTGTTTTAGAGATATGATATATCTGTTTAGTGGTTTTGCAGGTTTGAGATATATATTATTATCACATTGTGGGATTAAAAACCCTATGTATCTCACCAGGTTTCCCAACCTGACCCACTCAATTTTTTGTCTCACAGGTATCGATACGAAGCTACTTTACACTGAGAGATTAAAGGAGATGTAGATCACTAGTGTAAATAAATGTAAGGTCTGTTTATGCTTATGTTTCAGTATTGACGATGACATCCAAAAGTTTTAATATGAACAAAATACATTTCTTCGGAAATACTTTGATAATATATTTATTATGTTTTTCTGGGAACAAATTTCACAATATATTTCTTTAAAAATATACTCTTATTTTAAAATAAAGCATAAACAAATCGGTCTTTTCAGCCGTGAAATTGGGGATGTCACAGTTGGTATCAGAGCATTAGTTTAAGCGAACTAGGAATTTGTAGGATTTCTAGACTTAAACTTAGAATGCTAAGCGATGATTGTGAGATGAGTGTCTATTATATTTTAGGTAGTACACCTAAATTGACACAAACACTAGCCTACTTTAGGATTACATGCCAAAATTGCTTTTATGAGCTAAATGATTTATTTTATAGCGTTATATGCATTATGATGCTATTATCTGATCGGATCCATGGTCTATTGCCGACCGGATCTCAAAATTTTATGTGTTCAGATTTCTAAACGTTTAATTACGATAGTAGAACTAAAATATGTTGATAACACTAAATCACCAATAAAATCTCAGTACTGCGTATCAATAATCCCAATAATAAAACTCTACCCTTCTAATTAACCTATAAAGACCCATCATTCCACCCTTGATATTATCTTCAAAGCCAATCAAACCTTCAATCTCTCAACAAACCTTTCAACGATGAAGCGTGGAGTCAACAATGGTATGAGTAGCTAAGCATCTCACGTCATACCCCGATAATTAAGTCTTTAGGCTAAGAACTTTTATTTATTTATTTTTCTTTTTTTTAAGTGATAAAAAAAATTAATATCATGAATGCAAAGTTTTAATTTATAAGTGCTTGAAGTTAATATAATTAGTCATTTGTATTAAATAAATTAATTATTAGTTTCAGTTGTAATACTATTAATTCTAATTATGAGGAAAATGTCTACAATAGTCACATTAGCTTGGTTATTCGATTTTTCGAAAGTTTATATAAAGAAAGAGTCATTCACCCCGACTATCTTATCCGACCGTTCTTTATTTCTGTAACATCATGTTTCTTGGCATTTCTGGGCCATGGTCCAGAAGTCGATTGTATAAGGCTTTGGTACTTAGGGAGGCAAAGTTTAGTCCTTGTGGAAGGAGGTAATGTTGGTTAAGAGATTTAACCCTTGAATTGTGTTTTGGGCTGAAGGGTACAAAGGGAAAAGTCATAGGCCGTGTTCTTGCATGAAATATGGATTTTTTGAGAAGTTTTTAGTCTAAGATATTTAGATAATATTGTAGAGCTCTTCAATACCTTTCCATGGATGTAAAGAACGTCGAAAACGGAGTTGGAACGAAGAAGTTACGACCGTTTGAAGTTATGACGATTTTTAGGTCAGCCGCGTACGCTAGGCGTATACGTACTGAGTATGTCTGAGTACGTTGGACGTAAATTGAGTACGCTGGGCGTACGTGATCAGTGCCCTAACCCTATATTCGTGGTTTGAGCCCTATTTAAGCTCCTTAATTCCCCAAACCCACTCCATTGTCAGCCTCCACCTCTCCAACACCCTCTTTTGTAACCCTAACCCTAGATTCAGCCTTGTAAGCAAAAAGAAGGTGTTTTTAAGTGTTTTGGAGTGTTCTTGGTGCACCTTGGAGAGGAAGGAACTCATTGACGAAGTGTTGGTTGCATTGGAGCTTGTAGATCCATACTTTGTCCAGCTTGATCTTTCTTCTAAAGGTATAAAGTTAGAATCTTGATGATGAAATTGATAGATCAATCTAGTTTTTGGTTTTATGAGTTGTGGGTCACTTTAAGTGCATAAAGTTTAGATCTTGAAAGTTTGTGACCTTGTTATGGGTAAAGTTGGAAACTTTATCCATCTAAACATCATTTTGATTAAGATATGAAGGTTGGAGACTTAGACTTAGTGAATTAAGTTGAAAAAGATGCACTTTTGGGTCCCATTGAGACTTAAAGACTATATATTGTTTGTTGGGACCATTCTATTGGATAAAGTTGGAAACTTTATCCATTATGGAACTGTTATTTTCCATCCCTTCCATACAAGAGTTGTGATGTCTTATTGGGTTAAGAACTTAGGGTTTTGGTCATTAAGCAATTTATAGCCATGTAATTTCATAAATTTGGAAACTTCATGACTTAGGATATCATTTTGGGCTTGGATCTGAATTTTAGATGTAAGGGCTTAATGGAATAAGCTCTTAATGGAGTTTTGGGACTGGGCTGCGTACGATGCACATACGCGGTCATCACCCCGCTTTTGGTCAACATCAAAGTACGATGGGTGTACTCTCTTGGTACGCAGGGTATACTCTGTTGGGAAGGAAATATTGACTTTTGGACCTTGAATGTTGACTTTGACTTTAACCATGGTTGACCAAGTTTGAACTAAGGGAATTTTGGGTAATTTGATTATAGTTTGAGACTTGGGTTCCTGTTAATTGTATAGGTGACCGGTAGAGACAAATTTTAGAGAAGTGATCGGTGCAGCTATTCTTTCAGACTGTGATGTGAGTTTCCTCATTGTTTTTAGTTGGTCGAAGGCGCCAATGTCGGCCCATGGTTTGATATGTTAGTATGCTAGTTGTTTGTTTGACTCTTGCATGTGTTATGTGTATATGTTTACCGGGCGGGGCCCGATGACTATTCTGTATGCTATTATCTTTGTGATTACCGCATGTGTTTGTATGATTATATGTTTATATATTTATATGTATACCGAGCGGGGCCTGATGATTGACAGATATGTTCACCGAGCAGGGCCCGATGACGGGCATGACCTATTATATGTTTTATATGTATGTTATGTGGTATTTTGTGGAACTCACTAAGCTTTGTGCTTACGATTTTCAGTTTATGTTTCATGTACTTCTGGTTCGAAAGGGAAGAGTCGGGGATGATTGCAGTGCACACACCATATTGTTTTGTCTTTTGTATTATTCTGATATACTTGGATGTTTATTGATACACTCTGATTCACTATGGTTTTCATGATGTTGTTTTGGATAATGGTTTTATCAATTTACAAATCAAAATTTTTGGTGTTAATTTTGGGACGTTACAATTTCATAGTCTACATATTCCATGAGAATTAATAATCAATTTATGTTATAGCGTGTATTCACCCTAAGATGGACCACCGATGTAACACAAATCGTGTCAACACACACAATTCGTAGTTAACTAGTGGACCATGCCTAAAGTGTGTCATTTTTATATCAATTCTATAATCATGTTTATGTGATCTCCATTACAATTAGGAAAACTAATAATATAGTTTGATTTTCTTGTCGACATAGGACACAATGGGGTGTTTACATTTTTCATATTATTTTTCATATTATTTTACTTTTGTTTTTAGTTTTCTAGAATTATAAATTCAACTTTTTAGTATTATTTGCGTTTTACTTCAAAATGATTATTAGAATATATTTAGCATCTTTATTTTATTACTTCAAACACAAAATTTAACCACAAAATGTGTGGATTCGATCACACTTGTCCTAGCCACCAAGGTTGGTTGGTTTGTTTTTTACCGAGACAATGAGCTCGACTATTTGTTTATGGTTGATCTTCTTTAAGTTATCTTTTTATAAAATCACAAAAAAGATATCAGAAACATGTGTTTTGCCACTGGATTATTATAAATGGACTTGTTATTGAGAAAGAAGACAAAAGAGCACACTGGATAATCAAAAATCGTACATGCATTTGTTTATAAAGAAGACCGAAGTATATTTTGTTGATAATCATACAATGGATATCATAAACACGTGTTTTGCCACTATATTAACGAAATATATTTTGTATTTATATTTGTGATATTTGTAATTATCTTTTATATTCACATCTTTGTCATTTATATTCATATCTTCGTCATAATTATCTTTTATATTTTCATTCCTTAATTACCAGGATTCACTTATACGAATACAATATTGTTGAACATAAGAGGCAAGTAGATTTATTCCATCTTTATGGAATGAGAGCAATCATAATTCTTCCTATCTCTCTTACTTATGTCACACCCGCAACCGACGACGGAAATGCCCGAATGAACGGTGTCAATGAATATTACAATCAAAGAATACATGAACAATACATAATAGCATAAGATACCAATATTAAGCATTACCAAATATTTCCTACATCGATACAAGTACCTTTACAAATCTTCATAAATGCAAATAGCGGCGACAAAATATAATCTAAACAAAATGAGGGTGCCTCAAAACTTGCATGTGAACATCCTTCCTGTTATTTTCCCAACAAATACATGTATTAAGATACGTCAACAACATGTTGTTGGACACCAAATACTTTTAGAACCATAAAGTATAATTTCTATAAAAAGGTTTTGAATATCAAAAAGAAATCAGCTTATACCCTTTTGATTATGTCAAAATAATCATTTTTCCCAAAAATGATTTCGTACAAAAATAGATGGTTTATATAAATAACCTATTAATTGTTAGTTTATAAACCTTGTCCAGTCATGTCCTAATATTAATTAAGTGTTATATGACTTAATTTGGTAATGACTCTTATCTTTCTTTCTGAGTCACAACTTTCCTGTTACAAACAGACTCTTTCAACTTGTATAAGTGAACAACACTTCGTATAAATTCTATTTCAATTTTATACGACAACAAAATGAATTTGAGATCTACAATGAGCTCATAACCGCACTATGACACAAATTAACGGTTATAACGCATAAATTTTTTACTAAGATTTATAGTCTTAGTTTAGAAAAGAAACACCAACTCATATAGGAAAAACCTGTGTGTATTGGATCTTAACAACGTGTCTAGACATCCTAGTCTTAAACTTTCTATTATAATTTATTAGATAATTATAATTCTTGTCGTTTAGGAATAAGTATTGATTAAAGTCTTTTAATATTTGGTATTTACAAGACTTATCATATTTCAGAATTTTATTGTTTATCTTGATAAAGATTGTGAAGCATAACAACTTCTTTTATAACAATTTACGGGGTTTACCCAACGTCAAACCAATAATTTTCATAAAGTCAAGAAGTTACAAAATCATTAAGATGCATAATTTTATGATAAAACGATTCTTAAATCTAGAAATCAAATATTTTATAATATGTAACCAAATTTGTAATTTAGTAAAAATGATTTATATTTTTATAACAAATATAAAAATATAATAAGTCGTTTTTAAGTTTATTTTTACATAACTTTATATAATATATATAATAAGATTTGATTTTTGATATTTTCAACTAATAATTATTATTTGCTCAAACTTTGTTTTTCAAACATGTTAGGCAACGTACTTTTATTGCACATAATTATGTTGAATATCATTTTTGGTTATATATAATGTCTTTTTATACATTCTTGACATTTTTATGCATATATATAACAAATATTATAATTTAATAAATCACCAAACATACTTGTATCCATATAACAACCTAGTACTCATCTTTTGATTTTTCTGAACATATATAATCATATTTACATAACAATGTATAGATACGCCATAATTTAACATTCTACTTACACTTGTATGAGTATTTAGTAAGTTATAGCCTTTTATGTAACCATTTCACAAGATTTCAAACCATAACCATATAAGATGCATTTTATTTTGTAAAAACTTTTAAACTAAAAGAAAATCAACAAATCCACATATATTCTCCCTTACACTCAAAAATCATAAAAGAGGGGTTATAGAAACTTAACTTAGTTGCGTGAGTTCGATTGGTTCGGGAAATCGGAAACCATATCAGCAACTCGACTTTTTGAATAGGATGCTTTGGAGATGATCTAAGCACATAAATTGGAAAATGAGCATTTTAGGGACTTAGGAATCATTTCACAGCAGAAAAGTCCATCGGAGACAGCTTGCCAGAACTCCACGCGTTGTCGGCCATGATAGCGTGGCGGTGGTGTGTGCCGATTTTTGGCCGGATTTCGACGATAAAAGAAGTGTGCTCACCTGTGGATCGAGGTTTAAAGCAGGTAAGTCAACGAGAAACTGTTTGGGGGTCGAAACATGTCACACCCCTACCGACGGTGCAAACGATAGGGTTGCGACGTTTACAATTGAAACCACAATCAACCACATATATTGAACATTCATTAATACATTACAAACTTTAGTTTCTATTAAAACATCATAATTTTGCAAACAAAACGATAAAATAAACTATGTTCATAACAAAAGAAAGGAAATATAATTTCCTTGAAACCGATATATTACTTCCAGCTTCTTAGTTATCTGAGAAAACACATTTAAAAATACGTCAACAAAAATTGTTGGTGAGTTTCCACAGGTTTTTGACTCTGTGAGTTTTATATAAAATAATTTAAAATAAATTTGGAGTATTAGCAAAAAGATATTCATACCAAAAATGTTACCGGTATAATTACTGTCAATTATATACTTGTAAACCGACCCAAGTATTTATGGTAACGTACTTATAACACATAAGTAATAATCAACATCTTTTCCTAAGATGCAATATAAAGTATTTATTTTATATAAATAAATACAAACAAATTGTTCAACATCTTACAAGCAAAACCTTATACTACATACAATCTTGTCGAAGTTTGTATTAGTATTTATGTATCCGAGATTTTGTGGAGTAAATAATCGAGCTATGACTTGTTCACGCGTCCGTGAAGCACAATAAATATGATGGTTCTTGTTGTTCTAACGACGCTTCATCGACGTCATGATAAAATAATATGATAAGAACCTGAAGTTATCGCCCGGTTTGTCTCATCACACGAATGTTGTAGCTAGCAACCATACAGACGGGCGTGTCAACCCGTATAGATCTATACACAACATTCTTTGCTCACAAAGGATTAACGGTTTTTACATAGGACTTAACTAAGTTGGTGTTCTTAGTTTTGATGAATAAGACAAACTCTCACAACAGTCCCAATTTCAGTTACAATTCAACAATTGTTTATGTTCGGAAACTTGTTTAAAATCAATATCGTTTCCTACCAAAAGTTTGACAGCACCCCCCGACTGTAAGTGATTCTAATCAAGTTGTTTGTGATCATATGAATATCTAGGCTTTATGATCATTTTGTATACCACACATATTGTTCATTCTAACGGCACTTTTGTTTCCTAAAAATGTAAAAATGAATAATATTCTTACAAATCTTTGTTCATGTAGTTTAACCATGTAAAAGTTTTGATGCGTTCTTATAAAATGTTTAATCTGGACGTTAAAGTTTATATGACATATTTAATGATTTTTAATAAATACAACTACATATATGATTATAATTTGAAGTAAAAGTTTGCATATATCACAAATATTCATCACTATATATTTATATGACATCATATATATATATATATATATATATATATATATATATATATATATATATATATATATATATATATATATATATTTTAAGTTTAAACCTGTGTAACCCCCCCCCCCCCTCCCCCCAAGAAATGTTTAAAACTATAAAAAAAAAAGGTTGTAGATACTCACCCTTGTCCCATAAAGTTAGATGATTAGAGTTTGTGTCGTTTCGATTCCACCGAAGCTTGAGTTTTGAGTGCTTATTGGAAGGTCTTAACACATAAAGACATATATTAACAATAAGTTAGATTTTTAACTAAGTTTTGATTTACTTAGAATAAGTGAGTTTCCTGACAAAAAGGAAGGTAGAAACCAAGTGTTTAGCTTGTTTATTTCTTGCGTCTAAAAGTAGGTTACCAAAAAGAGTTGAAACACAAGACTTTTGGTTAAAAAATGTAGCTTTTCTTGGGTCTTATGGTGTTCGAAATCAGCAGCTATAAGGGGTGATATGACCTTCGTTTATGGCAGAAAATAGAAGGCTTTTGTAAGTTGTTTTGGTGCTCGAAAACAGTGGCTGTTTTGGGATGTATGTGGCTCGAAAATCACAACAATAGCACAAGAAAAAGAGTAGTTTAGCTACTGTTTGAATACCTATTTTAGTGCAACAATACAACTAACTTTCAGAGGTGTTTTAGGGTGAAAATATCATGTAACATCCCATTTTCACAACCAACATTTTTCATTTTTATGAAGGTGAAAACTTTCCAATTTATAAATCCATTATTAAGAAAACTGTTTATTCAAAATTACATTTGTTCAAAATTAGAGTTTTATAGAAAACACAGAAATCCTCAATGTTGCTGATGCGTGTGTACAGTCCCGCCTTCGCCTTCTCATAGACACCGATGATACCTGAAATAATAAACAATTGGATAAGCATAAGGCTTAGTGAGTTTCCTCCAAAATACAACCATATAAACAAATCATATATAACATCAAACATGTCGGGTCCAGTCAACCATCGGGTTGGAATACCCCAGGCCCAGTAAACCTCTGGGTCCAGTCACCCTCGGGATGGAGTACCCCAGGTGAGAATGCCAATATACAATAGGTCCAATCAGCAATCGTCCTGCAATACCCAGGGTTTATTGGCTTACCGCCTCAACCCTACCGCTCTTTCTGAGCCTCCGTGCCTACGGCTTACAACCGGCCCGCACCGGGTATCTTGGCCTACCGCACAAAGCAGTACCGCCTCAACTCAAACCAAACACAATATGCCGACATATAAACAATCAGGATCAAGTAGGCACATAATACATGCAAACAGCAAATATACAACTCCCTACTGCCTACTAACCCTCTCATAACATACAGTCCTGCTACCAGCTAACCCCCATAGCATGTGTAACCATAAGTAACCAGAGTTGAGATAGCCACCTGAACAGATGGTCCTACTCTAGAGCCACAACCAAACAAGGAACATGCAAAAGAGCCTAGACCAAAAGTTCTTAGGCTATCCTACATGACCACATACAGTCCCTAAGGGCACTCCATAGATGATAACCACCAAGCACAAATAACATAAAGTTCTATAGATTATTACCACAAAGCAACATACTCAATACTAGGATACGGATCTAACAGATCACTACAACATAGCAGCATACTCGATACCAGAACACAGATCTAACAGATTACTACAATATAGTAGCATACTCAATACTAGAACACAGATCTAACAGACCACTACAGCATAGTAGCAACTCAATACTAGAACACAGATCTAACAGATCACTACAACACACCATACTCAATATCAACATCCAAGGAATGCATGGTCGTATATACTCAGAGGTGAGATAGTCACCCGGACAAATGATCCCACTCTAGAACCACAACCAAACGAGGAACAGGTAAGAAAGATTAAATCAAGAGTCCTCAGTCTATCCTACATGACTATATACAGTCCATAAGGTATCCCTCTACTAACAGGTAACCAAAACTAGTGGGCCGACATTGGTGCCTTCGATCCACGGGTATAGTGAGGCGAAACTCACACCGATATGCGCGTAGATAACCACAATAGGAACGAAGAACTCCACCAGCTTCGAATCACTTCTAATCACCTACAAGAAGATAATTGAGTAAATACCCGATCACGGGTCATAGTTACTTGCAACAGTGACTACCTCACATGAAATGACGATTAGGGTTTCACATAAAATGATGATTAGGGTTAAGTAAGAACTCTTAAACCATTAAGGACCTAATAACCCAAGGGTAGGAGTGATTAAGGTTTGACTTAGTCATTCTTGGGTATAATAATAATTCAATCAATAGCCCAATTCTGCGCCCGATCATATTCCAAAATAGAGCTCCCGGATTCTAGGGTTTTTCACATAAAATGATAACTAGGGTTAGTGTTCCACACTTAACTCTTAAGGACGTAATCCATTAAGTCTAATATTGCATTAAGTTAATCATAAGGGCATTATTAAGTATTATTTAAAGTTTAATTAACAGCTTTAACACGCGTCCCGACCAACTCCAAAACTAGGGTTTTCTTGACATTAGGGTTTTCGAAACCTTAATTAGGGTTTCCAACCCCAACTCGTGTCACTCGGGCTAAAGTTAACTGTTTAGGTAATTTAATGTTTAGGAAATCGGGCATCACCCACTGCCACCTCGGGCAGTGGTGGTCGGCAGGAGGCGACAGCCACAACATTTAATGGTGGTAGTTATAATTTTTTTAAGCAAAACATTATCAAAAGCATTCCGGTACACAAAACATCATTCTAACATACACATACGCACACAGCCACCCAAGGTGGTTGCTGGTGGTGGTAGAACGGCGACAACCATCATGGTTGGCTTCCATGGTGCTTTTTTTGCTTTCCGGCCGACAAATGCACACACACACGCCTCTGACTAGCTACAACAACACACACCCACACTCGCGAAATATGCACACAACCACCCAAGTGGTGGCGTGCGGCGGTAAGAGGACAACATCAGAATGGGACAGTCGCTGGAGTGGCAGAGGCGACGAGTGCGAACAAGTGACAACAGAAATGAAGAGGGTGGAAGGAAAACGGTTTGCGCCATTACTGGAGGGGACAACGGCCGCCACAGTCACGATCTTTGCCTTCGTTGACAGCAGCGGCGGCGACCACGACTTTATTTTCCGATCTCCCAACTGAAACGACGTCTAACGTCGGTCTTTATCCTTAACAACAACGGAAACAATGACAATAACACCCGACTTGGTGGTTCCCGACTTCGACAACGGACGTGGCGGAGGCTGGAGGTGAGGGGGTATAAGGGTGGCGGCTGGTGATGTTAGGGTTAGGGTTTGATGCATCTACATGAAGGTCAAAGGGCTGACGGGTCTTAACCTGTCTCCAACACCAATCTTATGCCACATTTCCACTTTTAGTCCCTCCTTCCCCAATCTTTTTCAACTCAAGTCCAAAAGTTACACTTTAACATCCGTTTTCAAGAATTTATTACATTTAACTCCTTGTGCTGATACTCTAATAACTTAATATGGATTTAGGGCCAACATAAAAATATAAAAATATAAAAATATAAAATTATATATATTAATATATATATATATATATATATATATATATATATATATATATATACACACACACACACACACATCTCGAGGTCTCAGGGCTTATTATTTATTTACTTATTTTAAACGGAATGTTACATATCAAGCAAAAGGAAGGTGCAAAAGGGCTGAAATGGTGGCGGAAAACCGAGGGGATACAACCCTTTTTTGGCTTCGGTTTTGGTAGTTCACAAGGAGAGGAAGAGTGTAAAATTTTGGTTGAGCTATGATGGGTATTTGAGTAACATCTAGAGAGTATTTGGATGTAAAGAAAAGGGTAAAAGGAAGAGGGAAGGCTAGATATTTATAGGGGAAGGAAGGAGGTGGAAATATCTAGCAATATTTTATCAAAGAAGAGATATGGTTTACCTTGCAAGTTTCATCAACTTGCAAGTCTATTTTCATGGAGATGTAATCTAGTTACTTAGAGATTGTTTAGTTGGTTAGAGATAAGAGTTGGTTCAAAGACATTTTGAGAAAGAGTGTGGAGTAAGTTTTCGAGATTTAGGAAGGGAAACAAGCTTGCTTTGTGACTTAATGTATTAAGTGCATTAGTGAAATGGACTTAACACTTAACTCTAATATTTTACCTTATCAAATGAGTTAGGCACAATATACCTTACAATATGTCATTTTATATCTTTAAGTTATGAATTCATAACTTTCTATCTTATTATATCATGATACATATAAATATGAATCTATACGTATTGTTGCAGATGTGATCAGGTTGCAAGTAATTCGTTCATTCTTGGATTTCGCGTTGCCGAAGGTGTCTCCCTGGAAAGGGATTATCAGGTTTCGGAAGAGAGGCAGGATGGGGCCCCGGTTTTCAGGCCTTTCGGGATCTCAGCCCAGGTGGGCAATGTGGCATATCGCTTGGACCTGCCAGAGGAGCTTAGCCAGACTCACCACACCTTCCACGTGTCTTAACTTCGGAAAAGTGTCATGTTCGAGTCCGCAGTCATTTCATTGGATGACATTCAGATGGATGAGAGTCCGAACTATATCGAGAAGCAGGTTGCGATTCTTGTTAGGAAGACCAAAGGTCTTCAGAATGGGGAAACAAGATTGGTATAGGTGCAATGGCAGCACCGAAGGGGCTCCGAATGGAGTTGGGAGCCGGAAGAAGAAATGCGAGAGATTTCCCAAATTTGCTTGGGTTGGCAGACTTCGAGGACGAAGTCTAGTTCAAGTGGGGGAGACTTGTAACACCTGTTTCGAGTATCAGTTAGAAAGTACCATTTGGGGGAAATGTTATGATGGACTCGGCGAGTTGGGAGCCCAACTCGTCGAGTAGGGTCGAGGCATTTTGGGCACGAGTCGGAAGAGACTCGGCGAGTCAGAAGGCCGACTCGGCGAGTCAGCGCTGTTTAATGAAAACCCAAATTTTGGGGTTTGTCCCTATATAAGCCTCATTAAATGCTCTTGCAGCATCCCTTAACATCATAAAAGACTGTGTACGGCCGCAAACTCCCTAGTGTGTGAAGTGTGTGCATTTGAGAGCTTGACTTTGGGAATTTTGGAAGGAATCCAAGTTTGGAGAAGAAGAATCAAGGGGAAAACACTGGATCTAGCATCTAGTTTGCCTTGGGCATCAAATTGAGGCGGTTGGGAAGAGCAGCATAGGGCATACCTGAATCCAGTTCGCCAGTTCAGCCTTTGAGAGGTGAGTCTTCTCACCATATCAATGGGTCTAAGGCATCAAGGCCGGCCCATTTTATGAGATACAGTTATTGATTGAATGTGAGATATGATAGTATGTTATTTGCATGGAAGACCACGTGGGGGTTCCCGTGGCTTTTGGTGTAAGACCTTGGAGGGTTTCCATGGCATCCTAAAATATTTGCTTGTATAGTTTGCATCATGTTTTGTATGGTAGGAAGACCTTGTGGGGGTTCCCAAGGCAGGAAGACCTTGTGGGCGTTCCCAAGGCAGGAAGACCATATGGGGGTTCCCATGGAAGATAAAGACCCCGTGGGGGATCCCGTGGCATTTGGTATAAGACCCGGGAGGGTTTCCAGGGCTTCCCTATTTGTCAAATGCATGAATTTTGTGACTTATGTAGCGTATGGCTAATACGATATGTGTTATGTAGATTGTGTGTGGGGTATGATCTGGGGGACTCACTAAGCTTTGTGCTTACGGTTTACAGTTTTGGTTTCAGGTTTCATCGATTTATAAATGAGGGGCTCGGATTGATCGCAGTGCACACACCTATGATTTCTGAAATGAATGGTTTTGGGACGAACTCTGATAATTATTTTACATAATGATGATTTGGAATGTTTGAAATAAAGGGTGTCAATGTTCTAGCCCTATAAAAAAATGAAATTTTTACCCTTGATTTTTGGGTTGTTACAAGTTGGTATCAGAGCCTTGGTTTGAGGTATTCGGACATACTTTCGGGTGAGTCTGAACTCATACTGAGGATCTGTAAGGTTTTCAAAAGAAAAATGTTTTAAGTAAAGAATTTCTAAGATAAGAAAGGGTGTGGTGCATGCAATCAGCCGAGCTCAAGTAAGTTTCCCCGGAATACCTACATTTGTTATCTGTTATGATCTGATTTATGAATCTGAGAATCGCATGCTAGTTAGGGCTAGGGGAGATGCCTTTATATGATGTGTGAGCTGGTAGACTTGCATGCTAGTGCTGAGTACTCAACAATAGATTGGCCTGATATGTGATGCTTGTAGCCTTGGGAATATTTGATGCCATGCTAGAATGAGAATGATTATTGGTAGTAGTAACTGCTACGTGTATGCTTTTAAAATTGTACACGGTTAGGATCTTATACCCATAGAATAATTGATTTGGCCTTATTTCCTGTTCCTTGTCTGGTTGTGGTCCTAGGGTAGAGTCTATTATTCGACAGTCTATTAGATCCTGTTCTGTGTATAAATTGCATGCATAAGGCAGCCGACTGTGAGGACGAATGGATGTGGATAGCACGGGTTGCGATATGTGGGCGGAAGGTTCTATGGCAGTTCGTTGGATCGGAGTGTTTCTGCACGAATGCTGCTTGATTCGTGCTTTGTGGAACTCTTGAGTGATGGGAGTCAGCCACTAAGTGGATATGACGATATACAGGAGGTGGATGGTTGGCATCATGAGGAGTTCCTCAGCAGCTGATGGCAGTGTGAGGTTGGAACCTAGGAAAGCCTAGGTTATGCTCTAGTGAGATAGTGGGCGGTTCAGTGAGGTTGGAAGCCTACTAAGTGCTTCGGTGGATATTGTGTCGCTGTTTGGCGGAAATTTAGTACATCATGGGAATAGGTGACTTAGAGGATCCGGGATGATTCCGGAGGAAAGTATGGATAGGTGTGGAAGGTAGTATTGGGCCCGTATTACTGAAAGCACAAGATCCATGCTCGAATCGGGGAAAGTCTTGGAGAATCTAAGAAGCCTAGGAAAGAGAAGTTCTGATTATGATTGAACCGTGGGGATAGCTGCTGTGCAGACTGTGGATGAGCACGCAAGGAGAAGGACCAGGGTTTGGTCCCGGCTCCAGTGGTGAGCCAGATAGCGGAAGGACTGCCAGGATTTTGAGTTTGCCTAAGAACAGGCGGCAAGGATTGTGGGATCTATTGCACATTCGGGATTGGAGACCAAGTCCCAAGGATAGTTTGTAGCTTGGGTAAGAGCAGATATTGCTCCAGTTATGGCAGTATAGTTGTGGCAATTGAGCCAGTGAGTAAGTCAGGGTGCGAGACCCCGAATGATATGGATTCCAGAGCCCGAGGGTGGAAGATTGATTCGAAGTACCTCCAGCAGAGAGGTTCAGGCCATGTAAAGTTAGTGGAGGATCTCAGGTAGCGATCCAGAAGCTCTGATCAGCTTTTGAGAGGCCAGTGGGGCCGGATTCGGTGCAATGCTTGCAAAACTGCACGATGGAGTTTCGTTCCAAGGGTTTGAATTGTCATTGGAATGGAATGAAGGGTTGCGTTATACTATCAGGACAGTTGAGACATTGCAGGGGGGTGGTCAGGATTCCTTCGGATGTTATGGATATGCCATCTTCGGCCACTTCCGGTGGATATTGGGTGATTGTATCACTTGGTTATCGTGATAAGTTGGATCTCGGGTCGGTTTTCTGTTATTGTCTGGGTTAGCAAGGGTTGTCAGATGCCATT
The DNA here is from genome assembly GCF_052849685.1 of Lactuca virosa. NCBI lineage: Eukaryota > Viridiplantae > Streptophyta > Magnoliopsida > Asterales > Asteraceae > Lactuca > Lactuca virosa. Next base: position 462,885,021 of record NC_136429.1, on the reverse strand, counting down.
CAGCATGTCGAGAAATCTTTAAGAGATCTTCAGACGAATGTACCACACAGAGCGAAATCCGCATATACCGTGATCGCTCTGAGTCGTTGTCGGATTATGTTCAGTAATCTGAGTTGCTACAGGTGTAGCAGGTTTGGTCACATTTTTTTAGGGATTTCCCACGGGGGGAAAGCCCGTTATTTTTGTTGCAATCAAAAGGGTGACAAGGAGGTCGAGCGTTTGAGAATCAGAGAGGAGCGGTGGGTGCATCCGCTCCGGCTATTTTGTGGATCACTATTGGACGAGAGGGTAGAGCCGGAGCCCAGCAGGGAGGGGCCCCACTTGCAAGGTCAGATTGGGGAGATCGGAACTCCAGAAGATCAAGGATGCGAGCATGGATAGGCTTATCGTTGGTTGTTATCTCTGGTGGTGGTTGAGTTATACGCACCTTCAAGAAGAGTTATATGTCATCTACATATAGTGATTTGGGTGGAATAGTATGGGATCATCTCCTGTTAAATTGCGGATTTTCCAGCAATTGAGTGTCATTTTGAGTATGGTCGGGGTTGGTTCTGTCACACCCCCAAACCAAGGATGGCGGAAACGTCCGGGGGTGGGAATGACTTCATGTATAGTATCACAACAACGAGTATAATAGTGCTCATAGTAAATACAACCATCATAATTATAATTGAAAAAGTTACACCGAAGTATGAGTTTACATGTTTCAAAATCAATTACACTATGATGACCAAAAATGAAATGTGTGACGATTTAACGTCCCATCCTCAAAAGCTGTTGATTCCCTGTTTCACTGATTTCCTAAGAATACAAGTAATTTCGAAAAAGTGTCAACAATTAAGTTGGTGAGTTCATAAGCTTCTGATTTTAGTGTTGGAAAACCCTTATTTGTATATGTAATCTATACACAAGAAAATCCAATATTTTCCTTATAAAATGTTACATAGTCTTAAATCCCAAGACCGGATGTATGAGTGTGTTTCGAAATTTTAACGAAGTATGCAGTCTTAAATAGATAAAACCCTTTTTGAAATAGAATCTCTCGTAAACTTTAAGTGTTGTTAAATCCCTATGTGATTCGCTATAACCATACTACGACTAGATGACCTGCTACAACATTTTTCAGACGTTTAGAATTTGTTATGACATTTGTCACCCGTAGACCTGCAGGTCCCGCTGTAGCTAGCAACAAGGTGTGGGGTGTTAATCCCAATATAGATCTATACATAATTATCACGCTCTCCCTACAAGAGACTCTGGTTATAACTTACAAGAATTTTTAACCCGTACTCTAAGAGTTCAATGAAGACGTGTCTCACAATTTACGATAACGAGTTTACGCGTAGTATGTTTAGTATCGCATAACTATGCTTCTTATGTTTCATCTTGTATGTTTGTAATATTAAAGGTCTCTTACAATTCAGAGAGTAATTTCTGTTATTTAAATGTAACTTAACAGAAAATGCATGTGAAAATATGGAGTCATCAAAGACAAACACTTTGCTCAACATGTTACAAAGTGTTAAGAAAGTTGTAAGCTGTGACTAGTTTTTGACCTTTATGCACTGATTTAGAAAAATCATAGAAAAATCATACGAAGTCGAAAATTGAATCCGTAAACTCTGAGAGTTTAGAAAATGTGTCTAGTTTATCCGTAATTTTTATCATGATTTTTAGAAGTCTCTAACTTATGTGAAAATGTTCATATTCACCGACTGGTCCGGATTCGTTTCTGAAAGGATAGGAAGTTTTATAAAAATCACCATAAATTGTAGAAAAATCGTATGGAGATGTGCAAGTAGTGACTAGAATGGTATAAACTTGAACTACTCGCATATGAAACATTTTTTTGAGATATTAAGTTTAATTGGTCAAAACAGTCCGTGAATAGGACTCAACTTTTCTATGAAAAGCTGATGTATGAGTTTGAGTTATATTAAGGTGTGTTAACTTGCATTCCCCCCCCCCCCCCTAAAACTTGAATAAAACATGAAAATATAGGGGTATGAACTCACCTTGAGTGACTTCCTGATATGAATGTGAAAGAAGAGAGGTTTCCAAGTCAAGAACACTTGGGAGGTGCTTGAAGATTTGAAGATCTAAGAACAAATATGTCGATATTTGTGTAAGAATTCTATGATTTTGGTAAAGTTGTGTAGAATGTTTATGTGTGGGAAGGAAAAACTTACCATCAACAGGGGAAAAACTTGTGAATCCTGGAGGAACTCGAGTTTTTAGAGAGAAGTATGAGAGGGTGTAAAAAATGTGTCTTGGGAGGAGGAGAGTGGGGTTTTATAGGGAGGAGAGTGAGGGATTAGAGAGTGAGCTGATGGGAGAGATTTGATGGAGGTATGGGAAGATCTCCAATTGACTAGAGTAAGGTGGGGATAGTGGCATGGATTGGTCATGGAGTGGGTGGGTGGTTGGTGTCATAGATTCTTGGCAAAGTCAACACTCCAAAGCCATACTTTGTACAAGATATTGTCCAAATATATGATTTTCCCTCAAAGATATGATTAAATTATGGGTCTATGGAGTTTAATATATTAAAATATGGGTTTGGGTGAAAAAATCCCCGTCAAAACCATGAAAAACGAGCTTAAAATACGAAACTAGTCGAAAACCGGGAAAAAGGAGCGATCTTGCGAGACCATACAGAAGGTTCGGTCCTATAGAGTGAGAACCGAAGGTAGGTTTGGTTCTAAAGCCTTACACGCGAACTTGGTCAGGAGGGAACCGAAAGCGAGGTGGAGCGAAATGGACCGAAATAGACCGAAAGGGCTTGTTCCGGACCGAAAGTGAGTTCGGTTCTATAAGGAGGGTTCGGTCCTAATAGGTCTCGGTTCCTAAGAGAGGTTCGGTTCCTTAGAGGGTTTCGGTTCTTTGAGAGGTTTCGGTTCCTAAAGGAGCTTCGGTCCTTTAAGAGGGTTCGGTTCTCATTAGGGTTTCGGTTCCTTAATGGGTTTCGGTTCTCAAGAGGGTTCGGTTCCATAAGGCTGTTTTTCCATTTTTCTTCCCGTTTCGAGTTGTTTTCAACTAAATTAAGGGTCGGGACGCCCCGAGTAATTATAAAAAGTTGAAAGAGATTTTGAGAGAGATTTGGAAGATATATATATATATATATATATATATATATATATATATATATATATATATATATAGCGAGAGAGATTGAGAGAGACTTTGTTTGTGACCTTTGCGAGTGTTATACGCTCCCGTAAGGTATGTATTAATGTTTTATTGAGTAGTCCCATCACTTACCCTGGTTAGGGTTTAGATTTTTTGAACAGGTGAAAACTCTAAACGATACTTTATATTAAGATAGCGAGTTGTAAATTAGTACACATAGAGTAAGTCCTATCATACAAGCACTAGTTGAGTTTACTGGTTGACTTGTTGAATTTAATTGACTTTGACTTGACCAGAAATTGACGGTTGTCACATCATCCCCCGTTAGAAGGAATTTCTTCCCGAAATTAGCGTTTCGACTGGGACTTCAGGCGTTGGGGAAAAGATGTGGGTATTTTTGTTTCATCTGATATTCGCGTTCCCAGGTGAACTCGGGTCCTCGTTTAGCGTTCCAACGGACCTTCACTATAGGGATGCGACTCTATTTTGTTCTCTTGATCTCTCGATCCATGATTTCTACCAGTTCTTCTACGAAGTGGAGACTCTCGTTGACCTCGATTTCCTCGAGTGGGATTACAAGAGTCTCGTCAGACAGACACTTCTTTAAATTTGACACGTGGAAGGTCGGGTGTATGTTATTAAGTTCTTGGGGGTAGCCGAAGTTTGTAAGCCACCGGACCAATCCTGGTAAGGATTTCGAACGACCCGATATACCTTGGATTTAGTTTTCCACGTTTACCAAAATGTATCGTTCCTTTCCATGGTGAGACCTTCAGTAGCACCCGGTCCCCAACCTGGAATTCCAAGGGTTTGCGTCGCTTATCGGCGTAGCCCTTTTGTCGATCTCGAGATGCTTTCAGTCTTTCTCGAATTTGAACAATCTTTTCCGTAGTTTCCCTTATGATTTCAGGGCCAGTGAGGGTGCTGTTAGGGACTTGCCATTTTGCTAACTGTGTATCTCCCACTTCAGCCCAGCACAGTGGTGATCTGCACTTGCGGCCATAAAGAGCTTCAAATGGCGCGACCTTGATGCTAGTGTGATAGTTGTTGTTGTACGAGAATTCAATAAGTGGTGAGTAGGTATCCCACGCTTTACTGAAGTCAATAACACAAGCTCTTAGCATATCTTCCAAGGTTTGAATAGTTCTTTCGCTCTGCCCGTCGGTTTGTGGATGGTATGCCGTACTCATGTCTAGCCTAGTCCCTAGAGCTTTCTGTAAGGACTGCCAGAACTGGGAAGTGAATCTACTATCTCTGTTAGAGATAATGGATATTGGCACACCATGTAGTCGTACAATCTCTTTGATGTACGTCCTAGTCAACTTTTCCATCTTGTCGGTCTCCTTTATTGGCAGGAAGTACGCAGATTTGGTCAATCTATCGACGATTACCCAAATGGTATCAAGACCACCCGTTGTCTTAGGCAGTTTGGTTATGAAGTCCATGGTTATTCGTTCCCACTTCCATTCGGGTATCGCAGGTTGCTGGAGTAGACCCGAAAGCTTTTGGTACTCTACCTTAACTTTGGCGCAAGTTAGACACTTGCTTACGTAGGTAGCGATCTCGGCTTTCATGTTCGGCCACCAGTAGAGTTTCTTTAGGTCCAGGTACATCTTGTCCGAACCGGGATGTATGGAGTATCGAGTTTTGTGTGCTTCGTTCAGGACAACATCCCTGAACCCGCCAAATTTCGGTGTCCAAATTCGGTTCATGAAATAACGAGCTCCGTCGTCCTTGACTTCTAGATTCTTATCCATTCCTCTTAATGCCTCACCCTCCACATTCTCAGGCTTCAAAGCGTCCAGTTGGGCCTCTTTGATTTGCAAGGACAGGTGCGAATGGATTGTCATGGTTAATGACTTTACTCGGCGACCCGAGTATTCTTTTCGACTTAAGGCATCAGCAACCACGTTGGCCTTACCTGGGTGATAACGAATCTCACATTCGTAATCATTCAGTAATTCTACCCATCGTCTCTGCCTCATGTTGAGCTCTTTTTGATTAAGGATGTGCTGAAGGCTTTTGTGATCGGTAAAGATTGTACACTTTGTTCCGTAAAGGTAGTGCCTCTAGATTTTTAGGGCGAACACTACTGCTCCCAATTCGAGGTCATATGTGGCGTAATTGACCTCGTGTGTTTTTAATCGCCTCGATGCGTAGGCAATGACCTTTCCTCGTTGCATTAACACGCATCCTAGGCCCTGGTTTGATGCGTCGCAGTAGACCACAAAGTCTTTGGTTCCCTCTGGCAGGGATAAAATTGGGGCGCTACACAGGGCCTGTTTTAAGGTTTGGAAGGCGGTTTCTTGTTTCTCTCCCCAGCTGAAAGTTACACTTTTTTGGGTTAGGGTGGTAAGTGGTTTGGCAATCTTGGAGAAGTTTTGGATAAACCTCCGGTAGTAGCCAGTGAGGCCTAAGAATTGGCGGATTTCTGTAGGCGTCCTTGGTGCTGACCAGTTCTCGATCACCTTGATTTTGGAGGGATCCACGTGTAACCCTTCCTTGCTAACCACATGACCGAGGAAGTCCACCTTTCGAATCCAAAATTCACATTTCGAAAATTTTGCATATAACTTCTCCGCCCTTAGCGTCTCCAATACCTGTCGTAGATGTTGGCTATGCTCTTCCTTACTCCTTGAATAGACTAGAATCTCATCTATGAAGACAATCACGAACTTATCTAGGTAAGGCCGGCACACCCGGTTCATTAGATCCATGAACACCGCGGGTGCGTTTGTTAACCCAAAGGGCATCACTACAAACTCGTAGTGACCGTACCGAGTTCTGAACGCCGTTTTGGGAACATCCTCCTCCTGAACCCGTAGTTGATGGTACCCCGATCTCAGATCGATCTTTGAGAAGTAAGATGCTCCTTGGAGTTGGTCAAATAGATCGTCGATTCGGGGTAAAGGGTATCAGTTTTTGATGGTAAGCTTATTTAACTCGCGGTAGTCGATGCACATGCGAAACGATCCATCCTTCTTTTTCATAAACAGAACTGGTGCTCCCCAAGGCGATAAGCTGGGTCTAATGAACCCTTTGCTCAGCAGTTCGTTTAGTTGGCTAGATAGTTCCTTCATCTCGGCTGGCGCTAGATGGTAGGGCGCTTTGGCTACGAGGGTAGCTCCGGGGATTAGGTCGATTCGGAATTCGACTTGTCGAGCAGGTGGAACTCCGGGAAGGACTTCTGGGAATACGTCAGGGAAATTACAGACCTCTGGAATGTCCCTGACGTTCGTTACCTCTTGTTTCTTATCCACTACGTGGGCTAAGATGGCGTGGTATTCCTTGCGGAGATACTTTTGGGCCTTGGCGCAAGAGATGATTTGTAGGTTTGCACTAGGTTTGTTGCCGTAGACGACTAGAGTTTCGCCACTCGGCAGATTAAGGCGTACGGCCCTTTCGTAACACAGAATGTCAGCACGATTTGAACTTAACCAATCTATGCCAATGATGATGTCGATGCTTTTTATTGAAACCGGCAATAGATTAATTTTGAATGAGTGATTGTCTAGAGTGAGGGTACACCCTGAGTATATGTCGTTAGTGCTTTCTGTTTTTCCATTAGCCATTTCTACGATGTATGTATCTTTTAGTGATTGGGGATTTTGTTTTAATAAGTGTTTGAATTTGTGGCTAACGAAACTTCTCTCTGCTCCACTATCGAATAATATGCATGCATATGAGTTATTGAGGAGAAACGTACCGGTAACCACCGTGGTATCCTCCCTTGCTTCTACCTGCCCTAAGGCCAAGATCCTTCCGACACCGCCGATGTTTGCGTTTTTAGCTTTCGGGAAATCCCTCTTGTAGTGCCCAGTTTCCCCGCAGCCATAACAGGTTCGGCTTGCTCCGGCGTTGGCGGCCGGGTTGGCTTGTTGGGCAGACGCCCCACAGAAACGGGCGGTATGTCCGTTTTTGTTACAGCTGTTGCAGTGCATTTCCCGACAAGGACCGTTGTGTTGAAATTTTCACTTGTTGCACTTCGAAAGGGTTCCAACATATTGTCTCAGTGGGGCTGGGGTGGAAGGAGTAGTGGCATCATGGATGGTAACAGCTTGTTGCTTCTTGTCGGGGTCCTACGCCGGTTGCTTCTTTTTATTGCTCCAGAACTTCCTCTTGTTGTTTCCTCCTTTTGCTTGATCGGAGGTGGTTGTCACATTGACATGGCTGGCCCGATGATCGATGAGTTGTTGTGCCAACTCCTTGGTACTATCAAAGGTGGTTGGCTTTGAGGCCAACACGCTATCTTGAATCTAGGATGATAGTCCCCAGAGATATCGTTCCACCTTCTTGTTTTCCGGAGTGACCATCGCCGGACAGAGGAGTGCTAGATCATTCAATCGGGCAGTGTAGACGGCAAGGTCAGAGCCCGTCATCTTGAGACTCCATAGTTCTTGATCTAATTTTTGCAATTCACCCCTTGGGCAATACTCCTTCAGCATCATATTTTTCAAGTCTTCCCATCTTATTGAATTAGCCACGGCGAGAGTTAGAGATTTTACGTGGCCGTTCCACCAAGTTAGGGCCCTGCCGGTGAAAGTGCAAGCTGCGAATTTGACTTTGTATGCTTCGGGGCATGCACAGATCTCGAAGACAGATTCGGTCTTCTCGAACCACTGCATCAAAGCGATGACGCCCCCGCTACCATTGAAAGAATCGGGTTTGCCATTAGTGAAGTCCTTATATGAACACTCTCTCGAACGCCCTTGGCTATCTCCTTGAGTGGAGTTATTAGTACCGCTCCCTATCCTCCTGGCACCATCAGTGCTGATTTGGGACATAGCAGCTGCCACTGCTGCCGTAACCACAGCCTGGAACATAACAGGATCATACTAGGGAGGCGGTGGTGGTGGATTTGTTTGAGTTCTGCCAGTGCGTCTAGTAGATCTACGAGGTGGCATCTTTCTATCATAGAATTTTAAAGACGAAACGAGTATAAGTCTTTTAGTGATGGTTATAAGTCGGGTGTCGTAAAACTAGGTTATTAGTCCTCGAGTATAGTATTTCCCGACTTCCAAATGTTTGCAAACAATTCATAGTAGGAGTCTATATAAATAAACTTATGAATTTAGTAGTAATGACTTCAAATGAAATCTTGTAATCTTTGTTCCATGCCTGATCCACTCATGAGACTACTTGATGTATACTAGTTGTGTGCAACGAATGTTCAATAGGCCGTCGAACTTAATGAGTCTGCACCGAGCCCACAACCAAACAAGGAATAGGATCCAAGGAGGACTCACCATTTCTAAATCGATCGCCTCTTAATTACATATAACCTCGAGGTATATATTAAATAATCTCAGAGTTACCAGAAGCAAATCGTTTGTAATGTTATGTTATGCAATCTGAGGTGAACTCCCAATAAAATAAAATGCATGCCAATTTTCATTAATATAATTTAGTACATGTTTTTAGGAAAATTTGACCTTATAGAAGGTCTACATTACATCAACGTAACAGAAAATTTTGACAACACATAGACCCTTTGACTAGTGTAATCACTTAGATGCAGGGTCAAAACTACTTGCAAGAAAGAGTAGCCCCAACGCATACCCATAAACCTAGTTTATAACAAAATGTGAGTAGTGCAAGCACTACTCGAGGTGGGTGGTATCATCTGGTCCCTTGGGCCTTGAGACGAGGTTGAGGCTCCCTGCAACTCCGCCATTCGGTGTTCGGCTGCGATCACTCTCTCCTCGAGAGCCGCGTGCCTTATCTGGTACTCCCTTACCTCCGCCCGAGCGGTGGTAAGGTCCTCGATGAGTTGGTCCATAGGATAGAAGTCTCTTTCCAAGTCCCTGGTACGAGCATCCGAGGCTTCTACAACAGCGTTGAGATCCCGAACTTGATTCGCCACTTCCCTATTCTGGTTCCTAAGTTTCATGATCTGCTGGATCACAACTGGGAGGGCTCTGTCAGCCGGTCCCCCATGATTGAGGTCGTAGTAACCCCGTTGATCGCCAAATGGTGATCATTGCTGTTGTTGACGACTCCATCTCTCGATCACTGTTGCCCAATGGGGCTCAGGCCCGTTGTAACCAAAACGGTTCGCAGGCACCCTGGCGATGTAAGGAGGGTTGATGACTTCCTCCTCCGACTCCTCCTCTTCTTCTTCGTCCTCCAATTCTTCTTCGAGTTCTTCTTCGTCCACTTCTTCTTCCTCTTCGGGGTCTTCTTCGGGTTCCTCCTTGGATACTTCCTCGGGATCCTCTTCCGGTTCTGCTTCCAACCAACCACCGTTCCCCTGGTTCGGAAAGTAGGGGTCTTCGGGTAAATGAAATCATTCCATGTCATCTTCGCGAGAATAGGGGTGTAAGAGTCACATAATGAATCTAGAAATATTGTGCTTAGTTATATAAAATACTCCTATAGTATTTTAACAGTTGTGTTTGATTCTTAACGTGTTTCTTCTATGGTGTTGGTAAGTTGATAGACTTGTTGTCGACTATGACTATCCCCCGGCATATACTAGTCACTTCTCGGACGAATATAGTTGATCAGGCTATATTCCTCCCAGACTTGATTGTATATCCCAAGGCATATTCACATTTCACAACTCCTTTATTTTTAACTTTTGCGTTTTCCTTATACGTGACACTATACCGGTATGCATGTATGTACTTATACTTTTTCAAAAAAATAACGCTTTTATTATTTTTAAAAGTATATTTGTAGGGAAAACCTTTAAATTAGAGAATCTTAGTCCCTTTGTGTTTATAGTTTGTATATCTTATGTGGTCTGATATACTATGTTCACTATAAACAATGCACTGATACCAATCTGTCACACCCCCAAACCAAGGATGGCGGAAACGTCCGGGGGTGGGAATGACTTCATGTATAGTATCACAACGAGTATAATAGTGCTCATAGTAAATACAACCATCATAATTATAATTGAAAAAGTTACACCGAAGTATGAGTTTACATGTTTTAAAATCAATTACACTATGATGACCAAAAATGAAATGTGTGACGATTTAACGTCCCATCCTCAAAAGCTGTTGATTCCCTGTTTCACTGATTTCCTGAGAATACAAGTAATTTCGAAAAAGTGTCAACAATTAAGTTGGTGAGTTCATAAGCTTCTGATTTTAGTGTTGGAAAACCCTTATTTGTATATGTAATGTATACACAAGAAAAACCAATATTTTCCTTATAAAATGTTACGTAGTCTTAAATCCCAAGACCGGATGTATGAGTGCGTTCCGAAATATTAACGAAGTATGCAGTTTTAAATAGATAAAACCCTTTTTGAAATAGAATCTCCCGTAAACTTTAAGTGTTGTTAAATCCCTATGTGAGTCGCTATAACCATAGTACGACTAGATGACCTGCTACAACGTTTTTCAAACGTTTAGAATTTGTTATGACATTTGTCACCCGTAGACCTGCAGGTCCCGCTGTAGCTAGCAGCAAGGTGTGGAGTGTCAATCTCAATATAGATCTATACACAATTATCACGCTCTCCCTACAAGAGACTCTGGTTATAACTTACAAGAATTTTTAACCCGTACTCTAAGAGTTCAATGAAGACGTGTCTCACAATTTACGATAACGAGTTTACGTGTAGTATGTTTAGTATCGCATAACTATGATTCTTATGTTTCATCTTGTATGTTTGTATTATTAAAGGTCTCATACAATTCAGAGAGTAATTTCTGTTATTTAAATGTAACTTAACAGAAAACGCATGTGAAAATATGGAGTCATCAAAGACAAACACTTTGCTCAACATGTTACAAAGTGTTAAGAAAGTTGTAAGCTGTGACTAGTTTTTGACCTTTATGCACTGATTTCGAAAAATCATACGAAGTCGAAAATTGAATTCGTAAACTCTGAGAGTTTAGAAAATGTGTCTAGTTTATCCGTAATATTTATCATGATTTTTAGAAGTCTCTAACTTATGTGAAAATGTTCATATTCACTGACTGGTCCGGATTCGTTTCTTAAAGGATAGGCAGTTTTATAAAAATCACCATAAATTGTAAAAAAATCGTATGGAGATGTGCAGGTAGTCATTAGAAAGGTATAAACTTGAAATACTTGCATATGAAACAGTTTTGAGAGATATTAAGTTGAAGATGGTTAAAACAGTCCGTTAATAGGACTCAACTTTTCTGTGAAAAGATGAAGTGTGAGTTTGAGTTATATTAAGGTGTGTTAACTTGTATTTCCCCCCCCCCCCCCCCTAAAACTTGAAGAAAACATGAAAATATAGGGGTATGAACTCACCTTGAGTGACTTCCTGAGATGAATGTGAAAGAAGAGAGGTTTCCAAGTCAAGAACACTTGGGAGGTGCTTGAAAATTTGAAGATCTAAGAACAAATATGTCGATATTTGTGTAAGAATTCTATGATTTTGGTAAAGTTATGTAGAATGTTTATGTGTGGGAAGGAAAAACTTACCAGAAATAGGGGAACAACTTGTGAATCCTAGAGGAACTCGAGTTTTTAGAGAGAAGTATGAGAGGGTGTAAAAAGTGTGTCTTGGGAGGAGGAGAGTGGGGTTTTATGTTGGGTTATGAGCATTCTAACACTCCTAAGTGTACATGCAACCCTAAATACCTTGGATCTATGTTTTCTCTATTATACATACAATTATGAACATCCAAGGTATTATCCTAATCTAGCATACAAAATAATAAATATAACAAGATAGAATACATACCTCTTTGATGTAGAATGTCTTCATGAAGCTTGAGTGCCTAGTGCCCCAAGTGTGACACCTCAAATGGTTCACACAACACCAAATACACTTGGAATAACTTGAGAGAAACTTGAACACTCCTTGAAATCGTCTAGCCCTCACACTCACATATTAGTGCACGATTTCTTGAGCCATGGGATTCTTTTATATGGTGGCTATTAGGGTTACACCATGTAACTCATAACTTTACCCATTCCTTATGCTCCATGGATTTTAACCTCAATGGAGTATCCATGGGTCACCCCATGGACTTAGTCCAACATAAGGAATCTTGGATCACAAGCCCACATATATAAGAATGAATGATTTACACAATCAACCCATATATTTAATTAGTCTCCTTTTGATCACTTAATTAATTGCAAATTAATTCTTGATCAATACTAATTAAATAACCTTATTAATATATTAGAACTTATAATATATTAACCAACCTTAAGTGTTATTTCTCTCATTATAGTCTATCCAAATGCATGATGCCATGCAACCCAAATGGACCATGCCGGGTCGGGTCAAGTCTTACTAATTATAGTTATGGACTTAGACATTAATCCAACAGTCTCCCACTTGGATAAGTCTAAAACTATTATTGCGTATGACTTCAGGAACCGATCAGCAATTATAGCTCTCAAAAGCTTCTGTCGAACTCTGACCTTGTCGATGAACTCTGACCTTTGTCAATGACTTGTCCATTAGATAAGGGATCATATATTCCTCCATTCTAGATATCATATGGACTGAGACATGGATTATCAATCATTCTCTCTGTCCATTTGTTGTTTCCCGATTTCCGATTCATGATGACTGACTGATTGAACAAATCAAATCAGTCCTGGCTTGGCCAAGCACTCACATGTATTATCTTTAAATCATCGAGGGGCCCACATATATCGCTTTTATCCCGAAGGTAAAAGGAATAGATAAACTTCGACTCATATGGCTTGTTCTACTACTTGTTGAATCATACACAAAGGCACGTTTTATAACATCGAGTTACCAATGCGTTTTCGTGCAATCAACGTATAACCAACTCATAGTAACAACTCATATCTCTAGGTTTGAAGAATATAAGATATTATCGTCTCATGATCACTCGTGATAAAATCCATGAAGTGATTCAAATGAGCGCGGGTTGAATCCAATACTCAGAACTTATGAGCACTCATGAGTGTTGTAGCACCATTTTGTCCACCAACTTGGACCTCTACAAACCAACCCATGACAGTCTTGATTCATATCTACTTCCAACATATGACCGACTGTGGATGGTTTGAATAACTTAATCATTGAGGAAGAGCGACTTAGTTATTCTGGAAGTCAAAACATGCAAAGTGAAACACAAGAATAAATGAATCAAATATGTTATCAAACCCTATGAATATAAATAAACACTTTTATTTATCACCATACTGATTACTCATTATTCATTGTTTCGGTTTTATCAACTTTATACTTGAATTTAAAACAATAGTTGTCCCATGCTCCAAGCATGTACACTATGTTTTCTAAACACTAGTCATGCCATACACCAAGTATGCATACTATGTTTGTCTATGATCTTTACTTTGTAAAATAGATCAATTGAACATCACTCCAATGATCCTCTTTTCACAGTCCCAAATCCTTACTGCAAATGCAAGAATTCCAAATTCATGCCATTTACTGAAATCTGTTAGATTCTAAACTTATATGCATTGATCCTCTTAATGATTATGCACAAAGTCAGAAAGACTTGACAACAATCATTACAGAGCATTCCAAAGGAGATCAGCTCCTTGGAAACATCCTTCTTTCATTAAGTTTCCTAATCTTACACAGATTGAATAATTTCTAACTTTGAAACATTTCCATATTCCATTTTGACTATCACTTCTGAACAAGAGTTGCCTCCTTACAGATTATGTCAATATGGTCCTTCCAGAATTAACATTATACTTACAACTGTCCTTGAGCAACCAATCTTTGGTAAACCTTAGATTGTCCTCGACAGTTGCTTAATCATTTTAGTCATATCCAATTCTAGACCTTTTCCCTTCATAATGCCCCAGTCATTTGGAAAATTTTAGAAAGGATGAATATAGCACATGTAATCGATCCTATATCCGAAGCATATGGGACACGATTCATGATGTCTCACATAAAGACTAAACCAGTCTTTTGCTATAATATTTCCATTTCAATTTGCCAAGTTCTCAAAATTCAGATTATGAAAAGGGATGCCGTAATCATAATCGAATTTTAGAACGCAAATAATGGACCCATATATAGAATTTCCTTATGTTGAGCCATTCCAACATGAAATTCATATATATATCCTTGATTAAATACGATTAAAATCTCAATCTAAGCTTTTAGAATTGAAATTAAGTATAATTTCCTCTCCCTTAAATATAGCAAAACAACTTTTTCAACCCCTGCAACCTCACGAATTGAAACTTTTGTTTTCTATAATTAACATTGGTAATTTGCAACCTTTGTCATAATTATCATGCTCCCACTAACATGATGATTATTAGCATAACACTTATGCTCCCACTAGCTTTGACATGTACTCAGAAATCAGCTGACTTTCTTACCAAAGTTCAGATTTCTGATACTAGATTGTTTTGATAAAACTTTATCAAAATCATACACCTCTCTTAGATAGCTCACATGTGTGTCTAAACAATTTTAGAACTATGAAAAGGGATGCCGTAATCATAGTATCAATTGTTTAGACCTTTGCCACTTCTCACAAGTCCATGTTAGTGTGCCGGTAAACCACACACGCTCCACTAACGACTTTGAGAATGCAAATATCACAATTGCTATCTAGCTAAAATCTACTTAGTGAAAGTGTTTCCTCACCATCATTTTCATGAATCGGAGAGAAACCTTATGACATTTAGATTTAATAGTGTATGTGTTCTTATCCATGTGAATTTGTCAAAACCATAATCACAAGACAAGGTTAGTGACAAATCCAAACTCATATTGATTAAACTTGTGCAATCTTAAATTCTTGCCATTTGGCAGCTCAGGTGCCTGCCATTGCTTCCAAGTAGTTGTGCAACCAATTGAGAACTCTCAGAACTCCTATGCAAAGCCAACTTGAATAGGCACAAAAATTTCAACACGATAGGTTATAAACCTCAAGTCGTGTGCTAGTGAAGGACTTTAGGTTTTATTCTTGATTAAGTCTTGAAACTTTCAAGAGCTTTAAGACTCCCACTGTCCTCTTGACATATAAGACTCCCTTGTCAAATATTCAAGAGATAGTGCGGATTCTTTATCAAGACTAACACTTTACACAATTGGCCTAAGTTGGTCTCTGTTTTATCCAAAACATCACAACTTACCAATTTCAAATGTACAAGAGTAGATAACCTTTTACTCTTACATTTGACTAGTGTTAACAAACCCTCTTTAAGATATGTCACTCAAGTTACAATCTTGGAGTATGACTCTAAGAATTGTTTTGGAACAAAGTATGACTCATCTTTTTGATTTAACCATTTCAACAATTCATGACTCCTCTTCTTAGTCATAAGAATGCACTAAGATGACTTTAGAGGACCAATTGTGATATGGTATCTTAATCATTAAGATGATCATAAACATGATACTAAAGTACTCTCCCATCTTTTCAGATTTGAGAAACTTTTATCTTTCTGCCATACTTTGATTCTTCTTATTCGTTCTGTCTCACATTGAAACTTCTCCAATGCTACAGACTTATACTTAAACTTATAAGTATAATCATATTTACTGAACTTAAGTAAATCATGACGAATAGTCTTCTTGATCTTTTGTGGTGGACTTGACCAGTGCACAAGAATGTGTACTCGATCCCTTAGTCCTTTCCTTATTCACATAAGGAATTAGTCTTAATTTTCCAAGCTGAAAGTTCTCATTCATCATACTATACAACTTGCATGATTCCAAGTTTCGGTCCAATTGAACCTTGGGTGATGAGAATCTTTCCTTATTTGGTAATATTAGACACTACCACAACCGAAAGAATCAAATCCATTTTTCCAATATTGCTATCAATAGAATCTTATAAGCAACAACTTTTCACAAATGCCATTATAAGGATACTTAAAATAAATAAAATCAAAACCTTTTCCTTTTATTTTAAAACTTTGCGGAAAAACTTATCCTTACAATCCATATGAAAACCTTGTTGTTATCTATTCCTAAGCAATATAAATATCATAATTCTTAAGAAATAGCCCAAAATTCTGATCACCGAACCATGCGATTGAAATCCATCTTCGCGATCAGAATCAGCATGTACTTAATAGAGTTAGACAATGGACTTTACCTGAAGTAGAGCCAAACTTATTGACTTTAACATCCTTAGGTAAATTTGGCAGCTTCGTAACCAATGCCCCTTCCTTTGGCAATAGTTACCTATGGACCCTTGATAATGGGACTATCTCAGACTTCGCCTCTCTCTTTACCATTGGGTCAACCGAGTTGACTATGGCCGATCCCTTTCCATTAGGAAGAGAGAGCTTTACTGGATATCCAATGTCATCATTGTCAATGTCCATAGCGTTTTAGGAAGTTGATCTTAGCAAATAGATAAGATCATTAAGGGTCTTGTCTTAGTCTGTTTCATAGGATTCCCAAAAGAACTCACTATGTGACTTAGAAAGTAGTTGAGCCACCAACTTTCTCAAGACTTTGACACCTAACTCTCCCGGCTTGTCAATATGTGACTACATCTCCAAGATGTGATCACACCTAGACCTTGCCTTGCCAATAGGGCTTGAGTGACCTTAAACTTTTTAGGAACTTGTGGGTTAGGGAGAATAATTGGAGGAGGTGAAAGAAGTATGATATCCATGGGATATCATCTTCATTTAGGAAAGCTTGTTTCAAGAGATTTGGGAAGATCATAAATGTCTAGACCAGACATCTTTTTGGGAGATATTCAAGATAGTTGATTTAAAGTCCTTAATATGACACCCAATATGAAATATTAAGGCTAGGACCCAACAAACTATTTTATAACTTAGAAGAGGGATGCCGTAATCCAAGCTATAAAATATTTGAAGGTAGGTGAATGACGATTCACCAATTTCCACCATGAAAAACGAAATAATTTATTAGGTTTTAATTGGATTTGAAAGTCCTAGATCTTTGAGATTCATTGAACTGTTCAAAGGCATGTTTCAATCTCGAGTGTGCCCTTCAGGTTTTGTGACTGGGATGCCGAGGATCACAAAACAAGGTGTGAATAACCATGCAAATATACTTGGTACCCTTAATATTTACCCCTTAATCAGTGTGCCGGTTAACCACACACGCTCCACCGATACTATGATAAATATTAAGTTACCCTTTGCCTACCTTGTTAAGTCCAGGTTAGTGTGCCGGTTAACCACACACGCTCCACTAACGTCTTAAGCAAAGTGCAAAGTGTAATTTCATGGGTTAGCACCAAATTCACATTTTCCTATGTAACTAAGATTGGGTATTAATAAGAGTTTAGTTACTTAGTATTTATCATTAATACTTTTAATGAAAGGAGAATTATAGTCCTTGTCCTACCCGTTCGGCTAACGACCCTCCACCAGTCAAGGAAGCGGTGGGTGAGAGTGGACACCCATTAAACTGCCATTTTATAGGCAGTAACCTTATACCCCCCTTATAGACCGGCTTCGTGAATGAGGCCTACTAACGGTAAGACTCACTTTACTCTTATACATATATATAAATATTATTAACTTATAATATTATAAAGTATAAGGGTTGAATTTTAACTTTTAAATTTCTAAGGGCTAACTTGGAATTAAAGTATTCATAAGTGAAAACTTTTCAAATTCCAAAACTTGAGGGCAAGTTTTGAAACTATTCAAAACTAATTAATTCCATAACTTATGAGTTTAAAGTAGTTTTAATTAAAACTACTTTAAACTAATTAATAAAAAAAATAACTTTTTTTATTGTAACTTATAGAACTAATTAAGGTTACACTTTTTTTTTTAATTTAATGAAGAGACTCTTGAACCTCCATAACTTGAGGACAAGTTATGGAGTCATAAAACCATTTAATTAGAACTAGACTCTTCTTTTTGTAACCTTTGCCAACTTTTATGAGTTTTATGATTCTTAAATGTGACTTTTCATATAACTTGAGGACAAGTTACAAAAACACACTTTGGAATCAACTCTTAGATTAAAATGGATTGAAAACAACTATTTGACACAACTTTTCTATTAATCTAAGAACCTCATAAGAATAAGATAATTCAAATCATCAATCTTCAAGAAATTAGCATGAACATACAAACTAATACAAATCTTGAAATTATGACAATTATCTTAGAAATTGGATTAGCATGAACATTACCACATCAAAAACAAGTTTATAAGTCCAAAAACATCTTAGGTTAATGTTCCTAGTCCAATTCCAGCCAAAACAATCGAATATATGCATCCAACTCGATTTTTTCAGCTACTTTTGCAAGTATAACAAGAAAACAAACCTGGATCTGATACCACTGTTGGGTTATGAGCATTCTAACACTCCTAAGTGTACATGCAACCCTAAATACCTTGGATCTATGTTTTCTCTATTATACATACAATTATGAACATCCAAGGTATTATCCTAATCTAGCATACAAAATAATAAATATAACAAGATAGAATACATACCTCTTTGATGTAGAATGTCTTCATGAAGCTTGAGTGCCTAGTGCCCCAAGTGTGACACCTCAAATGGTTCACACAACACCAAATACACTTGGAATAACTTGAGAGAAACTTGAACACTCCTTGAAATCGTCTAGCCCTCACACTCACACATTAGTGCACGATTTCTTGAGCCATGGGATTCTTTTATATGGTGGCTATTAGGGTTACACCTTGTAACTCATAACTTTACCCATTCCTTATGCTCCATGGATTTTAACCTCCATGGAGTATCCATGGGTCACCCCATGGACTTAGTCCAACATAAGGAATCTTGGATCACAAGCCCACATATATAAGAATGAATGATTTACACAATCAACCCATATATTTAATTAGTCTCCTTTTGATCACTTAATTAATTCCAAATTAATTCTTGATCAATACTAATTAAATAACCTTATTAATATATTAGAACTTATAATATATTAACCAACCTTAAGTGTTATTTCTCTCATTATAGTCTATCCAAATGCATGATGCCATGCAACCCAAATGGACCATGTCGGGTCGGGTCAAGTCTTACCAATTATAGTTATGGACTTAGACATTAATCCAACATTTTATAGGGAGGAGAGTGAGGGATTAGAGAGTGAGCTGATGGAAGAGATTTGATGGAGGTATGGGAAGATCTCCAATTGACTAGAGTAAGGTGGGGATAGTGGCATGGATTGGTCATGGAGTGGGTGGGTGGTTGGTGTCATAGATTCTTGGCAAAGTCAACACTCCAAAGCCATACTTTGTACAAGATATTGTCCAAAGATATGATTTTCCCTCAAAGATATGATTAAATTATGGGTCTATGGAGTTTAATATATTAAAATGTGGGTTTGGGTGAAAAAATCCCCGTTAAAACCATGAAAAACGAGCTTAAAAGACGAAACTAGTCGAAAACCGGGAAAAAGGAGCGATCTTGCGAGACCAGACCGAAGGTTCGGTCCTATAGAGTGAGAACTGAAGGTAGGTTCGGTCCTAAAGCCTTACACGCGAACTTGGTCATGAGGGAACCGAAAGCGAGGTGGAGCGAAATGGACCGAAATAGACCGAAAGGGCTTGTTCCGGACCGAAAGTGAGTTCGGTTCTATAAGGAGGGTTCGGTCCTAATAGGTCTCAGTTCCTAAGAGAGGTTCGGTTCCTTAGAGGGTTTCGGTTCTTTGAGAGGTTTCGGTTCCTAAAGTAGATTTGGTCCTTTAAGAGGGTTCAGTTCTCATTAGGGTTTCCGTTCTCAAGAGGGTTCGGTTCCATAAGGCTGTTTTTCCATTTATCTTCCCGTTTCGAGTTGTTTTCGACTAAATTAAGGGTCGAGATGCCCCGAGTGATTATAAAAAGTTGAAAGAGATTTTGAGAGAGATTTGGGAGAGAGATATATATATATATAGCGAGAGAGATTGAGAGAGACTTTGTTTGTGACCTTTGCGAGTGTTATACGCTCCCGCAAGGTATGTATTAATGTTTTATCGAGTAGTCCCATCACTTACCCTGGTTAGGGTTTAGATTTTCTGAACACGTGAAAACTCTAAACGATAGTTTATATTAAGATAGCGAGTTGTAAATTAGTACACATAGAGTAAGTCCTATCACACAAGCACTAGTTGAGTTTACCAGTTGACTTGTTGACTTTATTTGACTTTGACTTGACCAGAAATTGACGGTTGTCACAGGTTCAAGGGTTCGTACGAGGGAATTATGATTAGGTTTCAGTAACCTTAGCAATTATGTTACGAAAGCCTCTCCGAGTTGCCAAGGGAGGGAAAGGGAAGCTGTCGCTGAAGTATTGTGGGAGCAACCGACCTTTGGACTCCGAGATATGAGTGTGATAACAGTGTGAACAGCCACAGTCATTGGCATTGTTGGGACCCAAGATGTGTTTGTTGGTTTTCAGGAATTGTGTTGTTTGGAAGGCGTATGCACGGTGTTCTAGCTTCGGTAAGCACCGGTCGTCAACAAGGGGAGCGTTGAAACATAATGAGGATTGGGAATCCTGCAATTTTCGTGTGCAGAACGGGCATAGTTAAATCTAAGTGGGGGAGAACCGCCCAGGTATTCGGGTCAGAAGCAAGGGTGAAGGTGTTGTAAGACTACGGGGGAGCCGTAGCATTCACTAATGTTCAGATGGGGTGAAAGTGATGTAAGACTACGGGGGGAGCGTAGCATTCACTAATGGTCGGTTAAGGTATAGTGATGTAAGACTACGGGGGAGCCGTAGCATTCACTAGCGGTAGAGAGTGTTGTAAGACTACGGGGGAGCAGTAGCATTCACTAGCGGTAGAGAGTGTTATAAGACTGCGGGGGTGCCGTAGCATTCACGGATTCTTTCAGGTGATTTGGACTAGGGTAGGCTAGTTCGCAGGGTTGTGGGAGAGCCACAGCTTAGTTAGGATCAGGACCCGAGGTGGTTGATCGATCAGCTATCCGGGGGCAAGCCCGGACGTATATGAGAGTACAGGTTGGAACCGGTAGATACTACTGAGCTAGGGGTTGGACCTTGTTATGCAGGATCTTGTGGTCGAGTGGTGCATGTTTTTGTAGGGCTACAGCTGGGTAGCCCTATTTTGGGATCTCATAGGAACCTGGTGATTGGACCGGGTGCAAGACTAGAAGTCTCAGGGAATCGGCTAAGGGTATTTATTAACCGGTCAAGTAAAGGATGGCGAGAGGTCATGGTGCATTATGAAAATGCCTATTCGAGGATCTCTGGATAGGAACAACAATTCGGATTTAGATAGGAACCCAAATTGGAATTCGTGCAGGATCTCGTCTCAGCGAGATGGGATGTGGGGCATCTATATGACAAGGGCATCGAGGGAAGAATTGCAGGTTGGTGAACGGGTTGGTTTGATGGTGGTTAAAGCATTGGGATGTGTCTCGGGTGGCTCTAGTTGTTATAGAGCCACGAGATGTCTGAATTAGGAAACAGTAGGTCGAAGGAGACCGGGTATGATGTAAGACTATAACTATTCTGGTAGTACTCACCTTGTTGTGTCGGACTCAGTGGCGACAGGTTTTCAGCTTGTCACGAGCGGATGGATCAGTCGGATGGAAGGAGATAAGGCAGTTATGGTTAGACGAGGTATCCTTCAGAGGTCGCAAGAGACTGTTGAGTGTGGTTTGGCTCAGCAATTGGGTAGGTGTAAGGTGTTCCGGGAAGTTGGTAGATAGGTTGCGGCCAGGGAGGTCCCCGGTTGTTCTTCTGGAAAACAGCCATGTGACAGCAAGAGGAGTAGGAGCGACTTCCTTAATTTGGGGTCTATTTGTGAATTGCTTGTTATTCGATGACTTTGTTCTTAAGGAAGCCTCAAGGTATTGCAAGTGGGAAGTATTCTATTTAGACTGGTTTTCTCGTGGAACCAGTTCGATGATGAGTCGATGTGGGCAGTGTTTTAGGGAGACAGACTATCTCGAAACTTCAGATTTCAGATGAAGCAGATGTGATCAGGTTGCAAGTAATTCGTTCATTCTTGGATTTCGCGTTGCCGAAGGTGTCTCCCTGGAAAGGGATTATCAGGTTTCAGAAGAGAGGCAGGATGGGGCCCCGGTTTTCAGGCCGTTCGGGATCTCAGCTCGGGTGGGCAATGTGGCATATCGCTTGGACCTGCAAGAGGAGCTTAGCCAGACTCACCACACCTTCCATGTGTCTTAGCTTAGGAAAGGTGTCATGGTCGAGTCCACAATCATTTCATTGGATGACATTCAGATGGATGAGAGTCTGAACTATATCGAGAAGCAGGTTGCGATTCTTGTTAGGAAGACCAAAGGTCTTCAGAATGGGGAAACAAGATTGGTATAGGTGCAATGGCAGCACCGAAGGGGCTCCGAATCGAATTGGGAGCCGGAAGAAGATATCCGAGAGATTTCCCAAATTTGCTTGGGTCGGTAGACTTCGAGGACGAAGTCTAGTTCAAGTGGGGGAGTCTTGTAACACCTGTTTCGAGTATCAGTTAGAAAGTACCATTTGGGGGAAATGTTATGCATGGACTCGGCGAGTTGGGTGTCCAACTCGTCGAGTAGGGTCGAGGCATTTTGGGCACGGGTCAGAAGAGACTCGGCGAGTCAGAAGGTCGACTCGGCGAGTCAGCGCTGTTTAATGAAAACCCTAATTTTGGGGTTTGCCCCTATATAAGCCTCATTAAACGCTCTTACAGCCTCCCTTAACATCATAAGAGACTGTGTACGGCCGCAAACTCCCTAGTGTGTGAAGTGTGTGCATTTGAGATCTTGACTTTGGGAATTTGGGAAGGAATCCAAGTTTTGAGAAGAAGAATCAAGGGGAAAACACTGGATCTAGCATCTAGTTCGTCTTGGGCATCAAATTGAGGCAGTTGGGAAGAGCAGCATAGGGCATACCTGAATCTAGTTCTCCAGTTCAGCCTTTGAGAGGTGAGTCTTCTCACCATATCAATGGGTCTAAGGCACCAAGGCCGGCCCATTTTATGAGATACAGTAATTGATTGAATGTGCGATATGACAGTATGTTATTTGCATGGAAGACCACGTGGGGGTTCCCGTGGCTTTTGGTGTAAGACCTTGGAGGGTTTCCATGGCATCCTAAAATATTTGCTTGTATAGTTTGCATCATGTTTTGTATGGTAGGAAGACCTTGTGGGGGTTCCCAAGGCATGAAGACCTTGTGGGGGTTCCCAAGGCAGGAAGACCATGTGGGGGTTCCCATGGCAGATAAAGACCAAGTGGAGATTCCCGTGGCATTTTGTACAAGACCCGGGAGGGTTTCTAGGGCTTCCCTATTTGTCGAATGCATGACTTTTGTGACTTATGTAGCGCATGGCTAATACGATATGTGTTATGTAGATTGTGTGTGGGGTATGATCTGGGGGACTCGCTAAGCTTTGTGCTTACGGTTTACAGTTTTGGTTTCAGGTTTCATCGATTTGGAAATGAAGGGCTCGGATTGATCGCAGTGCACACACCTATGATTTCAGCAATGAATGGTTTTGGGACGAACTCTGATAATTATTTTACTTACTGATGATTTGGAATGTTTGAAATAAAGGGCATCAATGTTCTAGCCATATAAAAAAATGAAATTTTTATCCTTGATTTTTGGGTTGTTTCAAAAATACTCATATTGTTTAACATTAATATAAGGCATCGTACAATAACTCATATTTTTGCCAATTATTACAAAACACTCGAAGAAAAGGAAACATGTTGGTGGTTTCTCACCGGTTTCACTCGACATTGGAGTTGTCGACGAGACTATTTTTGACCTGTGGTGGGAGTAGCTGGCAATGACAATGGATAGGGGTGTTTGGGCTTTCTTAGCATATATTTTATGTGCATTATTATATTTATTAATGTTGGATGCATGTGGGTGATAGGTTGAGGTATTTGAGAGTAATAATGTATACACATAATACATACACACTAATATATCAAAAGTTTGTTATATATGTATGTACAATATAGAGAGATCGAGATTTGCATGTAAAAGAAGGCCAAATTTGTTATACATGCTTGTAATTGGTCTTTGGAAGTCATATATGAAACACACACATACACACTCACTCACATACACACACACACACACATATATATATATATATATATATGTGTGTGTGTGTGTGTGTGTGTTTGTGTCTGTGTGTGTGTGTGTGTGTATTAGTGTTGTTATATAATTAAAACTACATAACATATATACGTTGTGGTTATTTGATGATTAGTTGTCATATATAATGTGTATTTATAAAACCTATGGAAAATACATCTTTATTTTTTATAAAATATGTTCCTTATAGACACACACACACACATACATACACATACACATACACACACACACACACACACACACACACATATATATATATATATATATATATATGATTTTATAAATATCAAGCTATTTCCATCATTAAAATTCACAACATCCGACTTGGATTTCTAAATTATACATGGAATGTATTCTCAATAATAGAAACCATGTAAAAATCAATAATTTAGGGTTTCGTGTTCAACTTCTTATAGTTCCATAGTTTTCATGAAATTGGTTACTCATTGGAATAGAATAGCATTTAAAATGAACTTGGATGATGATAAGTAGAAGTCTTTGAGTTCAAAATAGATCACTTCTCGAGCAATTAAGTATAACACAACTTAAATTTGCTTCATAAACACTGATGTAGTGTACAATAGGTCTAATTATTGTAACGTTTACGGTGATTGACCGTTAGTTGTTGACCTATTTTACCAATTGTTACACCTTACCAGTGGCCATATTTTCTCTTTTTCTTTCTTTTTTCTCCGTCAATGTTTTCATGGATGCCAATGACAACACTGATGCTACCAAGAAAATTTCCACCTTACTTTTGCTATCACTAATATCAAGAACTTGATACTGATGACTTCTTCCAAACTGATGATCGCTATACATCTTGGGTAGAACTTATTTAAAATCATCGCATGTGCTTACAATGTTATTGAACACATCTATCCATATATGTCTCACCTCTACCACCTTCAATGATCCCATATGGAAGAGACTTGATGTAGTGATCAAGTAACAGATCGTACCATTTCTCATGAACTTCTCCAAACCATTATGAAACTAGGAGCATCCGCCATGCAACTATGGAAACATTTTCAATAAATCTTCCAAGTCGATAAAACAACAAGTTTTTTGTAACTTAAAGAACAATTCAACAACACCTTCCTCAAATCCTTCTCCAACATATCTAACTATTGTCCATGTCTTAAAACTCTCTTTGGCCAACTTGCTGATATTCAAACCCAATCTCTAAAACTAAAATGGCACTCCAACTCATTGTTGATCTCACCAAAAGAGACTATATCACCATCTCAACCTTCATTTAATAGTCTGATCCTCTCCCGTCATTCAACAAAGATCTCTCTCCCCGAATAAATATGGTGCACGAAACAAGCTCAACACTCAATCTATATCCACTCAAATTGAAGAAACTAATGATTTGCTAAACTCTCAGGACAACACCAACACATTTTGTGGTCAATCTCATGGCGGCCAACATGGAATATGTGTCACCATTAGTTGTTGCTCTCAATGTTACTACCAAGGATATGGACAATCTCAACAACAACCCTACTTTAACACCACAATCTTTTCATAACATTTATAAACTATGGTTGATGTAAACTTCATGACATGTCGTCATGCATCAAAATGTGGTTTAACAAAAATATCAAAATATTTATCATAGTTCATAAATTCTTTGTTGTTACAAATTAATATCATGACCATAGTTTAGAGAAAGATCATTACAAAAAGCTAAGTCCATGTTAGATCTCCAAAAGTCTTCAACTAATATTTACCCTTCTAGTTCTTGGCTCCTAATATTGAGTACATATAAATTTAAAACAAACAAATACATAAGACATAAAGCCTCATGAGATACATGGGCTTAAACTCAAAAATATAGTACCATATAAAAATGCTTTATATAACTCAAGCTTCATGCAAAGAAACAAACATTCAATTATGATCATAAATATATTCGATGAAAAACTTATGAGTTTCCCTGCATCTTTCTCCTTATAGAAGTATAGTCTTTAGGTCATAGATTTACAAACAACCTACAGGTTACCCCACATCTTTACTAACCAAAAGGAAAGGAAAAAATCACACTCTTGATGGCATCTTGACTAGACATCTACTTCATGACGAGAGGTACAATCCTATTAGTGTCTTCTAGTTAACTAGTATGGGCACTTGAAAACTA
The DNA here is from genome assembly GCF_052849685.1 of Lactuca virosa. Classification (NCBI taxonomy): domain Eukaryota; kingdom Viridiplantae; phylum Streptophyta; class Magnoliopsida; order Asterales; family Asteraceae; genus Lactuca; species Lactuca virosa. The sequence continues at coordinate 462,858,780 of NC_136429.1, read as the reverse complement.
TGAATGAAATCCTGACATAAAAAAATCAAAATGTATGACAACAGTCAATTTTTGGTCAAAAAAGTCAACAAAAGTCAACCAGGTCAACTCAACTCTATTAGAATTTTAAGAGAAATGTGATATTCCCTAATGTTTCTAATGTACTATTGACAAGTTATAATACAAAGTACCTCTCTGGTTGTCAATTATCGAATATAAACCCTAATTAGGGTTAGTAACGTAACAACTCGATAATTCAGGTGTATATTATTTGGGTATAAATAATATTCATAACACAATGTAGTGGAGTTCATAAACCTTACACTACACGACAAATTCATAACAAATGTTACATATACAAATTTTTGGTGAATTCGTCACCAAATGCGACAGATTCTATACCCGGCTTAAACACTTAAACGTTAACGAAAAGAATTAGGATTTATCCTAACTCTTATGTAATGTGTTATTATTTTTGATGATAATGATTTTTATAATAATTTGAATTTAAATGATTCAAATTAAGTAAAAATACATCATTTTTATCATACTTTTTATAAAAACCACCAACTTTTATAAAATTACCCATTCTTTTATAAAAATAAACCCACTCTTTTATAAAAATAAAAGAGACAAATTTTGTCTCATATGGTGATGACATGCATTATTAAAGAAATAATATTATATTAAAGTCAACCCTTACACCCTACCCGACCCCCATCCCTCCTTTAAACTTCGGCCGAATCCCCCCTCCCTCTCACTTCATCTTCTTCATCTCCTTATTTCCTCTCAAGAACACTTCATTTATCTCAAGGTTAATTCTCCATAAGTTGGTTCTTCATCTTTTGGTAAGATTTTCCTCACTTATCTAGTGATTCTACACGTAAATATACTAGTTTTGTTACAATTACACACATTAACATGTGTTAATATCCATAGGATAATTTGATCTTCTAGTGTTCTTCAAGTGTTCTAAGCTTGAAAACCTTCATCTTCATCTGTTTATCCATCAAGAAACACACTCAAGGTGAGTTCATACCCCTCATTTTTGTTTTTATCCAAGTTTTAGGGGGGGATACAAGTAAACTTGTATAATAACACTAGTTGGTATGCATGCTTTGTCTTCAATTTGTGTAAAAGTATTATTTACATGAAATAATGTTATTACTTAGTATTATGAATATTTATGTGTGGTATGTTGTTTAAAATGCAAATCTATGAAAAATGAGTATAAACATGCTATATGTTCTCGAGAAAAAGTCACAAAAACAAAACTATAAAACCTATGGATTTTATGAACATAATATGACTTTTCTAGTGGTTTTAACCAAGTTATTACATCATTTTTGTGGGATACAAACCAAAATATGTTATTTTGGACATGTGTTATGGAAATAGTTCAAAATACCAAAGACTTGGTTTTACAAAAAGAAAACCTAAAAACCCACCATTTTTATGTAAAAGTAGGGTTTTCTAGCAAAAATGGTCATGACTACGTTATGGTACCATTTTTGTGAGATTTGACCTAAAATATGTTGTTTTAAACATATAAGGTTAGTTTGACATGATATCCACAAAAAGGTAAAAATAAATTTTACCAAGCTTATAACTCAATTTTTACCGTTTGGTTACTTAAAAAGGGCCAAAACTAGCAAATTGGCTTCACCAGACTAAATGTTCATATACTTGTGTTAGATGTAAATTATATCATATTTAGAAACATCTAAACATGTTAACTTTTATATATATGCGAGTATATATGGGCACAACAAAACATTTATAATAAACTATAATATGTATAGTTTATGGGTCATTGACACTATTTGACCGTTTTGATACAATACGAATAATTATATAAAAGTATAATTATTTTTTTACACAATGTAAATACTATGGAAATTTGATATTTACACTTACAAGGGTTTTCATACCACTATACATAAACTTTTTGAAATAATTATGTGAGACACAGTCTTCACCGTACCTACCAGAGTACACACTAAAGTCCTAAATTATAACCAGAATCTCGGTAAGAGAGCATGACACTTGTGTATAGATGTATACGGGACTGACAATCTCGCACCTAAGTTGCTAGCTATAGCTTGACCGGCAGGTCTGGGGTGACAAATGTCAACATTCTGACGCCTGAAGAACATCGTAGCAGGCCAACTTTGGTTTTAGCATGGTTGTAATAACTCACATGGGGAATCAACAATACATTTAGTTTACGGGGTAACATGCATTCAAATGCTTTTATATAAGAATAAAACTACATAATACTATTTTAAGTAAAGAAATACTTATACATTTTTGGTCTTAGGGTTTTTAAGACTACAACTCATTTTTAAGAAAATATTGGATTTTCTGGGAACGTACACTATCATTTTACAAGGAAAAAGTTACAGATTTTTCACATACAAAACTCTTACGAACTCACCAACTTAATTGTTGACACTTTTCAAAACTACTTGTATTCTCAGGAAACCGTTAAACAGGTAACCACAAGGCTTTTGAGGATGGGACGTTACGGCGTCATATTATTCATTTTTGTCATGATAATGTAATTGGTTTGAAACATACAATACATGGTAACAATGTAACAATTTCAATTATATTTATGATGGTTGTGTTTGCTTTGATCATTGTTGTACATTATGTTGTGATACTATTCATGAAAGTCATCCACCCCCAGACGTTTCCGCCATCCTGGTTTGAGGGTGTGACAAAATGCAATCAATATACAATTGGTCAAACTTAATTAAACTCAATAAGCATGATATATACTTTTAAAATAATGCTCATAACAATTTACCATAGAAATATAAATAAAGGATCAAAAATAATATATTAACCATAATTTATAAATGTTATGAAAAGATTAGGGTGTTACACTTACACCTAATGGACTTTTTATTTGACAACATGGTACCAACAAACATATGCTTCTCTTCTTTGCTCGTATCCTACCAACCAAGTTTCGTTCTTGTTTGGGACTTAACTCACTTTCCAGCAGCAACCCGCTACTTTATATGCTACCCAACACATATCCCGACAGTCTCCATTACAAGTCCATTAGGTATACTTCATCACCAAACATCCATTTTGTATCACTCGTCAAAATTAGGTCAATAACAATCACATGTGATTATGCCAATCATGTAATGTGATTTTGTTAAACTAGTAAAGTGACAAACTTACTATATAATTCGTGATAAATTCTAATACAAGTATGAACTTTTATGATACAACTCAAAGTATACGTCCATACGATTCCAAAAATATAGAGAACGTCTAAATCTGACTTCGCGTGAAGAAGTTATGATAAACCGAACACTATAAATCTCTATAATAAGAGGAATTTAAAATAGGCATATAGTTAGCTATTGGAATCTAAAAGAAATTTGTAGTACTCGGAAATACCTACGCGTGGATATAAAGAACGTCAAAAACGGAGCTCGTATGCAAAAGTTATGACCTTCCGAATATGCAGTTGTCTAAGAGCATGATACGTGGCAGAAACCCTAGCCACCTTAAGTCACGACGTGAACATGAAGTTCACGACGTGAAACGTGTCAGGGACACTAATCGGGGCTAGAAAACACGCGTTAAAGCTACCAGACAACTCATGGATGTTCACGACGTGACCCTAGGTATGTCACGATGTGAAATGGCCCAGAACAGTCGTATAAATAGCGATCAAAGCTCATTCAATCCTTACACCTTCCACTTTCTTTCTCTCTCGTTTCTGAAGGCCGTTTTCCCTTCCCGAGCCTGACAACGACGACCCTTTGACCGTTTAGATTCTATAGATCACGCTACTAGGGTGAGTTTCACGGCCTCACTTTCTAATATTTTGGGGGAAAACGCATGCTAAATATTGTATATACATTACTATTATGTCTATATGATAGTATATAGTTATAATAGTCGGGGTATAGTTGTTCTAAATATAATATTTTGAATATATACAACTATTATCAACTTGTCAGCATGTTATTATACTAATGTAGATCTTGAGTTATACTTAGGATTCTATATATATTTCGTGTGCGATATAGTTCCGAAGTTGTATTCGGAAGTTCTATATATAAAGTATGTTGTTATTATTGGTTTTATGTCAAGATAAAACTTGATATGCTATATGTTGTTATTGTTAGTTTTACGTCCAGATAAAACTTGGTATGTTATATATTGTTATTGTTGGTTTTATGTTAAGATAAAACCTGGTTTTTCCTCAAGTTATAGTTGTTATACTGCCTAAAGTAATATGAACTTAGGAGTAATGTTTAAAAGCAAAGTCTAATAACTTAGGGTTGTAGACACGAAAATGCTTTTGTTGTTAGAGCTATAGGAAGCTGTCAAAGTCTACATGAGTAATTGTATTCATCAACTAACATTGGGGATCTTAGCGGAAATCCTCTGAACTGTAACCGTTAATCCCGTGTGAGCGAGGAAGTTGTGTATAATTAGTATACGGGTTGACCACCCCACTTGTGACTGTTAGCTATAGTCAACCATAAGCAAGTGACGAACTATCCCTTTACTTGTTATTGTTCTGGCGTCGATGAAGCGTACGGTGTTGTCCTCATGGAAATCATGAGTGGGTTGTCCTCATGTAAATCATGAGTGGGTTGTCCTCATGGATATCATGAGTGGGTTTTATCAGACGTATTATGTCATAGCAGCGGTTACAGTGTAACGACCCAATTTTCACGTCCGAAAATTTCCTTTTTGATTAATTGATTTGTAAAACATTTGTATTAAAACATCATCCGATCATATCATTTCATAAAAATATATCTCGTGTCTGAAAACTAAATCATAAAAAAAAAAAAATAATGTCAGAGTACAATCCCATAACATCTCATAATGCGGAAAAACCAATGCGTGTGTGTATGATGTGCCGCTACCGCGCCAACTCCTTCCCCTTCGCTGAAGAGGTACCTGAAACAAAACTATAAACTGTAAGCACGAAGCTTAGTGAGTTCCCCCATCGTCCACATACCATACAATCATATAGCATACATACTGCCAGGCATTTATGGGGTGCCCGACCTACCCAGCACGACCATTCTGGGGTGCCGACCTACCCGTACGGCCATTCTGGGATGCCGACCTACCCATGCGGCCATTCTGGGGTGCCGTCCTACCCGCGTCAAGCCATTCTGGGGTGTTGACCTACCCATGTCGAGCCATTCTGGGGTGCTGACTACCCTTCGGTCCTAACAACCGAACCTCGGGGACTATTTCACCCCCTACTACTACTATCGCATATATTATAGCATAATCTACTGTCAGACATATCTGGGGTGTCCGACCTACCCTTCGGTCCTAACAACCGAATCTTGGGGACTATTCCCCCTCCTACTACCTCTAGCTCATGTAACATATCATGCTAGCAGCTAAACATATCATAACATACTGTTAGGCATATCTGGGGTGCCTAACCTACCCTTCGGTCCTAACAACCGAACTTTATCACTATCACATATCATATCACGCTAGCATATAACATATCAGGTAGTAGCAACACAGATGAATATCACAAAGACAAACATCTATCATACGATCCCTACTAGTGGGCCGACATTGTGGCCGTAGACCCACCGCTACTGGAAGGTAACTCACCTCGTAGTAGCTGTTGATCTGTGCGGGAACTCTCTATCTGCTGCTGCTGCTCCGGAAATCCTCCGGCTATAAATCCCACAAAACACACAATCAGAGTCTTATATCTACTCTTTGAGTAAAATGACCATTTTACCCCTGATCAAGTCAAGTCAAAGTCAAAGTCAACTTCCAGTTGACCTGACTCGCCGAGTTGGCTAGCCAACTCGCCGAGTCCCTAACCTTCCATTTGTCCTTATCTACGACTCTACTCGTCGAGTTGGGCCGTCAACTCGACGATATCTTCTCTCATATGAACGTCACATGAAAACTCATACGACTCGCCGAGTTGATGAACAACTCGTCGAGACCACCTTCATCTGATGAACAAGATCTGTCCTCGACTCGCCGAGTTGATGAACAACTCGTCGAGTTCTAAGAAGATTGCCTTGGACTCGCCGAGTCCAAGAACGGACTCGCCGAGTCCAGTCTTGACCAATTCCATACAGTTGATTTAAATGGGATCTAGCACACCAAAACCATAGATCTGGCCTCCTAATGTCCACTTTATACGTAAAGTTCCAAACTTGATGCACATGCATGGGGTTTTTAGCTCAAAAATCCACATAAAGTGTCCTACAATGCACATGGGGCTTTCATGGCCCTAAAGTTGGCACCTTTATGCCATGAAACCCCTCTTAAGGCCCAGATCTGAAGTCAAAACCCACTCCACACTTCCAATACCAAAACATGACTTAGCAATCCAAAGAAATCCCAAGTTAAAGATGAATAACACATAGATGAGTCAAGACAGGGGCATTATACCTTGAAGCTGCTGAAAATGAAGTAAAATCTCTGGATCTACTGTCCCCAACTCAGGTTCCAAGCTCCTTTCTTCCTTCCAAGCTTTACAACCACACAACAACACCAAAAATGGCCTCAACAATGCACAAACGGCTAGGGTTTCAATGAGAAGTGTTTTGGGAGCATAAGGGACAATATGGCCGTCATATCATTGCTTAAATAGGGTGCAAACCCTCGGATTAGGGTTTTTGGTCCGAACAGCACCTATTCGCCGAGTCCGGGACCCGACTCGCCGAGTTCATCACTTAAGTCCCGCGTCCCTTCTCGCTTCTACTCGGCGAGTTGGTCCTTCAACTCGCCGAGTCCAAGGCCAAAATGCAAAATATTTAAAGAATTAATAAAAAGAATACGTACCAAGAACCAGGTGCTACAAATCTCCCCCACTTATTTTAGACTTCGTCCTCGAAGTCTGTTGCTCGATCCTGGAATAGCTCTGGGTAATGCTCCATCATCTCATCCACCGGCTCCCAAGTCCATTCTGAGCCCTTCCGGTGGTGCCATTGCACCTTCACGAGCTCCACCCTCTTGTTCCTCAAATCCTTCAACTTCCGGTCGAGGATTGCCACAGGCCGCTCGATGTAATTCAGGCTGTCATCGACCTGAATGTCCTCTAAGGGTACCACTGCTGAGTCGTCCACTAGGCACTTCCGCAGCTGAGAGACGTGGAAAGTGTTGTGGATCTGTCTGAGCTCGGCTGGCAGATCCAACCTATAAACCACCTTGCCCACCCGGGCTATAACCCTGAAGGGTCCAATATACCTTGGGCCCAACTTGCCCCGCTTCCTGAATCGAATGACGCCTTTCCAACGCGACACTTTCAGGAAAACCATATCCCCGACCTGGAACTCCAGGTCTGATCGACGCTTATCGGCATAACTTTTCTGCCGACTCTGAGCAGTCTGAAGCCTGCTCCGGACCTGCTGAATCCTCTCTGTCATCTTGAGCACCACTTCGGTACTCCCCATTACCCTCTGGCCAACCTCACCCCTATATATCGGGGTTCTACACTTCCTCCTGTATAACATCTCGAAGGGAGGACGGTCAATACTCGCATGATAGCTATTATTATACGAGAACTTTGCCAACGGAAGGTAGGTATCCCAGCTACCTCCGAAGTCTAAAACACATACCCGCAGCATATCCTCTAATGTCTGGATGGTCCGCTCGCTCTGACCATCCGTCTGCGGGTGGAAGGCGGTGCTAAAATGCAGGCGAGTACCCAGCTCGTCATGAAACTTCTTCCAAAACCTGGAAGTGAACCACACATCCCTATCTGAAATCACCGAAACTGGCACTTCGTGCCGCGCCACCACCTCCCTGATATAGATATCGGCCAATTTCTCGGCCGAGATGCTCTCCTGAATCGGGATAAAGTGGGCGCTCTTGGTCAATCGATCGACGATGACCCAGATTGAATCCACTCCCCGCGCGGTCCTGGGAAGCTTGGTGATAAAATCCATCGTGATATCCTCCCATTTCCACAGCGGAATATCCAACGGCTGCATCTTGCCGTGTGGTCACTGATGCTCGGCCTTGACCTTCCTGCAGGTCAAGCACCGCTCCACATACCATGCCACATCCCGCTTCATGCAGGGCCACCAATAGTCAAGACGAAGATCCCTATACATCTTCGTCGCCCGAGGATGAATGGAGAATCGGGATTTGTGCGCCTCCTCCATCAAAACCTGGCGCACGCCTCCGTGGTATGGAACCCACACCCTGCGGTGTAGCGTCAATAATCCCCTGCTGTCATAGTCGAAGGACGAAACCTGACCCACTATACGCTCACTCTTCCGATGTTCCTCCTTCATAGCCTCCTGCTAGGCCTCTCGGATCTGCTCCAATAACGGGGTCACTACTGTCATCCGCATGTAGATATCTCTGATCGGTGCCGCCTTGCGGCTAAGCGCATCGGCCACCACATTGGCCTTCCCCGGATGGTAAAGGATCTCACAATCTTAATCCTTCACCACGTCCAACCACCGACGCTGCCTCATGTTTAGATTCGGCTGATCCATGAGGTACCTCAAGCTCTTGTGGTCCGTGAAAATCGTACAACGAACCCCATAGAGGTAATGACGCCAAATCTTGAGGGCGAACACAACAGCCCCCAGCTCCAAATCATGCGTCGGGTAGTTCGCCTCGTGAGGCTTCAGCTGCCTCGAAGCGTAAGCAATGACATGCCCTATCTGCATCAATACTGCGCCCAATCCCGAGATGGACGCATCACAGTACACAACGAGATCCTCCATGCCCTCTGGCAGGGCTAAGATTGGCGCCTCGCACAATCTCTGCCTCAGTGTCTCGAATGCAGCCTGTTGCTCAGGCCCCCAACGAAAGACCACGGCCTTCCTCGTTAGTCTGGTCAGGGGTAAGGTTATCTTGGAGAAATCCTGGATGAACCTCCGATAGTAACCAGCTAATCCCAGGAAACTCCGAATCTCAGATGGAGACCTCGGAACCTCCCATCTCATCACGGCCTCAACTTTCGCTGGATCTACCGAAATCCCGTTCTGGTTGACAAGGTGCCCAAGAAACTGCACCTCGCGCAACCAGAACTCACACTTGGAGAACTTGGCATATAAGCTCTCCCTCCTCAAAGTCTCCATAACCTCTCGCAGATGCTCCTCATGCTGCTCTCGCGTCTTGGAGTAAACCAAGATATCGTCGATAAACACTATCACAGACCGGTCTAACATCGGTCTACACACGCGAATCATGAGGTCCATGAATACGGCAGGAGCATTGGTGAGCCCGAAAGGCATCACCACGAACTCATAGTGGCCATAACGCGTCCGAAACGCCGTCTTCTGCACATCCTCCTCTCTGACCCTCATCTGATGATACCCTGAACGCAAATCAATCTTGGAGAACCAAGATGCTCCCTGTAGCTGGTCAAAGAGGTCGTCAATCCTCGGGAGTGGGTAACGGTTCTTTACCGTTACCTTATTCAGCTCCCTATAGTCTATACACATCCAATGCGACCCGTCCTTTTTCTTCACAAATAGAATCGGGGCTCCCCAGGGTGAACTGCTCGGTCTAATGAACCCTTTGTCTAACAGCTCCTGCAGCTGTGTAGACACCTCCTGCATCTCAGGAGGAGCCAACCGATACGGTGCCTTGGCTATCGGAGCTGCACCAGGAACTAGGTCGATCCTGAACTCTACCTGTCGCTCCGGAGGTATCCCTGGCAACTCCTCGGGGAATACATCCGCGAACTCTCGTACTACGGGCACATCGCCCACCGTCGCCCTACCCGCCTCCCGGGTATCCATAACATACGCGACATAACCTGCGCAACCCTGCTGAAGGTAACGCCTAGCTCTCGCTGCTGAACACAAAGCTGGTCCTCGCTGTGGCCTTTCGCCCTGAATCACTAACTCTCCCCCACCTGGGGTCCTGACTCGCACTAGCTGCTGTGCGCAATCTATCACCGCCCCGTTGGGGCTTAGCCAATCCATACCGATAATCACCTTGTTCCCTCTCAAAGGAATAGGAACCAGGTCTACTAGATAACGCTCCTCGAATAATCTCAAAACACAATCTTGGAAGACCTCAGATGCTCACACCGACTGGTCGTCCGCAATCTCGACCTCTAGAGGGCAATCCAACATGCCCGAAGACGCAGGAACTTCTTGCTAAGCGCAAGAGAGACGAATGATCGGGTAGCACCCGAATCAAACAATACCTGAACTGGGATACCGTTCACATGGAACGATTCTAAACAGAGCACATACATAACATATCAAAATCACAGCAGCATATCATAGAAACATAAACAAGAGGTCATACCCGTCACCACATCGGGTGCAGTGCGTGCCTCCTCGGTAGTCAACTGGAAGGCCCGACTCCTCATCACTGGAGCCTCTGACTTGCCCTGCCGGCCATCTGTAATCCGCAGGGTCGCTGGGGCTGGCGCCTTCACTGGCGCTGCTGCTGTCAACTGGGGGCAGTTGGCCTTCTTGTGGCCCCTCTGGTTGCAGTGGAAACACAGAAACTTAGACGTCTGAATAACAGGTGTAGGAGCGATACAATCCCTACTGAAGTGTCCCGTCTTGCCGCACCTATAGCAGCCCGACGATCCCAATCTACACGCCCCCTCATGTGGTCTGCCGCATTTCCTGCAGCGGCTCGGTCCTGACTGGCCTTTCGGCCTACCATCTGATCCCTTGGGCTTCTTCCCCGAAGCCCCAATCGTCTGCCCCTCCTCTACCTTCCTCTTCCGGACATGCTCTAGATCGATCTCCCTCTCCCTTGCCCTGGCAATCATGGACTCCAGGGTAGGGCAAGCTGAAAAACTAACATGCTCCCGAATGTCGGCTCGCAGCATGTCATGATAGCGGGTCCTCCTCATGTCCTCATCTCCCACATACTGGGGCACTAACAATGCTCTCTCCCGGAACTTGGCGGTGATCTCCGCCACAGTCTTCGTAGTCTGTCTCATATCTAAGAACTCTCTCGCCAACTGCTGGAGCTCCACTGCAGGTGCGAACTCAACTCTGAACCGGGTCACAAAGTCCGGCCATGTCATAGCCTCAACCGCCGAGGCTCCCAGAGAGTCACCAACCGACTCCCACCAATCTCTGGCCCTGTCTCTCAAGCATCCTGCTGCATACCTCACCTTCGACCCCTCGGGGCAGAAGTTGGTCAGCTGCGCAGACTCAATGTCTGTGATCCATCGTCTGGCCACAATGGGGTCCTTCGCCCCATGGAAATCCGTCGCACCACTGCTCCTGAAGTCCTTAAAGGACAGTGTGCGAGATCCTAACTGGCCAGATGCCATGTCACTCTTGAACGCCCTGAGGCGGTCCTTCATCAGCTCAACTATCCCTTCCTTGATCGACCCGAAAATGATGGGGGTCGACTCAAGGATGCCTCTGGTGATCTCTGACGCGATGAACTCGCGTAGTCTCTCATCTCCTGGCTCGGAACCTGATCCCGAACCCGATCCCTCTCCTGAACTGCCAACTGCTGGCCTCGGACGTAGTACCACCATTCTGCAATACATACAGGCAACCATTAGTGATACTGATACATCAAGAGGGATCACATCCATCACGAGCTCCTTGGTCTTGCCTTAGCTTCTCTCGATTCGAGTACGGATCCTCTGCTTTCAGTAGTACGGGCCCATACTACCTTCCACATCTATCCGTACTTTCCTCAAGAACCGCCTTGACTCTACCAAGTCACTACTACTACTACTGCTGATCTCATGCTAATCTCATCCTAGGCTTGCCCTAGGTAACCACCAACCCACCCTTCGCCATCAGCTACATAAGAATTCCCTGCTTTCTTCCCCTAACTAGCTCGCGAATACTATTACATATTACTCAGACTAGATAATTCTTCGAATGAGAGATCCTACCCCACAATGGTTGGACTCAAACAAGAGCTGCGAAATAGAGCTAGACCCAACCTTCTGAAATTATTTAGTCCTTGCAATATGTAACTTAACATATTCGTTTACTAGTTAGTGAAAGACAACTAGAACTCCTAAAAGCACAAAGCAAACAGCATTCAGACAAAGGAAACTACTCAATCAAATCTATTCTCATAACAAGAAACTGTGCTAGCATACAATGCTAAGCTCATACTATCAGGCATAACCTAAACAGGCTATCCTACTACTGTCTACTCAATACTAGCATGCAATTCTCATAAGGCTGGAACACATAAAGCAGGCACATAAGGCATCATTCCTAGATCCTTAGTCCTATTCTAGCATGCTGTTCTACTGAAACTGGTAAAACATAACATAAACTTGTATGGGCACTCTGGGGAAAACTTACTTGAGCTCGGCCGGTCGCGCACATCACACACCTTGTTCTTTCTCAAAACTCTTTTACTTAGCCTTTAGAAAATCATTTCTTTATAAAAATCTTTTAATCCCTCGATTTGAGTCCAGGCACCCCCGAAGGTGTCTCCGAATCCCTCAAACCAGGGCTCTGATACCAACTTGTAACGACCCAATTTTCACGTCCGAAAATTTCTTTTTTGATCAATTGATTTGTAAAACATTTGTATTAAAACATCATCCGATCATATCATTTCATAAAAATATATCTCGTGTCTGAAAACTAAATCATAAAAAAATAATAATAATGTCAGAGTACAATCCCAGAACATGTCATAATGCGGAAAAACCAATGTGTGTGTGTATGATGTGCCGCTACCACGCCAGCTCCTTCCCCTTCGCTGAAGAGGTACCTAAAACAAAACTATAAACTGTAAGCACGAAGCTTAGTGAGTTCCCCCATCGTCCACATACCATACAATCATATAGCATACATACTGCCAGGCATTTCTGGGGTGTCCGACCTACCCGGTACGACCAGTCTGGGGTGCCGACCTACCCGTACGGCCATTCTGGGGTGCTGACCTACCCATGCGGCCATTCTGGGGTGCCGTCCTACCCACGTGAAGCCATTCTGGGGTGCTGACCTACCCATGTCGAGCCATTCTGGGGTGCTGACTACCCTTCGGTCCTAACAACCGAACCTCGGGGACTATTTCACCCCCTACTACTACTATCGCATATATCATAGCATAATCTACTGTCAGACATATCTGGGGTGTCCGACCTACCCTTCGGTCCTAACAACCGAATCTTGGGGACTATTCCCCCTCCTACTACCTCTAGCTCATGTAACATATCATGCTAGCAGCTAAACATATCATAACATACTGTTAGGCATATTTGGGGTGCCTAACCTACCCTTCGGTCCTAACAACCGAACTCTATCACTATCACATATCATATCACGCTAGCATATAACATATCAGGTAGTAGCAACACAGATGGATATCACAAAGACAAACATCTATCATACGATCCCTACTGGTGGGCCGACATTGTGGCCGTAGACCCACCGCTACTGGAAGGTAACTCACCTCGTAGTAGCTGCTGATTTGTGCGGGAACTCTCTATCTGCTGTTGCTGCTCCGGAAATCCTCCGGCTATAAATCCCACAAAACACACAATCAGAGTCTGATATCTACTCTTTGGGTAAAATGACCATTTTACCCCTGATCAAGTCAAGTCAAAGTCAAAGTCAACTTCCAGTTGACCTGACTCGCCGAGTTGGCTAGCCAACTCGCCGAGTCCCTAACCTTCCATTTGTCCTTATCCACGACTCTACTCGTCGAGTTGGGCCGTCAACTCGACGAGATCTTCTCTCATATGAACGTCACATGAAAACTCATTCGACTCGCCGAGTTGATGAACAACTCGTCGAGTCCACCTTCATCTGATGAACAAGATCTGTCCTCGACTCGCCGAGTTGATGAACAACGCGTCGAGTTCTAAGAAGATTGCCTTGGACTCGCCGAGTCCAAGAACGGACTCGCCGAGTCCAGTCTTGACCAATTCCATACAGTTGATTTAAATGGGATCTAGCACACCAAAACCATAGATCTGGCCTCCTAATGTCCACTTTATACGTAAAGTTCCAAACTTGATGCACATGCATGGGGTTTTTAGCTCAAAAATCCACATAAAGTGTCCTACAATGCACATGGGGCTTTCATGGCCCTAAAGTTGGCACCTTTATGCCATGAAAGCCCTCTTAAGGCCCAGATCTGAAGTCAAAACCCACTCCACACTTCCAATACCAAAACATGACTTAGCAATCCAAAGAAATCCCAAGTTAAAGATGAATAACACATAGATGAGTCAAGACAGGGGCATTATACCTTGAAGCTGCTGAAAATGAAGTAAAATCTCTGGATCTACTGTCCCCAACTCAGGTTCCAAGCTCCTTTCTTCCTTCCAAGCTTTACAACCACACAACAACACCAAAAATGGCCTCAACAATGCACAAACGGCTAGGGTTTCAATGAGAAGTGTTTTGGGAGCATAAGGGACAATATGGCCGTCATATCATTGCTTAAATAGGGTGCAAACCCTCGGATTAGGGTTTTTGGTCCGAACAGCACCTACTCGCTGAGTCCGGGACCCGACTCGCCGAGTTCATCACTTAAGTCCCGCGTCCCTTCTCGCTTCTATTTGGCGAGTTGGTCCTTCAACTCGCCGAGTCCAAGGCCAAAATGCAAAATATTTAAAGAATTAATAAAAAGAATACGTACCAAGAACCAGGTGCTACATACAGGCTCATGGTAGCAAATTGTTAGAAACATTATACTTTGTCGTATACAAGTATTAATGTTAAGTATAAGTTTCCCCTTACTTATACCTTAGGTACTACTTGTATATTAAGTAGATAATTATACCTAACACACATACTCGTACAGAATTGAAATAGATTTATATGTAGCGGTTTTACTCGTATAGAATTGAAATAAGATTTATACGTAGCGGTTTTACTTGTATAGAAATGAAATAAGATTTATACGTAGCAACTTTCGTTTGTATGGAATTACAAACATTTATATTTATAATATATGAGACTTATAGGTATATACTCATTTGGTAAATAAACCATTATACCTAGGATATATATATTAATTTTTTGAGAGTCAAAATGATACTTTCAAAACTAAACTTTTGAACTTAGAAAAAGTATTATTTTTATATGCAGTCAAAACCTGTGAACTCACCAACTTTATGTTGACGTATTTTTAAATGCATGTGTTTTCAGGAAGTTGATAACTATGATACGAGAAATGACGTTACACTGCCCGGTGTTTCCGCCGACGGCCGGGGTGTGACACATTTTCCCACGGTCTTTGCATGACTCCCATCGAACTCAATGAGACACCAAGCACATTCAACAACTAGATCACACATGGTACATGTACATAGGCTCTAATTCTTAAGTTAGCAAAGATTTTAGTAAAACTTTCTAATTATATTTTTTTGAGTAAACAACATTACATTCTCGTGGGAAATAGGAATTTGTATACTAATTTTTTCCATAGGAATATTCCATCTCACTACACTAGCTTTCCTTATAGTCTAAATAATATTTCTCGTGTTCTGAATATCATTAAGAATTTGTGTCCAAAAGTTCACACCAGACAATAATGTCTCAATAAAAATTTACCATGTTGGTTTTTTTGTGAAGGAAATCGATATGTAGTATATTTTGGTATTGAAATTGTAGAGGGGATTGACAAGGGACATCAAGTTGGGGATGATAAACCCGAATCGAAGGATCAAAAGCGAAAATGTTGATATAAATATTTAAAAGATTGATGGATTATATATTATGCAATAAATCAATGATATAGAATGATGATGTAACGCCCCGACTCTCAGGTATTAATTTTATGGCTTTAATTTTCATATTGCAAGGTCTACTCGACGAGTTGGATGCCCTGACTCGTCGAGTAGGAGCGGGTTTTGGCCACGTCTTTAAGTGACCGACTCGCCGAGTCTAAGATACGACTCGACGAGTAGGAGCTGGGGGATGAAACCCTAATTTTCGGGGTTTTACACCCTATTTAAAGAATCATAAGCCTCCTTCAGCCTCTTTACAGTCCCTTGAGAGCTCAAAAAAACCCTAATACGTGTGTGTGTGTGTGTGCTCCATTGTGTGTTTTAAGCTTTAGAAGAGGATTCTTGGTGAGAAGAGCTTGGAGATCAAGTGACTAGAAGCAAGGAACTTGTGTGGATCCGATATCTACCTCAGTTGACATATAGTGGAAGGTATCAAGTCGCTACCTTGACCTCATTTCTTTCTAGATCTCATTTGGTTAAAGATTAGGGATTTCTAACATAATAAGAAGCCATTCATGGGTATAAGATAAGATCTGAAGTTGTAACTTCAGATCTGGACTCTCCTTGGCCTCTAAGTCCATAAAGTTTTCATTTTTGGCAAGTATGAACCTCTCCTCAAGTGTAAAACTCCATTACAAGCTTGGTTTTGTCATTATAAGACTTTAGAGCCTTGCATGCACGTAAAGTTTGCAACTTTACGTGATAAACATGCCTTGGGAGGCTGGATCTGCAATATGGAACCTTAAGATGGCTTAATAAGCATCTGTATGGATATGGACTGAAGGGACTCGACGAGTTGCATGGTCAACTTGGCGAGTCCGATAAAGATTGTTGTGGACGCGGCGAGTCAGTGGGGTGACTCGGCGAGTCAACTAGGGTTTTTCCCGACTTTTGGACAGGCATAGACTCGACGAGTTGGTCGGAAACTCGGCGAGTCGGTGAGGGTTTTATGGCCTTCTGAACTCTTAAGGAACTCGACGAGTTGCTAGCTGCACTCATGAGTTAGGTCAACATGGACCGTTGACTTTGACTTGGACCAAGGGTTGACCAGCTTGACCTCTGGGGGTATTTTTAGAATTTATGGAAGTAAGTCATCGGTGGATGTAGGTGTTGGATTTGGAGCTGCATTTGGTTAAGTTGACTTTATCGATTTGAGCTACTTGAGAGGTGAGTTCTCCTCACTATATCAACAGGGTCTACGGCACCAAGGTCGGCCCTTTATAATTTACATCCTGGTTTAGGATGGTTGCTATGTTATGGATCTGTTAGATTTCATCCTGGTTTAAGGATGGTTGCTATGCTAGTAATTTGTTAGATTGATATCCTAGTTGTAGGATGGTTCCATGTTAGTGATTTGTTAGATCTGCATGACTATCTGTTATTGCATGATAGTGTATGATATTTATGTGCACATGTTTATTGGTTTGGGGAAAGGGTTGAGGCAGGTCCTGCTGTGTGCAGTAGGCCAAGACACCCTGGGCGAACCAAGTAGACTGCAGGCCCGGGCCGGGTAAATCTAGTCAGACCGAAGGCCCAGCGAGCGATCCGGATAGGCTGAAGGCCCCGAGGAGGGCGGTCCAGACATGCTGAGGGCTCGGAGAGCGGTCCAGAAAGACTGAGGACTGGGATTTGGTCCAGTCAGATTGATGGCTCATTACGCATGCTGTATTGTTGCTTATACGTTATATGTTATGGTTATATCTGTATGACGTTGGTATTTTAGGGGTAACTCACTAAGCCTTCGAGCTTACATTTATCGATTATTGTTTCAGGTACTTCTGATGATCGCGGGAAGGCGAAGGCGTGATCGTACCGCTCCTCACACTTTATGATTTCATGTTTTAATTCTGGGATACTCTGACAATATACTATTTTGCAAACAAGTTTTGTAATGATCATGGGTTTTGAAATGTTTTAAAAAGTTTAAATTTGGCATGATTTTTTTTAATGTTACAGATGATGATTGAAAAGAGTTGAATTCTATTAACCTCAGCAAGAGAACAGTTCGTGAAGACGAGACTATTCTTTTAGTGTTGGTAAAAGGCGTTACCCTAGATGTTACATGCATATGCTATATATAGACAAAAAAAATACATCAACTTTGAAAAATGGACAAGCCCCATTTCGGAATCGAAATTGGACATAAATCTGAAAACAAACATTTGACACAACACTAAATTAGACTTAACAATATCCCCCTTTGTGTCAAGTCGGAAGGAGGTCTTCATCATTGTCTTTGCGCATCAAAAATCTTAGGCATGATCTTCAGAATAGAAGCTCGGACAAACAGATACCAATGAATCATGTCCGAAATGCACTTGACATCCACAGCTGAGTTAGATTTGTTCGCTTCAGCCCTTGAAAGAATGGAATTCAAAGCACTTATAGAATACAAATGTTTATGCCTTAGATAGAACATGCAATTCTTGATCACTTCACCTTCTTTCATCTTGTACACAATGCTCCAGTGCTTCTGGTTAATGAGTCCTCCCTTCAGATGTTGAATATCTTATGGTTGATCTTGTGGCTTTAATATCGGTCTCTTTTTCAGAACAAAGGAAATTTCCACATCCATTTTTCCAATTTCCAAAATGTAACACTTCATCAATCGCTTCAAGTACTCATATATGGGCTCATATTTCTGTAACACTCCAAATCAAATATTACCTTTGAAGCCCTTGAAAATTTTAAATGTTGCATATAAGTCGCTTAAGTACGCTAGGCGTACGCATGGGTACGCTTAGCGTACTTTGCAAGAATGATCGCGTAGGGACATCACGTATGCTGGCGTACCAAGAGTACGTTGCGCGTACGTGACGGTTGTCCAAACCCTAATTTCCGGACTTGAGGCCTATATAAGCATCCTTATCTCATTTGAGCCTCACCCTAATCAGGCTCTTGTTGGATTAGTGTCTAAGTCCATAACTATAATTGGTATGTACTTGACCCGACTCGGCATGGTCCATTTGGGTTGCATGGCATCGGAACATTTGGATAGACCGTTTGTGAGGAGAAGACATTTGTGACATATTAATATATTATAAGTTCTAATATATTAATATGAAATCATGTTATTTAATTAGTATTGATCAAGAATTAATTTGGACTTAATTTAGTGATCAAAAAGAGACTAATTAAATATATGGGGATTGATTGTGTAAATCATTCATTCTTATATATGTGGGCTTATGATCCATGATTCCTTATGTTGGGTTTAACCCATGTGGTGATCCATGGATACTCCATGGAGGTTAAAACCCATGGAGCATAAGGAATGGGTAAAGTCATGGGTTACATGGTGTAACCCTAATGTGCACACTATATAATGACCCCTTTAGCTCAAGAAATTGGCACTAGTGATACATATATGAGGGCTAGCCGATTTGAGCATGAGTGTCTTCTTCTCATGGTTATTCCATGTGTTGGTGATGTTGTGTGAACCATTTGAGGTGTCACACTTGGGGCACTAGGCTCTCGAGCTACATGGAGTCAAGCTACATCAACAAGGTATGTATTTCTATCTAGTTTATTACCCAAGTATCAATGCTTTGTATGTTAGTTAGGGTAATACCTTGGAATATTCATATTTGCATGTATAACAGAGAAAACATAGATCCAAGGTATTTAGGGTTGCATGTACACTTAGGAGTGTTAGAATGCTCAAAACCCAACAGTGGTATCAGAGCCTAGGCTTGTATTCAATTATACTTGATGCAAATTGCTGAAAAAGCTGAAAAAAATCGATTTTTTGGCTGTCTGGGCACTGGACTCGCCGAGTCCACTGATGGACTCGCCGAGTCCATGAAGAAAATTATCCTACTCGTCGAGTAGGTTCATACACTCGACGAGTAGGAGCCCCAGACAGCATATTTTCAAGTTTTTTGGCTGGAATTGGACTAGGAACATTATCCTAAGCTGTTTTTGGACTTGTAAACCTGTTTTTGATGTGGTAATGTTCATGCTAATCCAATTTCAAAGATAATTGTCAATAGATTCATGTTTTGTATTAGTTTAATGGTTAGGCTAATTTCATGAAAAAGTTTGATTTGAATTATCTTGTTCTTATGAGTTGATAAGATAATTAGAAAAGCTATGTAATAATGTGTTTTCAATCCAAATTAATCTAAGATTTGATTCTAAAATGTGTTTTTGTAACTTGTCCTCAAGTTATGTGAAAAGTCACATTCAAGATTCATAAAACTCATAAAGTTTTCCATAAGTTATGAATAAGGAAGAGTCACATTCTTTTAATGGTTTAAAGTCTTCCATAACTTGTCCTCAAGTTATGGAACTTGAAGAGTTTTTTTTTAATTAAAACTACTTTAAACTCATAAGTTATGGAATTGAATAGTTTTGAATAGTTTCAAAACTTTCCCTCAAGTTTTGGAATTTGTAAAGTTTCCCTCATGAATACTTTAATTCCAAATTAAGCCCTTAGAATTTTAAAAAGTTAAAATTCAACCCTTATACTTTATAATATTATAAGTTAATAATATATATATGTATAAGAGCAAGTCAGTCTTACTGTTAGTAGGCCTCATTCACGAAGCCAGTCTATAAGAGGGGTATAAGGTTACTGCCTATAAAATGGCAGTTTAATGGGTGTCCACTCTCACCCACCGCTTCCTTGACTGGTGGAGGGTCGTTAGCCGAACGGGTAGGACAAGGACTATAATTCTCCCTTCATTAAAAGTATTAATGATAAATACTAAGTAACTAAACCTTTTACAATACCCAATCTTAGTTACTTAGGAAAATGTGAATATGGTGCTAACCCATGAAATTACACTTTGCACTTTGCTTAAGTCGGTTAGTGGAGCGTGTGTGTTTAACCGGCACACTAGCTTGATTTAACAAGGTAGGCAAAGGGCAACTTAATGTTTATCATAGTATCGATCAAGTGCGTATGGTTAACCGGCACATCGATTAAGGGGTAAATATTAAGGGTACCAAGTATATTTGCATGGTTATTCACACCTTGTTTTCTGATCCTCGGTATCCCAGTCACAAAACCTGAGAGGGCACAATCGAGATTGAAACATGCCATTGAACAGTTCAATGAATCTCAAAAGATCTAGGAGTTTCAAATCCAATTAAAACCTAATAAAATTATTCCATTTTTCTTGGTGGAAATTGGTGAATCGTCATTCACCTACCTTCAAATATTCTATAGCTTGGATTACGGCATCCCTCTTCCAAGTTATA
The DNA here is from genome assembly GCF_052849685.1 of Lactuca virosa. Classification (NCBI taxonomy): domain Eukaryota; kingdom Viridiplantae; phylum Streptophyta; class Magnoliopsida; order Asterales; family Asteraceae; genus Lactuca; species Lactuca virosa. Next base: position 462,837,950 of record NC_136429.1, on the reverse strand, counting down.
AAATATTGTGTTGGGTCCTAGCCTTAATATTTCATATTGGGTGTTATATTAAGGACTTTGAATCAACTATCTTGAATATCTCCCAAAAGATGTCTAGTTCAGACATCTGTCATCTTCCCAAATCTCTTGGAACTTCACTTCCTCCACATCCTCCAATTATTCTCCCTAACCCACAAGTTCAAGGTCACTCAAGCCCTATTGGCATGCAAGGTCTATGTGTGATCGCATCTTGGAGATGAAGTCACATATTGACAAGCCGGGAGAGTTGGGTGTCAAAGTCTTAAGAAAGTTGGATGTTCAATCACTTTCTAAGTCACATAATGAGTTCTTTAAGGACTACTATGTAAAAGACTATGACATGACCCTTGTTGATCTTATCTATTTTCTTTGTGCTGCTGAATCAACAATGATTTGGAGCAGTGGTAGAGCAAATTTGATTAGAAGATCAACTTCCGAAACTTCCATGGACTTTGAGAAATGGTAACATTGGATATCCAGAAAAGCTTTCTCTTCCCAATGGAAAGAGATTGGCCATAGTCAACTCGGTTGACCAAATGGTAAAGAGAAAGGCAAGTCTGTGATAGTCCAGTACACCATTCCCAAAGAGTCCATATGTTTCTCTTGCCAAAGGAAGGGGCATTGATTGCAAAGCTGCCTATTTACCTGAAAGATCATAAGGTTGATCAAGTCAAGAAGTTTGACTCTACTTCAGGCCAAGTCTATTATCTAACTCTGTTAAGTTTCTATTCTGAGATTCTTATTACATGATGTGACTGGGTCACATGTTGATGTTTTAAGAATCAAAGAAAAGTGAAGAAACTTATAGGAAGTATATGCTGATTCTGATCACGAAGATGGATCTCGATTGCATGGTTCACTTATCAGAATTTGAGCTGTTTCTTAGGAGTTATGATATATTGCTTAGGAATAGATAACAACAAGTTTTTTATATGCTTTTGCTTTGTAAGGATAAGTTTTTCCGCAAAGTTTTAAAAATTAAAGGAGATTTTTGATTTTATTTATTCTAAGTATCCTTACAATGGCATTTGTGAAAAAAATTGTTGCTTATATGATTCCATTGATAGCAGTAATGGAAAATGGATTTGTTTCTTTCATTTGTGGTAATGTCTAATTTACCAAATAAGGAAAGATTCTCATCACCCAAGGTTTCAGTTGGATAGAAACTTGGAAATCATGCAAGTAGTATAGTATGATGAATGAGAATTTTCATCTTTGGAAAATTAAGATTAATTCCTTGTTCACATGTATATGTGAGTCAAGTGAAGGACTAAGGGATCGAGTACACATTCGGGTGCACTGATCAAGTCCACCACAAAAGATCGATAAGACTATTCGTCATGATTTACTAAAGTTTAGTAAATATGATTATACTTACAAGTTTAAGTATAATTCTGAAACATTGGAAAAGTTTTGATGTATGGCCGAACGAATGAGAGGAATCAAATTAGGCAGAAGGATAAAAGTTTCTCAAATCTGAAAAGATGGGAGAGTACTTTAGTATCACGTTTTGTGATCATCTTAATGATTAAGAAACCATATCACAATTAGTCCTCTAAGGACATCTTAGTGCATTCTTATGACTAAGAAGAGGAATCTTAAATTGTAGGAATGGTTAAATCAAGAAGATGAGTCATACTTAGTTCCAAAACAAGTCTTAAAGTCATAGTCCAAGACTGTAAGTTGAGTGACATATCTTAAAGAAAGGTTTATAACACTTGTCAAATGTAAGAGTAAAAGTGTCCTACTCTTGTACATTTGGAATTGGTAAGTTGTGATGTTTTGGATAAAACAAATACCAACTAAGGCCAATTGTATGAAGTGTTTGTCAAATGTTTTGGATAAAGAATTCGCACTATCTCTTGAATATTTGGCAAGAGAATCTTATATGTCAAGAGGACAATAGGAGTCTTAAAGATCTTGAATAGTTTCAAGAACTAATCAAGAGTAAACCTATTGTTAATCACTAGCACACAACTTGAGGTTTATAACCTATTGTGTTGACATTTCTGTGCCCATTCCAGTAAAGTTGGCTATATATTTGAGTTCTACATGTTCTCAATTGTTTGCATAACTACTTGGAAGCAATGGTAGGCCCTATACTGCTAGGTGGCGAGAAGTTAAGATTACATAAGTTCAATCCATATGAGTTTGGATTTGTCACTAACCTAGTCTTGTGATTATGGTTTTGACAAATTCACGTGGATAAGAACACATTACCATAAAATCTAAGGGTCATAAGGTTTCTCTCCGATTCATGAAAATGATGGTGAGGAAACACTTCCACCAAGTAGATTTTAAGTAAGATAGCAATTGTGATCTTTGCATTCTCAAAGTCGTTAGTGGAGCGTGCGTGGTTAACCGGCACACTAACATGGACTTATGAGAAATGGTAAAAGTCTAAACAATCGAGACTATGATTACGGCATCCCTTTTCATAGTTCTAAAAGTTTTTAGACACACATGTGAGCTATCTAAGATAAGGTGTATGATTTTGATAGTCTTATCAAAGCAATCTCGTTTCGTAAATCTGGATTTTGGTAAGAAAGTCAATAAAGTATTGATTTCTAGAAGTCCAGCTAATTTCTGGATACATGTCAAAGCTAGTGGGAGCATAAGTGTTATGCTAATAATTTTCATGTTAGTGGGAGCATGATAATTATGATAAGTATTGCAAGTTAGCAATGTTAATTATAGAAAACAAAAGTTTCAATTGGGAAAAATTTGTTTTGCTATAATTAAGGGAGAGGAAATTATACTTCATTTCAATTCTAAAAGCCGAGATTAAGGTTTTAATCGTCTTTAGTCAAGGTTATATATATGAATTTTATGTTGGAGTGGCTCAACATAAGGAAATTCTATATATGGGTCCATTATTTGCGTTCTAAAATTTGATTATGATTACGGCATCCCTTTTCATAATCTGAATTATGAGAACTTGGCAAATAGACATGGAAATATTATAGCAAAAAGACTGGTCTAGTATCATGTCTTTATGTGAGACATCATGAATCGTGTCCCATATGCTTCGGATATACGATCGATTGCATGTGCTATAATATTCATCCTTTCTAAATTCTCCAAATGCTCTGGGCATTAAGGGGGAAAAATCTAGAATTGGATATGACTAAAATGATTAAGCAATTGTTGAGAACAATCTAAGGTTTACCAAAGATTGGTTGCTCAGGGACAGTTGGAAATATAGTGTTGGAAGGACCATATTGACATAATCTGAAAGGAGGCAACTCTTGTTCAGAAGTGACAGTCAAAATGGGAATATGGAAATGTTTCATAGTTGGAAGTTATTCAATTTGTGTAAGATTAGGAAACTTAAAGCAAGAAGGATGCTCAAAGCAATGTACTTTGAATTTGAGACTTCGTTTCCATGGAGTTGATCTCCATTGGAATACTCTGTAATGTCTGTTGACAAGTCTTTGTGACTTTATGCATAATCATTACAAGAGGATCATGCATATAAGTTTAAAATCTAACAGATTTCGGTAAATGATAGGAATTTGGAATTCTTACATTTTCGATAAGGATTTGGGAGTGTAAAAAGAGAATCATTGAAATTACGTTCAATCGATCTAGTTCACAAAGTAAGGATCATAAACAAACATAGAGTGCATACTTGGTGTATGGCAAAGTTATTTTTTAGAACAACATAGTGTACATGCTTGGAGCATGGGACAACTAGTGTTTTTAATTCAAGTATAAAGTTGATAAAACTAAAACAATGAATAATGAGTAATCAGTATGGTGATAAATAAAACGTGTTCTATTTATATTCATAGGTTTTGATACCATACTAGATTCAATTATTCTTGTGTTTCATTTTGCATGTTTTGACTTCCAGAATAAACTAGGTCATTCTTCCCGAATGACTAAGTTATTCAAACCATCCACAGTCGGTCATATGTTGGAAGTAGATATAAATCAAGACTGTCATGGGTTGGCTTGTAGAGGTCTAAGATGTTGGACAAAGCGGTGCTACAACACTCATGAGTGCTCATAAGTTCTGAGTATTGGATTCAACCCACGCTCATTTGACTCACTTCATGGATTTTATCACGAGTGATCATGAGACGATAATATCTTATATTCTTCAAACCTAGAGATATGAGTTGTTACTATGAGTTGGTTATACATTGATTGCATGAAAACGCATTGGTAACTCGATGTTATTAAACGTGCCTTTGTGTATGATTCAACAAGTAGCAGAACAAGCCATGAGTCGAAGTTTATCCATTCCTTTTACCTTCGGGATAAAAGCGATATCTGTGGGCCCCCCGATGATTTAGTGATGACAAATATAACTGCCCGGCCGGGCCTGGACTGATTTGATTTGTTCAATTAGTCAGTCGTCATAAATCGGAAATCGGGAAACAACAAATGGATAGAGAGAATGATTTATAATCCATGTCTCAGTCCATATGATATCTAGAATAGAGGAATATATGATCCCTTATCTAATGGACAAGTCATTGACTAAGGTCAGAGTTCATCGACAAGGTCAGAGTTCGACAGCGGCTTTTGAGAGCTACGATTGCCAGTTGGTTGTTGAAGTCATACGCAATGATAGTTTTAGACTTATCCAAGTGGGAAACTGTTGGATTAGTGTCTAAGTCCATAACTATAATTGGTATGTACTTGACCCGACTCGGCATGGTCCATTTGGGTTGCATGGCATCGGAACATTTGAATAGACCGTTTGTGAGGAGAAGACATTTGTGACATATTAATATATTATAAGTTCTAATATATTATTATGAAATCATGTTATTTAATTAGTATTGATCAAGAATTAATTTGGACTTAATTTAGTGATCAAAAAGAGACTAATTAAATATATGGGGATTGATTGTGTAAATCATTCATTCTTATATATGTGGGCTTATGATCCATGATTCCTTATGTTGGGTTTAACCCATGTGGTGATCCATGGATACTCTATGGAGGTTAAAACCCATGGAGCATAAGGAATGGGTAAAGTCATGGGTTACATGGTGTAACCCTAATGTGCACACTATATAAGGACCCCTTTAGCTCAAGAAATTGGCACTAGTGATACATATATAAGGGCTAGCTGATTTGAGCATGAGTGTCTTCTTCTCATGGTTATTCCATGTGTTGGTGATGTTGTATGAACCATTTGAGGTGTCACACTTGGGGCAATCGGCTCTCGAGCTACATGGAGTCAAGCTACATCAACAAGGTATGTATTTCTATCTAGTTTATTACCCAAGTATCAACGCTTTGTATGTTAGTTAGGGTAATACCTTGGAATATTCATATTTGAATGTATAATAGAGAAAACATAGATCCAAGGTATTTAGGGTTGCATGTACACTTAGGAGTGTTAGAATGCTCAAAACCCAACAACTCTTTCACCTTCAAACATCTCTGAAAACCCTAATTCCATTAGAGAGTGTGCTTTGAGCTTAAGGAGTGCATTTGTGGCCATTTTAGTGTCCATTCAAGAAGAAGGAGTGGTCAACCAAGATTACAGTGGCATTGGGCTTCAAGAATCTGTATCTAGTTCACCTTGAGGAGCTTCTAGAGGTATAAAGCTTTGATCTTACCTTCTTACTATTTAGATCTAGTTAAGGTATTCTTTATGGTCCCTTTTGTTGGTTATGAACCTTCTCTTGAGAGTTGAGCAACTCCAGAGGTTGAAATGGTTAGATCTGAGCCTTGTGATCATGCTAGATGCATAAAGGTGCTAGCTTGGGGAGTATCTAGAGTCCATGCAAGATTTTGGAGCCTTATATGAAGTCTTAATGTGAAGAATGAAGTATTTAAGTCCCATAGAGCATGCAAGGGCATAAAGTTGCCAACTTTATGCCCTAGGACGTCTTAATGATCTCAAATATGGGTTTGGACGTTAGAATATCGAGTATTAAGCACTTAATGAAAGGAAGTGCTTAACCTGTTTGTACGCTGGGAGTAAGTTAGTGTACGCCGTGCATACTGCTCAAGGACTCAAATCATTGCGCGTACCAGGGTGGTACGCCAGGCGTACGCACAACAGTTGGACTTGGATTTGTTTTGGGCCTTCGAGCTTTTGGGCCTCAATTAGTCATTGGGCCTGGTCATGTTTTGGGGTTACTGGGCCAGTTTATCTATTTTGGGCCATGGATGTTATGGTTGGGCTTTATTTGGCTTTGAGGCCCATTAATGATTTTGGATATGGACTTTGGGCCCATTAACTAAGGAAGACTTTTTGGGCCATTGTGGAAGGACTTGGGGATTTGGGTTCTCCACTTAGATTGTGTTTGAACCTAACATTGAGTAATGTTATTATTGTTCAGCACGGGTATTTACGGACTGTTAGGAGAGCAGCCTTCGGATTCTTCAGACAGAGGTGAGTCTCCTCACCATACCAATGGGTCTAAGGCACCAAGGCCGGCCCATTATTTGTTATGTTATGTGCTAGTTAGTTATGGAATATGTGATATGCTAGTTATTTGTGACACTTGCATGAAATACCTCGCGGGGGTTCCTGAGGCACCTATGTGTAAGACCTTGGAGGGTTTCCGAGGCATCCTTAGTAACGACCTCGGGGGGTTCCCGAGGCATTTGGGCTAAGACCTTAGGGGGTTCCCGAGGTACCCGGAGTAAGACCCTGGAGGGTTTCCAGGGCATCCTTGGGCTAAGACCTCGGGGGTTCCCGAGGCACCCGGAGTAAGACCCCGGAGGGTTTCCAGGGCATCCATATATGTTGTATGCATGGCTTATGTGATATATGTAGCTTTATGGCTAATATGATATGTGATATGTGGATTGTATATGCGGTATGCTCTGGGGAACTTACTAAGCATTAGCTTACAGTTTGTGGATTTGTTTCAGGTACATCTGAGCCCAAGGGCAAGGGCAAGGCATGATGGTGCGGCGTACACTCTATCAGGCGTTTTTTGTGACACTCTGATGTATTGAAATAAAATTGTACTTAATATGGATTTCGGAAACAATTGTATTTGAGAATCTCAACAATCATGGATAGTGTTTTGGCTAATCAAAAATGAAAATTTTCTTTTGAAAATTGGGTCGTTACAAGTTGGTATCAGAGCCTTGGTTTGAGGGATTCGGGCACACCCTCGGGTGTGTCAGGACTCAAGCTAAGGAAATGGTAAAATTGTTTTCAAAAAAATAAAATAAAAGTTGAAGTTTTTTTTAAAGAATGGAAAAGATGAGAGTGCAACGCGCGAGATCAGCCGAGCCAAGTACGTAGTTCACCAACGTGTTAGCCATGTTATACTGATATTTGAGCTTTGATAATCGTATGGAACTTGCTATGTGTATGCTTTTAAAATTGTATACAGTCAGGAGCTTATAGCCTTAGAATGATTGATTTGGCTTTATTGCCTGTTCCTTGTTTGGTTGTGGTCTTAGGGTAGAATCTATTATTCGAAAGTCTATTTCATCCTTCTTCTGTGTATAATTTGTATGCATAAAATCAACCTGATATGATCGGTCTCATTGATGTGAGTAGAGCAAATATTAGGACAGCCTAGGATTTGATATATGCGGTAGTCTGTGGAATGTGATTCATTTTGGGACTAATTGGAGTTATCAGGTAGAGCCTTGGGAAAGGTACGGGTAGGTGTGGAAGGTAGTATTGGGCCAGTACTACTCAAAGCACAGGACTTGTACCCAAACCAATGTTAGACCTGGAAGCTCTAACGAGGACCGGTATGGGAGTATTCCCTTTTAAAGACATCCTGATCATTATGTTGTATGGTATTGCAGTACAGTAGGGTGGTGACACGACACGGAGCTGAGGGATCAGGATCTGGATTTGGATCGGGGTCGGGCGATGGTACCGAGCCCATTGTCGAGAGGTTGTGTGAGCTCATCGCATCCGAGGTTACTAGGGGCATCCTTGATGCTACCCCGGTTATATTTGGGACGATCAAGGAGGGTATAATAGAGATTATGGAGGAGAGGCTCAGGGAATTCAGAGCCGAGATTGTTACGGGTCAGTTTGGGGCTCGAACTCCCTCGATTCGGGAGTTCAAGGCATGTGGGGCACCGGAGTTCTTCGGGGTCAGGGACCCCCATTGTTAGCCGACGCTGGGTGGTGGATATTGAGAACGCCCAGCGCACGAGTTCTTGCCCGGATGCGGCAAAGGTGGGTTTTGCTTCGTGTATGCTGAGAAACAGAGCCCGGGACTGGTGGGGTGAGGTGACTAGCCAAGTGGGAGCAGTCGGGGTGGCTGAGATGACATGGGCCGATTTTGTTGGGAGGTTTGATTTGGAGTTTGCACTACCGATTGAGGTGCAACGGCTTGTGAGAGAGTTTCATCACCTTCAACAGACCACCGAGACTGTGGCGGAGATCACCGCCAAGTTTCGGGAACGAGCATTGTTGATTCCACAGTATGCTACCGATGAGGACATAAGGAGAACGAGGTATCATTCCATGCTGAGGGATGATATCCGGGAGTTTGTGAGTTTCACATGGGTGCAAAACCCTGAATGAGATGGTGGAGAAGGCCCGTGAGCGGGAGATGGAGTTGGACTTCCGCAGCAAGCAGAAGCCTGAGCAGGTCCAGACAGCAGTAGGTCAGGCTAAAAAGCCTAAGACCTCATATTCATCTAGTAGGGGCCAGCAGGGCCGTGGCCGGTGTGCCAAGTGTGGGAGATCTCATGGTGGGGTTTGACGGGGGATGGTTCTGACATGTTATACATGTAATCAACATGGCCACGTGAACAGAGATTGCCCCAAAAAGGGGTTGATTTATTTCCACTGCAACCAGACTGGCCATAAAAAAGTCGATTGTCTGAGGTTGTAGGGAGGGGGGAGCGGTGGTGGCGCCAGCGCCCGCCACACTGAGGATTACTAATGGCCGCCCTGCTAAGGCGGATGCTCCGGCGGTGAAGAGACGCGCGTTTCAGTTGACCACCGAGGAGGCTCGGGCAAAGCCAGACGTTGTGGTTGGTATGTACTTATCTACCTGCTCTTTATTTATTTATTTGCAGTGCTTATGTGTACATTGTGCTTATGTATAGGGACCTTTTTGGTCAATGGTATGTCTGCTCACGTATTATTCGATTCGGGGGCTACCCGATCATTCGTATCTCTTACACTTAGCAAGAAGTTTCGGGATGCGCCGGGGACTTTGGATTCCCCTTTTGAGGTTGAGATTGCGGATGATCGCACCGTTAGCGCAGCAAGGGTGTATCGGGACTATTTCCTGAATGTGCTTGAGGAGAGGTTCCGTGTTGATCTAGTTCCGATACTGTTACGAGGACTGAAGGTGATTATCGGGATGGACTAGTTGGGGGCCAATGGGGCCATGATCGATTACAAGCATCAGTTGGTGAGGGTTCGAACCCTAAGTAGGGGAGAACTGGTTATACATGGTGAGAGGGCCTCGTAGGAGCCAACTCTCTGTTCGGCTACGAGGGCTAGGAGATTTCTGCAGCAGAGATGTACGGGATTTCTGGCTTATATCTCAGATACGAGGGTTGAGACCACAACGGATGTGGGAAGTGTGCCGGTTGTACAAGAATTTCAGGATGTCTTTCCCGAAGAGTTACCAGGAGTGCCTCTGGAGAGGCAGCTGGAGTTTCGCAATGATTTGGTGCCGGGTGCCGCTCCGATAGCGAAGGCACGATACCGGTTGGCACCGCTCGAAATGCAGGAGTTATCTATGCAGCTTCAGGAGCTGCTAGACCGAGGGTTCATCTGTCCGAGAAGTTCCCCTTGGGGAGCACCGATCCTGCTCGTGAAAAAGAAGGATGGATCACACAAGATGTGCATTGATTAACGAGAGCTGAACAAACTAACGGTGAAGAACCGTTATCGGTTGCCGAGGATCGATGATTTGTTCGGTCAGCTGCAGGGTACGTCTTGGTTTTCCAAGATTGATCTTCGGTTGGGGTACCATCAGATGAGGATTCGGGATGAGCACATACCGAAGACAGCTTTCAGGACTCGGTATGGGCAATACGAGTTTGTGGTGATGCCGTTTGGGCTCACCAATGCCCTAGCAGCGTTCATGGATCTCATGAACAGGGTGTGTAGACTAATGATGGATCGGTCGGTGATCATTTTTATTGATGATATCATGGTCTATTCTAAGACCAGGGAGCAGTATTTGAGAGAGGTATTGGAGACACAAAGGGCGGAGAGGCTGTATGCCAAGTTCTCCAAGTGTTACTTTTGGCTGCGAGAGGTACAATTTTTGGGGCAAATCATCAACCAGGAGGGCATTTCGATTGATCCAACCAAGGTTGAGGCAGTGATGCGGTGGGAAGTACCGAAGAATGCATCTGAGATCCGTAGCTTCTTGGGTTTAGTGGGCTATTATCGGAGATTTATCCAGGATTTCTCCAAGATTGTTGTACCCTTGACCCGCTTGACCAAGAAGAACGTGACATTTCGGTCGGGCACGGATCAGCAGTTGGCTTTTGAGACCCTGAGACGGAGGTTATGCGAGGCTCCGATCCTAGTACTACCCGAGGGGTTAGACGATTTGGTGGTGTACTGTGACGCATCGATTTCAGGGATAGGCACGGTACTGACGCAGATGGAGCACGTGATAGCTTACGCCTCGAGACAGTTGAAGCCTCATGAGGCGAACTACCTCACTCATGAATTGGAATTGGGGGCAGTGGCATTTGCCCTCAAGATTTGGAAGCATTACTTTTATGGAGTGAGGTACACCATTTATACTGATCACAAAAGTTTGAAGTATTTGATGGATCATCAGAACCTCAATATGCAACATAGGAGGTGGTTGGACGTGCTGAAAGACTGTGATTGTGAGATTCTATACCATCCCGGGAAGGCCAACATGGTGGCTGATGCTTTGAGCCACAAGGCGGCAGATTCCCTTGCGGTTCCCCGAGTGGGAACGTTTGTTTGAGGATGACCGTGATCTCTCCACTATTGGATATGATCAAGGAGGCTCAGGTCGAGGGGTTGAAGAAGAAGAATTGGAAGATAGAGCAGATTCGGGGACAGTATCCCTTGTTTGTTAAGGATAGTCGTGGCCTTTTGACACAGTGTGGCCGGGTGTGGGTACCGGTGACTGGAGGAGTGAGACAGAGGATATTAGAGGAGGCACACAAGTCCAAGTTCTCTATACATCTAGGGGCTACGAAAATGTATAGAGACTTGAGGCTGAGTTATTGGTGGCCTTGCATAAAGTGGGAGATCGCCTGGTTTGTGGAGCGGTGCTTAACCTGCAGGAAGGTCAAGGCCGAGTATCAGCGGCCTCATGAAAAGGTTCAGCCGCTACCCATTCCCATGTGGAAATGGGAAGAGATCACTATGGACTTCATCATGAAATTACCGAGGACGGAAAGGGATGTGGACGCCATATGGGTGATCGTGGACAGATTGACGAAGAGTGCCCACTTCATTCCGATTTTTGAGAGTATATCCGCTGAAGGTTGGCGGAAATTTATGTACGAGAGGTGGTGGCGATACACGGGGTGCCCGTGTCAGTAGTCTCTGACAGGGATGTTCGGTTTACATCTAGGTTCTGGAAGAAGTTCCACGAGGAACTGGGCACCCAGCTGCATTTTAGCACGATGTACCACCCCCAAACAGACGGCCAAAGCGAGAGGACGATCCAGACACTTGAAGATATGCTGCGAGCATGTGTGTTGGATTTTGGAGGGAGTTAGGATACGTACCTCCCATTGGTAGAGTTTTCGTACAATAACAGTTACCATGCCAGTATCGACCGAGCTCCATTTGAGATGTTGTATGGTCGGAGGTGCAGGACCTCGGTTTGTTGGGACGAGGTCAGACACCGGGTCATGGGGATCACTGAGGTAGTACTCAACACTACTGGGCTGATTCAGCAGGTGCACGACCTGCTGCGGGTCGCGCAGAGCCGTCAGAAAAGTTATGCTGACCGGCGACGATCGGATCTTGAATTCCAGGTGGGGGACTTTGTGTTACTGAAAGTGTCGCCCTGAAAGGGGGTTATCAGGTTTCGAAAGAGGGGCAATCTAGGACCTCGTTATATAGGCCCGTTCAGGATTACGGCCCGGGTAGGCAAGGTGGCATACCGCTTGGAATTGCCAATTGAGCTTAGCCAGATTCACAACACCTTCTATGTGTCGCAGCTTCGGAAGTGTGTCACTGACGAGTCCGCAGTCATTTCTCTGGACGACATTCAAGTATACGAGAGCCTAAACTACATTGAGAGGCTCGTTGCGATTCTCGATAGGAAGACCAAAGGTCTTCGAAACAAGGAAGTGAAGCTTGTAAAGGTGCAATGGCAGCACCGAAGGGGCTACGAATGGACATGGGAGCCGGAGGAGGAGATGCGGGAGCATTACCCCCGATGTATTCACATCTACGGACTTCAAGGATGAAGTCTAGTTCAAGTGGGGGAGAGTTGTAACACTCCAAATCAGGTATTACCTTTGAATCCCTTGAATATTTTAAATGTTGCATATAAGTCCCTTAAGTACGTTGGGCGTACTCATGGGTACGCTTAGCGTACTTTGCAAGAATGATCGCGGAGGGACAACACTTATGCTGGTCGTCCCAAGAGTACATTGGGCGTACGTGACGGATGCCCAAACCCTAATTTCCGGACTTAAGGCCTATATAAGCATCCTTATCTCATTTGAGCCTCACCCTAATCAGCGTCTTTCACCTTCAAACGTCTCTGAAAACCCTAATTCCATTAGAGAGTGTGCTTTGAGCATAAGGAGTGTATTTGTGGCCATTTTAGTGTCCATTCAAGAAGAAGGAGTTATCAAGCAAGCTTTGAGTGGCATTGGGCTTCAAGAATCTGTATCTAGTTCACCTTGAGGAGCTTCTCGAGGTATAAAGCTTTGATCTTGCCTTCTTACTCTTTAGATCTAGTTAGGGTTTTCTTTATGGTCCCTTTTGTTGGTTTTGAACCTTCTCTTGAGAGTTGAGCAACTCCAGAGGTTGAAATGGTTAGATCTGAGCCTTGTGAGCATGCTAGATGCATAAAGGTGCTAGCTTGGGGAGTATCTAGACTCCATGCAAGAGTTTGGAGCCTTATATGAAGTCTTAATGTGAATAATGAAGTATTTAAGTCCCGTAGAGCATGCAAGGGCATAAAGTTTCCAACTTTATGCCCTAGGACGTCTTAATGAGCTCAAATCTGGGTTTGGACGTTAGAACATCGAGTATTAAGCACTTAATGGAAGGAAGTGCTTAACCTGTTTGTATGCTGGGAGTAAGTTAGTGTACGTCACGCGTACTGCTCAAGGACTCAGTACGTTGCACGTACCAGGGTGGTACGCCAGGCGTACGTACAACAGTTGGACTTGGATTTGTTTTGGGCCTTCGAGATTTTAGGTCTCAATTAGTCATTGGGCCTGGTCACGTTTTGGGGTTAGTGGGCCAGATTATCTATTTTGGGCCATGGATGTTATGGTTGGGCTTTATTGGGCCATGAGGCCCATTAATGATTTTGGATATGGACTTCGGGCCCATTAACTAAGGAAGACTTTTTGGGCCATTGTGGAAGGACTTGTGGATTTAGGTTCTCCACTTAGATGGTGTTTGATCCTAACATTGAGTAATGTAATTATTGTTCAGCACGGGTGTTTACGGACTGTTAGGAGAGCAGCCTTCGGATTCTTCAGACAGAGGTGAGTCTCCTCACCATACCAATGGGTCTAAGGCACCAAGGCCGGCCCATTATTTGTTATGTGATGTGCTAATTGGTTATGCAATATGTGATATGCTAGTTATTTGTGAAACTTGCATGAAAGACCTCAGGGGTTCCCGAGGTACCTATGTGTAAGACCTTGGAGGGTTTTCGAGACATCCTTAGTAAAGACCTTGGGGGTTCCCGAGGCTTTTGGGCTAAGACCTCGGGGGGTTCCCGAGGCACCCGAAGTAAGACCCTGTAGGGTTTCCAGGGAATCCTTGGGCTAAGACCTCTGGGGGTTCCCGAGGCACCCGGAGTAAGACCCCGGAGGGTTTCTAGGGCATCCATATACGTTTTATGCATGGCTTATGTGATATATGTAGCTTTATGGCTAATATGATATGTGATATGTGGATTGTATGTGCGGTATCCTCTGGGGAACTCATTAAGCATTAGCTTACAGTTTGTGGATTTGTTTCAGTTACATCTGATCCCAAGGGAAAGGGCAAGGCATGATGGCACGACGTGCACTCTCTCAGGCGTTTTTTGGGACACTCTGATGAATTGAAATAAAATTGTACTTAATATGGATTTCGGAAACAATTGTATTTGAGAATCTCAACGATCATGGATAATGTTTTGGTTAATCAAAAATGAAAATTTTCTTTTGAAAATTGGGTCGTTACAATTTCTTCATATTCTTCGCAACAATGTAGAACAACGATATCCAATCGCAAGGATTCATGAATGGCAGATTAGCCAAAGTGAATTCGTGAAGAACATGATTAGCACCTCGGAACCCCTTGAATTGTATATTCAGAAATTCTTCTGTCTAAACTGGCAAGCCAACCTTCAGTCCCACAATCCTTTTTAAACTACATGACTCATATTGCGGTTTCGCATATTTTAGGTAGAACGAGAAGAGTATTTGATTTACAGCTTTATTGGAGATCAAAGATTTTTCAATCTTTTTAAAGCATCTGAAGAGAAAGGCTCTTGGAGTCATGGGAAAATCCAGCTGACACTCTATATCATTGTTTGTGTCGAAGGAGGTGGTTGGCTCCAACCAATAAAGATTAGGATCATCAATAGCTTCCTTTTGTATACGTTCAATAGACCAGGCCGGAAACAAGGATTTCTGATTTTCAAGAATCAGTTTTGAATTTTTGACATCAGCCTCTTCAGCATCAATTTTCTGCCTGAGAGCATAAAATACAGGACCGGTGATCCAATGATGGATCAGGTGTTATTAGCAATATACTTACAATCCACTTATATGGAAACCAGGTACATGTAACGTCCAAAAAAAGTAAAAATTTCATTTTAAATAAGTTCAAACCATTCCTTTATTATACCAAAAGACGATCAGAGTCAAAGTATTCACAAAACATCATAGTAATTCGTAAACATTCAATGCAGAATTAATCTCCAGGGGATGCAGTGTGATCAAGTCATGCCCTTCCTTTTGAAGCCAGAAGTACTTGAAACATTTTAAACATAAACTCTAAGCACAAAGCATAGTGAGTTCCCCAAAATACCGCATACCATACATACAATTGCCAATGGCTACCCACATGGTCTTACAATCCAAGTGACATGGGTTACCCCCATGATCTTTCATGCAATTTTCATGGACTTCCCCTCATGGTCCTTCATACAAAATTCCATGGGCTACCCCTATGGTCTTTCATGAAATTGTCGTTGGCTGCCCCATGGTCTTTCATACAAATGCCACGGGCTACCCCCAAGATCTTCTATGAAAGTATCACAAAGACAACTAGCATTCCACATAACATAATCTGGTAGGCTGGCATTGGTGTCTTCGACCCACAAGTACAGTGATAAGACTCACCTCAGTCAGCTATCAAAGAGAAAACATGAGCTAGAGCTACTAACCCCCGAACTCCTTACACTATCAATTCACGAAATCATCCTTAAGTCAAAACAAAGGTAAAAACTTCAAACCGACAAGTGCTTAGACTAAGAATAACTCTTCTAAGGGTATAAGACCATTTTGCCCTTCTCGAGACCTACCCCTATGGTTGACCAAAAGTCAACGGGTCAAAAAGTCAAGGTCCACTTTCGTTAACTACGCCACATGGATTCCACTATTGAGAAATCAATCTGATTATTATGTTATTGAGATATTATTTTCATTTGAGATGTATGGATAATGTTTTTGGAATACTGGTTTATTTAAATTAAAAATGAAATTTTTGGATCATATTTTTGGGACGTTACAATGCTATGAGAGGTCTATTAGGTGGTAGTGAGCTATATGATTTGTAATTACATGTATTATGTGCCTACTTGATCTCTGATTGTTTATATGTCGAAATATGGTAACGGATGAGGTTGAGGTAGTCCTGCTGTGTGATGTAGTCCAAGAGACCAGGTGTAGGCCGGTTGTAAGCCGTAGGCATGGAGCCTCGGGAGGAGCGGCTGGGTTGAGGCGGCAGACCAACATACCCAGGGCAATCCAATCGATGACTGTCGGCCCAGTATACATGCTTGTATGTGTTCTGTTGTGATCGGTATTTTGAGGGAACTCACTAAGCTTTATGCTTACCCAGTTGTTGTGGTTTTCCATGTATCATAAGTTCGTGGGAAGGTGAAGGTGTGACTGTACACACTCATCAGCAGCATTGAGGATTCCGCGTTATTATATTTCTCCGATTTTCGATAAATGTAACTTGGAATAAATGGTTTCTCTTAAAAATAGATTTATAATTGGTAAGTTTTACCTTCACAAAAATGGAAATTTTTTATTGTAAAAATAGGACATTACAAGTTGGTATCAGAGCCATAGTTTGAGGGATTTGGAGAAACACTTGTGTGACTACAAACTCAAGCTAGGATCTGAATTTCAAAAAATGTTTTTGAAAAAGAAATCTTACAATAAAAGGGTTGGGTTAAGGACATGGGCTCGATCTCTTATCATGTTCTTGTTTGATTATTGGCTTGGGATCGAGAATATGGACCTTTGACTTAATCTTTGTTTTACAAGAAGATGTGGTGTGTACAGTCAGCCAGAGAATTGCTTAAAGTCTTCCATAACTTGTCCATGCTTAGACTAAGAATAACTCTTCTAAGGGTATAAGACCATTTTGCCCTTCTCGAGACCTACCCCTATAGTTGACCAAAAGTCAACGGGTCAAAAAGTCAAGGTCTACTTTTGTTAACTACGCCACATGGATTCCACTATTGAGAAATCAATCTGATTATTATGTTATTGAGATATTATTTTCATTTGAGATGTATGGATAATGTTTTTGGAATACTGGTTTATTTAAATTAAAAATGAAATTTTTGGATCATATTTTTGGGACGTTACAATGCTATGAGAGGTCTATTAGGTGGTAGTGAGCTATATGATTTGTAATTACATGTATTATGTGCCTACTTGATCTCTGATTGTTTATATGTCGAAATATGGTGACGGATGAGGTTGAGGTAGTCCTGCTGTGTGATGTAGTCCAAGAGACCAGGTGTAGGCCGGTTGTAAGCCGTAGGCATGGAGCCTCGGGAGGAGCGGTTGGGTTGAGGCGGCAGACCAACATACCCGGGGCAATCCAATCGATGACTGTCAGCCAGAGAATTGCTTAAAGTCTTCCATAAGGTTCTTTTAGGAACTGTTGGATAGTAATGTCTGATTTATGTGATGCCTTGTGGTATAGAGAATTGCTTGTTATATGTTATTTGACTGAGGACCCTTGATCTAGGCTTTCTTTCCTGTTCCTTGTTTGGTTGTGGCGCTATAGTAGGATCATCAATCCGGGTGTCTATTTCACCTTTGGGTACACATGGTTATGCATTCCTTGGAGAGTTGGTTATGTATCCCTGTGTATAGGGTGTTGTTATGCTATAGTGTATATATATATATATATATATATATATATATATATATATATATATATATATATATATATATATATCCTTGTATGTTACGATACAATAAAAGTGGTATGTTAGCTAAAGTACCAGTAGGCTGGTTTGTTGGATTAATGTCTAAGTCCATAACTATAATTGGTAAGACTTGACCCGACCCGGCATGGTCCATTTGGGTTGCATGGCATCATGCATTTGGATAGACTATAATGAGAGAAATAACACTTAAGGTTGGTTAATATATTATAAGTTCTAATATATTAATAAGGTTATTTAATTAGTATTGATCAAGAATTAATTTGGAATTAATTAAGTGATCAAAAGGAGACTAATTAAATATATGGGTTGATTGTGTAAATCATTCATTCTTATATATGTAGGCTTGTGATCCAAGATTCCTTATGTTGGACTAAGTCCATGGGGTGACCCATGGATACTCCATGGAGGTTAAAATCCATGGAGCATAAGGAATGGGTAAAGTTATGAGTTACATGGTGTAACCCTAATAGCCACCATATAAAAGAATCACATGGCTCAAGAAATCGTGCACTAATGTGTGAGTGTGAGGGCTAGACGATTTCAAGGAGTGTTCAAGTTTCTCTCAAGTTATTCCAAGTGTATTTGGTGTTGTGTGAACCATTTGAGGTGTCACACTTGGGGCACTAGGTACTCAAGCTTCATGAAGACATTCTACATCAAAGAGGTATGTATTCTATCTTGTTATATTTATTATTTTGTATGCTAGATTAGGATAATACCTTGGATGTTCATAATTGTATGTATAATAGAGAAAACATAGATCCAAGGTATTTAGGGTTGCATGTACACTTAGGAGTGTTAGAATGCTCATAACCCAACAGTGGTATCAGAGCCAGGTTTGTTTTCTTGTTATACTTGCAAAAGTAGCTGAAAAATCGAGTTGGATGCATATATTCGATTGTTTTGGCTGGAATTGGACTAGGAACATTACCCTAAGATGTTTTTGGACTTATAAACTTGTTTTTGATGTGGTAATGTTCATGCTAATCCAATTTCTAAGATAATTGTCATAATTTCAAGATTTGTATTAGTTTGTATGTTCATGCTAATTTCTTGAAGATTGATGATTTGAATTATCTTGTTCTTATGAGGTTCTTAGATTAATAGAAAAGTTGTGTGAAATAGTTGTTTTCAATCCATTTTAATCTAAGAGTTGATTCCAAAGTGTGTTTTTGTAACTTGTCCTCAAGTTATATGAAAAGTCACATTTAAGAATCATAAAACTCATAAAAGTTGGCAAAGGTCACAAAATGAAGAGTCTCTTCATTAAATTAAAAAAAAAGTGTAACCTTAATTAGTTCCATAAGTTACAATAAAAAAAGGTTATTTTTTTATTAATTAGTTTAAAGTATTCCATAACTTGTCCTCAAGTTATGGAACTTGAAGAGTTTTTTTTTTTAATTAAAACTACTTTAAACTCATAAGTTATGGAATTACTTAGTTTTGAATAGTTTCAAAACTTGCCCTCAAGTTTTGGAATTTGAAAAGTTTTCACTTATGAATACTTTAATTCCAAGTTAGCCCTTAGAATTTTAAAAGTTAAAATTCAACCCTTATACTTTATAATATTATAAGTTAATAATATTTATATATATGTATAAGAGTAAAGTGAGTCTTACCGTTAGTAGGCCTCATTCACGAAGCCGGTCTATAAGGGGGGTATAAGGTTACTGCCTATAAAATGGCAGTTTAATGGGTGTCCACTCTCACCCACCGCTTCCTTGACTGGTGGAGGGTCGTTAGCCGAACGGGTAGGACAAGGACTATAATTCTCCTTTCATTAAAAGTATTAATGATAAATACTAAGTAACTAAACTCTTATTAATACCCAATCTTAGTTACTTAGGAAAATGTGAATTTGGTGCTAACCCATGAAATTACACTTTGCACTTTGCTTAAGTCGGTAGTGGAGCGTGTGTGGTTAACCGGCACACTAACCTGGACTTAACAAGGTAGGCAAAGGGTAACTTAATATTTATCATAGTATCGGTGGAGCGTGTGTGGTTAACCGGCACACTGATTAAGGGGTAAATATTAAGGGTACCAAGTATATTTGCATGGTTATTCACACCTTGTTTTGTGATCCTCGGCATCCCAGTCACAAAACCTGAAGGGCACACTCGAGATTGAAACATGCCTTTGAACAGTTCAATGAATCTCAAAGATCTAGGACTTTCAAATCCAATTAAAACCTAATAAATTATTTCGTTTTTCATGGTGGAAATTGGTGAATCGTCATTCACCTACCTTCAAATATTTTATAGCTTGGATTACGGCATCCCTCTTCTAAGTTATAAAATAGTTTGTTGGGTCCTAGCCTTAATATTTCATATTGGGTGTCATATTAAGGACTTTAAATCAACTATCTTGAATATCTCCCAAAAAGATGTCTGGTCTAGACATTTATGATCTTCCCAAATCTCTTGAAACAAGCTTTCCTAAATGAAGATGATGTCCCATGGATATCATACTTCTTTCACCTCCTCCAATTATTCTCCCTAACCCACAAGTTCCTAAAAAGTTTAAGATCACTCAAGCCCTATTGGCAAGGCAAGGTCTAGGTGTGATCACATCTTGGAGATGTAGTCACATATTGACAAGCCGGGAGAGTTGGGTGTCAAAGTCTTGAAAAAGTTGGTGGCTCAACTACTTTCTAAGTCACATAGTGAGTTCTTTTGGGAATCCTATGAAACAGACTAAGACAAGACCCTTAATGATCTTATCTATTTGCTAAGATCAACTTCCTAAAACGCTATGGACATTGACAATGATGACATTGGATATCCAGTAAAGCTCTCTCTTCCCAATGGAAAGGGATCGGCCATAGTCAACTCGGTTGACCCAATGGTAAAGAGAGAGGCGAAGTCTGAGATAGTCCCATTATCAAGCGTCCATAGGTAACTATTGCCAAAGGAAGGGGCATTGGTTACGAAGCTGCCAAATTTACCTAAGGATGTTAAAGTCAATAAGTTTGGCTCTACTTCAGGTAAAGTCCATTGTCTAACTCTATTAAGTACATGTTGATTCTGATCGCGAAGATGGATTTCAATCGCATGGTTCGGTGATCAGAATTTTGGGCTATTACTTAAGAGTTATGATATTTATATTGCTTAGGAATAGATAACAACAAGGTTTTCATATGGATTGTAAGGATAAGTTTTTCCGCAAAGTTTTAAAATAAAAGAAGAAGGTTTTGATTTTATTTATTTTAAGTATCCTTACAATGGCATTTGTGAAAAGTTGTTGCTTATAAGATTCCATTGATAGCAATATTGGAAAAATGGATTTGATTCTTTCGGTTGTGGTAGTGTCTAATATTACCAAATAAGGAAAGATTCTCATCACCCAAGGTTCAGTTGGACCGAAACTTGGAATCATGCAAGTTGTATAGTATGATGAATGAGAACTTTCAGCTTGGAAAATTAAGACTAATTCCTTATGTGAATAAGGAAAGGACTAAGGGATCGAGTACACATTCTTGTGCACTGGTCAAGTCCACCACAAAAGATCAAGAAGACTATTCGTCATGATTTACTTAAGTTCAGTAAATATGGTTATACTTATAAGTTTAAGTATAAGTCTGTAGCATTGGAGAAGTTTCAATGTGAGACAGAACGAATAAGAAGAATCAAAGTATGGCAGAAAGATAAAAGTTTCTCAAATCTGAAAAGATGGGAGAGTACTTTAGTATCATGTTTATGATCATCTTAATGATTAAGATACCATATCACAATTGGTCCTCTAAAGACAAGAAGAGGAGTCATGAATTGTTGAAATGGTTAAATCAAAAAGATGAGTCATACTTCGTTCCAAAACAATTCTTAGAGTCATACTCCAAGATTGTAACTTGAGTGACATATCTTAAAGAGGGTTTGTTAACACTAGTCAAATGTAAGAGTAAAAGGTTATCTACTCTTGTACATTTGAAATTGGTAAGTTGTGATGTTTTGGATAAAACAGAGACCAACTTAGGCCAATTGTGTAAAGTGTTAGTCTTGATAAAGAATCCGCACTATCTCTTGAATATTTGACAAGGGAGTCTTATATGTCAAGAGGACAGTGGGAGTCTTAAAGCTCTTGAAAGTTTCAAGACTTAATCAAGAATAAAACCTAAAGTCCTTCACTAGCACACGACTTGAGCAATGGCAGGCACCTGAGCTGCCAAATGGCAAGAATTTAAGATTGCACAAGTTTAATCAATATGAGTTTGGATTTGTCACTAACCTTGTCTTGTGATTATGGTTTTGACAAATTCACATGGATAAGAACACATACACTATTAAATCTAAGTGGCATAAGGTTTCTCTCCGATTCATGAAAATGATGGTGAGGAAACACTTTCACTAAGTAGATTTTAGCTAGATAGAAATTGTGATATTTGCATTCTCAAAGTCGTTAGTGGAGCGTGTGTGGTTTACCGACACACTAACATGGACTTGTGAGAAGTGACAAAGGTCTAAACAATTGAGACTATGATTACGGAATCCCTTTTCATAGTTCTAAAATTGTTTAGACACACATGTGAGCTATCTAAGAGAGGTGTATGATTTTGATAAAGTTTTATCAAAACAATCTGAACTTTGGTAAGAAAGTCAGCTGATTTCTGAGTACATGTCAAAGCTAGTGGGAGCATAAGTGTTATGCTAATAATCATCATGTTAGTGGGAGCATGATAATTATGACAAAGGTTGCAAGTTAGCAATGTTAATTATAGAAAACAAAAGTTTCAATTCGTGAGGTTGCAGGGGTTGAAAAAGTTGTTTTGCTATATTTAAGGGAGAGGAAATTATACTTCATTTCAATTCTAAAAGCTTAGATTGAGATTTTAATCGTATTTAATCAAGGATATATGCTCAACATAAGGAAATTCTATATATGGGTCCATTATTTGCGTTCTAAAATTCGATTATGATTACGGCATCCCTTTTCATAATCTGAATTTTGAGAACTTGGCAAATTGAAATGGAAATATTATAGCAAAAGACTGGTTTAGTCTTTATGTGAGACATCATGAATCGTGTCCCATATGCTTCGGATATAGGATCGATTACATGTGCTATATTCATCCTTTCTAAAATTTTCCAAATGACTGGGGCATTATGAAGGGAAAAGGTCTAGAATTGGATATGACTAAAATGATTAAGCAATTGTCGAGGACAATCTAAGGTTTACCAAAGATTGGTTGCTCAAGGACAGTTGTAAGTATAATGTTAATTCTGGAAGGACCATATTGACATAATCTGTAAGGAGGCAACTCTTGTTCAGAAGTGATAGTCAAAATGGAATATGGATATGTTTCAAAGTTAGAAATTATTCAATCTGTGTAAGATTAGGAAACTTAATGAAAGAAGGATGTTTCCAAGGAGCTAATCTCCTTTGGAATGCTCTGTAATGATTGTTGTCAAGTCTTTCTGACTTTGTGCATAATCATTAAGAGGATCAATGCATATAAGTTTAGAATCTAACAGATTTCAGTAAATGGCATGAATTTGGAATTCTTGCATTTGCAGTAAGGATTTGGGACTGTGAAAAGAGGATCATTGGAGTGATGTTTAATTGATCTATTTTACAAAGTAAAGATCATAGACAAACATAGTATGCATACTTGGTGTATGGCATGACTAGTGTTTAGAAAACATAGTGTACATGCTTGGAGCATGGGACAACTATTGTTTTAAATTCAAGTATAAAGTTGATAAAACCGAAACAATGAATAATGAGTAATCAGTATGGTGATAAATAAAAGTGTTTATTTATATTCATAGGGTTTGATACCATATTTGATTCATTTATTCTTGTGTTTCACTTTGCATGTTTTGACTTCCAGAATAACTAAGTCGCTCTTCCTGAATGATTAAGTTATTCAAACCATCCACAGTCGGTCATATGTTGGAAGTAGATATGAATCAAGACTGACATGGGTTGGTTTGTAGAGGTCCAAGTTGGTGGACAAAGTGGTGCTACAACACTCATGAGTGCTCATAAGTTCTGAGTATTGGATTCAACCCGCGCTCATTTGAATCACTTCATGGATTTTATCACGAGTGATCATGAGACGATAATATCTTATATTCTTCAAACCTAGAGATATGAGTTGTTACTATGAGTTGGTTATACGTTGATTGCACGAAAACGCATTGGTAACTCGATGTTATAAAACGTGCCTTTGTGTATGATTCAACAAGTAGTAGAACAAGCCATATGAGTCGAAGTTTATCCATTCCTTTTACCTTCGGGATAAAAGCGATATATGTGGGCCCCTCGATGATTTAAAGATGATACATGTGAGTGCTTGGCCAAGCCAGGACTGATTTGATTTGTTCAATTAGTCAGTCGTCATAAATCGGAAATCGGGAAACAACAAATGGATAGAGAGAATGATTTATAATCCATGTCTCAGTCCATATGATATCTAGAATAGAGGAATATATGATCCCTTATCTAATGGACAAGTCATTGACTAAGGTCAGAGTTCATCGACAAGGTCAGAGTTCGACAGAAGCTTTTGAGAGCTACGATTACTGATCGGTTCCTGAAGTCATACGCAATAATAGTTTTAGACTTATCCAAGTGGGAGACTGTTGGATTAATGTCTAAGTCTATAACTATAATTGGTAAGACTTGACCCGACCCGGCATGGTCCATTTGGGTTGCATGGCATCATGCATTTGGATAGACTATAATGAGAGAAATAACACTTAAGGTTGGTTAATATATTATAAATTCTAATATATTAATAAGGTTATTTAATTAGTATTGATCAAGAATTAATTTGGAATTAATTAAGTGATCAAAAGGAGACTAATTAAATATATGGGTTGATTGTGTAAATCATTCATTCTTATATATGTGGGCTTGTGATCCAAGATTCCTTATGTTGGACTAAGTCCATGGGGTGACCCATGGATACTCCATGGAGGTTAAAATCCATGGAGCATAAGGAATGGGTAAAGTTATGAGTTACATGGTGTAACCCTAATAGCCACCATAAAAAAGAATCCCATGGCTCAAGAAATCGTGCACTAATGTGTGAGTGTGAGGGCTAGACGATTTCAAGGAGTGTTCAAGTTTCTCTCAAGTTATTCCAAGTGTATTTGGTGTTGTGTGAACCATTTGAGGTGTCACACTTGGGGCACTAGGTACTCAAGCTTCATGAAGACATTCTACATCAAAGAGGTATGTATTCTATCTTGTTATATTTATTATTTTGTATGCTAGATTAGGATAATACCTTGGATGTTCATAATTGTATGTATAATAGAGAAAACATAGATCCAAGGTATTTAGGGTTGCATGTACACTTAGGAGTGTTAGAATGCTCATAACCCAACATGGTTATCATCTAGTGGAGTGCCCTAAGGGTCGTATGTGGTCATGTAGGATAGCCTGAGAACTCTTGATCTAGGCTTTCTTGCCTGTTCCTAGTTTGGTTGAGGCTCTAGAGTAGGATCATATGTTTTGGTGGCTATCTCACCTCTGGTTACTTATGGCTATATATTATGCAGTTATTAGCTGGTAGCGGAGAAATGTGTTGTGAGAGGTCTTGTAGGCGGTAGTAAACTATATGATAGGCAATTGCTTGTATTATGTGCCCACTTGATCCCTAATTGTTTATATGTCGACATATGGTGGTGGATGAGGTTAAGGCAGTCCTGTTGTGTGCTGTAGGCCAAGAGACTAGGTGCGGGTCGGCTGTAAGCCGTAGGCACGGAGGCTCGGAAGGAGCGGTTGGGTTGAGGCGGAAAACCAACATACATGGGGAAAGCCAGTCCGATGACTGTGGTTCCAATATGCATGCTTGTATGTTTTCTATTATGAGCGGTATTTTGGGGGAACTCACTAAGCTTTATGCTTACCCACTTGCTGTTATTTTTCAGGTATCATAGGTTCGTGGTAAGGCGAAAGTGTGATTGTACACACTCATTAGAAACATTGAGGATTACGTGTTATTATATTAATCTGATTTTCGATAAATGTAACTTGGAATAACTGGTTTCTCTTAAAAATGGATTCATAATTTGGAAGTTTCACCTTAATAAAAATGGATTTATAATTTGGAAGTTTTACCTTAATAAAAATGAAAGTTACCCACTTGTAGTCCATTCATAACACTGATTCTCTAGCTAGAAACAAATGGATTATCACACACCTTGCCTAAAAATTCCTAATCATCAGTTCATCGCGAGAATCATTCATAAATTCAAGAGGCATCATTCTCATGGTTGGGATACATCAACAAAAGTTTTTCGTTCCTGATTCATTTCCCTGATTCCTGAAGCAATAATCTAGTACCTGACCTAACTATATTCAAAGAAAGCACGCCCTTGACCTCATCTCAAGGAAACCATACCACAAATATCCTCTTGTGCATTCCCATACTGCCATACCTATAGCCAAAGAAAACCACAATTATCTAGACCCATGCTGGGTCTACCCACAACTCTAGAAATCACATGTTTGCTCTCTCTTTCCTCAGAACATGGAAGGCCACAAGTACATAAACCATGTCGAAGATAGTGACATCTCTGCCAATTATTCAGCCTCCGACTGCAATCCTCAATCCGATCTTCACAATTGCTTCCTTCTTGATTCCAACGACTTGACTGGCACTATCTTGAGCAAGGACCTCAAGACCTCAAAAACAACTAACTCACCTAGGTCTGCACCATTCAAAACTAGACTGACATAGGCACTAAGGCCCATACAATAACCAGACACATCCCCAGTCCGAACAACCATAACCGATAATCCAATAAAGACGGAAACACACTATAGTGAATCTTTGTGCCAAACCATACAGTCTACCCTCCATCAAATCCTTAGACTCCACGAAATCCTCCTAGATTCGAGTATGGATACCGTGCTTTTAGTAGTACAGGCACAATACTACCTTCCACACCTATCCATACTTTTCTCAATAATTATCCTAGATTCTCTAAGTAACTACTCGTGTCCACTACCATCTGATCCAAGCACATATACCCTCTCTCAAACGAGAACATGCTGCTAATCTTCCTAGATTCTCCTTCTAGGATCTTACTTCCCACATAATCATGTTCTAACATTGTTCTTGATTCACAAGGAACCCTACCTCATCCCGCTCTCAGTTTCAAAGAAAAACTTCTACCAATGTCAACCAACCACCTTACAAATACAATCACATGTAAAAAAGATTGAACAATCCTCCAACGGAAAGGTCCTACACTACAAGGTTAGACGCAGGCGAGAGCTGCGCAATAGAGCCAAATATTTCATTCTAAAACCATTTAATCTTTGTAGCATGCAACATAACATATTCTCTTAATAGTTAGTTAACATCAATATAGGCTCCACAGAACACAAAGCAAGCAGCATTTGAGTAATCCATCAAGTCACTTCCACACGCGACACTCGTGAACCTTGCTACATAACACCTTCCTCATACTAACCTTGCTACACAATGGACGCAGAAGAGACTCCCTATAATACCTTCTAACTACCTCACGAATACAATTACATGCCACATGCACTAAATAATTCTTCGACTGCAAGGTCTCCCATTACAATGGTTAGACTCAGACGAGAGCTATGCAATAGAGTTAAACCTAGCCTTCTAAAATTATCTAATCCTTGCAACATGTAACATAATATATTCGCTTAATAGTTAGCAGCTATTCTTTAAGGTCTCTAAAAACACAAAGCAAGCAGCATTCAAGCATCGAGTAATCTAACCCATTGCATCACCTAAACTTGTCATTCTATCCATCATTTGAAATCCATACTAGCATGTAATTCCAAAAGCTCAATCAACAGACATATAAATGCATCTCTCTTAGAATTCTATAATGCAAATCCTGAGCAAATCCTTAGCCCTAATCTAGTATGCAATTCTCATGTACTCATACCAAAACATTAAGCATAACACATGTATGGGTATTTTGGGAAATACTTACTTGAGTTCGGCTGATTGCATGCATCACACCCCTTTTTCTTAAAAACCTTTTTGGAAAACTCATTTTCTTTTAAAAGATTCTATTAACTCCTCGGTTTGAGTTCAGACAGACCCGAGAGTGTTCCCAAATCCCGCAAACTAAGGATTTGATACCAACTTGTAACATCCCAAAAATACCAAGTAAAATTTTCATTTTAAATAAGTTAAAACCATTCCTTTATTGTTCCAAAAGACGACCAGAGTCAAAGTATTCACAAAACATCATAGTAATTCGTAAACATTCAGTACAGAATAAATCTCCAGGGGATGCAGTGCGATCAAGTCGGACCCTTCCTTTTGAAACCAGAAGTACATGAAACATTTTAAGCATAAACCTAAGCACAAATCTTAGTTAGTTCCCCCAAATACCATATAACATACATATAATTGCCATGGGCTACCCTGAAGGTCTTACAATCCAAGTGACATGGGCTACCCCATGGTCTTTCATGCAATTTTCGTGGCCTGCCCCTCGTGGTCTTTCATACAAATGTCATGGGCTACCCCTATGGTCTTTCATGCAATTGTCCTGGGCTGCCTCCATGGTCTTTCATACAAATGCCACGGGTTACCCTCGGGGTCTACCATGCAAGTATCACAAAGACAACTAGCATTCCACATAACATAATCCAATGGGCTGGAATTGGTGCCTTCAACCCACTTGTACAGTGAGAAGACTCGCCTCAATTAGATACCAAGATAAAAATTACGTTGCCAGGAATTTTTTTATCTTGTACTAAAGCTCAAAAACTAAAACTTTAAAGTACATACCTTTTTATTAAAATACTACGGAAGCTTTGTTACAATGGTGGTGGTGGTGATTGTAGGTGAATGGATTCGATGATCCCAAACTTAGAACTTATGCCCTTATATAGATGGGCTTACAAACTATTGGACAAGAATAAAAACGTAAGCGATGACGTTTAAACAAGGGCCATTATTTAATTTGTTACATGTGGCCGACAATCTTGATAATTATAAAGATACTTTTAACAAGTGGTGGGGACTTCTTGAAGATTTCTGAACATCCAAACAACTCAACTTTTGAAAACCCGTGATATGTGAAATAACTTCACATACGGGCCCTTCTAGCTTTTGGATAAAGGTATGGATCCATGGGACGATTTCAAAGAGAAAACACGAGCTAGAGATGCTGACCCCTGAACTCCTTACACTATCAATTCATCAAAACATCCTTACGTACAAAAAAACAACATAAAAAAATCAAACCCCGACAAGTCCTTAGACCAAGAGTAACTCTTCAAAGGGCAGAAGACCATTTTGCCCTTCCCGAGACCTACCCCAACAGTTGACCAAAAGTCAACGAGTCAAAAAGTAAATGTCAACTTTCATTGACCTACGTGTTGCATACTCCAGCTCTACGCATGTCGTATAGCCTTATTTTAGAATATGGGTCCAACCAGGCTGTGCACTGCATAACCTTAAGTACGTCTTGCATACACCTCCAGATCCAAAACTTCATTTTAAGCACTTAATACATTAAGAACTTTCACTAAGTCTCAGATCTAATTCTTACTAGCTCCATAATGGATAAAGTTTCCAACTTTTTCCATTAGGTTGATCCAAACACCCAAGATCTAGTCTTTAAGTCTCAAAGGAACCAAAAATGCATTTTCTCAACTTAATCTATTAAGTCCAAGTCTCCAACCTTCAGATCTTAATCGATATGATGTTTAGATAGATAAATTTTCCAACTTTATCCATAACATGATCACAAACTTTCAAGATCTAAATTTTATGTACTAAAATAATCAAAGAGTGGCAAATTTGACAAATAACTAGATCTATGAAACTAATGAGCAACTTAGAAGCTTTTTACTCACAATAGTCTAGTTATAATGTAATCTTGCTAGATCTATACTTGAACTCTTCTTATATACTCTTTGCCACCACCTTGCTTTTCAAGATTTAACATTCCAATGGAGAAATAAGCTCATAAATGATGCCAAGGCTCAAAACAATTGAGAGGAGGCTAAGGTTTCTCAATGAATGATCTTAGGTAATGGAGGCTGGTCATGAGAGGGTTTCCCATAAGTTAGCACCCTTAAATAGAGCTCAAAACCGAAGATTTAAGGTTCTGATCTGCCCAAATTACGCCCTACGTAACATAAATTACGCCATGCGTAATCCATTAAACCCACATTATGCTTTTAGTTACGCCCTGCGTAATCCAAAAATCCCCAATTTCCACTTCAACATCAAACAACCATAACGTTTTTTGTTTCAATTTCGTTTTCGGCGTTTTTTATATGCATAGAAAAGTATTGAAGAGCCCCACAATCATATCTAACTACCTTTGACTTCAAACATATTGAACTAAAATCATTAATTCATGAAAGAAGTCTGAAACATCATTTTTCCCATTTTACCATTTGATTCCAAAACACAAACTAAGAGTTTGGATCACATAACCAATATTATCCACATTCAATAGGGTCTAAACCTTATTCTCTTGAAGTCCAATGCCTTTACTTGATCAATTTATTGTCCATAATCTCAAAATAAGAGACTTCTCGAAACAGGACAATACGTCAATGATTGAAAAGATCTGGATGTTACAAATAGATAAACACAAATCAAATCACATACTAGCGCTTATGAATCGTTTTTGTTAATCAAAAAACAATTTTATTACCGTATTTTCTAAATAAAAAAAAAATCCTGAACCAAACCAATTTTTAAACCTAAAAAACGATTTTTAACAAAGCAAGTTGTGGTTCCTAAATGCAGTTTCATCCAACTCAACACACTGCACAATGCGGTTCTTGGTACAACTTCAAGCCTTGTATTTTAGATGCTTATGATTGCGAAATCAAGGTAAAGTTGCTTACAATGATTTATTTTGTTATAGCATTTCACTTATGGTTGCTGGACGAAATTTGGTCTCAAAATCTATAGTTTTAGAGTTTTAGTTTGACTTTTACTGATTATCTCACAATAGAAGCAAGTCCAATATTAGAAATTAAGTTAAAACATCCCTTACTTATTGCCCAAGTACATATTCTTAATTCTTAAACATAATTCTTTATAACTATTTAGTCAATTTTATTCTAGAAACATTAAAAAATATATCTTAAGCGCAAAAGCAAATTTGGATTTGAAATCGGAATCTTGGAAACTAAAGAGTAAACCACAATCAATTGACTAATTCCATAAAATATGAAAAAAAGGAAGACCAAATTCTCATCATCATCATCATCATCGTAACATGGCATCTCAAAGAATGAATTAATTAATCAATAAAACACAATCGGATTTAGATTTTTCAAAGCCAAGATATGGAATTGATTCCAAAGTCTTTACCAAACTTCCACTACTGTAATACCCTTTCAATTTGCATGGGAATTAATACAAGTCCTAAAATCGAAAATTATAAAATTAATTACGCTCACTGATCTTTGTTCTTAAGCTAAATCAAGAGAAAAAAAATGAAAAAAAGATCGATTTTGATGAAATTAAGATGATTCTAAGATCAACCCAGAAGTTTCTGCTACAGAAAGAGCATGATTGTGATCTCCTTCGTAAGTAACAATCAACATGCTTGGATCATCCAATGCTCTCTCGACATGTTTCCGAGCTGGGCATCCTCTCACGCTACTGCACTTGTAGTATCCTCTGTGGATTTCAGGGAAGAAATTGAAGAAATTAGAGATGAATTCATGGCGGATTTCATGATTGATTCAAAATCTGTTGGGTTTTTTAAGGCGGAAATGACGAATTAAGAGAGTAATTTTACCTGGGATGTGGAGATCCTTTAATAGGTTTCTGGCCGTATTTTCTCCATGAGTAATCGTCCGGCGGAATATCGGCGAGCTTCATGCTAATTGCCTTAACCCTAATTACCCTCTTCATTCTCAGCTTTCTGAATTATAGAACGAAATGAGATTAAAATTGATAATAAATCGATATGTGTGAACTCAACAATTAAATGGGGGTTGTTCGAATTTTGAATTCTGAATTCTTACCTTCGTTTTGAACAGTGGCAACGGCCAGTAGAACCACCGCTGCACTTGCCGGAAGCGCCATTTTCCGATGAACTACACTTCCTTTTCAAACAAGAAGAAGAACACAACGGAGGCTTACCACCGGCGGAGAGTTGTTTTCCGTCGGAGTCTCCGGTCAACGATGACATAAACGAGCTAGCTCGAGAAACCGCAGGGGAGTAAGAGAAACTAATCGTTTTAGGCAAAGAATCTTTCCTCTGAAACACTGCCGGTTGATTACCGGTAGCCGGAGCCGCCGCAGGCGGCGGAGGAACAAAAGGTACTTGTTGTATAGGTGTTGGACAATAGACTTTATTCTCACCTTCATCCGAAACGACATCGTCCTGTTCGTGGTCCTTCATTATCATCTGATTATGATTCAGATAACCACCATGATTAACAGGAGCTCGTCGGAAACGGGCATGGCCGGTGAGTTCCCGACTGGGTCTTCCCAACAAAGAGATAACCCGTTTGAACTTGGTAACAGCGACATCGGCGACAGCTTTATAATCCGCCGGCGATTGGTTTTGTTGTTGAGACTGGGATTGAGAGAGGAGACGGATGAGCTTTTGGACGCTTTCAAGGCCGGAAGCAGCTTCTTGGACGGCGTTGGTTTCGTCGGAGGTAGTGTTTCTGAAGCCCATGATTAGATCTACGGCGGCCATGGCGGATTAGACCATGAAAATGGTGGTTTGCAGAGATAAGAAGCAGTCAAAATGATTAGATCGGCGAGGTAAATAGGCGAAGAGGGTGAGAAATGAGAAAAGTAAGCAGTGGGTGACTGGCATGTCGTTTTATCAAATCTGCTTAGTCAAAAGTTGGTATGAGTAAGATCCAACCACATAGTCCACCCCCTTTTATTTATTTTCCTAATTTTTTTTTACAAAAAAAAAAAAATAGTTCAAATTTAATTATCAGTAAAGCTTAATTTGGTTAAATTTGTTTTATGATTGTTGTCAAATATTTCACATTTTGTGAGAGCTTGTAGAAATTTTTTTTTATGAAATTTTAACTATGTATCTATTCTATATAATATTTGATATTTAGATATATAGAGATAACGTTTTATTGAACTGGAAAAAAGAATTTAGACATTACGATTAACCAAACTTTCTACAACTGAAACCAAACTCGCAGCTAAAAACCAACTCAAATCAAACTAAATAAACTTTGTTATAGCTTACTTAAACAAAATACCATTGATTAAAGATAGCATGACAAAACAGTAATATGAAATATATTATTAGAGACGCAAGAGAAGTTTAAGAGAAAGATGTTAGAAAAACATAACATATTACACGACAATAACCGAAAAATCCTGGTACTAATTTTGTGTATATAAATCGATGAAGGGGTGATGTTTTATGAAAAAATTATACTCTTATACATACAATTTCAAGTTGAGTAAACAAACTTTTAAGTTTCAACTAAATAATAAAATTATAAACATAACATGTTAAATATCTTAAGATCGTAGTCCAGATCCTAAAATTTGAGTAGGTTTTATTTCAAGATTGATCCTAATATGAATGAAATTGTTTTTCTATTATAAAATCTCAGAACTATAAAATCAATTTTTAAACAACCATATACTTTTGGACATATAACATGTAAATATTATTTGATTTGAATTAAAAGACATAAAAAAAAATAAATGATATTTCGTCAATATTGGACCCATTGAATTTTGTAAAATAAAAAGAAAGTAGAAAAAGAAAGTGAAAGCAAAAGGTCAAAAAAGGAAAAAGGAAGAAGAAATAATTGAGGAGAGGGGCATAGCGGATCAAATACGGTGAGGATTTTGAAATAATAAAGTATTAAACGGCCGATGACTAAATGTTTGACCTTTCTTTTCTTGTGTCGTTTCTATGCTAGTCAACCAAACGTTTCTAGCCGTTGGATTACGTAACTATCTGGATCAATTATATTTTATTTATTATATTTTTGCATTTACTTCAACTCTATAAAACAATAATAACGACAATAAGACTAGGGAAGGGCTGCGGCCCTGCCGTACTTGAATGCCACATCACAGGAACACATCCTCCTCTGGGTGCGGTAGAAGTAATGTGATTGATCCATTTTTCTTGACTTCTTATAATTGGTCTCTTTTATTTATTAAAATAAAAATAAAAAAAATACTCAAGTGTGCCACACCGATACCACTTATGGGTGTGGTATGGAAAAACACACTTTCGTGGTAAAGAGTGAGGTGTCGTCTATGTGACAGTGAAAGGAGTGCAATTTGTATGGCATCATTCCCTCCAACCTAATGAAATTTATATCGAGATGTTGGCAAACAAATAGCTAATATAAGAACATAAACACATAGCTAATATACTTTTAGTTGGTATTTGCAATTTTGTTTGAAAATGGGTTTATCTAAAATAATAATAATAATTAAATAATACTATAAGAACATAAACACAAAAAATATCTACAATATTTTTATTGTTTAAAGTGAACTATTTTGATATTCAAAAAAATAACTAGATAAAATGGCCTCTAAGTTAAAATGTTATTGGATAGTCAACTTTACTCATATTGCTATCTGAAATTTTTTAAGATGAAATCTTTGAAGATAACTATTTATCTATTCAGATGATTTGTATATTATATTTTTTTTTAAATAATAATATATGTTTTAAAATATTACATTATAAAATTTTATGTTGTGTGGGAATCATTATCCTATTTATAATAACTTTTACGTTAAAACTGTCCTATGACTTCATATTAAAATATAGAAAATTGATTATGGAGTCGTCAAAAAACATGTTGATCCTAACATTTTACAAAGTTTAAGAGAAATCTAATTGACACAATAAAAAAAATTTATTGTAATATTTTATTAAATAAAAATTTTATAATTATATTTAAAACTTAAGTTGATAAAATCATCTCATAAAATCCCTATTATGAAAGATCATATACAAATGTTCACTCATTAATAATAAGTTGAAACTGATACAAGCAATTTTCAAAAAGAAGACAAATAATCAGTGTATTACTATTTTCCAAACATCGGATTTCTAGCATTTTTAAAAGAAAATTCATTTATATTATACTTTCATAATCAATATGTTTAAGAAATGTGCCCTCAATCAAAATCAAATCCAAATTGTTTAATCTCTATTAAGTCAAGTTGTTGAGTGGCTTTTTATGGGTTCTAGAGTGGAACTTGAGGATTTAATGTAGTTTTTAGACGACTCTAATATTTTATATGCATGTGACCTTTGGGGTGGGCTTAGACGAGTGCATTTTATATATGTTCTTTATGGAACATCACCGTTGATGCTACATCTTTCTCATATTCAGATGATCATGTCGTCAAAATGTATGTGTTTCTCTAGGAGGTTGTTAAAACATGGCTCCTATTTCCCTCTAATATGGTTTGTAAATGTGTGTGTGTGTGTGTGTGTATATATATATATATATATACACACACACACACACATTTATTTTCGTATCTATTTTGTAATTCGACAGATGAATCCATTGATCACGTTTTTCTATCTTACTCCTTTGCTTCAGACCTCAAGAAATGGACTTTTACTTGATGCAGCTTAGACTTGAGGCTTCCTTCATCAATCGTCACTACGAATGCTTCTTAGGAGATTTTGCACGACTTCATCCAACAAAAAAAAGTTATTTCATCTCTTGGCAAACTTGGTGTTATGGTTTATTTTTAGGGAAATTGAGTAATCTAACCCTTATAAACGACCTTTTTGACAAAAATAACCCACGATTTGTTTTTTGGAAAAATGACCACTTGATCCGGAATATCGTGTTCCGGAGCACGATGTTTTGTTCCGGAGGTGTGCTCTGGAACACGATATTCCCGAGTATTTATGATATCGTTCCGGAGGGGTTGCCAGTTGGTGGGGATTAGGTCCGAAATCTAACACTCTGTACCTTCCGGACTGGAAAAGGGCATTCCGGACTAACGTCCGGAACGGCCGTATATTTCGGAGTGGCGTTCCGGAGAGATAGAATTAGGGTTTTTCTATGTTTTTCTTCCAAATATGCAATACATTTGTGTTTTAATATATTTGTGTGTTCGATACTTTCGAAAAATGTTTCGGAATGAGTACGTATATGAGTTTTTTCCGAGTTCCAGTTTCTAATGGAGGGCAATGGCAGCGTATCGACGGATGTATGCAATATCTTGCTCCGGATTACACATGTTTTGGTGTAGATATAACCAGTGATATCAACTTCGTTGGGTTAGTTACGTTGGTTGCTTCCAAGTCCAGGTTACATACAAATCAATTTCGTTTATCTTTTCAATGTCCTGTATCAAATATAGTTATGAAGATTCTTGACGATAGTGATGTTAGATATTTTATTAGTTTTTTTTACTACTATGCCTCCCAACACAGTACAATTGTTTGTTGTTAATAATGTTATGGATAGTGGTACTAATCGATTTCCCAGGGGAAATCGTTCTAGAAATGGTTCTTTCGGTGCTGGAAGTAACCAAATTTGTAACTTATTACCTATGAAAACCAACCATGTTCCTTCTTACATGGACCCTATACATGGGGGTGATTATATGTCTAAAGGTAAGGTTGTTGTTCATGATGATGCTAATGTTGATGTTGATGAATCTGCGAATGATGAGGCGAAACTAATGATGTTGGTTGATGATGGTAATATAGTTCCACATAGAGAGTCAGTGGAACATTTTCAGAGTTACACTAAATTTGACGGGGATGATCATGAAGATGAAGAAGAGGAAACTTATCCCTTACCACAACCCCGAAAATCATAACAGGAAAAGTTTCTTATTATTTTTTCCAATTCTAAAAAAGACAACCCACCCATTGGGGTATACCTGATCCTTTACAACTGCCGAAATTAGCTCAAAAAAATCTTAAAGGGGCCACAACACACAAATATAATTCCCATCTTAAGTTATTCCAACTCTTCAAAAATTAAGAAGAACTTAAGCTTAATTTAGGATTAAAAAGTATTAGTGAATGTTTCCAATATAAAGTGAAACAATATACAAAAGACAGGTTTGAAGCTATTTGCTATATGGATAATTGTGACTGGCGGATTAGGGCAACAAAACATAATACTACTGATTCATTTCAAGTGGTTAAACTATCGAAGAAACACACATGCTCAAACACACATCTACGTCCCCATCACCGACAAGCCAAGAAAAAGGTATTGTGTCACTTCGTGAAGGGCATATTAGCTGATAGTACAGGTAATATGTTGCGGGGGAAACAGATTCAACAAACTTTAAATGACTGTCTTTGTGTACATGTTTCATACTGGCAAGCATGGAATGCTAAAATGTATGCTCTAAATCTATTGAGAGGGACCCCTGAAGAAAGTTTTCTAAGACTACCTATATACTGTTACAACTTGGAGAAGAAGAATCCAGGGGCGGTTACATATATAAAGACGAGTAATGACAACAAATTTGAATACCTTTTCATGGCTATAGGTTGTGCGGTAATATATTTTATATACCTACTTCTTTATATTTAATGTTCATACACATGTGTTTGCTTTAGTTAGATTTTTAATTATTTTTAATGTTCGAGCGTTTCAAAGATGTTTGCGTCCTATTATTATCATTGATGGCGCACACCTTAAAGGGAAATACTTGGGCGCCATGTTCCTAGCAGTAGGCATGGATGGTAATAACCAAATCCTTCCTATTGCATTTGTTGTTGGGAAAAGTGAAAGTGGAGAGTCATGGATTTTGTTTTTATCAAGACTCAAAGAATGTATTAGGGACATGCCATCTTTGGATATAATATCAGATAGAGCCAATTCAATTGAAATGGTCATTCAAGTTGTGTTCCCGAATGCATATCACTGACTCTGTTGTCGCCATTTATTGATGAATATGAGAACAAAGATCGACAAGCAAGAGAGAACATAGATTTTGTTTTAGGAGGCTGCAAAGGCATACCGAGAGTCTGATTTCAAGGAAATCTTGAGTAGGCTACGCCGTGCACTAAACAATGATTGTCAGATTTGGCTAGACAGAATCAGTAAAGAGAGATGGGCAAGGTCGTGTTTCCCTGTGGTTCGGTACAATATTATGACATCAAATAGTGTCGAGTCTGTCAATGGTGGTGTCATCGACGTAATGCTGGAGGTAAGTGTTTCCCTATATTGTAATAGTTCAATGATAATTGTAGTGTAATTTAATGTGCATGACAACGTATACGTAAATGTTTGTTATAGCTGAAAGCAAAAAAGATGTCACTGAGTATGCTGAGAAGGTCATCGATGGGAGGATCAACAAATCATTGGGTTTTCGGGTATACCAAATTAATCAAATCAGATATGAGGTGACTAACCAAATGAAGAATGTTATAGTAAACTTTGAAAGTCGTCACTACACGTGTGGGAAATGGCAATTGTCGGATATACCTTGTACTCATGCTATGGTGGTATTCAAGGAACTAAGATATCAACACTGCAGTGCATGGGTGTCATCGTACTTCACAATGGAAACATATCGTTCAACATATGCAGAGGTTGTGTTTCATGTGCCAGTTCCAACTGAATACGAAGATCCCGATGAAGTTATGGTTGTTTTGCCACCATTGATGGACAAACGACAAACCGGACGACCTAAAAACCATAACTGTATCTCATCCCAAGGTGAAGGTCCGACTCAGAAAAAATGTAGTCGTTGCCAAAGGATTGGTCACACAAGCAGAAACTGAGAAGCTTCGTTTCCCACAGAGTCAAGAAAAAGTGAATCTTCAAGTAGGACCAAGTCAAGTGGCAAAAGTAATGTTCAATCTAAGAGTAGACATACTAGTGAAAAAGGTAGCCAACAATATGATATTGTTGATTTAAAAAACTTATACTGATGTATGTACGATATTATAATATTGTTTTAAGGATAAACTTTTTTTTGTTACATCTACAAAAGACAATTGTTTTAAAACATTAACAAAGAAAACCATAACTCAAACATTAGCGTAATATGCATCATCTATCCACTGGGCACTCTCAATCCACCACCTCGCGCACGCTCATGCACAGTAGGCTGCAACAACCCGTTGGGGAGGACGCTGCATAAAAAAACAATATATAAGGTTAATCGTAACTTATTTATGTCATATCAACTTATAAATTATAAGGTGGGCTAAACTACATACATTAGTAACATCGAGAATACGTTCACAATCAGGTGCATGCAAACGCCTCATCCTAGGGTTTGCAACTGCCCGAGGGATAACACCCGGTATAAGGGAACCAACAATACTACTGTTGGGAAATGTCTCTGTGACATCCCCAATTTCACGGTCAGAAAAGACCGATTTGTTTATGCTTTATTTGAAAATCAGAGTAGATTTTTAAAGAAATATGTTGCGGAATTTATTCCCAAAAATATGATAAATAATTTATCAAATCATTTCCGAAGAAATGTATTATATTAAAAACCTCGGGATGTCATTGTCAATACAGATCAAAAGCATAATGTGACATCCCCTAATTTCTCGGCCAGAAAAGACCGATTTAATTTATGCTTTTTAAAATAAAATCAGAGAAATCTTTTTAAAAGATGTTGCGGAATTGGTCCCCAAAACAAAACATGATAAAAGTTTGTCAAAATCTTTCTTTAAGAAATATATAATTTCCTTTTATATCAAAACCTTGGGATGTCATGTTCCGATACAGATCAAAAGCATAAACAAGGCATTATAAGCCTTACAACAGTTATTTATAACTACTGGCTATAATCCAAAATCACTCATCATCATCATCCGACTATGCTCGGGGTCCACTACCTGTAATTATAAAAAGCTGAGTGGGTCAGGCTTGGAAGCCTGGTGAGTATATAGGGTTTTCAACCCACAATAAATAAATTTATTATACTTAAACAACAATCAATCAACCAAATTACCCCAACCCCATTATCTTATTTATTTCTTAAGGGTTTACCCTAAGATTCAACTATCACTCCTTCCTAAGGATTCATCTTAAGGAATAGGCACAAGGTCACACCATCTCCAGGGTTTATACAACAGGTGCTAAGTCCATAACTCTCATTTATCGACAGTATTATTGACAGTATTCGCCCCTGTCATACATGTCCACATGTAACATCCGGGAATTTGGGTATATCTGTTTAACCCTTCCTCTTCTCCAAATTGTCAAGAGAAACCCCTTTATGGAAATGTTGCAAAGGAGTACGCTGGGCGTACTGAAGAGTATGTTGCGCGTACTCATTCGCTTTTAATAAACGCGGACTCCATGAAGTACGCTGGGCGTAACCGGCCCAGATGCAAAACCCTAATTTAGACTTGAGCCCTATATAAAGAAGGTTATGGCCTTATCCTCAGCCACCATTTGAGTGAGTGAAACCCTAAAAGAGAGCCAACCTTCATTCTAAGCTTGTGTGAGTGTTTTTGGAGCTAAAGTGCCTTTGTGTGTTAGTAAAGAAGAAGAGGAGATTCTTGTGAAGGCTAGAAGTTGGAGTGCAAGCTTGGATCTGAGTTCTACAAAGGGAGAAGCTTCACTAGGAGGTAAAAAGCTCAGAACTTTCCTTGTTGTTATGGTTGTGTGCTTCTTGGACCAATTTTAGGGTTTTTGGTCCCAAGCTTGAGGCTTTATGAGTTGATGCACTCCAGAGCTTAATAACCTGTCCTTTTAAGTGTTTCTTGTGGTGGAGAACCATAAAAATAAGGCCTTGATCGTGTGAATCTACCCATGCATGAGTTATGAGCACTTTGGATTAAGAAAGCAAGAGTTTTCATGTGTTGTGGCCTTATCAGCCATGCAAAGGCTTAAAGTTGTTAACTTTATGGAGTAAGAGATGTTAGGAAGTCCAGATCCAAGAGTTGAGCTAAGGTCTTAACGGGTTAAGACCCAGAAAATGGATTAAGCAAGCCTGATGGTACGCGCCGCGTAATTCCAGTACGCCTTGCGTACTCGGTTGAGGTGCCCGATCAGTTCCTTGAGTGTTTGGGTACGCTGAGCGTACCAGGGGGGTACGTCCCGCGTAACTCCTTCTGGGGCTTTTTGGGCTAAGCATTTTGTTGGGCCTTGAGTGTTGGGCCGGGAGTTTGGACCTCATGTAATAGAGTCTTGGACTAGAGAAGTGTATGTATGTGCTTTGGGCCTTTGGTTTGGACTTGCCTTTTTGGTTGGGATTTGGGCCGTGTGAGGGCCCATTTATTATTGGGCCTTGGTAGGCCCAATGGACTTAGGGAATTAATGGGCGGATAGGTGGTCTATCTTTAGACCCAATAAGTGAGAGGTTGGACTTAGCTCCTAATTGAGATTATTGTGGGTTTGGCACAGAGTTAGAGTCC
This sequence comes from Lactuca virosa, assembly GCF_052849685.1. NCBI lineage: Eukaryota > Viridiplantae > Streptophyta > Magnoliopsida > Asterales > Asteraceae > Lactuca > Lactuca virosa. The sequence goes on along the minus strand of NC_136429.1, from coordinate 462,797,128 downwards.
GGTGCGTAGCAACAGTGATTATAGGAGCTGTTCTTCATCCAAGGTGAGTCTTCTCACTATACTTTACCTAGAGTTGTAATTAGAGTTATGTGACAGAGTATTTTGTATGCTTTTGCATGATGTGATTTCTATGTGATTTATGTTATGTATGTTACAGAGTTTACAGAGTTAGGACCGGAAGGTCCACAGAGTTAGGGCCAGAGGGCCCACAGAGTTATGAGACTGGAGGGTCCCACTGAGACACATTGACCAGAGGGTCAACAGAGTTATAGCCTCGAGTGGCTAATATGTGTTGTGTGTGGTATTTTGGGGAACTCACTAAGCTTTGTGCTTACCGTGTTATGTGTTTTGTGTTTCAGGTTTTCTCAAGATCGCGGGACGGCACCGGCTTGATTGTACACACCAGAGAAAGAGTTATATTTTGAGGATCCTGGATTATTAATGGAGTTGTGCTCTATAATTTGAATAAACGAGATTTTATACAATTTGTTATGAAAAGTATGAGGTTTTTTTAAATGAAAAATCTGTTTGAAAATTTACGGCGTTACAAGTTGGTATCAGAGCCTTGGTTTGAGGGATTCGGATGCACCTTCGGGTATATCTGGACTCAAACTGAGGAATTGAGGAAAATTTTCAAAATAAATGATTTTTTCTAAAACGAGCAAGAGTTCCTAAGAGAAAACGAGAAATAGCAGTGTGTACAATCAGCCAGAGCCCGAACGGTGATTTCCCAAAATACCCTTACCTTATGTGTTTATGAGATATTATGCATGCTAGAGATAGGCTAGGTATTTCATATTTTAGGACTAGAGTGGCCTGATTTGTGATGCCTTAGCCTAGGAGTTGCTGTTATCTATGATGCGTTTTCGAGTATGTGCTGAGTAAGAGTATCCAACGGGAATCCTTGTGGAGAGGGATTGAGTAGAGGAGTAATCTAGGAAAGATACCTAGATGAGCATTTGTGGAGCCTACCGAGAGAGTAGCTAGATACCCACGGGGGTAGAGTTTCAGAGTTCGGTGATGTCTTTTGAGTATGAGTAGAGCAAGTGGAGTTATCACCTAGAGCGGGTTTTACGTGTTATTTCGATGCCCGAATGTTGCTTGCTTCGTGCTTTGTGGAATTCCCGATGATGGGAGTCGGCTCCCAAGTGAATGTGACGATATTCAGGAGGTAGATGACTGGCATCATAAGGAGTTTCTCAGCAGCTGATGGCGGAGAAGTGTGAGAACCTAGGAAGAGCCTAGGAAGTGACCTTAGTCAGATGAGTACGCGGACAGAGTAGAGCATTTCGCTGGGGAGCGAGCACGCGTGTTGGGATTGGTGATTGAGAATGTTGAGCAGCTACTTAGGGAATCGGGAATGGTCCGTGTAAAGAGTATGGGTAGATGTGGCAGGTAGTATGGGCCCGTACTACTGAAAGCAGAGGACCCATACTCGATGCAGGGAGTATTCCAGACGTTCTAAGTAGCAGATCGAGAGGTGATGTCATGGTTCGAGTACCATGATTGGTAGCAGATCGAGAGGTGATGTCATGGTTCGAGTACCATGATTGGTAGCAGATCGAGAGGTGATGGCATGGTTCGAGTACCATGATTGGTAGCAGATCGAGAGGTGATGTCATGGTTCGAGTACCATGATTGGTAGCAGATCGAGAGGTGATGGCATGGTTCGAGTACCATGATTGGTAGCAGATCGAGAGGTGATTTCATGGTTCGAGTACCATGATTTGTAGCAGATCGAGAGGTGGCCGCATGGTTCTAGTACCATGACCCGTGACAGTTAGTGTTATTGGTTCTACCAGTTATTCCGTGGTGATTGGCTAGACCGAGATCAGATGTGAAAGAGTATGGGGCCAGAGGGCCATGATGAACGAGTTTTAATGGAGCATACCTTAAAAGGGGAAATCGAGTTAGCTCCGAGGGATTGTTGGTGACATGCCAAGTGGAGTCGCAAGACTCAGGAATGAGTAGAGATGGCGGTTATGGAGGATTATGGCATGAGTTGAGCAATCAGCCGATAGTGGAGATGTCATTTTCTGTGACCTGAGCGGTGCTATTTCTGTTCCTATGGGAAACAAGAGAGGTATTGAGATTTCCGGTTTCCATAGTTGGGGGTGAACCCTGTGGGGTAGCTTTGGTTACGATCTTTCATCAGAGTATTTGGGCAGTAGGTCTGCCGAGAGGTAATGTTAGAGCATGAGCAGGTTGTCATCGGGGACTGAGATGGTTAAGGACAAGGATACACCCTATTGAGCATAGTAGGGCATGTATTAGCTGCAGCGGCAGATGATCAAGAAGAGGATATTGGGGCGGTGGCTCTTATTGTCATGATGAGAAGTTTATGAGGATTTCATCGAAGATTCGGGGTATTTGGAATTGCTTGACCTCCATCGGGGAGATCATCGAGCATTGTGTATCACCTTCCAAGAGTAGGTGCGATGCTGTTAGTAAAAACAGTTTGTGGGTTAGATTGTTGGCGAACCAATTGGTGATGGTTCGAACCCTGAATGGGGGAGAACCGGGTACTTTTGAGGAGATTAGAGATTTGTTCAAGGGTGGTTAGAGAACTGGATAGAGAGGCCTGCGGTGTGGATTCCTGAGACCAGAGTTATTGGTGGTCAAGGGCAGGTGCAGAGTGAGATAGTGCATGTGGTACGTGTTTGAGAAAGAATGAGTGTCTCCATGGCAAGTGGCCATTGGTCGGAGACCTGGTGGTGGTTAGGAATCCTTCAAGGTTAAAAAGGTGAATTCGAGGTGGTTGGCTTGTGAGGTTAGTTCGGCGGTTGAGAGTTTCTAGTTCAGAGTATGGGCTATTATATGCAGTATGGGAAGGAAAGAAGTTGATTGAGCAATCAACTTCAGGGTTATTATGAGTATTCTTGCATGAGTTTTGAGCAATAGAGGAGGAAGTCTCGGATTGTCATCTTCGTGTTCTGAGTCGTCGGCAATTTCTCCGTGTTTTAATTTGGGAGATGGAATATTCCGGGGTATCCGAGTTTAATGTCCTAAATCTCGGATTATTTTGAGTTTGAGTTTGAGATGACAAGTGGTGCATCAGGTGTCTATGGTTTCGGTGGGGGCCCTTCAGCTAATTGACATCAAATGGATTTATTTGAGAGTGTGAATTGCAGCGAGAAAAAGAGGTTTTTGTCACGACGGTGGTCGTCCGAAGTAGTGATTCTTAGCCTGGATGGGTGTGTGTGTACCTATCTATGCTGGGCCACAAAGCATGAGTTAATGATCGCAGTGTGATGTCAACCTGAGGATGAGATTGTGAAGTGGTAAGAGTTAGTGGGGTGGGACTGCGAAGAGCTGCAGTTCAATGAGTTAGTGCAAAAGGGTGTTGTGATGCTACGGGGAGCCGTAGTACTCACTAATCAGAAGAGGGTGTTGTGATGCTACGGGGAGCCGTAGTACTCACTACTCAGAAGAGGGTGTTGTGATGCTACGGGGAGCCGTAGTACTCACTAGTCAGAGAGAGGGTGTTGTGATGCTATGGGGAGCCATAGTACTCACTAGTCAGAAGAGGGTGTTGTGATGCTACGGGGGGCCGTAGTACTCACTAGTCAGAAGAGGGTGTTGTGATGCTACGGGGAGCCGTAGTACTCACTAGTCAGAAAGAGGGTGTTGTGATGCTACGGGGAGCCGTAATACTCACTAGTCAGAAGAGGGTGTTGTGATGCTACGGGGAGCCGTAGTACTCACTAGTCAGAGAGGGGGTGTTGTGATGCTACGGGGAGCCGTAGTACTCACTAGTCAGTAGGAGGTTGTTGTGATGCCATGGGGAACCGTAGTACGCACTAGTTAGCGAGAGGTTGTTATGATGAAGCATTCTTGATCAGAGCATGACACAGAAGAGTTTTAGGCATGAGTAGCCCTAATCTATGAGTTTTTGGGAGCCTGGTGGTCGGACCAGGGGCGAGACCGGGGTCTCCTCAATGATCGGGAATCATTATATTCTGAGTAAGGTGTGGACATCGCAATCCGAAGGGACTGGATAAGTGAAGTACGCATGGGTTGTGGGTCACGAGTCATGAGTTGAGTGGGTCTTGGGGACGAGTGGTTACAACTACGGGTCGGACCAAACTCTCGAGTTGAGTTGAGTCCTGGTGGTGTGTTGGATAGGTGAGATGAGATTCTGGAATCGGAGGTGGGATTCCATATGAGGGGTATTGTTCGTAATCTGATGTCTTAGACCTGAGTAGGTCAGGGCCTTGGTTCGGGAGGTGCAGCGGGATGCACGAAACTATTGAGCAGTAATCGACAGAGTTCAGGGGTGATCCGATCTTCAATAGAGTGTAGTGTTCGCTTGAGGGAAGCGAACTGCGTGACTTGTGCGTCACTAAGAGTCGAGACAGTTATTATAAGATGGGAATCGGTGAAACCTTTTTGGTTATGGGATGGGTGGGCATGAGGTTCATCTATTGGGTTATTAAAGTAAGAGAATATTCCCAGGCGAGCATGATCAATTTCTGGTGTCCAAGATTAGAGTTTTGGGTTCATCCCCTCTGATGAATCCTGATGTTGGTGCTTGCAGTAGGTCCTGGAGAAAGGGGGGAGATTATGATCTTTCTGTCCTTTTGAGTTGAGATCGGGTTTGATCAGGGAATCAAGGTTGGTAGAGTGTTCTTAGAGTCTTTTAGTCAGCGGGCGGTTAACAGGATGATGATTCGAGTGTGATCTGGCCAGGAGATAGACCGCAAGAGTTTTCAAGCTCTGAAGATTCAGATTGAGTACCGCAGCGACAGTTGGGTCTGCCCTTTTGGGTCAGGAGACCCTGGTGGGATCGAGTATCTGTGGAAGCGATTGTTGTATGGTTTAAGGACCTTCGCTAGTGTTGAGTTTTTGAGCATTCTAACACTCCTAAGTGTACATGCAACCCTAAATACCTTGGATCTATGTTTTCTCTATTATACATGCAAATATGAATATTCCAAGGTATTACCCTATCTAGCATACAATCCTTGATACTTGGGTAATATAACAAGTTAGAATACATACCTTTTAATGAAGCTTGAAGTCTTGAACTTTAAGAGCTTAGCCCCAATAGTGTGGAAGCCTCAAGTGGAATCACAAATCACCAAAACACCTTGGAAAACCTTTAGAGAATATGGATGCTTGGCTCACACTTATGAAATCGGTTATTGCCCTCTTTAGTGTATCCACACTAGCCACTAGCCTAATTTCATGAACCATAAGACCCTTTATATAGTGTGGAGGATTAGGGTTAAACCCTAATACCCATGACCTTTCATTTCCTAGGATCCATGGGTTAAAGCTCCATAGACTATCCATGAAGACTTAGCCCAACCTAAATGAACTTGGCCCACTACACATATATATCTAAGAGTCCATATTTAATTAGTTCATTTTGATCACTTAATTAATTATAAATTAATTCTTGATCAATACTAATTAAATAATATGATTATATATTAATATATTAGAACTTATAATATATTAATATAAATCATAAATATACTATTCTTAAAAGACTATCCATATAAATTGTGCCGGTGAAGTGCAACCCAAATGGACCATGCCGGGTCGGGTCAAGTACATACCAAATATAGTTATGGACTTAGACATTAATCCAACAGTCTCCCACTTGGATAAGTCTAAAACTATTATTGAGTATGACTTCAAAAACCAACTGGCAATCGTAGCTCTTAAAGCTGCTGTCGAACTCTGATCTTGTCAACGAACTCTGACCTTTGTCAATGACTTGTCCATTAGATAAGGGATCATATATTCCTCCATTCTAGATATCATATGGACTGAGACATGGATTATAATCATTCTCTCTGTCCATTTGTTGTTTCCCGATTTTCGATTTATGATGACTGACTGATTGAACAAATCAAATCAGTCCTGGCTTGGCCAAGCAGTCACATGTGTCATCGCTAAATCATCGAGGGGCCCACAGATATCGCTTTTATCCCGAAGGTAAAAGGAATGGATAAACTTCGACTCATATGGCTTGTTCTACTACTTGTTGAATCATACACAAAGGCACGTTTTATAACATTGAATTACCAAATGTGTTTTCGTGCAATCAATGTATAACCAACTCATAGTAACAACTCATATCTCTAGGTTTGAAGAATATAAGATATTATCGTCTCATGATCACTCGTGATAAATCCATGAAGTGATTCAAATGAGCGCGGGTTGAATCCAATACTCAGAACTTATGAGCACTCATGAGTGTTGTAGCACCACACTGTCCACCAACTTGGACCTCTACAAACCAACCCATGACAGTCTTGATTCATATCTACTTCCAACATATGACCGACTGTGGATGGTTTGAATAACTTAATCATTCAGGAAGAGCGACTTAGTTATTCTGGAAGTCAAAACATGCAAAGTGAAACACAAGAATAAATGAATCAAATATGGTATCAAACCCTATGAATATAAATAAACACTTTTATTTATCACCATACTGATTACTCATTATTCATTGTTTCGGTTTTATCAACTTTATACTTGAATTAAAAACACTAGTTGTCCCATGCTCCAAGCATGTACACTATGTTTTTCTTAAACAATAGCTTTGCCATACACCAAGTATGCACTCTATGTTTGTCTATGATCCTTACTTTGTGAAATAAACCAATTGAACATAATTTCAATGATTCTAATTTCACACTCCCAAATCCTTATCGAAAAATGTGAGAATTTCAAATTCCTATCAGTTATCGAAATATGTTTAGATTTTAAACTTATATGCACTGACCCTCCTATAATGAATATGTACAAAGTCACAAAGACTTGTCAACAGTCATTATAAGGTATTCCAATGGAGATCAACTCCATGGAAACTAAGTCTCATATTCAAAGTACATTGCTTTGGACATGCTTCTTGCATTAAGTTTTCTAATCTTACACAGATAACTTCCACCTATGGAGACAACTCCATATTCTCATTTTGACTATCACTTCTGAATAAGAGATGCCTCTTTTCAGAATATGTCAATATGGTCCTTCCAAAATTAGCACTATACTTCCAACTGTCCCTGAGCAACCAATCTTTGGTAAACCTCAGATTTTCCTCGACAATTGCTTAATCATTTTAGTCATATCCAATTCTAGACCTTTTCCCTTCTTAATGCCTCAGGGCATTTGGAAAAATTTAGAAATGACAAATATTATAGCACATGCAATCGATCCTGTACCCAAAGCAAATGATACACGATTCATGATGTCTCACATAAAGACATGATTCTAGACCAGTCTTTTGCTACAATATTTTTATTTTCCATGTTTTCAAAATTTGACTATGAAGAGGGATGCCGTAATCATAATCGAATTTTGAGAACGCAATATATAGAATTTCCTTAAGTTGAACCAATCCAACATGAAATTCATATATATATTCTTGACTAAAGATGATTAAGGTCTCAATCTAAGCCTTTAGAACTGAAATGAAGTATATCCTCTCCCTTAATTATAGCAAAACAACTTTTTCAATCCCTGCAGCCTCATGAATTGAAACTTTTGTTTTCTATAATTAACATTGCTAACTTGCAACACTAACAATAATTATCATGCTCCCACTAACATGATGATTATTAGCATAACAATTATGCTCCCACTAGCTTTGACATGTACTCAGAAATCAGCTGGACTTCTAGAAATCAATACTTTATTGACTTTCTTACCAAAGTTCAGATTTCTGATACGAGATGCTTTGATAAAACTTTATCAAAGTCATACAACTTTCCTTAGATAGCATGCATGTGTGTCTAAACAATTTCAGAACTATGAAAAGGGATGCCGTAATCATAGTCTCAATTGTTTAGACCTTTTGCCATCTGCTTCAAATCTACTTGGTGGAAGTGTTTCCTCACCATCATTTTCATGAATCGGAGAGAAACCTTATGACCCTTAGATTTTATGGTGTATGTGTTCTTATCCATGTGAATCGTCAAAACCATAGTCACAAGACAAGGATAATGACAAATCCAAACTCATATGGACTGAACTTATGTAATCTTAACTTCTTGCCACCTGGCAGTACAGGGCCTGCCATTGCTTCCAAGTTGTTATGCAACCAATTGAGAACTTTCAGAACTCCTATGCAAAGCCAACTTTAACTGGAATGGGCACATAATATGTCAACACGATAGGCTATAAACCTCAAGTCGTGTGCTAGTGAAGAACCTCAGGTTTTATTCTTGATTAGTTCTTGAAATTATTTTTAGGATCTTTAAGACTCCCACTATCCTCTTGACATATAAGACTATCTTGCCAAATATTCAAGAGATAGTGCAGATTCTTTATCAAGACAAACACTTCACACAATTGGCCTTAGTTGGTCTTTGTTTTATCCAAAACATCACAACTTACCAATTTCAAATGTACAAGAGTAGGACACTTTTACTCTTACATTTGACAAGTGTTTTAAACCTTTCTTTAAGATATGTCACTCAAGTTACAATCTTGGAGTATGACTCTAAGAATTGTTTTGGAACGAAGTATGACTCATCTTCCTGATCTAACCATTTCAACAATTCATGACTCCTCTTCTTAGTCATAAGAATGCACTAAGATGACCTTTAGAGGACTAATTGTGATATGATTTCTAAATCATTAAGATGATCACAAACATGATACTAAAGTACTCTCCCATCTTTTCAGATTTGAGAAACTTTTATCTTTCTGCCTAATTTGATTCTTCCCATTCGTTCTGCCATACATTGAGACTTTTCCAATGTTTCAGAATTATACTTAAACTTGTAAGTATAACCATATTTACTAAACTTTAGTAAATCAAATAGTCTTAACGAGCTTTGTGGTGGACATGACCTGTGCACAAGAATGTGTACTCGATCCCTTTAGTCCTTCACTTGACTCACACATCCATGTGAACAAGTAATTAGTCTTGATTTTCCAATGCTTGAAAGTTCTCATTCATCATACTATTAAACTTGCATGATTCCAAGTTTCGGTCCAATTGAAACTTGGGCGATGAGGAACTTTCCTGATTTGGTAAATTTAGACACTACCACAAATGAAAGAATCAAATCCATTTTCCAATATTGCTATCAGTGGAATCATATAAGCAACAATTTTCCACAAATGCCATTGTAAGGATACTTCAAATAAATAAAATTAAACAATTTTCTTTTATTTTAAAACTTTGCGGAAAAACTTATCCTTACAATCCACATGGAAAATTGTTGTTATCTATTCCTTAGCAATATATCATAACTTCTTAAGCAACTGCTCAAAATTCTGATGCGATCGAAATCCACCTTCGCGATCAGAATCAGCATATACTTCCTTTAAGATTTCTCTCTATTCTTTGATTATTAAAACATCAACATGTGACCCAGTCACATCATGTAATGAGGATCTCAGAATAGAACTTAACAGAGTTAGATAATGGGCTCTACCTGATGTAGAGTCAAACTTATTGACTTTAACATCCTTAGGTAAATTTGGCAGCTTTGCAATCAACGCCCCTTCCTTTGGCAAAATAAACATATGGACCCTTTGGTAATGGGATTATCTCAGACTTAGCCTTTCTCTTTACCATTTGGTCAACCGGGTTGACTATGGCCAATCCCTTTCCACTGGGAAGAGAATGCTTTTTCTGGATTTCCAGTGTCACCATTGTCACTGTCCATAAAGTTTTTGGGAAGTTGATCTTCTTATCAAATTTGCTTTACTATCGTTCCAAATCATTGCTGATTCAGCAGCACCAAGCAAATAGATATGATCATTAAGGTTCATGTCATAGTCTGTTTCATAGTAGTCCCAAAGGAACTTACTATGTGACTTAGAAAGTGATTGAACATCCAACTTTCTCAAGACTTTGACACCCAACTCTCCCGGCTTGTCAATATGTGAATTCATCTCTAAGATGTGATCACACATAGACCTTGCTTGCCATTAGGGCTTGAGTGACCTTGAACTTGTGGGTTAGGGAGAATAATTGGAGGAGGTGGACGAAGAGAAGTATGACTTCCATGAGCCAAACTCGGGAAGTCATATTCATTAGGAAAGCTTGGTTTGGGAAGATCATTGTTGTCTAAACCAGACATCAACAATGGGAGAAATTCACGTAAAGTTGATTTAAGTCCTTAATATAACACCCAATATGATATATTAAGGCTAGGACCCAACAAACTATTTTATAACTTGGAAGAGGGATGTCGTAATCCAAGCTATAAAATATTTGAAGGTAGGTGAATGACGATTCACCAATTTCCACCAAGATAAACGAAATGTATTATTAGGTTTTAATTGGTTTTGAAACTCTTAGATTCTTTTGAGATTCATTGAACTTTTCAATGGCATGTTTCAATCTCGAGTGTGCCCTTCAGGTTTTGTGACTGGGATGCCGAGGATCACAAAACAAGGTGTGAAGTAACCATGCAAATATACTTGGTACCCTTAATATTTACCCCTCAATCGATGTGCCGGTTAACCACACGAGCTCCACCGATACTATGATAAATATTAAGTTACCCTTTGCCTACTTTGTTAAATCCAGGTTAGTGTGCCGGTTAACCACACACGCTCCACTAACGGTTTAAACAAAGTGCAAAGTGTAATTTCATGGATTAGCACCTTATTCACATTTTCCTAAGTAACTAAGATTGGGAATTAATAAAAGGTTTAGTTACTTAGTATTTATCATTAATACTTTTAATGAAGGGAGAATTATAGTCCTTGTCCTACCTGTTCGGCTAACGACCCTCCACCAGTCAAGGAAGCGGTGGGTGAGAGTGGACACCCATTAAGCTGCCATTTTATAGGCAACAACCTTATACCCCCCTTATAGACCGGCTTCGTGAATGAGGCCTACTAATGGTAAGACGACTTGCTCTTATACATATAATATATTAAACTTTTAATATTATAATAGTATAAGGGTGTATTTTGGACATTTAAAATACTTGGTGGTTTAATCTATTAATTAAACTAGACTTTTAATTTAATTAAACTCAAACCATATATTTATGGATTTAATAATACTCTGTTAATTAAACGCTTTAATTAACTATTAATAAAGTCCATAAGAGTTAATTTGAACTATTCAACAAAACATCATAATTCCAATTATTAAACTCAAAATTAAAACCATTTAATTAATTGTTTAAGTTATGAACCCAAGAGTTTTAGAATTCAATTCTTTTTTTCATAAAAAACTTTTCTCAAATTCCAAAACTTGAGGGCAAGTTTTGTAATTCTTGAAAACCTTTGGATTCCATAACTTATGGAATTAATGGTGTTTTATGATGAAACTTTCCATGTTCCATAACTTAAGAACAAGTTATGGAATTCTTTAAAACATTAACACCAAATTTTGTAACTCCATAAAAGCTTTGAATCAATTTTTTTTTTTAAAAGAAAACTTTCATATCCATAACTTATGGAAGTTTCAAAAACCCTTAAGATCACAACTTTAAAAAAAAAACTTTTGAGATCCAAAATTTTATGACAAAATATGTAACTCCTTAAAACATTTAGATCAAACTTTTAAAACTAATAAAATAATCATATCATTTTATCTTTTACTAAATTTGACCTAATTCAACTCATATAACAAATGATTCAAATTTTACAAATAATTCGTTTTTCACAAAAGAAGTAATTATCTTAAAATTTGACAAACGTCATGTTTTTTTTTCCTTTTTTTTCAACTTGAAAATAAAACATTTGCATCAATATAACAGAAAACAACCCATGGCTCTGATACCACTGTTGAGTTTTTGAGCATTCTAACACTCCTAAGTGTACATGCAACCCTAAATACCTTGGATCTATGTTTTCTCTATTATACATGCAAATATGAATATTCCAAGGTATTACCCTATCTAGCATACAATCCTTGATACTTGGGTAATATAACAAGTTAGAATACATACCTTTTAATGAAGCTTGAAGTCTTGAAATTTAAGAGCTTAGCCCTAATAGTGTGGAAGCCTCAAGTGGAATCACAAATCACCAAAACACCTTGGAAAACCTTTAGAGAATATGGATACGTGGCTCACACTTATGAAATCGGTTATTGCCCTCTTTAGTGTATCCACACTAGCCACTAGCCTAATTTCATGAACCATAAGACCCTTTATATAGTGTGGAGGATTAGGGTTAAACCCTAATACCCATGACCTTTCATTTCCTAGGATCCATGGGTTAAAGCTCCATGGACTATCCATGAAGACTTAGCCCAACCTAAATGAACTTGGCCCACTACACATATATATCTAAGAGTCCATATTTAATTAGTTCCTTTTGATCACTTAATTAATTATAAATTAATTCTTGATCAATACTAATTAAATAATATTATTATATATTAATATATTAGAACTTATAATATATTAATATAAATCATAAATATACTATTCTCAAAAGACTATCCATATAAATTGTGTCGGTGAAGTGCAACCCAAATGGACCATGCCGGGTCGGGTCAAGTACATACCAAATATAGTTACGGTCTTAGACATTAATCCAACAGCTAGTGCATCTCGGGTAGTTGGGTTTGATCTATGTATGGTAAGGAGCGATTTCGAGGGCGAAATCTAATTCAAGTGGGGGAGAATTGTAACATCCGGGAATTTGGGTATATCTGTTTAACCCTTCCTCTTCTCCAAATTGTCAAGAGAAGCCCCTTTATGGAAATGTTGCAAAGGAGTACGTTGGGCGTACTGAAGAGTACGATGCGCGTACTCATTCGCTTTTAATAAACGCAGACTCCATGAAGTACGCTGGGCGTAACCGGCCCAGATGCAAAACCCTAATTTAGACTTAAGCCCTATATAAAGAAGGTTATGGCCTTATCCTCAGCCACCATTTGAGTGAGTGAAACCCTAAAAGAGAGCCAACCTTCGTTCTAAGCTTGTGTGAGTGTTTTTGGAGCTAAAGTGCCTTTGTGTGTTAGTAAAGAAGAAGAGGAGATTCTTGTGAAGGCTAGAAGTTGGAGTGCAAGCTTGGATCTGAGTTCTACAAAGGGAGAAGCTTCACTTGGAGGTAAAAAGCTCATAACTTTCCTTGTTGTTATGGTTGTGTGCTTCTTGGACCAATTTTAGGGTTTTTGGTCCTAAGCTTGAGGCTTTATGAGTTGATGCCCTCCAGAGCTTAATAACATGTCCTTTTAAGTGTTTCTTGTGGTGGAGAACCATAAAAATAAGGCCTTGATCGTGTGAATCTACGCATGCATGAGTTATGAGCACTTTGGGTTAAGAAAGCAAGAGTTTTCATGTGTTGTGGCCTTATCAGCCATGCAAAGGCTTAAAGTTGTTAACTTTATGGAGTAAGAGATGTTAGGAAGTCCAGATCCAAGAGATGTTAGGAAGTCCAGATCCAGCCGCGTAATTCTAGTACGCCCCGCGTAATGGGTTGAGGTCCCCGATCAGTTCCTTGAGTGTTTGGGTACGCTGAGCGTACCAGGGGGGTACGCCCCGCGTAACTCCTTCTGGGGGTTTTTGGGCTAAGCATTTTGTTGGGCCTTGAGTGTTGGGCCGGGAGTTTGGACCTCATGTAATAGAGTCTTGGACTAGAGAAGTGTATGTATGTGCTTTGGGCCTTTGGTTTGGACTTGCCTTTTTGGTTGGGATTTGGGCCGTGTGAGGGCCCATTTATTATTGGGCCTTGGTGGGCCCAATGGACTTAGGGAATTAATGGGCGGATAGGTGGTCTATCTTTAGACCTAATAAGTGAGAGGTTGGACTTAGCTCCTAATTGAGATTATTGTGGGTTTGGCACAGAGTTAGAGTCCGGTGTGTAGCAGCAGTGATTATAGGAGCTGTTCTTCATCCGAGGTGAGTCTTCTCACTATACTTTACCTAGAGTGGTAATTAGAGTTATGTGACAGAGTATTTGTATGCTTTTGCATGATGTGATTTCTATGTGATTTATGCTATGTATGTTATAGAGTTTACAGAGTTAGGACCGGAAGGTCCACAGAGTTAGGGCCAGAGGGCCCACAGAGTTATGGGACTGGAGGGTCCCACTGAGACACATTGACCAGAGGGTCAACAGAGTTATAGCCTCGAGTGGCTAATATGTGTTGTGTGTGGTATTTTGGGGAACTCACTAAGCTTTGTGCTTACCGTGTTATGTGTTTTGTGTTTCAGGTTTTCTCGAGATCGCGGGACGGCACCGGCTTGATTGTACACACCAGAGAAAGAGTTATATTTTGAGGATCCTGGATTATTAATGGAGTTGTGCTCTGTAATATGAATAAACGAGATTTTATACAATTTGTTATGAAAAGTACGCGGTTTCTTTTAAATGAAAAATTTGTTTGAAAATTTACGGCTTTACACCATAGCTCTCATTTATCGACAGTATTATTGACAGTATTCGCCCCTGTCATACATGTCAATGGGTTTTTAAAGTACGCCTGATGAACATATAGTTCACACACCTACAGGTTGCAAGCCTGCTAGTGTTCCACAGACCGTCTAGAATAGTCTATGGTTGTCATCCATACTCTGTTGAATGATGGGGGTCACCGTTTGGGTAAGGGCTTATCTCATATTTCACCACTCACCCTCAACTTATGATCTCCTTTCACCACTCACCCTCAACTTATGATCTATATTACTGATCATCTCATTTATCCAACTCACCTTTCATCACACACCCACTATTTCATCTACCCATGTTTTACCCAACATTTTTGTAGATAAAAATACATATACAGTTTAAATTATTTAAAAACATGTATAAATCACACCTTCAACATCCAACTCAAATAAACAAACAATAAATATTCAAACAGCACGTATTTTATATAAAATACTTCATATCTATGTGTAAGGTGAAAGTAACTACACACTCACCCGATTTAATAAAAACCGGGCAGCAGTTCGTTTCCTAAAACGATCGCTTCTAATAAAACCGGGAGTTTTATTGAGAAACCGGGCTCTGCGAAGGGTCGGGCTTCAAAACCGAAAAGATAAATTTTTCGGGCTTCACGGGCACTTCGTGGCGTATTCCGGGGGTTATAATCGATGTCGGGGCTTTGGGGGATGTTAATATGAAAGAAATATGGAAATAGGGGCTAAAAGTGGCAATTTCTTAAAAAAATCCGAGAAGGCTCGCAGCCTTCTATTTATAGGGAGGAGCTTCTGATCGGACGGCTGAGAAGCCTCCAGGTGGCAAAGATCCGAGGCTCGCAGGACATAGGCTCGCACGTGGCTGCGCATGCGAGGGGGCTGCTGGCCTCTTGTGATTGGACCGAGGTCTAGGTCCGAAGTAGGGGGGTCCGTGGCATCCTTGCGAGGGTTCGGTCACGTGATAAAGGGCACGCGTCGCACTTCTACTGGACCGCTTCAGATCAGCTCACGAGATCGGATGACTCAGCAGCTCGGACACGTGGCTTGCATGACTCACCAATTTCGGACACGTGGCACGTTCTGAGCGAAGGTGACGTGGCCGAAGCCACCTATGCGAAATTTCTCGGTTTTCGCACCAAAACTTCTAAAATCCATAACTTTCGCATACGAGCTCCGTTTTTGACGTTCTTTATATGCACGCGTAGGTAAAATTACGCTCTACGACTTTCGTTTAGACTTCGTCGGATAATTTTGTGTTTAATTTTTATATTATTATTTTTAACAGACCGGGACAGGAAATCCGTTAAAAATTCATAACTTCTTCATCCGACGTCCGTTTTCGTCAGACTTTTTACTGTTGTGCTACTAATGACGAGACCTTCGATTCCCGTTTAGGTCGTGTCGGCTAAAAATCACTCGATCTAAAATTTGAGTTTTTAGCTGTCTACTGCTAAGCTGAAACTTCGAAAAATCATAACTTCTTCATACGAAGTCAGATTTGGGCGCTCTTTTTATACCTACTCTCGGTTTAACGAACACTACGAGTTTCATTTAGATCACTAAGGCTAAAAAGTAGTTTATCAAAAACTCACTTTTTACGACATTCGGCACCGTGCCGGTTTGTCGCGAAACTTCGACAGGTCATAACTTCTTCGTTATAACTCGGATTTCGGCATTCTTTATATATCCGTAATCTTTGTCACGACCACTACAACTTTCTTAATAAATATCGGCTTTATCTAATATTTATTTTCGACACTCATTTTTATTCTTAATTAAGTAACTCCTAGTAATTAAGCATAAAACACATAAAACGCATAATATTCACATAATTCCTTTTCATTTCTTCAAAATGAGTCACAAAGGTTAACCTAGACTATCACGTCAATATTAATGTCTAGCCTAGAAACACGGGCATTACAATTCTCTCCCCGTTAGGATGATTCCGTCCCCGGAATCACACAACGACAAACAACTACGGGTAGCGACTCACCATGTCACTCTCCGTTTCCCAGGTGGGATTTGGTCCATTTATATGTTTCCAACGCACAAGCACTAAATCAACCATCTTACGTTACAACTTCTTAGTCTTACGGTCAACGATTGCCTGAAGTTCTCCAATTAACCTCTTGCTCTCATCCAACCTTAATTCAGAAATGGGAATTATCTCGGGCACACCTCTCGTGAACTTCCTCAAATAACACACATGAAAGGTATTATTAATACCCTCTAGTTCTTCCGGTAATTCTAGCTTGTAAGCTTGATTCCCGATCCTCTGAAGAACTTTTAAATGGTCCAATAAACCTTGGACTCAACTTTCCCCTTCTACCAAACCTTATAAGTCCCTTCCATGACGAGACTTTAAGTAAAACCGAATCTCCAACTTCGAATGATATCGGTTGTATTTTCTTGTCAGCATAGCTCTTTTGAGCAGCTAACATCCTTTCCCTAATCACTTTCAACTTTTCAGCAGTCTAATGGACTATTTCAAGTCCCATAAACTGCTTTTCCTCAGCTTCCAGCCAACATGACGGCATTCAACACTTTTCCCCATAAAAAGCGTGATAAGGTGTCATCTTGATGCTTGAGTGGAAACTATTACCCTAGAAAAATTCTACTAAAGGTAAATGTTCATCCCAGTTACCTTGGAATTCTAGGGTACATGCTCTCAGCATATCCTTCAACGTTTGAATCGTTTATTCGCTCTGACCATTGGTTTGCGGATGGTAAGCTGTATCCAAACACAACTTAGTACCCAATTCCTCTTACAGACTTCTCCAACACCTTGAGGTAAAACGGTTGTCACGATCGGATACAATCGTTAACGGAACACCGTGAAGTCTCACAATTTCCTTCACGTAAGAATTCGCAAGTTTATCCATAGACCATTTCTCGTTGACTGCTATGAAATGTGCACTCTTAGTGAAGCGATCAATGAACACCTAAATCATGTCGTGTCCGTTCCTTGTTCTGGGCAGTTTAGTCACAAAATCCATAGTGATGTCTTCCCATTTGCCCATGGGTAGAGGCAAAGGTTCTAAACTCCCATACGGTTTCTGATGTTGTGCCTTAACCCTAGCATAAGTTACACACTCGGCCACATACTTAGCAACATCGAGCTTCATCGTCGGCTACCAGTAATAGGGTTTTAGATCCTTATACATTTTCGTACTGCCGGGATGAATCGAGTACATGGTTTTGTGAGCTTCTTCCATCAGAAGACCTCTTACTCCTCCCGCCTTAGGTACCCAAATCCTATCTTTGAATACCTTCAGTCCTTGACCGTTTGTATCAAACACCAACGTTTTTCCCAAACGTTCCTCCTTTCGGTCATTTCTCTCTAAAGCTTCCTCTTGAGCTTTCTTTATACTTTCCACAATTGTCGAGACAACTTCAATTCTCAACGCTCTTGGCCTTTTCTTTTCAAGATTTACCTTCCGACTGAGAGCATTAGCAACAACATTTGCTTTACCAGGGTGGCAAAGTATCTCACAGTCGTAGTCCTTGAGTAATTCTAGCCAGCGCCGTTACCTCATGTTCAATTCCTTCTCCATATCTTTAAGGCGAATACTACCGCTGCCAACTCCAGATCATGAGTGGGGTATTTCTTTTCATGCTCTTTCAATTGCCTTGATGCACACACTATCACTTTATCCCTTTGGGTCAGAACACAACCTAACCCAACTCCAGAGGTATCACTATAAACTGTGAAGTCATCAACTCCTTCAAGTAACGAAAGAATCGGTGCTTCACACAACTTCTTCTTTAACTTCTCAAAACTTCCTTATGCTTCTCATTCCAAGTATAAACAGCTCCTTTGTGGGTCAAAGCTATCAATGGAGTCGCGATCGAAGAAAAGCCTTGGATAAACCTTCGGTAATATCCGACGAATCCTAAAAAGCTTCAGATCTCCATAGGACTTTTAATTGTAACCTTCGAGTTACAAAGTAAATCCTTATTGAAGACTCCTTCTTCTTCTTGGAATAAGTACTTTCCTTCATTTATTGTAACAGACCGATGGGTCATGTTCTAATGATCTCTCATTGTATATTGCAGTACCTAGACTCAGATCTCCTAGGGACAAGTTTCGGAGCAAACTATACCTACCTTCATGTTCTAATGTGATACAATCACAGTTCAACATGTATCATTTCTAACTACCAACTTCTTTAACAATGAGTGCGATACTTCTATTGATCGCTTTGATCATCTTTCACTTCAATCTTATGGCTTAAGTCAAATGCTACATCGAACTTGGTTCTCTGAACCACATAATAAACTCATCTTAGTCGGACTCGATTCGATATGACCCCTAGGGTCGAAATAACAATCATCTTCTTAGTCATTACTGAAACGATGGTAACGACAGACTAGAATAAGACGGAATCAATTACTAGTTCCTTGGTAACCTTGTGACTTTCCATGATCCAAGTGTGAGTCCTGTGCTTCCAATAGTATATATCTCTACTACTATTCACACCTACTCATACTCGTCCCAAGTACGGTCTCGCAGTCCCCAAGTCCTAAAATCACAAAACAATTTAACACATACGAATGTGTCCAATTAATCATTAAATTTTCCTAGACTCTACTAGGACTTCTTCCATGTGTATCTTCAATCATCAATTCTACTTCAACTTGGTTGGTGATGGAAATTCCAGACGATGGGACAACTTCAAGAATTACACCAACCATTCCATTCATCAGATGACAAAACCAGGGTTTATATTATTTCCTTGAAACGATTACACAAAAGTTCAAGTTTACCCTATACTATGCCTCTAATAGGCTAAACCACTTGTTACTATTCACATTACTACTTCGTAACTTGATCTTCGGGTATCAAGTCTTTACTTCTACTTCCTAGCATTATTAATTGCTTCGTCAAGGATATTCTGAAATTCCCTTGGCGTTGGCGGTGCACTTGGCCTTGTTACTTCATTTTTCTTCGGACAGTCCTTAGAAATATGGCCTTCTTCCTTACATACGTAACACACCCTCTTGGGAATCGTACACTGATTGGCGTAATGCCCTATTTCTCCACACCTAAAGCACCTCACCTTCCCGTCACAATTCCCAGAGTGTTTATTTTTGCACTTCCCACACCATTTTCCTCTACCTCTTCTTTTGCCAGACTTTGAGGATATGTTGCTCTTGTTGGGCCTTAAAGACCCCTCAAATTTCCTCTTCTTGCCAACTTCAACCTTGTTGGCGGTCCTGTCATTGATCATTTCTTCAATAGACTTAGCAACCCAGATAGTTGCCTCAAGAACAGATGCCTGACGTACTGGCATAGTAAGTTCATCCTTACTTTGTTGAAGTAAACGTTTTGTTTCTTCCGTCTGTTGATCCAACATCGTACGCACCATTGCCTGCACCCCAGCCATCGTGATTGGCTCGTGTCTAAAATATGGTAGACACTCATCTCACAATCATCACTTAGCATTCTAAGTTTAAGTTTAGAAATCCTACAATTTCTTAGTTCGCTTAAACTAATGCTCTGATGCGAACTGTGACATCCCCTAACTTCTCGGCCAGAAAAGACCGATTTAATTTATGCTTTTTAAAATAAAATCAGAGAAATCTTTTTAAAAGATGTTGCGGAATTGGTCCCCAAAACAAAACACGATAAAAGTTTGTCAAAACCTTTCTTTAAGAAATATATAATTTCCTTTTATATCAAAACCTCGGTATGTCATGTTCCGATACAGATCAAAAGCATAAACAAGACATTATAAGCCTTACAACAGTTATTTATAACTACTGGCCTATAATCCAAAATCACTCATCATCATCATCCGACTATGCTCGGGGTCCACTACCTGTAATTATAAGAAGTTGAGTGGGTCAGGCTTGGAAGCCTGGTGAGCATATAGGGTTTTCAACCCACAATAAATAAATTTATTATACTTAAACAACAATCAATCAACCAAATTACCCCAACCCCATTATCTTATTTATTTCTTAAGGGTTTACCCTAAGATTCAACTATCACTCCTTCCTAAGGATTCATCCTAAGGAATAGGCGCAAGGTCACACCATCGCCAGGGTTTATACAACATGTGCTAAGTCCATAGCTCTCATTTATCGACAGTATTATTGACATTATTCGCCCCTGTCATACATGTCCATAGCTCTCATTTATCGACAATATTATTGAAAGTATTCGCCCCTGTCATACATGTCAATGGGTTTTTAGAGTACGCCTGATGAACATATAGTTCACACACCTACAGGTTGCAAGCCTGCTAGTGTTCCACAGACCGTCTAGAATAGTCCATGGTTGTCATCCATACTCTGTTGAATGACGGGGGTCACCGTTTGGGTAAGGGCTTATCTCATATTTCACCACTCACCCTCAACTTATGATCTCCTTTCACCACTCACCCTCAACTTATGATCTATATTACTGATCATCTCATTTATCCAACTCACCTTTCATCACACACCCACTATTTCATCTACCCATGTTTTACCCAACATTTTTGTAGATAAAAATACATATACAGTTTAAATTATTTAAAAACATGTATAAATCACTCCTTCAACATCCAACTCAAATAAACAAACAATAAATATTCACACAGCACGTATTTTATATAAAATACTTCATATCTATGTGTAAGGTGAAAGTAACTACAAACTCACCCGATTTAATAAAAATCGGGCAGCAATTCGTTTCCTAAAACGATCGTTTCTAATAAAACTGGGAGTTTTATTGAGAAACCGGGCTCTGCGAATGGTCGGGCTTCGAAACCGAAAAGATAAATTTTCCGGGCTTCACGGGCACTTCGTGGCGTATTCCGGGGGTTATAATCGATATCGGGGCTTTGGGGGATGTTAATATGAAAGAAATATGGAAATAGGGGCTAAAAGTGGCAATTTCTTAAAAAAATCCGAGAAGGCTCGCAACCTTCTATTTATAGGGAGGAGCTTCTGATCGGACCGCTGAGAGGCCTCCAGGTGGCGAAGATCCGAGGCTCGCAGGACATAGGCTCGCACGTGGCTGCGCATGCGAGGGGGCTGCTGGCCTCTTGTGATTGGACCGAGGTATAGGTCCGAAGTAGGGGGGTCCGTGGCATCCTTGCGAGGGTTCGGTCACGTGATAAAGGGCACGCGTCGCACTTCTACTGGACCGCTTCAGATCAGCTCACGAGATCGGATGACTCAGCAGCTCGGACACGTGGCTCGCATGACTCACCAATTTCGAACACGTGGCTCGCATGACTCACCAATTTCGGACACGTGGCACGTTCTGAGCGAAGGTGACGTGGCCGAAGCCACCTATGCGAAATTTCTCGGTTTTCACGCCAAAACTTCTAAAATCCATAACTTTCGCATACGAGCTCCGTTTTTGACGTTCTTTATATGCACGCGTAGGTAAAATTACGCTCTACGACTTTTGTTTAGACTTCGTTGGCTAATTTTGAATTTAATTTTTATATTATTATTATTTTTAATAGACCGGGACAGGAAATCCGTTAAAAATTCATAACTTCTTCATCCGACGTCCGTTTTCGTCAGACTTTTTACCGTTGTGCTACTAATGACGAGACCTTCGATTCTCGTTTAGGTCGTGTCGGCTAAAAATCACTCGATCTAAAATTCGAGTTTTTAGCTGTCTACTGCTAAGCTGAAACTTCGAAAAATCATAACTTCCTCATACGAAGTCAGATTTGGGCGTTCTTTTTATACCTACTCTCGGTTTAATGAACACTACGAGTTTCTTTTAGATCACTAAGGCTAAAAAGTAGTTTATCAAAAACTCACTTTTTACGACATTCGGCACCGTGCCGGTTTGTCGCGAAACTTCGACAGGTCATAACTTCTTCGTTATAACTCGGATTTCGGCATTCTTTATATATCTGTAATCCTTGTCACGACCACTACAACTTTCTTAATAAATATCGGCTTTATCTAATATTTATTTTCGACGCTCATTTTTATTCTTAATTAGTTAACTCCTAGTAAGTAAGCATAAAACACATAAAACACATAATATTCACATAATTCCTTTTCATTTCTTCAAAATGAGTCACAAAGGTTAACCTAGACTATCACGTCAATATTAATGCCTAGCCTAGAAACACGGGCATTACACATAAACAGAAACAACATATGCCTTATAATATCTATTTATTCTAGTGGCCTATAATCCATTGATCTCTCATCAGACCATCACTCATGTGCTCTTTTGCCACTACCTGTAATGTAATAAACTGAGTGGGTCATACTTGGGAGCCTGGTGAGCACATAGGGTTTTCAACCCATATTAATTAAGTTTATTAATTTCATCAAATCAAACAACCCGATTACCCGTTCCCGTTTCCCTCACTTTCTGTCCCTAAAGCATATAAAGTAAGGGACCTAGCCTAAGGATTTTCATTGGGATGGACACTACTGCTAAGGGGGTTCCCCATCCATATATGTCTGTAAGGAAACCATGAGGGGGATGGAGTACACCGGTGAACACATCGTTCACAAACACCTACAGGTTGCGAGCTTGCCAGCGTTCCACTAGACTGTCTAGAATAGTCTGTGGTCGTCATCTATACTCCGCTAGATGACTGGATCATCGTCAACATCGAGGCCTCTCATCATTTTATCACACATCAACTATTATATCTACCCATGTTTTACCCAACATTTTCGTAGATATAAAATACATATACAGTTTAAATCATTTAAAACATGTATAAATCGTTCATCCAATATAGATATCAAGAACACAGATAATATGCACACATAGCACATAATTTATATTAAATACTTAATAACTATGTGTAAGATGAAAGTAACTATGCACTCAATTTAGTAGCGTGATTTGATAGAATCTAACTAGAAACGGTCAGCGGTTCGTGATCGTTGGGCTCGGGACACGGAATTCCTTCAGCAAACGAGAGAGAGAGAGAAAAGAATTTGGTGTAAGGATGGTTAGGGTTGAGCTTGCTATTTATAGGTTGTTTTGGGCTCTCTCACATCGTGAGAAATCATTGCTCACATCGTGAGGCCAGGCTGCATCACCTCGTAGACTTGCCATTTGTGTCCCTAGCTTCGGAAGGTGTCTGTTTGACTTCTCACGTCGTGAGAATACATGCTCACATCATGAACCCTAAAATTATCACACCGTAGACTTGCTATCTGCATTCTATCCTTTAAAATTGTCCGTTTGACTCCTCGCGTCGTGAGAATACATGCTCACGTCGTGAGCCCTGACAGATTAGGGTTTCTGCCACATGTCATGCTCTCGGATAGCTACATATTTGGAAGATCATAACTTTTGCATACGAGCTCCGTTTTTGACGTTATTTATATCCACACATAGGTGGAGACGTACTCTACAACTTTCGTTTAGATCACTAAGGCTAAAAAGTACTTTATCGTAAACTCACTTTTTACGATTCCCGGTGTTGTACCGGTTTTGTCGCGAAATTTCGACAGGTCATAACTTCTTCGTTATAACTCGAATTTTGGCGTTCTTTATATCTCCGAAATCCTTGTCTTGACCACCACAACTTTCTTCATAGATATTGGGTCGATCTATGTAACACTCGTGTTTCTAGCCTAGGCATTAATATTAAGGTGATAGTCTAGGTTAACCTTTGTAACTTATTTTGAAGAAATGAAAAAGGAATTATGTGAATTTTATGTGTTTTATGTGTTTTATGCTTAATTACTAAGAGTTAATTAATTAAGAATAAAAATGAGCGTCAAAATTAAATTTTAGATAAAGTCGATATCTATTAAGAAAGTTGTAGTGGTCGTGACAAGGATTACGGATATATAAAGAATGCCGAAATCCGAGTTATAACGAAGAAGTTATGACCTGTCGAAGTTTCACGACAAAACTGGCTCGGTGCTGAATGTCGTAAAAAGTGAGTTTTCGATAAACTACTTTTTAGCCTTAGTGATCTAAACGAAAATCGTAGTGTTCGTTAAACCGAGAAGTTCGATAAAAAGAACGCCCAAATCTGACTTCGTATGAGGAAGTTATGATTTTTCAAAGTTTCAGCTTAGCAGTAGACAGCTAAAAACTCGAATTTTAGATCGAGTGATTTTTAGCCGACACGAACTAAACGAGAATCGAAGGTCTCGTAAATAGTAGCACAACGGTAAAAAGTCTGACGAAAACGGACGTCGGATGAAGAAGTTATGAATTTTTAACGGATTTCCTGTCCCAGTCTGTTAAAAATAATAATATAAAAATTAAAGTCAAAATTAGCCGACGAAGTCTAAACGGAAGTTGTAGAGCGTAATTTTACCAGGCTTCCAAGTCTGACCCACTCGACTTTTTATGATTACAGGTAGTGGACCCCGAGCATAGTCGGAGGACGATGAGAGATTTTTGGATTATAGGCCAGTAGTTGTAAATAACTGTTGAAAGGCTTATAATGTCTTGTTTATGCTTTTGATCTGTATCGGAACATGACATCCCGAGGTTTTGATATATATATGGGAAATATATACCTTCTTAAAGAAGGGTTTTGATAAACATTATCATGTTTTATATTGGGGACCTATTCCGCAATATCTTTTGAAAAGATTTCTCTGATTTTATTTTAAAAAGCATAAATTAAATCGGTCTTTTCTGGCCGAGAAATTAGGGGATGTCACAGTTGGTATCAGAGCATTAGTTTAAGCGAACTAAGAAATTGTAGAATTTCTAGACTTAAACTTATAATGCTAAGTGATGATTGTGAGGTGAGTGTCTACCATATTTTAGACATGAGCACTAGTTTATTTTAGGAAAGGTGCCTAAAATGCCTTTATGTGCTAAATGCTATATGTTGCCATATATGTCATTATTTGTTCGGATCTATGGTCTGTTGCCGACCGGATCTGGAAACCTTATGTGTGTGGGATTCTAAGCGTATGATTACGAGATTAGAACTAACATGTAAACGTTTTGGAGTGATAAGGGAATTGACATGTCTAACAAGGATAAAGACCTAAATTCGCCTTATTCGGTATATAGATTGTAATGGCAAGAACTCGAAGTGGAGCGGGAAATGCAAACCAACAACCTCAACCTCAAGTGGTGGAACAGGTGCCTATAGTAGGAGCTGCACCCGAACCCATCACCATGGCTGGAGTACGAGATGTGATTCAGACCATGATGGCTGAACAGAGGGAGGAGTTGAGGCAAATGTTGCTGAACAACAGGGATGAACCTTCAGTTCCTGTTGAACAACGTGAACTAAATGACGATCAATCTGAAGAAGGGAACAACAGCAGATCGGTTGGTCATAGTGAACCGCTTGTGGTTGGGAGGAATAACCACGAGGGTAGAGTGGAGAGAAATGGGTGCAAGTATAAGGACTTTATGACTTGCAAGCCATCGACCTTCACTGGAAAAGAAGATCCTGTCGGAGTAATGGACTGGATCTCGGAAATGGAGTTGGATTTCATGACTTGTGATTGCCAAGGCAAGTTACAAACTACCTTTGCAGTACGTCAGTTCAGGGGTAGTGCTGCTCGTTGGTGGAACACATTGGGGAAAACCTTAAGCCCTAATGAGCCACTGCAAATGACTTGGGCAGAGTTCTTGGTGCACTTTAAGCGCAAGTACTGCTCGGCCCAAAATGTACTTGAGTTAGAAAACCAATTTCTAACGTTGCAGAAGGGGAGTATGACTGTTGACGAGTATACGAATAACTTCACAGACAAAATGGAGTTTGCTTTGCGTATTGTCCCAGATGAGCTGGCAAAAATTGACAGGTACGCAAAGGGACTTCCATGGGAGTATGCGGTGCCAATACGTCAGGCACTTACTTTGGAGGCAGCTATCTGGGCTGCCAAGTCTGTTGAAGATATGATCAAGGGGAGAGCCGCCAGCAAGGTTGAAGTTGGCGAAAAGAGAAAGTTTGAAGGAACGTCAGGTTCCAATAAAACGAACAAATTCTCGAAGTCTGGTTCGAGAAAATTCGGAGGAGGAGCCGAAGCCAAATGGTGTGACAGGTGCAAGAAGAAACATGCTGGGAAGTGCAGCATGGAAATCACTTGTTACAAGTGTGGAAAGCCAGGGCATTATGCCAATAATTGCACCTTCACTAATAACGTCTGTCATGGGTGCCATGAAGAAGGGCATATTTTGAGGGATTGCCCGAAGAAGAAGGACGCAGCGAAACCCAATCTGCCACCAAAGCCGAAGGCGAGAGCCTTTCAGATGACACTCGAAGCTGCGAAAGAAGAAGCCGATGTCGCTTCAGGTACCTTTCTCGTAAACGAATTGCCTGCCCAAATTTTGTTTGATTCTGGAGCCAATTACTCCTTTATATCGCATGAATTTGGTAGAAAACTAGCTTTGCCTGTTGATAGACTAGTTAATGCTTTATTAGTCGAGATTGCTAGTGGCAAGTTTGTACCTGTTAGCTATCGTATGAAAAACATCATCATTTACTTGGATGGGAATAAGTTCCACGAGGAATTATTGCCTATCGAGTTAAATGGTTTCGACATAGTTTTAGGAATGGATTGGCTCAGCGCCAGTGATGCCGAAATATTGTGTAGAAAGAAGATGGTAAAAGTAAACCCGCCAGGGAAAAAGTCGTTTATGGTGTATGGAGACAAACGCAGAGTAAATTCTGGAATCATTTCCTTAATGAAAGCCAGAAAGTGTTTGGCCAAGGGGTGTACATCATATCTAGCATTCGTGATCGATGCTCAGAAGGAAAAGAAGGAGGTGCATAATATTCCAGTGGTGTGTGATTATCCGGAAGTCTTTCCCGAAGATCTTCCCGGATTGCCCCCTGATCGACAAGTAGAATTCCGTATCGACTTGTTACCAGGAACGACGCCAATAGCCAAAGCACCTTATCGATTAGCGCCAACCGAAATGAAAGAACTTATGACACAACTTCAGGAGTTATTGGACAAAGGTTTCATTCGACCTAGTTCATCACCCTGGGGAGCCCCTGTGTTATTTGTAAAGAAGAAAGACGGGAGCATGAGAATGTGCATCGATTACAGAGAGCTGAATAAAGCGACGATAAAGAACAAGTACCCGTTGCCGAGGATCGATGACTTGTTCAATCAGTTGCAAGGATCGAGCTATTTTTCGAAGATCGATCTTAGGTCGGGGTACCATCAACTAAAGGTGAGGGAGCAGGATATCGAGAAGACCGCGTTCAGAACAAGATATGGACACTATGGATTTTTGGTTATGTCGTTCGGATTAACCAATGCCCCAGCAGCTTTCATGGATTTGATGAACAGGGTTTGTAAACCATACCTTGATAAATCCGTGATAGTATTCATAGGTGATATCTTGATCTATTCGAAAAGCAAGCAGGAGCATGAGAAGCATCTGCGTGAAGTGCTAGAAGTTCTGAAAAAGGAGAAGCTGTACACAAAGTTCTCCAAATGTGAATTTTAGATTCAAGAAGTCCAATTTTTGGGTCATGTGGTTAACCAAGAAGGGATAATGGTTGACCCAGCAAAGATTGAAGCTGTGATGAAGTGGGAACAACCAAAAAGTCCCATTTAGGATTAGCTGGATATTATTGAAGATTTATCCAAGGCTTTTCTTCGATCGCTACTCCATTAACAGCTTTGACCCACAAAGGAGCTACTTATGCTTGGAATGAGAAGCATAAGGAAGCCTTTGAGAAGTTAAAGAAGAGATTGTGTGAAGCACCGATTCTTTCGTTACCTGAAGGAGTTGATGACTTCGCAGTCTATAGTGATGCCTCTGGAATTGGGTTAGGATGTGTTCTGACCCAAAGGGATAAAAAAAAATAGCGTATGCATCGAGGCAGTTGAAAGAACATGAAAAGAACTACCCAACTCATGATCTGGAGTTGGCAGCGGTAGTATTCGCCTTTAAGATATGGAGGCATTATCTTTATGGTACTAAGTGTAAACTTTTCACTGATCATAAGAGTCTTCAATATCTCTTTAATCAGAGGAATTGAACATGAGGCAGCGGCGCTGGCTGGAACTACTCAAGGACTACGACTGTGAGATACTTTACCACCCTGGTAAAGCAAATGTTGTTGCTGATGCTCTCAGTCGGAAGGTGAATCTTGAAAAGAGAAGGCCAAGAGCGCTGAAAATTGAAGTCGTCTCGACAATTATGGAAAGTATAAAGAAAGCTCAGGAGGAAGCTTTAGAGAAAAATGACCTGAAGGAGGAACGTTTGGGTAAAACGTTGGTGTTTGATACAAACGGTCAAGGATTGAAGGTATTCAAAGATAGGATTTGGGTACCTAAGACGGGAGGAGTAAGAGGTCTTCTGATGGAAGAAGCTCACAAAACCATGTACTCGATTCATCCCGGCAATACAAAAATGTATAGGGACCTAAAACCCTATTACTGGTGGCCGACGATGAAGCTCGATGTTGCTAAGTATGTGGCTGAGTGTGTAACTTGTGCTAGGGTTAAGGCACGACATCAGAAACCGTATGGGAGTTTAGAACCTTTACCTGTACCCATGGGTAAATGGGAGGACATTACCATGGATTTTGTGACTAAACTGCCCAGAACAAGGAACGGTCACGACATGATTTGGGTGGTCGTTGATCGCTTCACTAAGAGTGCGCATTTCATAGCCGCTAACGAGAAATGGTCTATGGATAAACTTGTGAATTCTTATGTGAAGGAAATTGTGAGGCTACACGGTGTTCCGTTAACGATTGTATCCGATCGTGACAGCCGTTTTACCTCAAGGTTTTGGAGGAGTCTACAAGAGGAATTGGGTACCAAGTTGTGTTTGAGTACAACTTACCATCCACAAACCGATGGTCAGAGCGAACGAACGATTCAAACATTGGAGGATATGCTGAGAGCATGTACCCTAGAATTCCAAGGTAACTGGGATGAACACTTATCTCTAGTAGAATTTTCCTATAATAATAGTTTCCACTCAAGCATTAAGATGGCACCTTATCACGCTTTGTATGGGGAAAAGTGTCGAACGCCATCATGTTGGCTGGAAGCTGGGGAAAAGCAGTTTATGGGACCTGAAATAGTCCATCAAACTGCTGAAAACTTGAAAGTGATAAGGGAGAGGATGTTAGCTGCTCAAGATCGACAAAAGAGCTATGCTGACAAGAAAAGACAACCGATATCCTTCGAAGTTGGAGATTCGGTTTTACTTAAAGTCTCGCCGTGGAAGGGACTTATAAGATTTGGTAAAAGGGGAAAGTTGAGTCCAAGGTTTATTGGACCATTTAAAGTTCTTCAGAGGATCGAGAATCAAGCTTACAAGCTAGAATTACTGGAAGAACTGGAGGGTATTCATAACACATTTCATGTGTGTTATTTGAGGAAATTCACGGGAGATGTGCCCGACATAATTCCGATTTCTGAGTTAAAGGTGGATGAAAACAAAATGTTGATTGAAGAACCTGAGGCAATAGTTGACCGTAAGACAATGAAGTTGCGACGCAAGATGGTTGATTTAGTGCTTGTGCGCTGGAAACATACGAATGGACCAAATCTCACCTGGGAAACGGAGAGTGACATGATGAGTCGCTACCCGCAGTTGTTTGGTGATATGTGATTCTGGGGACGGAATCATCCTAAGGGAGAGAGAATTGTAACACTCGTGTTTCTAGCCTAGGCATTAATATTAAGGTGATAGTCTAGGTTAACCTTTGTAACTCATTTTGAAGAAATGAAAAAGGAATTATGTGAATTTTATGTGTTTTATGTGTTTTATGCTTAATTAGTAGGAGTTAATTAATTAAGAATAAAAATGAGCGTCAAAATTAAATTTTAGATAAAGCCGATATCTATTAAGAAAGTTGTAGTGGTCGTGACAAGGATTACGGATATATAAAAAATGCCGAAATCCGAGTTATAACGAAGAAGTTATGACCTGTCGAAGTTTTACGACAAAACCGGCTCGGTGCTGAATGTCGTAAAAAGTGAGTTTTCGATAAACTACTTTTTAGCCTTAGTGATCTAAACGAAAATCGTAGTGTTCGTTAAACCGAGAAGTTCGATAAAAAGAACGCCCAAATCTGACTTCGTATGAGGAAGTTATGATTTTTCAAAGTTTCAGCTTAGCAGTAGACAGCTAAAAACTCGAATTTTAGATCGAGTGATTTTTAGCCGACACGAACTAAACTAGAATCGAAGGTCTCGTAAATAGTAGCACAACGGTAAAAAGTCTGACAAAAACGGACGTCGGATGAAGAAGTTATGAATTTTTAACGGATTTCCTGTCCCGGTCTGTTAAAAATAATAATATAAAAATTAAAGTCAAAATTAGCCGACGAAGTCTAAACGGAAGTTGTAGAGCGTAATTTTACCTACGCGTGCATATAAAGAACGTCAAAAACGAAGCTCGTATGCGAAAGTTATGGATTTAGAAGTTTTTGCACAAAAACCGAGAAAATTCGCATAGTCACGAGTTGCCACGTCACCCTCGCCTCGCATGTGCCACGTGTCCGAAATTGTGAGTCATGCGAAGCCACGTGTCGGATTCTGATTTGACCGAAGGGAGGCCCAATCCGAACCTCGCACGCCACGACTCCGAGCCTCGCACATGGACTGCGAGTCCGCGGTCCAATCAGCAACCGCCACCGAGGCCCTCGCACGTGCTGCCATCTGCGCACCCTCGCCTGCGGACCCCACCACCAGAACCGACTTCGGACCAGTAGACCTCGATCCAGTAGGAGGCTGCCAGCAAGCCTTCGCAGGTGCGAGCCTCGTGCGAGCCTTCCCCTGCGAACTCCGGATCAGCGACGCGTGGCCTCTTCTCAGCGGTTGGATCAGGAGCTTCGGCCCCTATAAATAGGGGGTGCGAGACCTCCCGGGGGTATTTTGAAAACTTGTCATTTTTAGCCCTTTTCTCCATATTTCTTTCATATTATCATCCCCCAAAGCCCCGGTATCAATTATAAGCCCCGGAATACGCCACGAAGTGCCCGTGAAGCCCGGAAAATTTATCTTTTCGGTTTCGAAGCCCGACTTTTTGCAGAGCCCGGTTTCTCAATAAAACTCCCGGTTTTATTAGAAACGAACGTTTTAGGAAACGAATTGCTGCCCGATTATCATCAAATCATGTGAGTGTGTAGTTACTTTCAATTTACACATAGATATGAAGTATTTACCTTAAAATATGTGTTATGTGTAAATATGTTAATTGTTTATTTGAGGTGACTGTTGAATTGATGTTTTATACAAGTTTTAAACTGTATATGTATTTTATCTACAAATATGTTGGGTAAAACATGGGTAGACAAAATAGTCGGTGGGTGTTAAAAATGATGAGAGGCCTCGGTGTCGGTGTTGTTGTTGGTGTTATCGTTGTAGTCGTCTAGCGGAGTATAGATGACGATCACGGACCTTTCTAGACAGTCCAGTGGTACACTAGCAACTTCGCAACTTGTAGGTGTTGATGAACTAAATGTTCATTGGTGTACTCCAATCCCCCTCATGGTTGCCTTTAGGACATGTATGGCTGAGGAGTCCCCTTAGCAGTAGTGTCCAACCCGATGATATTCCTTAGGATAAGTCCCTTGTGTTAGGTCTTTAGGGACATAAAGTGAGGACAACGGGAATGGGTAATCAGGGTTATTGTTGATTGGTGAACTTAATATGTTATTATTATTATTGTGGGTTGAAAACCCTATATGCTCACCAGGCTCCCAAGCCTGACTCACTCAGCTTTTTATGATTACAGGTAGTGGACCCCGAGCATAGTCGGAGGACGATGAGAGATTTTTGGATTATAGGCCAGTAGTTGTAAATAACTGTTGAAAGGCTTATAATGTCTTGTTTATGCTTTTGATCTGTATCGGAACATGACATCCCGAGGTTTTGATATATATATGGGAAATATATACCTTCTTAAAGAAGGGTTTCGATAAACATTATCATGTTTTATATTGGGGACCTATTCCGCAATATCTTTTGAAAAGATTTCTCTGATTTTATTTTAAAAAGCATAAATTAAATCGGTCTTTTCTGGCCGAGAAATTAGGGGATGTCACAATCTATTATTTTATTTTTGACGCTTATTTTTTCTTAACTTATTATATCTTATAAATAAGTATAATGCACGTAAAATCATATAATTCACATAATATTCAAATAAATCTTCTTTATTACTTCAAAGTAGGTTATAATTGTTGACCCTAACTATTACCTCATCATACTATTGCTTAGCCTAGAAACACGGGCGTTACAGTCTCAAAGATCCAAATCCACAAAATTAAGATGACAAACAACTTACCAAGTTAACAAAGTTACAATACTTGTATTTTAAAAACTCTTATTAAACATAGTGTACATACCTTAAATGCATAGACAAATCCCTGCAGAGTATATGTGTGTCTACTGCTGATTCTTGCCGAATTTGGGTTGAAATGGTCCTCAATCTTTAAACACAGTACATAGTTTTTTGTAAGTGAAATCCCATATCAATCTGCCCGATGGATACATATGTCAAAAAATTACACTTAATAAGTATATGTATCATTTTGATATAATGTGGGTAAAAAACTGTTAAACTCCTGTAAATTAGAGACGAGTGCCATACGTTCATTAGTAACTGGATGTCACGGGTATTTCCCCAAAAATATTTGCTCTAGCATATACAGTAGGGAGACTCTCGCCACGTCTCCATTGCTTAATTGATGAAGTGAGTTATTGAACACGTTCGTAAGGTCATCCATACTCATCGAACGTGAAAGTGGCACAAATGGTAACACACGTTCTCTGAATGCTGCAAAACCAGAACTGAGATGGAAATAATCTCCAAACTATAGGCCGGTTACCAAGCTGAATGCTTTCCTGTCAAAGCAAACCCGATAGTCGCCAACCGAAAATAGAATGTCTTCTAGGTCAACTGGATCAAAAGTAGTAACTTCTTTGCACATTAGATAGTGACAAAGTAAAGGGTGACATTCGACACTCGTCGGCATGTGCACGTAATCACCAAAACATGATTGCCTAAACATCGCCACACAAACTTGTCGGTTTTGTAAGCACGCCATGATTTCCCGCCCAAGTATAGGTCTGCAGGTTGTAGTAACAACCGTTGCGTATGTTCTGTCGTGCTACAATCAAAAGAATTATTAGTTAGGGATTTTTGTATGTATGTTCCGGAGTGGAATTAGGGTTTCAGATTGTATTCCAGAATTAAGGTTTTTTATTTTATACTGGAATTAGGAATTTTGTATGTATGTTCCGGAATCCGAAAATTGGGTACCGTATTCCGGACCATAACTTCCGGACAAAAATTTCGGATCCAGTTCATTGTATTCCGGACAATATTTTCGTATTCCGGACTTGATTTTCAGATTCCAGACACGTTCCAGACTAGCAAAAAATAGGGTTTTTTACTACAATGTATCATGTAGTATAAATGTATAAGTCTATGTAATCCTATAATTGTCTTAATAAGATTAAAGCTCACAGAAAACCCTATAATTGCATAAACTAAACATTTTTAAATGTATAATAAAAAACAAATGAATTTAATTAGAAATAAATTTGAAACATACAAATAAAAATTGAATTTCTTCACTGTTATGGGAAGACATTTTCAGTTGTAGAGGTGTCTGAAATGGGATATCGAAGTTTTGTCTGAAACAAGGGATGTCGAAGTGTAGTCCGAAAAAAATAGTATTTGTAGGAGAACCAAATTACCGGGTCAGAATTACTACCCGTTTAACCGATTTTGAAATTGGGTCTGAAACAACCCATTCCAGACCAAGTGGTCATTTTGCTAAAAAAAAGTTATTTTAAAAAAAACACCCAAAAAAGTGGTTATATTACTCAATTTACCTTATTTTTAAGGCCAGAAAGTCTATGTTTTTCAAAAAATATGAAATTCTCTTCAACGGAAACGTGGGTTTCTTCGAACAACTTAAAGATTCATATGTTCAAATGTAACACCTATTCCAGGTATTGATTTATTTATATCATTTTTAGGGTTTTGTGCATGAACTTGGCTAGTTGGGGTGCTCCAACTTGTCGAGTAAAGACTGATTGGGGACGCGGGATTTGGGTTCTACTCGACGAGTCGGAAGGCCCCGACTCAACGAGTAGGAGCCTTAAAAAGAAACCCTAATTTTTAGGGTTTGTACCCTATTTAAGGAACATAACCTGCCTCTTGTGGCCTCCCTTATCACCCTACTAGCCAGAAAAAAAAACCCTAATTCGACCTTGCACCTTCTTGAGAAAGAGAGAGTAAGAGCTTTGTGAGTGATTTTGGGGCATTTGTGAAGGATACTAGATCTTGAAGAGGAAGGAGAAAGGGCAGGAGCAATAGATCCGACATCTACTCTGTCTTGGCCATCATTTTGAGGTATAAAGTCGTCACCTTGATCTATAGTTGATTAGATCCATTTTCTTGGAAGTAAATGGCCATTGTTGGTGCAAAATGGAGTCAAGCTTGGATCTGGACTTATCACAATGATATGGTTCCAGATCTGGACCTCTCTAGGTCCCCAATGGCATAAAGTTGCTCACTTTATGCAGCCTAACCCCTTTCCATGCACAAAAACCTTGGAAGAAGCCTAGTTTTGATGTTATAGCCTTGGAGGGCTTTGCATGCACGTAAAGTTTGCAACTTTACGTTGTATCTACACTAAGGGAGTTTGGATCTGAAGTTTGGGACCTTAGATCCCACTAAAAAGGGTTGAACTTGGAAATGAATGAAGGAACTCATCGAGTCCCTTAGCTGACTCGACGGGTCGGGATATGGTTTGCCCGTTTCTGAGTTTCTGAATGAGTGCAGTGAAGGATTAGGGTTTTGGTCTGATCAGACATTAGTTTTCTGGACATATGATGAACTCGACGAGTCACTAGGGTGACTCGGCGAGTTGATGCGGGATGCAGTGAAATGGACTCGGGAGGAACTCGACGAGTTGCTGGATGCACTGGACGAGTTGAGGTCAACATGGACTGTTGACCTTGACTTTGACCAGGATTGACCAGGTTTGGCTTTGAGGGTAATTATGGGATTATGACAAGTTAATCACATAATGATTATAGGCAGTTGAGTTGGAGCAGCACAATAGGACATATTTGAATTTAGCTTGTCAGTTCAACATTCGAAAGGTGAGTCTTCTCACCATACCAATGGGTCTAAGGCACCTAGGCCGTCCCATTTTGTGATATGTGGTATACCTGTTGTTGTAGAGATATATGGTATACTTGTTGTTGTAGAGATATGTGGTATTATAGTTAGTTATGCTTGGTGTTATGCTAGCTATATATATGTGATACTTGCAGGGAAGACCATGGGAGAAGCCCATGACACTTGGACTCACTAAGCATTAGCTTACAGTTTGTGGATTTGTTTCAGGTACATCTGAGCCCAAGGGTAAGGGCAAGGCTTGATGGCACGGCGTGCACTCTCTCAATCATTTTATAAGACACTCTGATGTTTGGAAATAATATTGTTATGGATATGAATTTTGAAAACAACTGTATTGTGATTTCATGGTTTATGGAAAAGTGTTTTGATTAATTAAAAATTTCAAAAAAATTCTTTTGAAAATTGGGTTGTTACAACTTAGTATCAGAGCCTTGGTTTGAGGGATTCGGGCATAATCTCGGGTGTGTCAGGACTCAAACTAAGGAAATGGTAAAATTGTTTTCAAAAAATAAAAGTTAAAAACTTTTAAAGAATGGAAAAGATGAGAGTGCAACGCGTGTGATCAGCCGAGCCAAGTAAGTAGTTCCACAATATGTTAGCCACGTTATACTGATATTTGAGCTATGATAATCGTATGGATCTTGCTATGTGTATGCTTTTAAAATTATATACGGTTAGAGCTTATAGCCTTAGAATAATTGATTTGGACTTATTTCTTGTTCCTCGTTTGGTTGTGGTCCTAAGGTAGAATATTTGATTCGAAAGTATATTTGATCCTTTTATGTGTATAATTTGCATGCATAAAGGCAACCTGTTATGATGGGTCTGATTGATGTGAGTAGAGCAAATCTTAGGACAGCCTATGATTTAAGATATGCGGTAGTCTGTGGGGTATGATTTATGTTGGGACGAATTAGGGTTATCAGGTAGAGCCTTGGGAAAGGTACAAGTAAGTGTGGAAGGTAGTATTGTGCCCATACTACTGAAAGCACAGGACCTGTACCCAAACCAATGTTAGATCTGACAGCTCTAAGGAGGACCGATGTGGGAAGATCCCCTATATAGATATACAGATCATTATGATTTATGACATTTCAGTTCAACATGGTGGTGACACGATTTGCGATAGGGGGATCAGGATCTGGATCCGGATCCTGCAGCGGTAATGAGCCCATTGATGAGAGGCTGCGCGAGATCATTGTAGCTGAGGTTACGAAGGGCATCCTTGACGCTACCCCAGTGATCTTTGGGATGGTCAAGGAGGGGATGATGGAGATTATGGAGGAAAGGCTCAGTTCATTCAGAGCCGAGATTGCGGCGGGCCAGATCGGGGCCCAAACTCCCTCGTTTTGGGAGTTCAAGGCGTGTGGGGCGCCGAAGTTTTTCGGGGTCAGGGTCCCCATTATGAGTCGACGCTGGGTGGCGTATATCGAGAATGACAGCGCACGAGTTCTTTCCCGGATGCGGCAAAGGTGGGTTTTGCTTCATGTATGCTGAGAGACAGAGCCCGAGACTAGTGGGGCGAGGTGACTAGTCAGGCGGGAGCAGCCGATGTGGCTGAGATGACATGGGCCGATTTTGTTTGGTGATTTGATTTGGAGTTTGCACCAGCTATTGAGGTGCAACGGATGGTGAGGGAGTTCCAGGAGATCCAGCAGACCACCGAGACTGTGGCGGAGATCACTGCCAAGTTTCGGGAGCGAGCATTGTTGATCCCACAGTATGCTACCGATGAGGACATGGAGAGGACGAGATATCATTCCATGCTGTTGGATGATATACATGAGTTTGTGAGCTTTATAGGGTGCAAGACCCTAAATGATATGGTAGAGAAGGCCCGTGAGCGGGAGATGGAGTTGGACTTCCGCACCAAGCGGAAGCCTGAGCAGGCACAGATAGTAGTAGGTCAAGCTAAAGAGCCTAAGACCTCATATTCTTCCAGTAGGGGCCAGCAGGGCTGAGGCCGGTGTGCCAAGTGCGGTAAACCGCACAGTGGAGCTTGTCGGATTACGGGCTCAGGGTGTTATGCGTGTGGCCAGCCGGGTCACTTGAGTATTGCCCCAAAAAGGGATTTATATGCTTTCACTGTAACCAGACCGGCCATAAGAGGGCCGATTGTCCGAGGTTGCAGGGAGGGGGAGGAGCAGTGGCGGCGCCTGCGCCCGCCACCATGAGGATTACCGATGGCCGCCCTGCCAAAGCGGATGCTCCAGCGGTGAAGAGCCATGCATTTCAGTTGACTACCGAGGAGGCTCGGGCAATGCCAGACGTTGTGGCTGGTACGTGTTCATTCTTCTCTGCTCTATATTATTTTCATTGCTTATGTATACAGTGTGCCTATGTATAGGGACCTTTTTGGTCAATGGTATGTTGGATCATGTTTTGTTCGATTTGGGTTCTACCCGATCGTTCGTGTCTCTTGCGCTTAGCAAGAAGTTCCGGGATGCGTAGGGAACTTTGGATTCCCCACTCGAGGTAGAGATTGTAGATGATCACACTGTGAGTGTTGCGAGGGTGTATTAGGATTGCGTCCTGAATGTGCTTGGGGAGAGGTTTCAGGTTGATCTAGTCCCAATACCGTTGCGAGGGCTGAAGGTGATTGTCGGGATGGATTGGTTGGGGGCCAATGGGTCCATGATCGATTGCGAGCGCTAGTTGGTGAGGGTTCGAACCCCAAGTGGGGGAGAACTGGTTATTCATGGTGAGAGTGCCTCGCAGGGGCCAACCCTCTGTTCGGTTGCGAGGGCTAGGATATTTATGCAACATGGATGTACGAGATTTTTGGCTTATATATCGGATACAAGGGTTGAGACCACGACAGATGTGGGCAGTGTGCCGGTTGTACAGGAATTTCGGGACATCTTTCCTGAAGAGTTACTAGGAGTGCCTCTGGAGAGGCAGGTGGAGTTTCGTATTGATTTGGTGCCGGGTGCCGCTCCGATAGCGAAGGCACCATACCGGTTAGCACCGCCCGAGATGCAGGAGTTATCTATGCAACTTCAGGAGCTGCTAGACCAAGGGTTCATCCGTCCGAGCAGTTCCCCGTGGGGAGCTCCGATCCTGTTTGTGAAAAAGAAGGATGGATCACACATGATGTGCGTTGATTATTGAGAGCTGAACAAACTAACGGTGAAGAACCGTTATCCGTTACCAAGGATCGATGATCTGTTCGATCAGCTGCAGGGTTCGTCTTGGTTTTCCAAGATTGATCTTCGGTCGGGATACCATCAGATGAGGATTCAGGATGAGGACATACCGAAGACATCTTTCAGGACTCGGTATGGGCATTATGAGTTTGTGGTGATGCCATTTGGGCTCACCAATGCCCCAACAGCGTTCATGGATCTCATGAACAGGGTGTGTAGACCGATGCTGGATCGGTCGGTGATCGTTTTTATTCACGATATCGTGGTGTATTCTAAGACCAAGGAGCAGCATGAGTTGCATCTGAGGGAGGTATTGGATACCCTGGGGGCGAAGAGGTTGTATGCCAAGTTCTCTAAGTGTGATTTTTGGATGTGGGAGGTACAGTTTTTGGGGAACATCATCAACCAGGAGGGTATTTCGGTTGATCCATCCAAGGTTGAGGCAGTGATGCGGTGGGAAGTGCTGAAGAATGCTTCCGAGATCCGTAGCTTCTTGGGTCTAGCGGGCTATTATCGGATATTCATCCAGGATTTCTCCAATGTTGTTGTGCCTTTAACTCACTTGACCAAGAAGAATGTGACATTTCGGTGGAGCACGGATCAGCAATTGGCTTTTGAGACCCTAAGACGGAGGTTATGCGAGACTCCGATTCTAGTACTACCTGAGGGTTTAGATGATTTGGTAGTGTACTGTGATGCATCGATCTCAGGGTTAGGTGCTGTACTGATGCAGAGGGGGCATGTGATAGCTTACGCCCCGAGGCAGTTGAAGCCTCATGAGGCGAATTACCCCACTCATGACCTGGAATTGGGGGCAGTGGTGTTTTCCCTCAAGATTTGGAGGCACTACTTGTATGGAGTGTGGTGCACCATCTATACTGATCACAAGAGTTTGAAGTATTTGACGGATCAGCAGAACCTCAATATGCGGAAGAGGAGGTGGTTGGACGTGCTGAAGGACTACGATTGTGAGATCCTATAACATCCAGGGAAGGCCAATGTGGTGGCCGATGCTTTGAGCCGCAAGGCGGCAGGTTCTCCGATCGGGAACGTTTGTTTGAGGATGACTGTGATCTCTCCATTGTTGGATATGATCAAGGAGGCCCAGGTCGAGGGTGTGAAGAAGGAAAATTGGAAGATCGAGTGGATTCGGGGACAGTATTTGATGGATCAGCAGAACCTCAATATGCAGAAGAGGAGGTGGTTGGACGTGCTGAAGGACTACGATTGTGAGATCCTATAACATCCAGGGAAGGCCAATGTGGTGGCCGATGCTTTGAGCCGCAAGGCGGCAGGTTCCCCGACCGGGAACGTTTGTTTGAGGATGACTGTGATCTCTCCATTGTTGGATATGATCAAGGAGGCCCAGGTCGAGGGTGTGAAGAAGGAAAATTGGAAGATCGAGTGGATTCGGGGACAGTATCCTTTATTTGTTAAGGATAGATGAGGTCTTCTGACACAGTGTGGCCGAGTATGGGTACCGGTGACTGGAGGGGTGAGACAGAAGATATTGGAGGAGGCACACAAGTCTAAGTTCTCTATACATCTGGGGGCTACAAAAATGTATAGAGATTTGAGACTGAGTTACTGGTGGCCTACTGGACCTACATGAAGCGGGAGATCGCCTGGTTTGTGGAGCGGTGGTTGACCTGCAGGAAGGCCAAGCCCGAGCATTAACGGCCTCATGGAAAGGTTCAGCCGCTACCCATTCCCATCTGGAAGTGGGAAGAGATCACTATGGACTTCATCACAAAGTTACCGAGGACGGCGATAGGTGTGGACGCCATATGGGTGATTGTGGATAGATTGACGAAGAGTACCCACTTTATTCCAATCTCTGAGAGTATATCCGCAGAGAAGTTGACAGATATTTATGTACGAGAGGTGGTGGCTAGACACAGGGGGCCAGTGTCGGTAGTGTCTGACAGGGATGTTCGGTTTACATCTAGGTTCTGGAAGAAGTTCCACGAGGAACTGGGCACTCAGCTACATTTTAGCACGACATTCCACCCCCAGACGGATGGTCAGAGCGAGAGGACGATCCAGATCCTTGAGGATATGCTTCGAGCATGCGTGCTGTATTTTAGAGGGAGTTGGGATACGTACCTTCCACTGGCAGAGTTTTCATACAATAACAGTTACGATGCCAGTATCAATCGACATCCATTTGAGATGTTGTATGGCATGAGATGCAGGACCTCGGTTTGTTGGGGTGAGGTTGGACACCGATTCATAGGGAGCACTAAGGTAGTGCTCAAGACTACTGGGCTGATTCAGCAGGTGCGCGACCGACTACGGATCGCGCAGAGCCGTCAGAAAAGTTATGCTGACCGGCGGCGATCAGATCTTGAGTTCCAGGTGGGGGACTTTGTGTTACTAAAGGTGTCACCATGGAAGGGAATCATCAGGTTCCGTAAGAGGGGAAAGCTAGAACCCCGATATATAGGATCGTTCAGGATTACGGCCCGGGTGGGCAAGGTAGCCTATCGCTTGGATCTGTCGGATGAGCTTAGCTAGATTCACAACACCTTCCATGTGTCCTAGCTTCGGAAGTATGTCACTGATGAGGCCGCATTCGTTTCTATGGACGAATTTGAGGTGGATGATAGCCTAAACTACATTGAGAGGCTGATTTCAATTTTAGATAGGAAGATCATGGTTCTTCGGAATAAGGAAGTGAAGTTGGTAAAGGTGCAATGGCAGCACTGCAGGGGCTTCGAGTGGACTTGGGAGCCGGAGGACGAGATGCGAGACCACTACCTGGATTTATTTGGGTCAGCAGACTTCGGGGACGAATTCTAGTTCAAGTGGGGGAGACTTGTAACACCTGTTCCAAGTATTGATTTATTTATATCATTTTTAGGGTTTTGTGCATGGACTCGGCGAGTTGGGGTGCTCCAACTCGTCGAGTAGAGACTGATTGGGGACGCGGGGATTGGGTTCTACTCGACGAGTCGGAAGGTCCCGACTCGACGAGTAGGAGTTGTAAAATGAAACCCTAATTTTTAGGGTTTGCACCCTATTTAAGGAACATAACCTGCCTCTTGTGGCCTCCCTTATCACCCTACAAGCCAGATAAAACCCTAATTCGACCTTGCACCTTCTTGAGAGAGAGTAAGAGCTTTGTGATTGATTTTGGGGCATTTGTGAAGGATACTAGATCTTGAAGAGGAAGGAGCAAGGGGAGGAGAAATAGATCTGACATCTACTCTGTCTTGGCCATCATTTTGAGGTATAAAGTCGTCACCTTGATCTCTAGTTGATTAGATCCCTTTTCTTGGAAGTAAATGGCCATTTTTGGTGCAAAATGGAGTCAAGCTTGGATCTGGACTTATCAAAAGGATATGGTTCCAGATCTGGACCTCTCAAGGTCCCCAATGGTATAAAGTTGCTCACTTTATGCAGCCTAGGCCCTTTCCATGCACAAAAACCTTGGAAGAAGCCTAGTTTTGATGTTATAGCCTTGGAGGGCTTTGCATGCATGTAAGTTTGCAACTTTACGTGGTATCTGCACTAAGGGAGTTTGAATCTGAAGTTTGAGACCTTAGATCCCATTGAAAAGGGCTGAACTTGGCAAAGACTGAAGGAACTCGTCGAGTCCCTTAGCTGACTCGACGATTCGGGATAGGGTTTGCCCGTTTCCGAGTTTCTGAATGAGTGCAGTGAAGGATTAGGGTTTTGGCCTGATCAGACATTAGTTTTCTGGACATATGATGAACTCGACGAGTCACTAGGGTGACTCGACGAGTTGATGCGGGATACAGTGAAATGGAATCGGGAGGAACTCGACGAGTTGCTGGATTCACTCGACGAGTTGAGGTCAACATGGACTGTTGACCTTGACTTTGACCAGGATTGACCAGGGTTGACTTTGAAGGTAATTATGGGATTATGACAAGTAAATCACATAACGATTTAGGCAGTTGAGTTGGAGCAGCACGTGGGACATATCTGAATTTAGCTTGTCAGTCCAGCATTCGAGAAGTGAGTCCTCTCACCATACCAATGGGTCTAAGGCACCAAGGTCGGCCCATTTTGTGATATGCGGTATACTTGTTGTTGTAGAGATATGTGGTATGATAGTTAGTTATGCTATATATATATATATATATATATATATATATATATATATATATATATATATATATATGATACTTGCAGGGGAGACCATGGGGGGAGCCCATGACACTTGGATGTAAGACCACGTGGGGGAGCCCATCGATTTTCAAGTAAAGACCATGGGAGGAGCCCATGACACTTGAATGTAAGACCATGTGGGGGAGCCCATGGCTTTCCAGCTAAAGACCATGGGGAGCCCATGGCACTTAGGTGTAAGACCATGTGGGGGAGCCCATGAAATCCTGGAGTAAGACCTTGGGAGGAGCCCACGACATCCTTATATGTTTGTATGCATGGATTATGTAATATGTGTAGCTTTTATAGCTAATATGATATGTGTTATGTGGATTGTGTGTGGGGTATGCTCTGGGGGACTCACTAAGCATTGGCTTACAGTTTATAGATTTGTTTCAGGTACATCTGAGCCCAAGGGAATAGGCAAGGCTTGATGGCGCGACGTGCACTCTCTCAGGCATTTTATGGGACACTTTGATGTTTGGAAATAATATTGTTATGGATATGAATTTTGAAAACAACTGTATTGTGATTTCATGGTTTATGGAAAAGTGTTTTGATTAATTAAAAATTTTAAAAAAAATCTTTTGAAAATTGGGTTGTTACATTAAACTAGCAAGGGTTAGAGAAAAAAATTAACAAAAATATTCAAAACTGAGTTTTGTAACCAGAAAATCCAATTGACCGACACTTTGTTGTTTTTTTAAATGGTAAATCTAATTTACTCATAATTCCACATATATCTCATATGGGACTTGAACCCTTCACCTCAAGGAAAAAATACCACTGCTGATACCGACAAGCTAGAAGCCATTGGTACTTTGTTGTCGTTTCTATAGACAAAGCAATTAAATGAATACAAAACAACCTTTTCAAACAATGAACTTTTTCTAAAGCTATAAGGATCAAATAACTTAGTATTATTCCTTGCTGACCATTCACCCAAATCATTGTCAAAGTCACCACTTTAATCGTCTTTTTCTTCATAGATGACAAGTGTTTTTCATCGATCCACGTAAAAATTTCAAGCACGTCTATATTATTCGATGTTGGAAAAAAATAGGGTTTATGTTGGAGATTTGGATACCCTTGGATCATGTGAACACTTTCCGAACTGATATTTCTACCCTATGCCTGGGTTGCAAGAAATTCAGCCTAGGATAATCTAAGAGGACACTTACGAATCTAGGCACAGAATATGTAAGCCAAATTGCTAGAAGGATTCTGTGTTCATTTGAAGAAAAAGAGAGCTAATAATTTTCGTGTTTCTCTTCTCAAAGAGAAGAGTCGGTTATATAATAAACAAGATTACTGTTTCTCTTAGGGTTGGCCATCATGGGTTGCTTTGGAAGCAAGCCAGGAAATCCGAAATTTAATGAGGATTTAGGGTTTCCAAAACTAACGAATTTCGTTAGTTTTACCATAATCACCATACAGAATTTGAATTTCCCACTATGTTCCCACATGTAAAATTCAGAGAGTTTTTGGGGCGCTACCCCCCCACCCCCGGCTTGTCGTCGAACCGGATTCTAATTCGATCTTATACATGTGTGCACTCCGCACAAACCCATAGATATATTAGAGTACAAATTATGAAGCCCCTTAGCTCACATGTTAGTTCGAGTTACATAAAATGACATGGTGACACTAAAATCACCAACAATCCTCCCCCATTTTAGTGTAACCCTTGAACAAACATAACCTTATCAAAACAGAACCAAACTAGTACATAATGAAAATATCAAAATGATTGAATTTCCACTTAGTATCATACACTTACAAATACACGAGAATTATGATGTTCTAAGAATTGAACCCATCAACCCATTTGAATACCAGAAAGTAAAATACATACTAGTTAATTGAATTTCTAGCAAAATACAACTTGACACTATTATACAGCCGTGTGTCCCAGTCCTCTCATAATCGTATCAAGGTCAAGTCCACAACCTCTTGAAATGCGTCTACACTTCACAATCACGTAGGTAACTCCTTTCCATGTATCTTCACATACATTTATCAAAGGAATTATTAAGAAGTTAAACTTCAACCTGGCTAACTTGCAGAACCGAACACATTCCTGG
Organism: Lactuca virosa; assembly: GCF_052849685.1. Classification (NCBI taxonomy): domain Eukaryota; kingdom Viridiplantae; phylum Streptophyta; class Magnoliopsida; order Asterales; family Asteraceae; genus Lactuca; species Lactuca virosa. The sequence continues at coordinate 462,752,397 of NC_136429.1, read as the reverse complement.
GATGAATACTTCATGTGTTCCAATCTATAAGTATGCTATTTCCACATTGAATTAAAATCCTAGCATTATATTAGGAGGGAATTGGGTGTCTCATCATTACATAATTAAATGGACTTTAATCCCATCCCGATTATAGACTTGTGCACTAAGTCTCTTGTCAGACCTTTAATCAAGTGATCTGCTAATTTTTGTTGCGATTTCACAAACTCAACCGAAATCACACCATTCATGATTAGTTTTCTAATCATACTATGTCTAACACCTAGGTGTCTAGACTTGCCATTATAAACCTGGCTATATGCCTTAGCCACAAAGGATAGAAATAGGTGTTATCGGTTTAGACCACAAATGAATCTCATAGACTAAATTCCTTAGCCACTCTGCTTCTTTACCAACAGCTGCTAATGCAACAAACTTAGATTCCATTATTGAGTTTGTAATGCAAGATTGCTTCTTGGAGGCCCAAGAAATGGCACCTCCCCCAAGCAACAATACCCAACCAGAAGTTAAGGAATGGTCCTCCATGTTGGTTATCTAACTTGCATCCAAACTACCTTCTAAAACCGAAGGACTCCCCAAGTAACCAAACCATAATCCACAGTTCCTTTGAGATACTTAAACACTCTATTCACTGCTTTCTAATGTTGAGCACTAGAATTACTAGTACACTTGCTTAACTTACCCACAACAAAAGCAATATCAGGTCTGGTACTTGTCATGACATACATCAACCTACTAATAGTCTTAGAGTATTCCACTTGTCAAATGGGAACGTCAAACCTTTATTCATCCTTTTAATTCTTATTCCAAGAATTACATCAGCTTCTCCTAAATCTTTCATGGAAAACTTAGATGATAGCAATTTCTTTATTTCATCTACTTGATTTTGGTCGGTACCAAAAATCAACATGTCATCTACATATAAGCAAATGATCACTCCAGATCTAATAGAATCATAAAATCTACTATAAACACATTTGTGATATTGGTTTGTATTGAAACCAGAAGACAAAATAACCTCATCAAAATTTTGATGCCATTGTTTAGGCGCTTGTTTTAGCCCATACAAAGATTTGACAAGTTTCCAAACCATATGTTCTTTACCGGGCATAACGAAACCTTTTGGTTGTTTCATGTAAACTTCCTCATCAAGATCACCATTTGAAAAGGTTGTTACTTGCCAAGGCAATCAACAATCTAATAGTAGAAATACGTGCAATCGGAGCATACGTATCAAAATAGTCAACACCGGGTTTTTGTCTAAAACCTTGAATGACTAACCAGACTTTGAATTTGTCAATAGTCTCATTCACATTAATTTTCTTTTTGAAAATCCATTTGCAACCAATTGGTTTAGAACCTGGAGGCAAATCAGACAACACCCATGTGTTGTTCTCAAGGATTGATGCCATTTCATCATCAATTGCTTCCTTCCAAAAAGAACTATCGCAAGACTCCATGAACTCTTGATATGTCTTAGGATCATCTTCAATACTATAGCAATAAGAGTATTCAAGATTAATTTCATCCCTTGAACCTTCCATCAAATACAGTTGGAAGTCGGATCCGAAATTTTTCGTAATTTGGCCTCTTTTGCTTCTACGAAGCTCTTGTGGTTCTTGTACATTACCACCATCTTGACTTTCTAAATTTTGCACTTTATTAGTACCAAAAGTCAGATCCTTAGGCATTTGAATCGATGAAAAACGCATCTCATCAAAAGTTACATCCCGTGATTCGATAACGGTGTTAATCGAAACCGAATCATTAGGTTCTATTACATAAAACCTATATGCCTTGGAATGTTCAACATATCGAATGAATATACAATCAATTCCACGTTCTCCTAAAAATTTCTTTTTGGGCTCGGTGAGTTTTACAACGGCCCCACATCCCTAAACCCGAACATAACTCAGATTTGGCTTTTTCTTGAACCAAAGTTCATATGAGACTGTTTTGTTCATTTTATTTGGAACCCTATTTAATAAATAGCAGGCCGTTAACATGGCCTCTCCCTAGAATCCATCACTCAATCCCGAGTATGACAACATCGAGTTTACCATTTCCTTTAAAACTCGATTTTTGCGTTCAGCAATACCATTCTGTTGGGGTGTGTAAGGTGTCATGGTCTCATGAATGATACCTACTGATTGGAAGTATATGGGATCCATATATTCACCTCCCATATCAGCCCTAAGACATTTAACTGGATTGCCCAATTTCAATTCCACCTCGGTTTTGTATATTTTGAATTTATCTAAGGCTTCGTCCTTAGAATGTAACAAATACACATAGCAAAATCCAAAATTTAATGAGATTGGGTTGCTTTGGAAGCAAGCCAGGAAATCCGAAATTTAATGAGGATTTAGGGTTTCCAAAACTAACGAATTTCCATAGTTTTACCATAATCACCCTCAAGAATTTGAATTTCTCATTATGTTCCCATATGTAAAATTTGGAGAGTTGTTGGGGCGCCGCCCCAAACCCCGTGCTTGGACCCCCGCTAGTGGCGCTGCCCCTAGACCCTGCCAAAGGGGCACTGCCTCTTTGGAAACCCCGGACCCAGGGGCGCTGCCCCCGGACCCCCGACTTGTCGTCGAACCGGCTTCTAATTCGATCTTATACATGTGTGCGTGCACTCCGCACAAAACCGTAATATATTAGAGTACAAATTATGAAGCCCCTTAACTCGCATGTTAGTTTCAATTACATACAATGACATGATGACACTAAAATCACCAACATTCGAGAACATAATATCCATCAAACGGTCTGCCGTATCCTAAAGAGACATCGCCAAAGCACAATCGAGAAAAAAAGGTGGGAAGTATGTTCTATTTGATCTTCATAAAGAGGGCATGAAATAGACTCCAATTTAATATATTAGTTCGTCAAAACTAATTCTAGTTAGCAATCTATTATGTAATAATCGATTAAACATTGACCTAAGTTATTTATCCTTAACTGCCATGAGTGTTCTCTTGTAGCATGTGATTTCTAGTTGTAAATTATTATTACCATCTTGTTTTTCGCCTTTTGTTTGAATGTAACGTTGTCGTTGTTCTAATAAGAATATAAATGACATCTAAACTCTCTTGATGGGAGCGTAGTTGTTTTTTTTAAAACGACAAATCTAATCTACTCCCAAACTACTCATTAAATCTACCTATGTTCACTACAGGACTTGAACCATCAACCTCAAGGAGAGAGCGTAGTGGTAGAGGTGCAAAATTTCACATAGGATGTCTAGATTTCAAATAGGTCGTATCAGATGGTAAGGCAACATGAGCGATGACACAGGGCCTCTAAATTTTCGGGGCCCATTTTTATGTATTTACTTATATAATTTTAGAAATAAAAAAGTTTTGGTATTAATTCGTCGTAGGTAGATGAAAAAAAGGGTCTCATTTTTTTTATTTTGCCCGAGACCTCAAATCGACTTGAATCAGCTCTGCGTTCAAGCTCTGACATGTCCGTAATATCATCGGTATTCCGAATTGACCTCTCACATGGCTTAGAAACAAATTGAAATGGGTCGTTCACATTGTCCGATTTACCATTTTTAAAGTGCAAGTCCAATAAAAATTAGCTTTAATAGTTAAACTAGCAAATTGATTCTAAAATGATAGAATAAACCTTTAATAACTTAGATTGAAAAAAATAGCAATAACTGATAATTCTAATTAAAATAATATATATTTAGTATGTAATGGTATGAATATGATTGAAGAGTTGGGGAGCACGTGAAGGACACACTTCCTGACGAAGTGAAAGAAACAAGGGTAGTGTCAACTTTCAAAGACGACGCAGAAAAAGTCAAAGAGGGCGCTGTAGCGAAGATGACCAATCACGACTTTGCCCACCAATTTAATATTATGTTTTTATGTTTTTTATTTTTTATGCCAACACGACCACTGTTTGGTTTTAGATACTAGTTAAACTATCTTAGTCCCATTCGTTTAATGGTTTTTACGAACGCTTGTGGCAGCAACGAATACAGCCGTGCACATTATTTCGGTGGCTTGTCATCGCGGTCTTGGTCATTTGCATTGTAAAACACGAGTGATCACATCAAATATCAATATTTCTTATTAATTAAATGTGCAACAATCAATGTTTTTTAAATTATTTTTTCTAAAAAAACTTATCACATTTCTATATATATATATATACCATCTTCACACATAAACATCACTATCTTTTATACTTTTTAACACCATAAATATATAATTTTTTAAACATTTTGATTGAGATGATAATGGAGAGTTATCGCACCATTATTTATGTTGGGCAAAACATAGCCGATGAAGATCTACAAGAATGTTTGTCAATAGAGATCGGGAAACCGCACATGAACTTTTGATACCTGATTATTTTGCCGATAATTGTTTTTATAATGATACGGCATTCAAACGTTGTTTTTGTTATAGAATGGATTGATTAATACTGAAGGTTAAACCTCATTTAAACAAGGATACATAAGGGGTCATTGGCCTAACCTATACCCTAAGGGTCTTGGGCATAAAACCTAAATGCTAACATACTGTCATACCCCCGCCCGGCGGCGGAAGTATCGGGGTGAGCAACGTAACGTTGGATCATAGTTAACACACATAATGAATAGTACAAAACTCGTAATAAACAATACTTTCATTAATTTGGAACAAGGTTTACTTCGTTGGAACTCTAAAAGTACGTTAAGAAAACAATATAAGTTCAACAAAACGTAAACATAATAAGTGTTGAACAGTTTAGCTACAACAAAAGCAAGGAACTATGATGGATAACATGTTTTCCATACTAATCGGCTGTGTGTGCACTCCAACTCTTAAGTTCCTGATAATACATGCATTTTAAAATACATCAACAATAATGTTGGTGAGTTCCACAGGTTTTAACTCTACATACTTTTATAACAAAAAGTATGTTTTATATAAATATGACTGATTATCAGATTATATAAAAGTGTACTTTTTATAACCAAAAGGTATAAAAATAGAAAGTATAAGTACTTACCTTACTTATGTGTATATGTGCATGTAATCCCGATAAAAATGTGTGTAGTATATAAGTCTACCAAACTTTAGTGATTTAATCTTTGTAACATCGTACAAGGGAGTGTATTGTTTATGCCGATTAACTTGTGAAATGTAAGTTTATAAACAATAAAAGTTTGTGTCGTATATTATTAAGTATTTATTCTACTTAAATAATATACCGACACTTATATATCGTTCTAAGTGCATGTGTTCGTGCTACATATAGTTCTATTTCAACTCAAATGAGTGTTCTGGCTACATATAAATACTATTTTAATTTTATATAAGTGTTATGGATATGTATAAATATTATTTCAATTCTATACGAGTGTTCTGCCGGCGTATAAATATTATTTCAATTCTATACGAGTGCTTTGAGAGTGTACTGTGGGGCTATAATGAGCATATAAATGAGCTAAATGACGAGTAAGCCTCTGTATGGCACTGCAAGTTGCGTGTTGAGAACATCACCAACGCTTCATCGATGTTGTGAAATAGATTTAGAGAATGAACATTATTGCATGTTTCGATTCGTCACATGTAGGCTATAGCTAGCAACCACAGGCGGGGAGGTCACCCCGTATAGATCTATTGAAAGAACCCCTTTCTTTACAATATTATTATTCCAAAAACATGCTACATGCATATTCAAAAAAAAAATTACATTGATAATTTGATTACAAAAGACTGGATACAAACCGACTAAGTTTTAGTATATTACATAACTACCCAGGATATTAAAGCTTTTATACAAACATAAACTCAAGTACAAAAGTCATAGTATAAACTATTCTAAATCTTCCAACAGTATATGACTATACTGGATGCTTATTACCTGCAATTGTTAAATACAGAGAGGAGTAAGCGGTGACGCTTAGTGAGTTCAATAATAGATACAATATAACGTTATGTCATATATATACTTCAATATGGCAGAAGCAAAGGGAACAAGGAACAACAAAGGCATATGTGAATCATGCGACAAGCTTTCCATATTAATCAATGATTTGATTCAAAGATTTACAATCAATGAGAAATAACATTTTCAATACTTGATATACATCAATAAGACTTCAGCCCAAGTGGAGCAGAAAATACAATTTCGGATTATCATTTTGCTAGAATATACAGGCTTTCAGCCCTACATAACCCTATGCCAATACCAGAAGTTATACGAGTCATGCTCTACATGGCCAAAGGCACAAAGCCAATACCAGAAATTATACGAGTCATGCTCTACATGGCCAAAGGCATAAATCCGATATAACACAGGAAAGTGATGCTTATGTCATACACTTCATGGCCAAAGGCTACATACCTGTACCCAAGTGATGCTTATTGTGACAACCCTAAATTTCTATCTTGTACAGTTATTCAAATCAATCAAAATCAGACTCGTTTCTGCCACTTTTTAGCATTGTTTTGAGTCAATTGAGTGTTCTAAACCAAGTATCTTCGGGTTAGAAGTTTGAATTTGAGTTCCGCAAGTTCACACGACCCAAAAATTGGCCAAACACTCCAATATGAGGAGTGTACGGCCGTACACTTGGGTGTGCGGCCGCACACCCCTCCTCTGGTAGCACACTCACGTCTATAAGTTAAAGGCTTGGCCTTCATTCATGTAACGTCCCAAAAATACAACCCAAAATTTTCGTTTTCAAAACATTATTAAAGCCATCAACCATCCAAAATCATAAGTAAAATCATAATCGTGTATCATAAACATCATAGTATTTGTCTCAAATCAAATCTCATATCCAAATATCAGAGTCTAGCTCCCAGGCTGAAGACTGTGGTGTGTGCCATGCGATCATCCCGAGCCCTTCCCAGTGCTAGTGGAAGTACCTGAAACCAAAACTGAAAATAGTAAGCACAAAGCTTAGTGAGTCTCCCCAATATACCACATACCATCTACACATAGCATGCAACTAGGAGATACGGGCCTCACCCACACTCGTGGAGATACGGGCCTCGCCCACACTCCGCTATCTAGGAGATACGGGCCTCACCCACACTCCACTATCTCTGAGGTACGGGCCTCGCCCATGCTCAGCTACTTCGAGATACGGGCCTCACCCACACTTGACTATGATGAGGTACGGGCCTCGCCCACACTCAATTACTAAACCCAACATACAAGTATCACACAGACAACATGTAAAGCTAATATACTACTCATACATCATATTTAACTACTACTATGAGATACGGGCCTCGCCCATGCTCTGCTAGGATAGGATACGGGCCCCGCCCACATTCAGCTACTATCATTTCACACTACGGGCCGGCCTTGGTGCCGTAGACCCGTTCCTACTAAAGGAGAACTCACATCGTATAACTGGCTGCTGATATCCCGAGTGAGAAATCCCTGTCCGCTGCTCCGGCGACTCCCCGGCTACAATCACATAACATTCTGAATCAACTGATGATTCCTCGTGGAGTAAATGACCAATTTACCCCCTGGTCAGAGTCAAAGTCCTGGTCAGAGTCAACTTCCAGGTTGACTCTACTTGCCGAGTCCGACTATGGACTCGCCGAGTTCCCTAACTCACAATTCTCTAACTCGCGACTCGACTCGCCGAGTCGGGGCGTAGACTCGTCGAGTCCTTCTACTTTCAGATCCTTGTTCTAACTCACTGAGTCCTCTTCCACTCACTGATTCAACTTGCAACTCTCAAATCGGAGAAATCGGGAGTTTGCACTCCTACTCGCCGAGTCCAATGAACGACTCGTCGAGTCCTATGCATGTCTTCACTAAACAGTTAATTCTAATCGATTCCAGTGCATCAAATTCATAGATCTGAGCTTCTAGGGCCGATATAACATGTAAAGTTGCCAACTTTACGTACATGCATAGAGGTATGAAGCTAAAACACCAAAATAAGCTAGAAATGGGAACCTAGGGTTTGGAACAAGGCCTTGCTTTGCATAAAGGTAGCTACTTTGAGCTCCTGGAGCTCAATGATGTCCAGATCTATAGTTCGCTACCCTAAGGGAGCTCCAATCTCGAGTTTGGACCTTGAAATGTCCCAAGAGTGGCAAAACAAGCATATATGAAGATCTACTAGGAAAATAAACAAGGTAGAGGCTTTATTACCAGATGAAGTAGCAAATGGAAGCTAGTTTCTGGATCTCCTTCTTCTCCTTTGCACCTTCTCTCCTTGCTTCTCTTCTACACTTCCAAGAATACACCAAAACACTCAAAATCAAGAAGGAATCACTCAACTCACCAATGGAGGGCTAGGGTTTTGAGGGGGAACGCTCTAGAGGTGCTGGAGGCTGGGATGGGGGCTATAAGGACGTTTAAATAGGGTACAAACCCTAAGAATTAGGGTTTCATCCAGACTGGCAGACTCGCCGATTCGGGAATGGACTCGTCGAGTCGCCCCACTAAGTCCACGTGCATTCCCGCTTCTACTCGACGAGTCGGGGCTACTGACTCGTCGAGTAACCCTAAGAAAGGAAATTCAATATTTAAATTACATACCAGGAATGGGGCGTTACAATTCTCCCCCACTTATCTTAGACTTCGTCCTCGAAGTCTGCTGTCTCTGAAAACAACTCTGGGTAGTGCTTCCTCATCTCTTCCTCGGGCTCCCATGTCCACTCCGAACCCTTGCGGTGCTGCCACTGCACCTTCACCAACTCTACTCTCTTGTTCCTCAGCTCTTTCACCTTGCGATCTAGAATCGCCACTGGTCTCTCGATATAGTTCAGGATGTCATCAACCTGAATGTCCTCCAGGGGTACCACTGCTGAATCATCCACTAAGCACTTCCGCGACTGAGAAACATGGAACGTGCTGTGGATCTGGCTGAGCTCTGCTGGAAGGTCTAACCGATAAGCAACCCGACCCACCCGAGTTAAAACCCTAAACGGACCAATGAATCTAGGGCCCAGCTTGCCCCGCTTCCGAAATCTGATAACACCCTTCCAAGGTGACACTTTCAGGAGGACCATATCGCCCACCTGAAACTCCAAGTCCGAACGCCGCTTGTCGGCGTAACTCTTCTGCCGGCTCTGAGCAGTTTGGTGTCTGCTCCGGACTTGCTGAATCTGCTCCGTAGTCTTGAGTACTACCTCTGTACTCCCCATGACTCGCTGACCAACCTCACCCCAACAGATTGGGGTCCTACATTTCCACCCGTAGAGCATCTCGAAGGGAGGCCGGTCTATACTGGAGTGATAGCTGTTGTTATACAAAAATTCCGCTAACGAAAGATACGTATCCCAACTGCCACCGAAATCTAACACATATGCCCGAAGCATGTCCTCGAGAGTCTGGATCGTCCTCTCGCTATGTCCGTCCGTCTGAGGGTGGAAAGCGGTGCTGAAATGGAGACGAGTACCCATCTCTTTGTGAAACCGCTTCCAAAACCTGGAATTAAAACGGACGTCTCTGTCTGATACCACTGAGACAGGCACTCCATGACGTGCCACCACCTCTCGCACATAAATCTCAGCCAGTTTTTCGACTGAGATGCTCTCGTGGATCGGTATGAAATGCGCACTCTTGGTCAACCGATCCACGATGACCCAAATTGAATCTACCCCACATGCGGTCCTGGGAAGCTTAGTAATGAATTCCATGGTGATATCCTCCCATTTCCACACGGGAATGTCCAACGGCTGCATCTTGCAGTGGGGCCTCTGGTGCTCTGCCTTGACCTTCCTGCATGTTAGGCATCTTTCCACACACCAAGCTATGTCCGGCTTCATGCAGGGCCACCAGTAATCGGGTCGAAGATCTCTGTACATCTTCGTCGCCCCTGGGTGAATGGAGAACCGAGACTTGTGGGCCTCATCCATCAATACCTGCCGTACTCCGCCCCAGTACAGTACCCAGACCCTCCCGTGTAGGGTCAACAGTCCTCGGCTATCATAATCAAAAGAAGTCACCCGACCCACGATCCTCTCACACTTCTGCCTCTCCTCCTTCAGGCCCTCAACCTGTGCCTCTCTAATCTGCTCCAGCAATGGATTCGTCACTGTCATCCTCAAACAGATGTCTCGTATTGGGGCCGCCACCACCTTGCGGCTCAGGGCATCGGCCACTATGTTGGCCTTGCCCGGGTGGTAAAGGATCTCACAATCGTAATCCTTAACCACATCTAACCATCGACGCTGCCTCATGTTCAAATTTGACTGATCCATGAGGTACCTCAGACTCTTGTGATCCGTGTAAATAGTACATCGGACCCCACAGAGGTAATGCCGCCAAATCTTGAGGGCGAACACAACGGCCCCTCAACTCTAAGTCATGCGTCGGATAGTTAGCCTTGTGAGGCTTCAACTGTCTAGAGGCATAAGCTATCACATGGCCTCGCTGCATCAACACTGCTCCCATGCCTATGATCGAAGCGTCACAGTAGACCACAAAATCATCTACTCCCTCTGGCAGGGTGAGAATCGGTGCCTCGCACAATCGCTGCCTGAGCGTCTCGAAGGCTGCTTGCTGCTCAGGACCCCAGCGATACGCAACCGACTTCTTGGTCAGTCGAGTAAGCGGTACTGCTATCTTGGAGATATCCTGGATGAATCTCCTGTAGTACCCTGCCAAGCCCAGGAAGCTCCGAATCTCAGATGGAGACTTCGGGACCTCCCACTGCATCACGGCCTCTATCTTGGCCGGATCGACTAATATACCCTTCTGGTCGACGAGGTGTCCCAGAAACTACACCTCGCGCAACCAGAACTCACACTTGGAGAACTTTGCGAAAAGTCTCTCCCTCCTAAGTGTCTCTAGCACCTCCCTCAGGTGCTCCTCGTGCTGCTCCTGAGTCTTGGAATAGACCAAGATATCATCGATGAACACTATCACAGACCGATCTAACATCGGTCTGCATACGCGGTTCATGAGATCCATGAACGCGGCTGGAGCATTGGTGAGCCCAAACGGCATCACCACAAACTCATAATGACCATAGCGGGTCCTAAAAGCAGTCTTCTGCACATCATCATCTCTGACCCGCATCTGGTGATATCCGGACCGTAGATCAATCTTGGAAAACCAAGATGCCTCTGCAGCTGATCGAACAAATCATCTATCCTCGGGAGTGGGTAACGGTTCTTCACCGTTACCTTATTCAGCTCCCGGTAATCAATACACATACGGTGCGACCCGTCCTTCTTCTTTACAAACAGGATCGGGGCTCCCCATGGCGAACTGCTCGGTCTGATAAAACCCTTGTCTAGTAGCTCCTGCAGCTGCGTAGACAACTCCTGCATCTCACGAGGAGCCAACCGATACGATGCCTTGGCTATCGGAGCCGCACCAGGAACCAGATCAATCCTAAACTCAACCTGTCTCTCCGGGGGTATCCCAGGTAAATCCTCTGGGAATATGTCTGGGTACTCTCGCACTACTGGTACATCATCAACTGTCGCCTTACCCTTTTCCCGGGTATCCATAACATAGGCGACGTATCCTGCGCATCCCTGCTGGAAATAGCGCCTCGCTCTCGCTGCTGAGCAAAGAATCGGTCTGCGCTGCGGCCTTTCGCCCTGAATCACTAACTCTCCCCCGCTAGGAGTGCGAACCCTCACCAACTGGTGCTCACAGTCAATCACTGCCCCGTTCGGGCTCAACCAATCCATACCTACTATAACTTTATTCCCTCGTAAGGGAATGGGAACCAAATCCACCATGAACTGCTCGTCATACAGCCGTAATGTACATCCCCTATGGACTCTCGCGACCCTGACGGTCCTGTCAATGGCTATCTCAACATCAAGTGGACAATCCAGCTCCCCTGGAGCTCTGCTAAATCGCTTGCTAAATGCGAGTGAAACGAATGATCGGGTAGCCCCCGAATTAAACAATACCGTAGCTGAAATGCCGTTCACTAAGAACGACCCTATACACAAACACATAATCATGAGAAACAAACTATATTAAAAACAGAGATAAGAGGAAAATACATACCCGTCACCACATCAGGAGTCGCTCGCGCCTCCTCTACTGTCAACTGAAAGGCTCTACTCTTCGCCACTGGCGCCTCGGACCGACCCTGACGGCCGTCTGTAATCCTCAATGTAGCAGGGGCAGATGCCACCACCTTCCCTGCTGCTGCTAAGCTCGGACACTAGGACCTCTTATGGCCCCTCTGATTGCACTGAAAGCAAATCAGGTCAGAAAGTGACGTGGTAGTAACGGTAGAAGTAGCAGTACAATCCCTGCTCATATGACCTGTTCGGCCGCATTTGAAGCAGCCCGAACTCCCTGCCCTGCACGTCCCATCGTGCGACCTACCACATTTGCCGCATCGGCCTCAACCCTGCTAGCCCTTCCCTCGGGAATCTGTCTTGGGCCTTTTGCCCGAACTATCTGAACCAGACACTACCTCTGGTTTCCTCTTTCTCTCCATCTCAAGATCAATCTCCCTCTCACGAGCCCTCGCAATCATGTCATCCATCGTTTTACAGCTGGACCGGCTCACAAATTGTCTGATATCACTCCTCAACATCTCATGGTATTAGGCCTTCTTCATCTCCTCATCTGCCACGTACTGAGGAACGAAAAGAGCCCTCTCCCTGAACTTGGTGGTAATCTCCGCCACTGTCTCCGTCGTCTGCTGGAGATCCTGGAACTCCCTAGCAAGCTGCTGCACCTCTATGACAGGTGCAAACTCGGCCCTGAACCGGGCCACAAAATCCGTCCAGGTCATAGCATCAAGGGCTGCATCATCCCCAATGACATGTCCGACCTCCTCCCACCAATCACGTGCCCTGCCCTTCAGAAGACAGGATGCAAGTCGGACCTTGTCCCCCTCGGGACATCTGCTAGTGCGGAAGGCGTTGGCCACATCAGCCAACCATCTGGTACTCGCAATGGGGTCTCGGGCCCCTTGGTAATCTGGAGCTCCACAAGCCCGGAACTTCCTGAAGGTAAAAGTAGGTGACCCCATCATAGTTACCAGCTCAGCGCGGAACACACTCAACCTCTCATCCAACAGCTCAAGAATACCCTCCTTGACCGATCCAAAGATCACAGGAGTCTGCTCAAGTATGCTACGCGTGACCTCTGAAGAGATGAACTCTTTGGTCTGCTCATCCAAATGCTCGGCTCCCGAGCCTGAACCTGATCCCTCTCCGACACCTGAACTGCCGACTGCTGGTCTAGGGCGTAAAACCACCATTCTGAAACACATAATGACAATCGTTAGAAACACTGATATAACTAGAGGGATCACATCTACCACAAGTTTCCTAGTTTTGCCTCAGCCTTCCTCGATTCGAGTACGGATCCTCTGCTTTCAGTAGTACGGGCCCATACTACCTTCCACATCTATCCGTACTTTCCTCAAGAACTGCCTTGACTCCACCAAGTCCCTTCTACTGCTACTGATCTCTGATACGCTCTTCCTAGGCTTGCCCTAGGGAAATCTCCAACCCACTCTCCGCCATCAACTGCGTAAGAAGTCCCTGCTTTCTTACCCTAACTAGCTCGCAAATACTATTACATATCACTCAGACTAGATAATTATTCGAATGAGAGATCCTACCCTACAGCAGTTGGACTCAAACAAGAGCTGCGAAATAGGGCTAGACCTAACCTTCTGGAATTATTTAGTCCTAGCAATATGTAACTTAACATATTTGTTTACTAGCTAGTGAAAGACAACTAGAACTCCTAAAAGCACAAAGCAAGCAGCATTCGGACATCGAGTGCACATAATCAAGCATATACTACTCAGGCTATCCTCCTGTCTAATCTGTACTAGCATGCAATTCTCATAAAGCTGAAACACATATAGCAGGCACATAAGGCATCCTCCTAGATCCTTAGCCCTAATCTAGCATGCTGTTCTACTGAAACTGATAATCATAACATAAACTTGTATGGGTAAATTGGGAGTACTTACTCGAGCTTGGCTGATTGCATGCACCACACCCTTTTCTCTCTCTCTTTTTTTTCAAAACTCTTTTCTCTTTTTAAGTTTCTTTTTCAAAAATTCTTTTCGAAAATGATCTCCTTTTGAAAAACTTATACCATTTCCTTAGTTTGAGTTTAGACACACCCGAAAGCGTGCCCGAATCGGGAATGGACTCGTCGAGTCGCCCCACTAAGTCCACGTGCATTCCCGCTTCTACTCGACGAGTCGGGGCTACGGACTCGTCGAGTAACCCTAAGAAAGGAAATTCAATATTTAAATTACATACCAGGAATGGGGCGTTACAATTCAACCCTTTTCACCCTCGTAGAACAGAACTCGTTTTCTCTCAAGTAGCTCCTGATTTTTCAGCTAGATCTTCAAGTGGTAAGTGTTTCTTTCCTTTGATTTGTTGATTCCTTACTCCATCTAGTATAGATCACTGATTTCATCCATGAAATCACTCCATTTTGGTAGATCTTCAAGTGTTCTTCAGTTTCACCAAGAACACCAAGAACACCTACTAAGTTCTTGGGCTCCAAACACCCCTAAACGCTTCTACATCGTAAGTACCCTTCTCCTGCATGTTATTTGCTAGATTTAAGCCTTAGAAAACGTCAAGAACTCGATCATCAAGCAGTGTGCGGCCGCACACACTCATGTGGCCATACACCCCTTATTTTAGTGCTTAAGGGCCTCAAACTCAAGTAGTATGCTAGCACATGATCAAAGACACTTAGGGGTTGCAAGATATGACCTTGGAAATACGTTTTTGACCATTTTTCCTAGGAGTATGCGGCCGCACACACCAGACCGCACACCTAATGGGCAGCACACCTGGTGGCCGCACACGCCCCTGTACGGCCGTACACCCATTTTATACGACCTTGGATGCTTATAACACTTCAATCTAAGTGTTTTCTAAGTCCTAGGATGTTTTCCTTTCATGATTAGTTGTATAAAGACTAATTATATACATATATGTGCCAATATATGTTTATTAGGATCCGTTGTGCTCAAGTCTACACTTGCCACTTAGCATCCTACAAACCGATCTTTCATTCATACCACTCACTGCAGGTGAGTTCATACCCCTTTAACTTACCTTTTAAATGATTTTAAATGCTTTTATGGGGGGAGGGGGAATACAAGTAGAAACATTATAGTTATTATATCAATCGCATGTGATTAATAGCTATCAAACAATGGATTTCTTATACTTCAAACTGTGTTTTCAAACAAACTACTTCAAATCGTTTTACAAACCCTTTTATATGCAAAACTCTTTATCAAGCTCTTTTAAACTTATACTTTGTCAAAAGCATATCTATGTAGATATAGTTATATAAGTAGGGTTGAAAGGACTTAGGACTGACAACTCGCCTCACTTCCTGTTCCTTGTTTGGTTGTGGACTTAGGGTATCGGTTGTTTGTCCGAAGGTCGTTTGAAGCTTAGTTATATATTATGTATACGTATATAGATATAGAAGTTCTTTATTCAATTCAGATCCTTTGAGTAGCAAAGGTGTTCAATCATGTTCAGTCATAACAACAACATTGCTAGTAAACTATAATAGGTATAGTTTAGGAAGTCACTAATACTATTACTAGAACAATGAAACATACTAAGAGTCAGTTCATACATGAGTCAGTACATACTATAACGAGAAACAATACTTACTATAACGAGAAACAGATAGAGAATACTATAACGAGAATCAACACATACTAGAGAACATACTACATACTAGAGAACATACTACATACTAGACAGAGAGGATACTATACTAGAACATACTATAATACTAGAATACTATAACATTAATGTGAGATACTACTTCGTGGTACGACATATACTTCTGTGACACGTTTTGTACCCAGAGTCTCCTGGAGGGACATCGTGAATTTGTGTATAAATCTATACGGGATTGACCATCCCACACCTTGCTGCTAGCTACAGTGGGACCTGCAGGTCTACGGGTGACGAATGTCATATCGTTTCGATGTCTCGAACGTCATGTTATACTAAGTCAAATCAAGCATGGATACAATCATATCACATTTTACCTTAATTAAACTAACCAGTTTAAGGGTAGTTAGTACAATTAGTGGTTACCTAGATAAAACTACTAGTACATCTTTATTTTCCCATTTTCATTCATATTGTGATCTTCTCACATAAACGGTAATCGAAAACTATATTTTCAGTAATGATAGTCACACTTTGGGAAAACTCACACTTTTACAAAAGAACAAACATAAAAAACAGTTGAGTCTTGGTAGAAGACCACTTTAGTAGAAAATATAGGATTTTCTAGGAATTACAAACATTTTCAACAAACTCTTACATCAAACATTTACAAATACTCTCTTCAAGTTATACAAACAACGACACTAAAATACTTATGAACACACCAGCTTAAATGTTGATCTACGCTTTCAAAATAACTTGTATTCTCAGGTCGCCAGTAGACAGGTACCGGTGATCAGGTTTTTGAGAAGATGGAGCACATTCAAGACTCATCTTTTATTTTGTTTATACATTTTTGGTGTCATATAAACTATATAACACGCTTGTATTAAAATTATTTCTATTAATGCAATGGATGATGTTGTTGCTTGTTTACTATTATGCATTGTTGTGATACTGTACATGACGTCCTCCGCCCCCGAACGTTTCCGCCGTTCCGGTTTTGGGGTGTGACAAATTGATATCAGAGCATTGTTTATAGTGAATTGAGTATATCAACCCATAAAAGATATACAACTATAAAGACAACGGGATTAAAATACTCTGACCAAGAGTTTATACTTTTAAATAATAAAATATATAACCTAAGTATGCATACCTGCATTCATACTAAAACTAGTGTCACTAGGACAAAACAAAAGTATTACGATTGTTGGACAACGCGAGTAGTCTTGGGGACATATAATCAAATCTGGGAGTGATATAGCCTGATCAACTATATCTTTCCGAGAAGTGATTAGCATGTGTCCATGATTGTTTGTGATGTTGCAGCAAGTCTAAAAACTTACCAACACTACTACAATGAAAACATTAGAACAGAACGTAAACTTAAAATACTATAGGAGTATTTGTTTTACTATAATTACTTATGTGCAAACTAAAAAGGTCCTTATTAGTATGTCAATAGTTGCTGAGTGGATTTACTAAGGTTACATGTGACTAGGGTGTTATAGACTTAGAATTTGTGATCTTTGCTTTACTTCATGTTACTTGTTTGGTTGTGGATTTAGAGTTAGGGTCACTTATTCGAAGGTCTATCCTGTCTTGGTTACATATGACTGGTATGCACTACGCAAATGTTGGAGTAACTGGTAAGGATCATCTTATAATTATTTTAATTAGTTCATCTATTAATTATTCCTTTTACCCCTTTTCTCGCTTAGATAACATGGCTGGATTCAATATCCCCGGAGACCCATACTTTCCCAACCAAGGCGACGGAGGATGGCTTGATGTTGAGCCTGAAGAGGAACCTGAAATTCCACTGGATGATGACCTTGCTGAGAACTTCCCGGAGGATTCTGACTCCGAGCCAGAAGTTAACGATCAACCCCTGGTAGCTCCAAACCCAAATCCAAACCCACGTCCGACTTTTCAAGGCCCGACGCCTCTGTGGGTGGAGAGTCTGGAGACCTGGAGTCAGGAACAGGGCCAACCCATCCCGTTTAATGGAGACCGAAGTTTCTACAATGTGAGCGAAGGAGGCTCAGCGACAGGGTCCTGCCTATCCTGGTCCGCAAGGTTGCTCGTAACGAAATTCAGGGAAGGACAGCCCTCCAACGAATTGCGGAACTTGATGCCACTACAGGGATCAACATTGTTCGCATTTGTCTGCTGGAAGATGCTCGTGAGAGAGATGAAAGAGACCGTGAGTCTCTACTTCAAGCACTAGCTGAGACTAGGGCTAAAGTCATAGAGTATCGCGTGCGCCAGCGAGTGTACGAGCGACACCTTTTTGAAATGGAGCTTCTGATGGATGATCTAAGGGTTCACCCAATGGGTTCCCGACGTCAGTAGAGGATGCTCTGCTCATCCTTTTCTTTTAGATTAAGGATTAGCCTTCTTATCTATGCTCTAAGTAGCACTTTTCCCTATAAATTCTTGTCATTGTAAGACCTTGAACTTTCGGTCGATAGGTCATTATTCTGTCAAAATTTTCCCACCTTGGTGTGATGTAAGACCTTCTATTAGGTCATTTTTCCCAAACTTATTACATCTGTAATACCAACTTTATTGACAGATATCTAATCTCATGGACACTTTTATCCAGATACTTTCATTTTCTAGTGCTAGATTTCTATTCAATCATACTTTCATCTGTGTTGTTGGGCTATGGAGAGTTAGTCCATGTTTCACTCTCATCATTCTCTCTCTTAAATTCTTATCAATGTCTTCATCTGTTAAACTTATAGCTACAAGATGCCTCCACCCCGAGTAACGAGACACAACCCTCCGAATCGAACTCCACCTCCTCCTCCCCAATACAACCCAACAGATATTCAAGCGGCTGTGAATGCGGCTGTTACGGCAGCCCTAGCACAATTCAACTCAACCGGTACCATCGGGAGTGGGACTAATGTGCCTCCCACCCCAGTTGAAACTCCAGTGCACTCTAGGGAGTGCTCATATAAGGATTTCACCAGCTGCAAACCAAGGGCATTCAACGGTACTGGAGGAATCATTGCCCTCTCGCAATGGTTCGAGAAGACAGAGTCGATCTTTGAGATCTGCTCCTGTTCGGAAGGGAGCAAGGTAAAATTTGCCGCTAGCACCTTCGCGGACCGAGCCCTGACGTGGTGGAATAGCCATGTCAAGTCACTATCTCTTACAGTGGCAAATGATATGGGCTGGGAAGCTCTGAAAGAGCTTATGATCGAAGAATACTGCCCGAGGGGCGAAGTCCAGAAGTTGGAGCAGGAGCTCTAGAGCCTAACCATGAAGGGCTCCGACATAGTTTCCTACACTGCCAGATTCAGCGATTTGGTGGCGCTATGTCCATCAATGGTCCCCACCGAAGCGAAGAAGGTGGAGAGGTATATTTGGGGGCTGGTGCCTCCATTTCAAGGGAACGTTCTAGCTTCCAACCCCACTACCTTCGACAGTGCTAAGCGATTAGCACAAAGACTCATTGACCATGGGGTCCGCACCCCGTCAGCAACCACAACCCTAGCCATCTCAGAACCCTCCAAAACCGCTGCCAGCAAGCGGAAGTTCTGGGATGACAAGAAGAAAAAGAAAGCTGCCAAAAAGCAGCAGGTCGTAGCTGTTCATGATGCGACGGCACCTGCTACTGCTGTGCCAGTAAATCAGTACGCGGGAAACTTGCCCAAGTGCAATAAATGCAGCTTCCATCACAATGGACCCTGCCGGGAAATGCAGTGCTCTAACTGCAATAGGAAGGGGCATACTGCCCGTTTCTGCAAGGCTTCGGCAAAGCCAATTACTCAAGTCCCCGACGCTGGTGTGGGCCAGGCTTGCTACGGTTGTGGCGAGGTGGTCCACTACAAGAGGAACTGCCCGAAGGCAGGGAATGTCGGCGGCGTGGGAAGAGTTTTGGCTATAGGCCACGAGGAAGCAGTTGCCGACCCCACAATGGTCACTGGTACGTTTCTCCTCGATAACTCTTATGCATGCATTCTGTTTGATAGTGGAGCGGAGAGGAGTTTCGTGAACCAGAAATTTGCTCACTTGCTTAAAAATAAATCGCATGCACTTAAAGAACCGTTCACTGTAGAAATGGCTAACGGAAAGACAGAGAGCACTAGCAGCATATACATAGGATGTACACTAACACTAGATAGCCATTCATTTCCAATCGACCTCATTCCGGTCTCAATTAAAAGATTCGATGTTATAATCGGCATGGATTGGTTGAGTTCTCATCGTGTCGACATTATGTGTTATGAAAAAGTTGTTCGCCTTAATCTGCCGTCTAGCGAAACTCTAATAATCTACGGCGACAAACTCGGCACGAACCTTCGCCTCATCTCGAGTATCCAAGCCCAGAAATTCTTGCGAAAGGAATGTCGCGCATTCCTTGCTCATGTTGTCGATGTGATCCAAGAGACGAAAGACATAAAGAACATTCCAGTGGTACGCGATTTTCCCGACATCTTTCCAGAAGAACTCCCGGGATTACCCCCGCAACGTCAAGTCGAGTTCAAAATCGACTTAGTCCCAGGGGCTACCCCGTAGCCAAATCGCCCTATCGTCTAGCACCGGATGAGATGCAGGAGCTATCCAGTCAACTTAACGAATTGCTCAGCAAGGTCTTTATTAGACCAAGCTTCTCTCCGTGGGGAGCACCGGTCTTGTTCGTCAAGAAGAAAGACGGATCGTTCCGTATGTGCATCGACTACAGAGAACTGAACAAACTGACCGTCAAAAATCGTTACCCTCTGCCTCTCATAGACAATTTGTTTGAACAACTTCAAGGGGAAAATTTCTTTTCAAAGATAGACCTGAGATCCGGGTATCACCAGTTACGAGTGATAGGGGAGGATGTTCCGAAGACAGCCTCCAAACTCGTTATGGACACTACGAATTTGTAGTGATGTCGTTCGGATTGACCAATGCACCCGCAGTATTCATGGATTTAATGAATAGGGTGTGTCGTCCGTACTTAGATAAGTTCGTCATTGTCTTCATCGATGACATACTTGTCTACTCTCGTAGTAAGGAGGAACATAGTCAACATCTGCGACAGGTCTTAGAGACGTTACGATCAGAGAGGCTCTATGCGAAGTTCTCGAAATGCGAATTTTGGATCCGAAGAGTAGAATTCTTAGGACGCATGGTTAGTGAAGAGGGAATACACGTGGACCCTTCCAAAATCAAAGCCATTGAGAACTGGTCAGCATTGAAGACGCCTACAGAAATTCGTCAATTTATAGGCCTCGCTGGCTACTATCGCAGGTTCATTCAGAACTTCTCTCGGATTGCGAAACCACTTACAACATTGACCCAGAAAGGCGTGGCCTTTGTCTGGGAAGAGAAGCAAGAAAAAGCGTTCCAAACGCTAAAGCGAGCCTTATGCACTGCACCGGTACTGTCCCTCCCCGAAGGGACAGAAGACTTCGTGGTTTATTGCAATGCATCCAACCAAGGGCTCGGTTGTGTTCTGATGCAACGAGGTAAGGTCATCGCCTATGCCTCAAGACAGCTGAAGACACACGAGGTTAACTACACCACACACGATCTTGAGTTAGGAGCAGTGGTGTTTGCTTTGAAGATCTGGAGACACTACCTGTATGGTACAAAAAGCACTATCTTTACAGACCACAAAATCCTACAACATATATTCGACCAGAAGGAGCTCAACATGAGACAACGACGATGGGTCGAGCTACTCAGTGATTACGAATGCGAAATTCGTTATCATCCCGGCAAGGCCAACGTAGTAGCTGACGCCCTGAGTCCGAAAGAATACTCTAGTCGTAGAGTCAAATCATTGACTATGACTATCCATTCACACTTGTCCATACAAATTAAGGAAGCTCAACTCGAAGCTTTGAAACCTGAAAATGTGGCGGGTGAATCCCTGAGAGGGATGGATAAGAACTTGGAAGTCAAGGGTGGCGGAGCTTTATATCTCATGGATCGGATCTGGACACCGAAGCATGGTGGTTTCAGAGACTTGGTCATGACCGAAGCGCACAACACTCGATATTCCGTCCACCCGGGTTCGGATAATATGTATCTGGATCTTAAAACGTTATACTGGTGGCCTAACATGAAAGCAGAGATTGCTACCTTCGTGAGTAAATGCCTTACTTGCGCCAAGGTTAAGGTCGAATACCAGAAACCATCAGGTTTACTTCATCAACCGGAGATACCTGAATGGAAGTGGGAGCGGATCACGATGGACTTCATAACCAAATTTCCCAAGACAACGGGTGGTCTTGATACCATTTGGGTGATCGTAGACAGGTTAACAAAATGTAACAAT
The DNA here is from genome assembly GCF_052849685.1 of Lactuca virosa. NCBI lineage: Eukaryota > Viridiplantae > Streptophyta > Magnoliopsida > Asterales > Asteraceae > Lactuca > Lactuca virosa. Next base: position 462,730,506 of record NC_136429.1, on the reverse strand, counting down.
GTAAATTTTCAAAACAATTTTTCATTTTTAAATCATACTTTCATTCACATGATAATCACAAAACATAATGTGTCACTGTGTCATAACAAAAACATGTCCCAGAATCTCAATAACATAAACTCCATAAGTGTGTACGAATCATGCCGGCGCCTTCCCACGGTCCTCGCTAGTACCTGAAACACATATCATAACAACTATAAGCATAAATGCTTAGTGAGTTCCCCAAAATACCACATGCCACACATACGCCTTTCCAGGCCACAACTCTGTAGGATCTTCCGATCCATGTGTCTCAGTGGACTCCCGTCCCAAATTCTGGTAGACCATCCGGTCCTACCCGTATCGACCTTCCGGTCCGTAACCTCTTGACCTTCCGGTCCATATCATACATAATCATACATAGCACATACATATCACATAACCGCATATAGCACATACATCATAGCATACAAGACCTTCCGGTCACACATAAGTACCCTTCCAGGTACAGTATGGTGAGAAGACTCACCTCGTATGATGTCTAGTAACTCACGTGCTCGATATCCCTAAATCTCGAAACAACGACCTAGCCCCGCCTAATCACATAAAGTAATTATTTCAAATCATTAACGGCTCTCAAGGCTAGACTAATCCCTTCCTATGTCCTCTCAGAAGGTTAAAAGACCATTTTACCCCTCAATGGTCCCAAAAGTCCAATTGTTGACCAAACCCTAAAAGTCAACAAAAGTCAACTCTCCGGGTTACGCTGCGCGTACCAAGCCTGTACGCTGGGCGTACCCGGCGACCTCACAGAAACGGGGAACGCCTCCCCCTACGCCGCGCGTACTGGGATTACGCCCATCGTAACTCCCAGTTTCAGACTCCTTAGCTCTTGAGGTCTTAAACAGTTAAGACCCACGTCCAACTTTTAGATCTGACCATTTCTAAGCCTCTTAATCCATAAAGTTGGTGACTTTAAGCCTTTGCATGGCTGGACAAGTCACTAACACCCATAACATTCCATTTCCCAACTCTAGAAAGCTCATAATTCAAGCATGACCTCATATCAACGACCAAGATAGAAACTTTATGGATCTATAACACAAATATCACTGAAATGGGACAGATCTAGGTCCATGGAATCCTTTATGCTCATAAAGTCTCCACCTTTGGGACTTTAACCCTAGAAATGGTCCATAAAGCACAAATCAAAAATAACAAGGAAAGCTTTGAGCTTTATACCTCCAAGTGAAGCTCCTCCCTCTGTAGAACTCAGATCCAAGCTTGTACTCCAACTTCTAGCCTCCACAAGAACCTCCTCTTCTTCTTTACTAACACACAAAGGCACTTTCTTGCTCAAGAACACACACACTAGCTTTAGAACGATAAAGTTGCTCTTCTAGGGTTTCTCTCTGAGGGATGGTGGCTGGGGACAAGATCATCTCATTCCTTTTATAGCCCTCAAGCCACAATTAGGGTTTTGCACCTGGGCCAACTACGCCCAGCGTAAACCTGGGTATGCCCAGCGTACCTAGGCGAGTCCGCATCCAAAATAAGCGCATGAGTACGCGCAACGTACTCTTGAGTATGCCCAGCGTACTCATTTGCTACAATTTCCACTCAAGGGCTAATCTTGACAACTTGACAAAAGAGAAGGGTTAAATAGTTGTACCTGAATTTCGGGATGTGACAATTCTCCCCCACTAGAACCAGACTTCGCCCTCGAAGTCTCATGCTGAAAACAACTCCGGATGCTGCTCCCGCATCTCTGACTCTGTCTCCCAGGTCAGCTCAGACCCCCTCCGATGTTGCCATTGAACCTGAACCAGGGGCACCTCCTTGTTCCTCAGAACCTTGATCTTTCGATCCACGATCGCGATTGGCCTCTCAGCATAATTCAGGCTCGCATCCACCTGAATGTCCTCCAGCGGCACCACTGCCGACTCGTCGGCTATACACTTCCTCAACTGAGACACATGGAAGGTATCATGAATCTGGCTCAACTCCGCAGGTAGCTCCAACCGATATGCTACCTTGCCCACCCTCGCGGTCACCATGAACGGACTGATGTACCGGGGCCCCAGCTTGCCCCTCTTCCTGAATCGGATCACTCCTTTCCAAGGGGACACTTTCAGGAGTACGAAGTCCCCCACCTGGAACTCCAGCTCAGATCGTCGCCGATCTGCATAACTCTTCTGACGACTCTGAGCCGTCAGTAACCTCTGTCTAACCTGCTGTATCCTCTGTCGTCTGCAGCACTATCTCAGTGCTACCCATCACATGCTGTCCTACCTCTCCCCAGCAAATGGGAGTCCGACACCTCCTCCCATACAACAACTCGAATGGAGGCATACCAATACTAGAATGGTGGCTGTTGTTGTAGGAAAACTCAGCCAACGGCAAGTACGTGTCCCAACTTCCTCCGAAGTCCAACACACATGCTCGAAGCATGTCCTCGAGCGTCTGAATCGTCCGCTCACTCTGTCCATCCGTCTGGGGGTGGTAGGCGGTACTGAAATGAAACCTCGTACCCAACTCCTAGTGGAACTTCTTCCAGAACCTGGAAGTGAAACGTACATCTCGATCTGACACAATCGAGATCGGTACCCTATGACACGATACCACCTCCCTCACTTACAACTCTGCCAACCTCTCAGCAGAAGAGCTCTCACTGATAGCAAGAAAATGCGCGCTCTCCGTCAGCCGGTCCTCGGCAATTTGGTGATGAAATCCATGGAAATCTGTTCCCACTTCCACTGGGGAACCTCAAGCGGCTGCAACTTGCCATGCGGACGCTGGTGCTCGGCCTTAACCTTGCGACAGGTCAAGCACCTCTCGACAAACCACACAACATCCCTCGTCATACAGGGCCACTAAAAATCTTTCTTCAGGTCCAAATACATCTTCGTGGCCCCGGGATGGATCGAGAACCACGATCTATGCGCCTCCTCCATCAAAGTGGTACGTGCCCCGCCTGCATACGACACCCAAATCTGACCTTGAAAGGTCATCAGCCCTCGACTATCGGTAACGAACTCAGGCACCTGCCCGATCACCCGCTCCCTCTTACGGTTCTTCGGTCTCACAGCCTCTGCCTGGGCCTCCCGAATGGTGTCCAACACCGGAGTCATCACTGTCAATCTCATACAAGTGCCTCGAATCGGGGCACCCTCCGCCCTACGACTCAACGCATCAGCTACAACATTAGCTTTGCCCGGGTGGTACAGGATTTCACAATCGTAATCCTTTACCACGTCCAACCATCTCCTCTGACGCATATTCAGATTGGGCTGATCCATCAAATACTTCAAGCTCTTGTGGTCCGTGTATATGGTACACCGAACCCCATACAAATAGTGATGCCAGATCTTGAGGGCGAACACCACTGCTCCCAACTCCAAATCGTGGGTGGGATATCTCGTCTCATGAGGCTTCAGCTGCCTCGATGCATACGCTATCACATGCCCCCTCTGCATAAGTACTGCACCCAACCCCGATATCGACGCGTCACAATACACCACAAAATCCTCCATCCCTTCCTGGAGGGCTAACACAGGGGCTTCGCATAACTTCTGGTGAAGTGTCTCAAACGAGGTCTGCTGCTCCGGACCCCATGAAAAAGCAACACCCTTCCGGGTCAACCTGGTGAGAGGCACGACGATCTTGGAGAAATCTATGATAAATCTCCGATAGTAGCCGGCCATTCCCAGAAAACTCCTGATCTCGATGGGTGATCTTGGCACCTCCTACCTCATAACCGCCTCGATCTTGGCCGGATCGACCAAAATCCCATCCTGGTTGACGAGATGCCCCAAGAACTGGACCTCCCGTAACCAGAACTCGCACTTGGAGAATTTGGCATAAAGCCTCTCCGTCCTCAATACCCCGAGTATCTCTCTCAGATGCTCCGCATGTTGCTCTCTAGATCTCGAATACACCAATATATCGTCGATGAACACGATCACCGAACGATCTAACATCGGTCTACACACCATGTTCATGAGATCCATGAACGCTGCTGGTGCATTGGTGAGCCCGAAAGGCATCACCACGAACTCGTAATGCCCATAACGAGTCCTGAACGCCGTCTTCTGGACATCCTCATCACGCACTCTCATCTAATGATATCCAGACCTCAGATCAATCTTGGAGAACCAAGACGCTCCCTGCAACTAATCAAACAAATCGTCGATCCTCGGTAATGGATAACGGTTCTTGACCGTCAACTTGTTCAACTCCCGGTAATCAATACACATCCGGTGTGAACCATCCTTTTTCTTGACAAAAAGGATCGGTGCTCCCCAGGGGGAGCTGCTCGGTCTAATAAACCCCTTCCCCAGCAGCTCCTGAAGCTGCTAGGATAACTCCTGCATCTCTGGCGGCGCAAGGCGATAAGGCGCCTTGGCGATAGGTGCTGCCCCCGGAACCAAATCAATGCGGAACTCTACCTGCCTCTCGGGAGGCACACCCGGCAACTCCTCGGGAAAAACATCCGGGAACTCGCGCACTATCGGAACGTCATCCACCAAACTTGGCCCCTCAGCGGCCCCTTGTGTGTCCATCACATAGGCTACAAACCCGCTGCAGCCATGCTGTAAACTCTGCCTCGCTCTGGCAGCCGAACAAAACGTTGTCCCAGAACGAGTACCCTCGCCGTACACCGTAAGTACTCCCCTACTAGGGTCTCGTATCGTCACCAACTGTCGCTCACAGTCTATAACAGCCCCAAATCGGCTCAACCAATCCATGCCCACTATGACACACACGTCCCCCATCGCTATCGGGACCAGATCTATCGGGAACTCAACACCGAAGATCTCGAGTACACATCCTCGTATCACCTCCGCAGCATACACCGCTCGCTCGTCAGCTATGGAAACTCGCAGAGGTCGACTCAACGCCTCTCGTCTGCTACTGATGTGCCGACTAAACGCTATCGGCACGAACGATCGACTCGCACCCGAGTCAAATAACACTAAGGCAGGTACAGAACTCATAAGAAAAGTACCTACGCATATCATCATATAAGCACAATATCTCAACTCAACATACATAAATAAAGAATACATACCAGCCACAACATCGGGCGCTGCGCGGACCTCCTCCGCTGTCAACTGGAAAGCTCTCCCGCGACCCTTCGGTGCCTCGGCCTTTACTGGCCGAACCTCGGTAACCCTAGCAGCAGGTGCAGATCCCTGTGCTGATCCCTGATGTAACTGCGGGTACTCGACCTTCCGATGGCCAGTTTGGTTGCAATGAAAGCAAACCATAAATCCCTTGGGGAAATCCTTGGCGATATGCCCCTCCTTGCCACATTTGTAGCAAGCACCCGATCGACAGACCCCATCATGTCCCTTGCCGCACTTCCCACAAGTGCGGCCCTTCTGGCCTCTAGATCTCGTATCAGCGGGTTTGGCCCGCTTGGCTGCCGGTTGAGACTGTGCCGGCCGCCGATCCATCCTCTGAGACTCGGCCTCCTCCCTGGCCTGAGTCTCCAACTCAATCTCCCTCTTCCGGGCATTTGCCTGGAGCTCAGCAAATGACCGGTAAGTCGAGTTCGACACGAACTCCCGAATGTCCCTCCTCAAAACGCCCAACTACCGGCTCATGCGTGCATGTTCAGTAGACACCTGCTCAGGGCAGAACATCTCCCTCTCATGAAACTTCCTAGTAACGACCGTAACAGAATCAGTACCCTGCTTGAGGGTCAAGAACTCCTGAACCAACCGTTCCCTCTCCACCGGGGGAACATACTCGTCTCTGAACATGGTGGTGAACCTCTCCCAGGTCACCGTTGAAATCTCTGCAAGAGTGAAGCTCGCCGTCACGAACTTCCACCAATCCTTCGCTTCCAAGCGGAGCTGGTTCAACGCGAACCGTACCCTCAGATGCTCCGGACATGAACACGTATAGAAGCATCCCTCGATATCAGAAATCCATCTCATCGCAGCGATCGGATCCTGCGTCCCATCAAACTCTGGTGGCTTCGTGTTGATGAACTCTCGAAGCAACAACGAGTCACCTCCCTGAGGTCTGGCAGCAGCTACAGCTGCAGTAGCTGCAGCAGCCGCAGCCTCAGTCACCGCTACGTACCGCTCATCAAACGTCTCAATCAATGTGGTCTTGATAGACCCAAACATCTCTGGAATCTCGGCTCGAATCGCCGCTGCCACCTCATCATGGATCATCTGACGAAGCTCCTCGTCACTCACACGGCTCGCCTCAGGTCTGTGGCGTGTCCCAACCATGATGTCTCTGAAATACAACATAATAATATCAGAGACTCGCTCGAGCATACTCGCACTCGATAACTCAACCCTACTTGTTCCTTAGTACCCAAAAGATTCTTACTTAGGGTGCGCACTTCTCCCGTGTCTTCAGTAGTATGGGCCCTATACTACCGTCCACACCGCATCAGCATTCACTCTAAGTCCTCCTCCATGGATCCCAGATCACAAGTACCCTACATCTCGCTGGCATAGGCTACCCTTCGGTAGACCTCTTATAAGCTCCTCACTGCTATCTACTCACTCTCAAGCATCACATAGCAGCAAAAATCTTCCTAGGCTAAGGCATCCCAAAATCAGGCCACTCTAGTCCTAATATGAATACCTAGCCAACTCTAGCATGCATATCATATCATAACATATCTCATAAAACGTAATGTAAGGGTATTTTGGGAAATCACCGTTCAGGCGCTGGCTGATCGTACACATTGCTTCCTTCTGCCTTTCTCAAAATCTTTTACTCTTTTAGAAAAAAAAAATATTTTATGAAAAACTTTCTCAATTCCTCAGTTTGAGTTCAGATCCATCCGAAGATGCACCCGAATCCCTCAAACCAAGGCTCTGATACCAACTTGTAACAACGTAAATTTTCAAAACAATTTTTCATTTTTAAATCATACTTTCATTCACATGATAATCACAAAACATAATGTGTCACTGTGTCATAACAAAAACATGTCCCAAAATCTCAATAACATAAACTCCATAAGTGTGTACGGATCATGCCGGCGCCTTCCCACGGTCCTCGCTAGTACCTGAAACACATATCATAACAACTATAAGCATAAATGCTTAGTGAGTTCCCCAAAATACCACATGCCACACATACGCCTTTCCAGGCCACAACTCTGTAGGATCTTCCGATCCATGTGTCTCAGTGGACTCCCGTCCCAAATTCTGGTAGACCATCCGGTCCTACCCGTATCGACCTTCTGGTCCGTAACCTCTTGACCTTCCGGTCCATATCATACATAATCATACATAGCACATACATATCACATAACCGCATATAGCACATACATCATAGCATACAAGACCTTCCGGTCACACATAAGTACCCTTCCAGGTACAGTATAGTGAGAAGACTCACCTCGTATGATGTCTAGTAACTCACGTGCTCGATATCCCTGAATCTCGAAACAACAACCTAGCCCTGCCTAATCACATAAAGTAATTATTTCAAATCATTAACGGCTCTCAAGGCTAGACTAATCCCTTCCTATGTCCTCTCAGAAGGTTAAAAGATCATTTTACCCCTCAATGGTCCCAAAAGTCCAATTGTTGACCAAACCCTAAAAGTCAACAAAAGTCAACTCTCCGGGTTACGCTGCGCGTACCAAGCCTGTACGCTGGGCGTACCCGGCGACCTCACAGAAACGGGGAACGCGACCCCCTATGCCGCGCGTACTGGGATTACTCCCAGCGTAACTCCCAGTTTCAGACTCCTTAGCTCTTGAGGTCTTAAACAGTTAAGACCCACGTCCAACTTTTAGATTTGACCATTTCTAAGCCTCTTAATCCATAAAGTTGGTGACTTTAAGCCTTTGCATGGCTGGACAAGTCACTAACACCCATAACATTCCATTTCCCAACTCTAGAAAGCTCATAATTCAAGCATGACCTCATATCAACGACCAAGATGGAAACTTTATGGATCTATAACACAAATATCACTGAAATGGGACAGATCTAGGTCCATGGAGTCCTTTACGCTCATAAAGTCTCCACCTTTGGGACTTTAACCCTAGAAATGGTCCATAAAGCACAAATCAAAAATAACAAGGAAAGCTTTGAGCTTTATACCTCCAAGTGAAGCTCCTCCCTCTGTAGAACTCAGATCCAAGCTTGTACTCCAACTTCTAGCCTCCACAAGAACCTCCTCTTCTTCTTTACTAACACACAAAGGCACTTTCTTGCTCAAGAACACACACACTAGCTTTAGAACGATAAAGTTGCTCTTCTAGGGTTTCTCTCTGAGGGATGGTGGCTGGGGACAAGACCATCTCATTCCTTTTATAGCCCTCAAGCCACAATAAGGGTTTTACACCTGGGCCAACTACGCCCAGCGTAACCCTGGGTACGCCCAGCGTACCTAGGCGAGTCCGCATCCAAAATAAGCGCATGAGTACGCGCAACGTACTCTTGAGTACGCCCAGCGTACTCATTTGCTACAATTTCCACTCAAGGGCTAATCTTGACAACTTGACAAAAGAGAAGGGTTAAATAGTTGTACCTGAATTTCGGGATGTTACACAAAATCCGCACACTTCCTGACGATCAAAGAAACTGACAAGATGGAGAAACTAACAAGAACATACATCTGAGAGATCGTACGACTGCATGGTGTTCCCATATCCATTATCTCTGATAGGGATAGTAGATTCACTTCGAGGTTCTGGAAGTCGCTACAAAGTTCCCTCTGTGCTGGGCTGAGGTGGGCGACACGCAGTTAGCTAAAGGATGAGTTCCTGACAGCAATCTCACAGGTCCGGAAATCATTCGGTAAATGACAGAGAAGATCGTTCAGATTCGTGAACGATTGAAATCCTCTAGAGCCCGACAGAAAAGCTACGCAGGCAAGAGAAGGAAACCGTTGGAATTCCAGGTGGGCGACCGTGTTCTATTGAAGGTCTCACCCTGAAAGGGCTTGATACGCTTCGGAAAGCTAAATCCAAGATACGTAGGGCCTTTCGAGATTCTCGCTAGAATCGGCCCTGTAGCTTACAAACTCAAACTACCTCACGAACTCAGTAACGTACATTCTACTTTCCACGTCTCAAACTTGAAAAAGTGTCTGTCCGACGAGACTCTTGTAATCCCACTCGACGAGATCGAGATCAATGAGAGCCTCAACTTCGTGGAAGAACCTGTAGAGATCATGGACCGAGAGGTCAAGCAAATGAAGCAAAGTCGTATCCCGATAGTGAAGGTTCGCTGGAACGCCAAGCGAGAACCTGAATTCACTTGGGAGCGCGAGGATCAAAAGAAACTAAAATATCCTCATCTTTTCGTTTAGTTATTTGTAATAGCTTATTTGTTAAATCTAATTTCGGGACGAAATTCACTCTAACGGGGGGATGATATGACAACCCGAAATGTTCCCAGCTTCATATATCGATTTATGCCTTGATAGACTCCTTGAGCATTTCTATCTTCTACAGTTATTCAAATCAATCAAAATCAGACTCGTTTCTGCCACTTTTTAACATTGTTTTGAGTCAATTGAGTGTTCAAAACCAAGTATCTTCGGGTTAGATGTTTGGATTTGAGTTCCGCAAGTTCACCCGACCCAAAAATTGGCCAAACACTCCAATACGAGGAGTGTACGACCGTACACTTGGGTGTGCGGCCGCATACCCCTCCTCTGGCAGCACACTCACGTCTATAAGTTAAAGGCTTGGCCTTCATTCAACCCTTTTCACCCTCCTAGACCAGAACTCGTTTTCTCTCAAGTAGCTCCCGATTTTTCAGCTATATCTTCAAGGGATAAGTGTTTCTTTCCTTTGATTTGTTGATTCCTTACTCCATCTAGTATAGATCACTGATTTCATCCATGAAATCACTCCATTTTGGTAGATCTTCAAGTATTCTTCAGTTTCACCAAGAACACCTACTAAGTTCTTGGGCTCCAAACACCCCTAAACGCTTCTACATCGTAAGTACCCTTCTCCTGCATGTTATTTGCTAGATTTAAGCCTTAGAAAACATCTAGAACTCGATCATCAAGGAGTGTGCGGCCGCACACACTCATGTGGCCGTACACCCCTTATTTTAGTGCTTAAGGGCCTCAAACTCAAGTAGTATGCTAGCACATGATCAAAGACACTTAGGGGATGCAAGATATGACCTTGGAAATACGTTTTTGACCATTTTTCCTAGGAGTGTGCGGCCGCACACTCCATGGCCGCACACACCAGACCGCACACCCAATGTGCAGTACACCTGGTGGCCGCACACGCCCCTGTACGACCGTACACCCATTTTATACGACCTTGGATGCTTATAACACTTCAATCTAAGTGTTTTCTAAGTCCTAGGATGTTTTCTTTTCATGATTAGTTGTATAAAGACTAATTATATACATATATGTGCCAATATATGCTTATTAGGATCCGTTGTGCTCAAGTCTACACTTGGCACTTAGCATCCTACAAACCGATCTTTCATTCATACCACTCACTGCAGGTGAGTTCATACCCCTTTAACTTACCTTTTAAATGATTTTAAATGCTTTTATGGGGGGGGGGAATACAAGTAGAAACATTATAGTTATTATATCAATCGCATCTGATTAATAGCTATAAAACAATGGATTTCTTATACTTCAAACTGTGTTTTCAAACAAACTACTTCAAATCGTTTTACAAACCCTTTTATATGCAAAACTCTTTATCAAGCTCTTTTAAACTTATACTTTGTCAAAAGCATATCTATGTAGATATAGTTATATAAGTAGGGTTGAAAGGACTTAGGACTGACAACTCGCCTTACTTCCTGTTCCTTGTTTGGTTGTGGACTTAGGGTATTGGTTGTTTGTCCGAAGGTCGTTTGAATCTTAGTTATATATTATGTATACGTATATAGATATAGAAGTTCTTTATTCAATTCAGATCCTTTGAGTAGCAAAGGTGTTCAATCATGTTCAGTCATAACAACAACATTGCTAGTAAACTATAATAGGTATAGTTTAGGAAGTCACTAATACTATTACTAGAACAATGAAACATACTAAGAGTCAGTTCATACATGAGTCAGTACATACTATAACGAGAAACAATACTTACTATAACGAGAAACAGATAGAGAATACTATAACGAGAATCAACACATACTAGAGAACATACTACATACTAGAGAACATACTACATACTAGACAGAGAGGATACTATACTAGAACATACTATAATACTAGAATACTGTAACATTAATGTGAGATACTACTTCGTGGTACGGCATATACTTTTGTGACACGTTTTGTACCTAGAGTCTCCTGGAGGGACATCGTGAATTTGTGTATAAATCTATACGGGATTGACCATCCCACACCTTGCTGCTAGCTACAGTGGGACCTGCAGGTCTACGGGTGACAAATGTCATATCGTTTCGATGTCTCGAACGTCGTGTTATACTAAGTCAAATCAAGCATGGATACAATCATATCACATTTTACCTTAATTAAACTAACCAGTTTAAGGGTAGTTAGTACAATTAGTGGTTACCTAGATAAAACTACTAGTACATCTTTATTTTCCCATTTTCATTCACATTGTGATCTTCTCACATAAACGGTAATGGAAAACTATATTTTCAGTAATGATAGTCACACTTTGGGAAAACTCACACTTTTACAAAAGAACAAACATAGAAAACAGTTGGGTCTTGGTAGAAGACGACTTTAGTAGAAAATATAGGATTTTCTAGGAATTACAAACATTTTCAACAAACTCTTACATCAAACATTTACAAATACTATCTTCAAGTTATACAAACAACGACACTAAAATACTTATGAACTCACCAGCTTAAATGTTGATCTACGCTTTCAAAATAACTTGTATTCTCAGGTCGCCAGTAGACAGGTACCGGTGATCAGGTTTTTGAGAAGATGGAGCACATTCAAGACTCATCTTTTATTTTGTTTATACATTTTTGGTGTCATATAAACTACATAACACGCTTGTATTAAAATTATTTCTATTAATGCAATGGATGATGTTGTTGCTTGTTTACTATTATGCATTGTTGTGATACTGTACATGACGTCCTCCGCCCCCGAACGTTTCCGCCGTTCCGGTTTTGGGGTGTGACACTTATGTCATACCTTCGTGGTCTAAGGTATAGCTCATTATCATAATAACACGGGAAATCACATTGAACATATAACACATAACATACAATTGTTCCTATATATTGAACTCACCGTGAAATAACCGGAGGTTAAATAGTAATTTGGGCAGCACTTCGTGTCTAAAAATGACTTTCTTTGATGAAAACGGGGAATTTTAGTTGAAAATCGGGCCTTACTTGGGCAGAGTTTCAACTAGTAAGATGATTTTCTCGGGAACTTCAGGGCTTCGGGACTTGCTTCGGGTGTCGGTGATGATACCGGGACTTCGGGGGGGGGGGGGGGGGGGGGGTTAAAAGTAGGCTAAAGAAGGGTTTTAGAGTGAGAGAAAGTAGGGTTTGTAAACAAAACCCGAAGGTCTTGCTCACTATTTATAGGGTGCTGAATCACGATTTACGCCGGGCGTAAATCCTTATGTACGCGGGGCGTAATGCATTGCGGCTCAGTACGCTGGGCGTACACCGAGTATGCGGTGCGTAGCGTGATGAGTGGCATTAGACGTGTCAAACCTGTGTGATACGTGTCGTATGCGAAGAAGGTGTTGACGTGGCCGGCTCCGGATCACAAACATGAGTACGCTGGGCGTACATTGATTTTCTAAACTTCTAAAATTCATATCTTTTGCATACGAGCTCCGTTTTTGACGTTCTTTATATCCACGCGTAGGTGAGATGATACTCTAAAACTTTCGTTTAGACTCCGTTGGCTAATTTTGACTTTATTTTTAATGTTATATTTTTAACGGGCCAGGACAGGAAAAGTCCGTTAAAAATTCATAACTTCTTCATTTGACGTCCGTTTTCGTCTGTCTTTTTACCGTTGTACTACTATTTATGATATCTTCAATTCTTGTTTAGGTTGTATCGGCTAAAAATCACTCGATCTTTATTTCGAGTTTCGGGTTGTGTACTGTTATGCCGATTCTTAGAAAAATTATAACTTCCTCATACGAAGTCAGATTTGGACGTTCTTTTTATGAAAATTCTCGGTTTAACGAATACTACGACTTTCATTTAGATCATAAAGGCTAAAAAGTAGTTTATCATAAACTCACTTTTTACGTCATACGACGTCGTGCCGGTTCTGTCGCGAAACTTCAACAAGTCATAACTTCTTATAACTCGGATTTCGATGGGGTTTTCGCCTAAATGTTTCTAATGAGATAATCTAAAACTTTCAATAACATTATTTATATTTATTTCCAACTTTATATTTTCGTTAATTTCAATATTTGACTTTTGATTGGAATCTCATAAGACTTCCAATATTTCCCGAATGATTCTAAACATAGTTTTACTTCAATTCTCATAAAACTACATTGTTAGAACTCATTGCTCAAAACCATATATTATTTAATAATATCCATTTTTAAATTAACATAACACGATAAATGAACGTGTATGTTACATCTATACAAAACGTTCCTCGCTCCTTACGTATTAACGGTTATAGCACATAGGGTTTTGCTAAGTTTTTGTGTTCTTATTTGATGCAGAGTACAATTCATACAAAAATCTGTAAAAACTCGTAACAACACACAATGACAACATCATCAGTTCATTTATTCACTGAACCAGTTGGTTTTTATGTACATACACAAGAAATCTCTCCACAAAATACACTCTTCACTCAAGAATGAACTAACACAAAGATTTCATCTGTGAATTACAATGAACATAAATAAAAACCCTAAATTTACATAGAGAAACAAGAGCGTAACAACTATGTGTGTGTGTGTGTGATCTGTAACATAATGACCAAAATGAGTTGCATCATAAATTATATAGTTCGGGTCATCAGGTCAAAGAGATCCGTGTTAACCCATCCAACTTAGAGGAAAGTGAGTCGGAACCCACTAAAAACCTGCACATGTACACAAACTACCCACAAACAAATATAATAAATAAATTAGTTTAAAATATTTACCTTTTAGTCCTTGAACAATCATAGATGTTAAGTTTGATATATTAAAACATATTTTCAACACCCCTCCTCAAACTTAACATCAAAAAAACTTTAATCTTTGTTGAATGGATTAATCAAACCAATATTATTCAGAAGAAAATTATGTTGAGAAGTAACTAAATATTTAGTTAAAATATCAGCTGATTGATCAGAAGAACTAATGTTTTTATTTTTTAACACACCATTAGCAATTTTTTCCCTTACAAAATGTAAGTCAATCTCAAAGTGTTTTGTTTTTTCATGAAATACAAAATTTAATGCTAATTTAATAACAGACTTATTACCACAAAATACTTTTACATGAGTTAAACCTTTTATCCCCAAATCAAACAAGACCTTAAAAATCCAAATTATTTCACAAGTAATAAAGCCTAAAGCTCTATACTTAGATTATGTTGAAGATCTTGAAACAGTTAAGTATTTCTTGCTTTTCCATGAAACTAAATAATTTCCAATATAGACTAAATAACTTGTAACATATCTTCTTGAAGAAAGGCACTTAGCCCAATCAGCATCCACAAACCCTAATAAATCAAAACATTCAGTTTTAATAATAGAGATTCCTTTTCCTGGACTCCCTTTTAAATATTTGAGTAATCTAAAAGCAATGTTTAAATGTGACTTGTGTGGTTTGTGCATAAACTGTGATAAGACCTGAACACAATAAGAAATATCAGGCCTTGTTATAGTAAGATATATCAATTATCCAACCAATTTTTGAAAATTAGTTATGTTTTCAAGATAAGGATCATTTTCATCATACTCTCTATTTGGAACAAAATTTGATTCCAAAGGAGTTAAAGCATGCTTACAACCAAGCATGCCAAACTCATGTAAAAGCTCAAGACAGTATTTTCTTTGGGTTAAACAAATCCCTTTATCAACATTTAGAACTTCAATACCAAGAAAGTAGCTAAGTTTTCCTAAATCTTTGATTCTCAACTTAGTGTTAAGAAAATGTTTAACATTTTCAAGTTCTTCCTCACTATCCCCTGTTAATATAATGTCATCAACATAGACAAGAAGAACAATAACATAATTATTCTTATTTCTAACAAATAAAGAATAATCATTAATACTCTGATTAAAACCATAACTAAACAAAGCATAAAATAATTTTTCGTTCCATTTTCTAGGAGCTTGTTGTAAATCATAAAAATATTTTACTAATTTACAAACCCTAACATCACCTTTTGTGTGATATCCCTAAAAAAGTGTCATGTACACATCCTCAGTGGGATCACCATATAAGAAAGCATTGTTAATATCAAGTTGATATAAAAGGCCAATATTTATTTACAGATAAAGATATAACTCTACAAACAGCTACAATTTTTGCAACTGGAGAAAAAGTTTCTTGATAATCAATACCTCTCTCCGATTATACCCTTTAGCAACATGATGTGCTTTATATTTTTCTACTTCTCCATTAGGTATATATTTAATTCTATAAAGCCACTTACGACCTATTGGCTTTCTATTTTTAGGTAAATCAGTTATAATCCAGTATTATTACGATAAAGAGCAACCATTTGAATATTCATAGGAGAAATCCAATTAGGATCAGAAATCCAGTATTATTATGATAAAGAGCAACCATTTGAATTTCAAGACCAGGATCAGGCCCCTAGCACTTGTAGGTAAGATCGGGATTTGGCCCTCGGCATTGCAAGGAAAGACCATGGGCGTAGCCCATGACACTTGTATGTAAGACTGGGATTTGGCCCTCAACAATCAACATTGCAAGGAAAGAGCATGGGGTAGTCCATGACACTTGTATGTAAGACTGAGATTTAGCCATCTGCATTGCAATGAAAGACCATGGGGTAGCCCATGACACTTGTATGTTTTGGTATGTGGTATTTTGGGGAACTCATTAACCTTTGTGCTTACGGTTTCATATTTATGGTTTTAGGTACTTTCAGTTCGAAAGGGAAGGGCCCGGCGTGACTGCACAACATCCCCAAAGTTTTCCGCATTGACAATTAATGATATTACTCTGATGTTTAAATGATATATTCACTTTGATCGGTTTTGGAACAACTCGTTTGTATGATTTATTGTTTTAAAAATGAAAACTTCACCTTGGATTTTCGGGACATTACAAATTGGTATCAGAGCCTTGGTTTGAGGAATTCGAGCACACTCTTGGGTATGTATGAACTCAAACTAAGGAATTGGTAATATTTTGAAAGAAAATAAGTTTCTAAAAAGATTCTTTTTAATTAAATAAGTTTCTAAAAAGTTTTTTTATAAAGAAAAGGGGGTGTGATGCGTGCAATCAGCCGAGCTCAATTAAATGATTCCCAGAATACTCATACATGATTATATGATATATGATATGAATGTTCACATGCTAGGATAAGGCTAGGGATACTTTCAGGAATTGCATGATAGATCGATTGATATGTGATGCCTTGTAGCCTAAGAGAATTGGATGATATGCTAGATTTGGAATCTATATTGGTAGAAGTGATTGCTAAGTGTATGTTTTAAAAATTGTATACAGTTAGGATTATATAGCCCTAGAATGACTGATTTGACCTTATTTTATGTTCCTTGTTTGGTTGTGGTCCTAAGGTAGATTCTTTCATTTGATAGTCTATTTGATCCTGTACTGTGTATAATTTACATGCATAAGGCAACCAACAGTGAAAGTGGAAGTTCCTAGCATGGGTTGTAGTAAGTGAACTTGGGATGTCCTTTGTTGTTCTATAGCTTGGAGTGTTACTGCACGAATACTGCTTGCTTTGTGCTTTGTGGAACTCTTAGTGATGTGAGTTAACTATTAAGTGAATATGTTAAGTCATATGTTGCAAAGGTTAAATAATGTCACACCTCCGAACCGAGTAAAACGGCGGAAACGTCCGAGGGTGGATGACGTCATGTACAACATCATAACAATTGAATAATAGAGATCAAAGCATTACAAACATTGTATTGATAATTTAATATTTACATTAAGTTCAAATCATTGTTTGTTTGACTCCAAAAACATATGGCAAAAATATAAGACGTAACACTGCTATGCTCCGTCTTCACAAAACCTGTGTGGGTACCTGTCTACTGATTTCCTGAGAATACAAGTGGTTTTGAATAAGTGTCAACATTTAAGTTGGTGAGTTCATAAGCACTTTGTATGAGAAAGGTATGTCTTTGTTCCTTCAAAATGATATAGTGTTCTTCCAGAAAATCAAATATTTTCATTTAAATGTAATGTAGTCTTAAATACCCTAAGACTAAAAATGTAATAGTATTGTTGTACTCTGAAGTAGTTTAATGTAGTTTTATATCTTTATAAAACCATTTGAATGCATGTTTCCAGAATGTAAAATGTATTGTACTGGAAAATAGTGTAATGTAGTTTTATATAAATAAAACCATTTGAAGACATGTATGTATTCGTAAACCAAACGTATTGTAAATACCCCTTGTGAGTTATTATAACCATGCTAATGACCTGATGGCCTGCTACGACATTCTTCAGGCGTCAGAATGGTACGACATTTGTCACCCCAGACCTATCGGTCTAACTGTAGCTAACAGTTTACGTGCGGGATTGCCAGTTCTGTATAGATCTATACGCAAGTGTCACGCTCTCCCTCCAAGAGACTCTGGTTATAATACAAGACTTTTGTTGGTACTTAGATAAGTACTTGAAGACGTGTCTCACAAAGCTATATTGACTGTTTACGTGTAGTATGATGAAAACTCCTTTTCTTGTAAATGTATGTATCATCCTTTTATAGTGGTTACATGGTATAAAATAATTATGCTTTGAAATAATTATTTTTGTATTGTATCTTGAAAATGTAAAATAGTGTGTATGTCTGATAAACTATACCTATTATAGTTTATAAAAATGTTTCACTGAAATGATGAATCCTTTATATATACATTACCATTTTTACTATGATAATAAAATGAATTGAAATAATAATTATATATATGTTTATATAATTATACCCTTTTTGCTCAACAAGTTACAAAAGGGTTAAAGTTTTATTGTAATCAAATGTGTACCCATATGTATATTTATATTTTGTGAAAAAACAAATGTAACAGTTTGTATATTAACACAAGTTTTCTTTTGTTTTACTTGTATTCCCCCCCCCCCTAAAACATAGAAAATCGTGGAAAACGTAGGGGTATGAACTCACCTCAAGTGTGTTCTTGGCTGGATAACGATGTGAGTGACGCTGTTCTTCAAGTTAGAACACGTGAAAGTAGTCGTATCCTAATAGTTTTAAACACATAATATTGTGCGTAAATTAGTTGAACTTAACATGTATAGTGTTTTAAAAACACTAAATTATGTAAGGATACTTACAATATTCCTAAGAATCAACTTGAAGGGTTTGGCTTCCTGGGAATTGTTTGAAGATGTTATGGGAGAAAGTTATGAATATATGAAGATGTATGAAGGTTCTTATGAATTTGGAGAGAGAATTTGGGAGATTTGAAGATGGAAACGAGAAATGGGAAGGGGTTTTCGGCCAATATATATATATATATATATATATATATATATATATATATATATATATATATATATATATATATATATATATATATATATATAGGAGTAAAAGTGATTTAACATTTGCATTAAGATGTGTAATTTATCAAATTGGAAAAAGTGCCAACGGATAAGGTGGGTGATTTCAGCCTATCCCCACCGAAATCACCTTGATTTCGGTTCAAACTCCAACCGAGAACCAAGGTCTTCGGTCTAAAGGGGGTTTTCGGTCTAGGGGTTCTCGGTCTAAGTAGTTCTCGGTCTAAGGTGTTCTCGGATCATGGGTTCTCGGATCAAGGCCAAGATTTCAGTCCTTAATTAATCAACAAAGGGTGTTTTCGGTTAGCATGATTTTTGATTCCCAAAACCGAAAACCTCAAAAGTAAAGTGAATATTTATGATTTAATTTTAATTTTAATTATTTGAATTTTGTTTGACTCGTTTGACTTTGGTTTGACTTGTTTGGCTTTTATTGACCCAAAATAACCGATTGTTACAAATAATCTCAGAGTGATAGATTTGACTCTAATGCACAACTCTCGTTTGAGTCCAACCGTTATAGGGTTGAGTCTTTTACTCAAAGGATTATCTAAGCTTTTTTTCATGTGACTATATTCATAAAGTAGTTAGCTGACATTAGTGGGAGTTATTCAGCAGCTGATGGCAGGGTGAGGTCGAGAACCTAGGAGAGCCTAAGAAGTGCTTTAGCGGGTTGGGTTGCGCTGTTTAGCAGGTACTTGGAGTACCTATTTGAGAAGGTGACTTGGAGGATTCGAGATAACTCTTTAGGAAAGTATGGGTAGGTGCGTAAGGTAGTATTGGGCCCGTACTACAAAAAGCATAGGATCCATACTCGAATCGAGGGGAGTCACGAAGAATTTAGGAAGCCCGTGGGAAGAGGATTCTTTGAGTATGTTCCGATTATTGTATGGTTGTTTTCAGTATGGCGATGAGCACTCGTGGAGGAGGTTCAGGCCTAGGTGCTGGCATTGAACCGATGGATGAGAAGACGCAGGACTTCATCTCATCGGAGATCACCCACAACATTTTGGAGTAGACTCCTGTGATCTTTGCTTCAGTCAAGGAGGGGATTATGGAGATTTTAGAAGAGTGCCTTGGCATGTTACGCATGGATATTTTGGATATTGTGGGGGCTTGCACTCTTTCCTTTTGCGAGTTTCGTGCTTGTGGAGCACCCAAGTTCTTTATGTTGGGTTATGAGCATTCTAACACTCCTAAGTGTACATGCAACCCTAAATACCTTGGATCTATGTTTTCTCTATTATACATGCAAATATGACTATCCAAGGTATTATCCTAACTAGCATACCAAAACATTAATACTTGGGTAATAATATAGATAGAAATACATACCTTGTTAATGTAGCTTGACTCCATGATGCTCGAGAGCCTAGTGCCTCAAGTGTGACACCTCAAATGGTTCACACAACATCACCAACACATGGAATAACCAAGAGAAGAAGACATACATGTTCAAATCGGCTAGCCCTCTCACATATGTATCACTAGTGCCCATTTCTTGAACTAAAGGGGTTCTTATATACTGTGGCTATTAGGGTTACACCATGTAACTCATGACTTTACCCATTCCTTATGCTCCATGGGTTTTAACCTCCATGGAGTATCCATGGATCACCACATGGGTTAAACCCAACATAAGGAATCTTGGATCATAAGCCCACATATATAAGAATGAATGATTTACACAATCAATCCCCATATATTTAATTAGTCTCTTTTTGATCACTAAATTAAGTCCAAATTAATTCTTGATCAATACTAATTAAATAACATGATTTCATATTAATATATTAGAACTTATAATATATTAATATGTCACAAAATGTCTTTTCCTCATAAACGGTCTATCCAAATGTTCCGATGCCATGCAACCAAAATGGACCATGCCGAGTTGGGTCAAGTACATACCAATTATAGTTATGGACTTAGACACTAATCCAACAGTCTCCCACTTGGATAAGTCTAAAACTATTATTGCGTATGACTTCAGGAACCAACTGGAAATCGTAGCTCTCAAAAGCCGCTGCCGAACTCTGACCTTGTAAATGAACTCTGACCTTTGTGAATGACTTGTCCATTAGATAAGGGATCATATATTCCTCCATTCTAGATATCATATGGATTGAGACATGGATTATAAATCATTCTCTCTGTCCATTTGTTGTTTCCCGATTTCCGATTTATGACGACTGACTAATTGAACAAATCAAATCAGTCCAAGCCCGGCCGAGCACTTACATTTGTCATCACTAAATCATCGAGGGGCCCACAGATATCGCTTTTATCCCGAAGGTAAAAGGAATGGATAAACTTCGACTCATATGGCTTGTTCTACTACTTGTTGAATCATACACAAAAGCACGTTTTATAACATCGAGTTACCAATGCGGTTTCGTGCAATCAATGTATAACCAACTCATAGTAACAACTCATATCTCTAGGTTTGAAGAATATAAGATATTATCGTCTCATGATCACTCGTGATAAAATCCATGAAGTGACTCAAATGAGCGTGGGTTGAATCCAATACTCAGAACTTATGAGCACTCATGAATGTTGTAGCACCTCTTGGCTATGTCCCATACCTTGGACATCTACAAACCTAATTCATGACAGTCTTGCCTTAATACCTACTTCCAACGTATTATCGACTGTGGATGGTTTGAATAACTTAGTCATTCAGAACAATGACCTAGTTATTCTGGAAGTCAAAACATGCAAAGTGAAACACAATAATAATCGAATCCAATATGGTCTCAGAACTTATGAATATAAATAAAACACCTTTTATTTATCATCATATGATTACACATTATTCATTGTATACTGTTTCAAATTATCAACTTTATTCTTGAATTAAAAACAATAGTTGTCCCATGCTCCAGGCATGTACACTATGTTTTCTAAACACTAGTCATGCCACACACCTAGTATGCATACTATGTTTGTCTATGATCTTTACTTTGCGAAATAGATCAATTGAACATAACTCCAATGGTTCTCATTTCACAGTCCCAATTCCTTACTGCAAATGCAAGAATTCCAAATTCATGTCATTTACTGAAATCTGTTAGATTCTAAACTTATATGCATTGATCCTCTTGTAATGATTATGCACAAAGTCACAAAGACTTGACAACAAACATTACAGAGCATTCCAAAGGAGATCAACTCCTTGGAAACATCCTTCTTGCATTAAGTTTCCTAATCTCACACAGATTGAATAATTTCTAACTCTGAAACATTTCCATATTCCATTTTGACTATCACTTCTGAACAAGAGTTGCCTCCTTACAGATTATGTCAATATGGTCCTTCCAGAATTATCACTATACTTCCAACTGTCCCTGACCAACCAATCTTTGGTAAACCATAGATTGTCCTCAACAATTGCTTAATCCTTTTAGTCGTACCCAATTATAGACCTTTTCCCTTCTTAATGCCCCAGGCACTTGGAAAATTTTAGAAAGGATGATTATTATAGCACATGCAATCGATCCTATATCCGAAGCATATGGGACACGATTCATGATGTCTTACATAAAGACTAAACCAGTCTTTTGCTATAATATCTCCATTTCAATTTTCCAAGTTCTCATAATTCAGAATATGAAAAGGGATGCCGTAATCATAATCGAATTTTAGAACGCAAATAATAGACCCATATATAGAATTTCCTTATGTTGAGCCATTCCAACATGAAATTTATATATATATCCTTGACTAAATATGATTAAAACCTCAATCTAAGCTTTTAGAACTGAAGTGAAGTATATTTTCCTCTCCCTTAATTATAGCAAAACAACTTTTTCCCAATTGAAACTTTGTTTTCTATAATTAACATTACTAACTTGCAACCTTTATCATAATTATCATGCTCCCACTAACATGATGATTATTAGCATAACACTTATGCTCCCACTAGCTTTAACATGTACTCAGAAATCAGCTAAACTTCTAGAAAAAAAACAATAATTTATTGACTTTCTTACCAAAGTTCAGATTTCTGATACTAGATTGCTTTGACAAAACTTTATCAATATCATACACCTTATCTTAGATAGCTCACAGGTGTGTCTAAACAATTTTAAGAACTATGAAAAGGGATGCCGTAATCATAGTCTCGATTGTTTAGACCTTTGCCACTGCTTCAAATTTACTTGGTGGAAGTGTTTCCTCACCATCATTTTCATGAATCGGAGAGAAACCTTATGACCCTTAGATTTTATGGTGTATGTGTTCTTATCCATGTGAATTGTCAAAACCATAGTCACAAGACAAAGATAATGACAAATCCAAACTCATATGGACTGAACTCAATCTTAATTTCTTGCCATCTGGCAGCTCAAGGGCCTGCCATTGCTTCCAAGTTCTTATGCAACCAATTGAGAACTCTAAGAACTCATATGCAAAGCCAACTTCAACTGGAATGGGCACAGAAATAAAGTATGTCAATACGATAGGTTATAAACCTCACGTCGTGTGCTAGTGTTAAACTACAAGTTTTTATTCTTGATTAGATCTTGAAATTCTTTTCAGGATCTTTAAGACTCCCACTGTTGTCTTGACATATAAGACTATCTTGTCAAATATTCAAGATATAGTGCGGATTCTTTATCAAGACAAATACTTCACACAATTGGCCTTAGTTGGTCTTTGTTTAATCCAAAACATCACAACTTACCAATTTCAAATGTACAAGAGTAGGACACTTTTACTCTTACATTTGACAAGTGTTTTAAACCTTTCTTTAAGATATGTCACTCAACTTACAGTCTTGGAGTATGACTCTAAGACTTGTTTTGGAACGAAGTATGACTCATCTTCTTGATTTAACCATTCTAACAATTCAAGATTCCTCTTCTTAGCCATAAGAATGCACTAAGATTTCCTTAGAGGACTAATTGTGATATGATTTCTAAATCATTAAGATGATCACAAAACCTGATACTAAAGTACTCTCCCATCTCTTCAGATTTGAGAAACTTTTATCTTTCTGCCTAATTTGATTCTTCTCATTCGTTCTGCCATACATCGAAAAAATTTTCAATGCTACAAAATTATACTTAAATTTATAAGTATAAACATATTTACTAAACTTTAGTAAATCATGACGAATAGTCTTATCGATCTTTTGTGGTGGACTTGATCTGTGCACCAGAATGTGTACTTGATCCCTTAGTCCTTTACTTGACTCACACATCCATGAGAACCAGTAGTTAGTCTTAATTTTTCCAATGCTTGAAAGTTCTCATTCATCATGCTATACAAGTTGCATGATTCCAAGTTTCTATCCAACTGAAACTTGGGTGATGAGAATCTTTCCTTATTTGGTAAATTTAGACATTACCACAAATGAAAGAATCAAATTCACTTTCCAATTTTGCTAGCAATGGAATCATACAAACAACAATTATTCACAAATGCCATTGTAAGGATACTTAAAATAAATAAAATCAAAATTTCCTTTTATTTTAAAACTTTGCGGAAAAACTTATCCTTACAATCCATATGAAAACCTTGTTGTTATCTATTCCTAAGCAATGTGTCATAACTCCTAAGTAACATCTTCAAAATTCTGATGCGATCGAAATCCATCTTCGTGATCAGAAGCAGCATATACTTCCTTTAAGCTTTCTCTCTTTTATTTGATTCTTATAACATCACCATGTGACCCAGTCACATTATGTAATAGAATCTCCAAATAGGAGCTTAACAGAGTTAGACAATGGACTTTACCTGAAGTAGAGTCAAACTTATTGACTTTAACATCCTTAGGTAAATTTGGCAGCTTCGTAACCAATGCCTCTTCATTTGGCAATAGATACCTATGGACCCTTGATAATAGGACTATCTCAGACTTAGCCTCTCTCTTTACCATTTGGTCAACCGAGTTGACTATGGCCGATCCCTTTCCATTGGGAAGTTGATCTTAGCAAATAGATAAGATCATTAAGGGTCTTGTCATAGTCTGTTTCATAGGAGTCCCAAAGGAACTCACTATGTGACTTAGAAAGTGATTGATCATCAGCTTCCTCTAGACTTTGACACCCAACTCTCCCGGCTTATCAATATGTGACTACATCTCCAAGATGTGATCACACATAGACCTTTGCTTGCCAATAGGGCTTGAGTGACCTTAAACTTTTCAGGAACTTGTGGGTTAGGGAGAATAATTGGAGGAGGTGAAAGAAGTATGATTTCCATGGGACATCATCTTCATTTTAGGAAAACTTGTTTCAAGAGATTTGGGAAGATCATCTTTTGGGAGATATTCAAGATAGTTGATTTAAAGTCCTTAATATAACACCCAATATGAAATATTAAGGCTAGGACCCAACACAATACTTTTATAACTTGGAAGAGGGATGCCGTAATCCAAGCTATAAAATATTTGAAGGTAGGTGAATGACGATTCACCAATTTCCACCAAGATAAACGAAATGTATTATTAGGTTTTAATTGGTTTTTGAAACTCCTAGATTCTTTTGAGATTCATTGAACTTTTTCAATGGCATGTTTCAATCTCGAGTGTGCCCTTCAGGTTTTGTGACTGGGATGCCGAGGATCACAAAACAAGGTGTGAAGTAACCATGCAAATTACTTGGTACTCTTAAATGTTTATCACCCAACCGATGTGCCGGTAAACCACACACGCTCCACCGACCTATGATAAACTTTAAGAAACCCTTTGCCTACCTTGTTAAGTCCAAGTTAGTGTGCCGGTAAACCACACACGCTCCACCAACGACTTAAACAAGGTGCAAAGTATAATTTCATGGATTAGCACCTTATTCACATTTTCCTAAGTAACTAAGATTGGGAATTTATAAAAGGTTTAGTTACTTAGTATTTATCATTAATACTTTTAATGAAGGGAGAACTTATAGTCTTTCTCCTACCCGTTCGGCTAACGACCCTCCACCAGTCAAGGAACCGGTGGGTGAGAGTGGACACCCATTAAACTGCCATTTTATAGGCAGTAACCTTATACCCCCCTTATAGAGCGGCTTCGTGAATGAGGCCTACTAACGGTAAGACTGACTTGCTCTTATACATATATATATATATATTATTAACTTATAATATTATAAAGTATAAGGGGTGAATTTTAACTTTTAAAATTCTAAGGGCTTAACTTGGAATTAAAGTATTCATAAGAGAAAACTTTTCAAATTCCAAAACTTGAGGGCAAGTTTTGAAAATATTCAAAACTAATTAATTCATAACTTATGTGTTTAAAGTAGTTTTAATTAAAAAAACTCTTCAAGTTCCATAACTTGAGGACAAGTTATGGAAGACTTTAAACTAATGAAAGAATGTAACTTTTCTTTATTTTTTTGTAACTTATGGAACTAATTAAGGTTACACATTTTATTACTTAATGAAGTGACTCTTGAACCTCCATAACTTGAGGACAAGTTATGGAGTCATAAAACCATTCAATGAAGACAAGACTCTTCATTTTGTAACCTTTGCCAAATTTTATGAGTTTTAAGAATCTTTAATGTGACTTTTCATGTAACTTGAGGACAAGTTACACAAACACATTTTAGAATCATCTCTTAGATTAAAATTGATTGAAAACAACAATTTCTAATAATTTTTCTATTAATCTAAGCAACTCATAAGAACAAGATAATTTAATCAAACTTTTTTCATGTAATTAGACTAACCATTAAACTAATACAAAACATGAATCTATTGACAATTATCTTTGCAATTGGATTAGAATGAACATTACCACATCAAAAACAGGTTTATAGGTTCAAAAACAGCTTATGGTAATGTTCCTAGTCCATTTCTAGCCAAAAAAAACTCGAAAATATAATGTCAGGGGCTCCTACTCGTCGAGTGTATGAACCTACTCGACGAGTAGGATGATTTTCTTCATGGACTCGGCGAGTTCATCAGTGGACTCGGCGAGTCCAGTGCCCAGAATGCCCGAAATTCGACTTTTTCAGCATTTTTCAGCAATTTGCATCAAGTATAATTGAAAACAAGCCTAGGCTCTGATCCCACTGTTGGGTTATGAGCATTCTAACACTCCTAAGTGTACATGCAACCCTAAATACCTTGGATCTATGTTTTCTCTATTATACATGCAAATATGAATATCCAAGGTATTATCCTAACTAGCATACCAAAACATTAATACTTGGGTAATAATATAGATAGAAATACATACCTTGTTAATGTAGCTTGACTCCATGATGCTCGAGAGCCTAGTGCCTCAAGTGTGACACCTCAAATGGTTCACACAACATCACCAACACATGGAATAACCAAGAGAAGAAGACATACATGTTCAAATCGGCTAGCCCTCTCACATATGTATCACTAGTGCCCATTTCTTGAACTAAAGGGGTTCTTATATAGTGTGGCTATTAGGGTTACACCATGTAACTCATGACTTTACCCATTCCTTATGCTCCATGGGTTTTAACCTCCATGGAGTATCCATGGATCACCACATGGGTTAAACCCAATATAAGGAATCTTGGATCATAAGCCCACATATATAAGAATGAATGATTTACACAATCAATCCCCATATATTTAATTAGTCTCTTTTTGATCACTAAATTAAGTCCAAATTAATTCTTGATCAATACTAATTAAATAACATGATTTCATATTAATATATTAGAACTTATAATATATTAATATGTCACAAAATGTCTTTTCCTCATAAACGGTCTATCCAAATGTTCCGATGCCATGCAACCAAAATGGACCATGCCGAGTTGGGTCAAGTACATACCAATTATAGTTATGGACTTAGACACTAATCCAACACTTTGGGGAGAAGGACCCCATTGCAAGTAGGAGGTGGTTAGCGGACAGAGTGAACACTTTCTGGTCGAGCTTCTACCCCGAGGGGTCGAAGGTCAGATTGTTTCTTGTCTTTTGAAAGATAGAGCCCGAGATTGGTGGGAGGAGGTGGGCTTTGCTGTGGGAGGTGATGCCATTGAGAGTATGACTTAGGAGGAGTTTGTAACTAGGTTTAGGGCAGAGTTTTCACCAGCTATCACGGTACAACAGTTGGTGAGGGAGTTTCAGGACCTTCTCCAGACAAATGAGACTGTGGCAGAGATCATTGCTAAGTTTAGGGGAGAGGGCACTTTTGGTTTCACAGTATTCTACAGACAAGGATATGAAGAAGACAAGGTACCATGATATGTTGTGAGATGATATAAGGGAGTTTGTTAGCTTTTCAGCTTGTCGGACTTTGGAGAACATGGTATCTAGAGCCCGAGAGTAGGAGATTAATTTGGATCACCTCGGGAAAAGGAAACCAGAACAGGTGCAGACAGTTGGGGGTCCTGCGAAGAGACCCAAGCCTTTTGATCAGCAAGTGAGAGGCCAACAAGGTTGATGTCAGTGCAGCACGTACGAGAAGCAGCATGATAGAGTTTGTGATCTAGGGGTTCGAGTTGATATAAGTGTGACAGGCTTGGTCATGTCAGCAAAGATTGTCCCCGAGGGACGAGTTCATTATGTTTCCACTACAACCAGGTGGGCCACGAGAAGGTCGACTGTCCGATGTTTTGTGGTGGAGCAGTGTGTGCACCTGCTCCAGTTACTTTGAAGATCACTGATGGTCGCGAGGGCAGAGTGCCCATGGTGAGGAGTCGAACATTGTAGTCAGAGACTGAGGAGATCCGAGTTCCACCAGTTGACGTCGCAGGCATGAGCTGTTTTCCTTTCTTCATGCTCTTGTTGTTTGCGTTTATGATGGTATGTTGTGTGTGAGACGCTATATGGGGTTTATCTAAGTGTCCACCAACAAATTAATTTTTTTCCTCATGATGGTCTACATATTTTATTTAGAGAATTTTCATATGCGATTTTACATACCGAGAGCCATGCTTAGAAGATTTTTGGGTGATCCGATTTTGTATTTCGATGTAGGATGTATTGACCACCGTTAGAGCAAGATTTAAGTAAGAGAAGACCAACAGATGGTTCGATCTTTGAATGTATCAGCAAGGAACTCAAGGAATCCGCAAGGTGGGCATGTTGGGTTTGGATGCGGGATTTGTAGGGGTCTTCGGGGATACGAGGCAATGAGGAATTGGTTTGATCGTGGGTGCAATATTGGTAATTGTCAAGTTCGCATGGGAATTACTCTAACGCAAGTAGTGATGGATTAGGTGTCTAAGCCCACAACTATAATTGGTATGTACTTCAATTGATAGTAGCACAGTCCTTTTGGGTTGCCTTCATACTAGCAACTAGACAAGATGACTTTTGGAGAAAGATGTTGAATTTATTATTTGGAATAATAAATTAGTATATAAAATGATTTATTATGTATTATGAAAACAATATATTAATTAGAAATCATATTATTAATTAATATTTAATCAGAAATTAATTTGGAATTAATTTTGGGATTAAAGGAATTAACTAAAAGTACAAGGGCTGTTTAGCAATTAATTAATAGTTATGGTTTTGGGCTCTTGGACCATCCTAGAAGGGATGGACGAAAACTTCTAGGGAGGCCCTACAATTTTCGTCCATGGCCTAAGGGATGAGGAGTCCATGGGCTGCTTAGGCCTTAAGCTAGAAATTAGGGTTTCCTCCAGCAAACCATAGCTTTGGCTGTAAGCAACCACCAGCTATATGAAGAGCCCCAACCCCTTGAGATTTCGGCCACATGCTTCTAAACCCTAGAAGATCCGAATTCTAGTGCTTCCTCCTTCTCTCTCCTCTCATCCTCTTGCTTGGTGTGTTTGTGAGTCATTAGAGGTGTTACATTTGTGACACTTGCTCTCAAGAGTTCAATATCTTCAAGGAAATCATTGTTATTACTACATAACAATAAAGGTATGTATCTTAACCCTAGATTAGTTAATTTCGAAAATTATACATGCCTTCTAGGGTTTCTAGTTTTTGTGTTCAATGCTTGTGTGTCTAATAGAGAAAACATAGATCCAACAATTTGGGTTGCATCCACACATAGGATTGTTTGTTATGCTCAAAACCCATCAAGTAGGTCATAGAATTGGTTGGGTACCCGTTTCGATAGTTGAGCTTTTGTTCTCCGTCATCCGATAAAGTCATTGAGGACTTATAATGGATTAAGTGGAAAGTGCTCGAGAATATTGAGCTTGTTGAGATTTCGGGGACTATTCATTCAATTTTGGAAGTTGTGTGTTCGCTAGGATTGGCTAGTAATGGAACGTTAGTACTTGTGGGCTCAGGTTGTAGACAACTTCGAGTAGTCAGGTTGCGAGATAGATTGGAAATCTATCAATTTTGTGGTTGGAAGAGCGCAGTTGAATCCAAGTGGGGGAGAACTTCTTGGACTAAGGGATTTCACAAGTAATGAAATTTCAGGTTACCTTATGTATTATTGGTGGCGCATGGCGGGTATGTGATTAGGTTCATGTGGAGAGATTGTGTCAGAGCCTCTCCGCCTATTCTTGTCTGATGAAGGCTTTGGGGTTCGAAGCATAACCCATACACCTAATTGGGGTATAGTTGGATGAGGTTTTGAATCATGATGATCATGGTTGGTATGGTAGATGGACGGTAAGACCATGGGTTGGGTCCATGACAGTATGGAAGTGTTGTAAGACTGCGGGGTGGTCGTGGCATTCACTAGGTTAGCAGGCAGTGTGGAAGTGTTGTAAGATTGCGGGGTGGTCGTAACATTCAATAGGTTAGCAGGTAGTGATGGAAGTGTTGTAAGACTGTGGGTGGCCGTAGCATTTACTAGGTTAGCAGGTAGTGATGGAAGTGTTGTAAGA